>NW_024543064.1:9790000-10457500 GCF_018167655.1 Microtus oregoni | reverse complement strand
GTCCTCGTCATTATGGAGACATTCTCTTACCCATTAGGATGGAGCCATTGGCCTGGAGCCATGAAAAGAAATGACCCTGAACACATCAGATGCTACCAGGTGTAGCCTGGGACAAAAGGACAAGGAAATCAAAATCGCTGATAGAGCCTAACAATATTCCCAGAACCTTGAATCAAGCCATACCTAAACTTTATCTTACCTAGAATTTTTAGTTATAACCCAAATAAGACATCCTTTTATGTCTTAATTAAGCAGAAGGATTTTTTCCCCACAATGTTCAATCAAGCAAAGGGTTCTGAATAAAAGCAATAATGACATCTTCAGTTGTTAACTGCCTTGAAAAGCACCGAGTATTCCACGACTTGGGGGACTCAGGAGAGCAAAAAAATCCCTGACATGCTGAAAAGAGCTTCTCCTTGCACACAGAATCTATTTTGGGGGTCTGGGAAGTAAAACTATACAAATTAAATCCAATCAACCCAATATTTTGATTGACTGACAATATCATGAACTGTGGAGGCTGGTGCAGTCGCTCAGCAGTTAAGAAGTGACATTGTTTTTGCAGAAGACCCAAGTTCAGATCCCAGCCCCCACACTGAGCGGCTCACTACCACCTCTAACCCCAACTCCAAAGGAACCAACGCCGTCTTCTGGCCTCTTTAAGTAACTGCATGCATGTGCACTTATCCACACATAGACCAGGGCAGACACATAATTAAAAAAAAAAAAGCAAATGGCTACCAAAAAACTCACTGATTTACTGAGCAGTCAGGTGGGTAAAAGCACTTCCCATTTTGGTCTTCTGCACCACAGTGCCCTTCCTGCCTTGTCACTAACCATGGCCATTCCCTTGGGCACACACCTCCCTATTCTGTAGAGTTAGGAGTGCTGAGAGTAATTGAAATATCCCAGAATGTGTTAGCTGCGTCAGCCTCTGTCTGAATCACAAGATGGACAAGAAAAATCATCAAATACAGTATTCATACCTGACATCTCCGGCTCCCCCTCCCAAAAAAAGACACTGCCACTGAAGAGGACCCAGCAAGTCCAGGGCTGCAAGAAGAAGGCTCCGCTGTTTTCTGACTGTTGGAATAACAACTTTAGAGAGTACATTTCCTTTAACAAAAGATTGATGATTGTTTTGGCAGCAGGAACCTCACACGCATCATCCATGGGTTCACCGATCTCCCAAAGACAGGATCCGGCAGGTATGTAACACTAATATCTGGTTTTGCAGGGATAGCATGCTTTAAAAGGGGATGAAGGCAGCTTGAAATACTGGGTTGTCGCCTTTTCTTTTAATATTTTTAATTAAATTTTTTTAATTGTGTATGCAAGAATATGTGCCCCATGTGTGTATAGGTGCCCTAGAGGTTATAGGATCCCCTGGAGCTAGATTTAGAAGTGGTTGTGGAGAGCCCAGTGTGGGTCTGATCTCTAGTCCTTTGAAAGAGCAGTACTAGTTCTTTATGTTTTTAATTTAAAAAGTGTTTACTAATTGTCTATGTATGGGTATTTGCTGCATGTACATCTGTGTACCATGTGTGCTTAGGTGGCGAGGAGGTCAGAAGAAACTGTCTTGTCCCTTTGGGACTTGAGTTATATAGATGGTCGTGAACAAACACATGAGTGCTGAGAATCAAACCTGGGTCCTCTGTGAGAGCAACCGATGCTCTTAACCACTGAACCATCTCTTCAGCTCCTGGTATCCATCTTTTTGTAAATGGGAATAATTTAAAGAATACAAGATTCACTTGCAAAAGAGACATCCATCATGCATACTAAAAGTGCTTTCGGGCATGGTTGAGTGCAAAATTATGGGTCGGAGTGGAGTCTCCATTAATGGCTGGATGCAAGGAGCTGAGATACACTTCTCATGTTTGGAAGGTACTGGTTACTCTGTGTGTGTGTGTGTGTGTGTGTGTGTGTGTGTGTGTGTGTGCGCGCGCACGCGTGCGTGAGCTGTGACAAAATATCCGCCAAAGGCAACTTATGGAACACAGGGTCAATTCCGGCTCATGTTTTGAGAGTACAGTCTAACATGGCAAGAATATCATAACAGCGGGGAATGAGGCATCTGCTCATCTCACATCCAGTCAGGAAACAGAGAGATGGATGCTGACATTCAGTCCAGGGCCCCATCCATGGGATGGTGCTGCCCACATTCAGGGTGGGTCTACCCTCCTGTCCAGAAATTTCCTCACAGATGAGCCCCACCCACAGGCTTGTCTCCTTGATTACTCTAGACCCTGTTATGTTGACGATCAGTATTAGCAATAATAGCAGAAAAGCTCATAATACCACACTCGGAGCTGCCTGAAAGAAGAAAGACACCGAGGGGGAAGACAAGGGCTCTCTCTCTATGGTGGGACTGAGGAAGAAAGCTTCCACTCAGGAGGAAGGCTCTGATAGGGCAACAGGAAGAGAATGAAAAGGAGAGACAGTCTCACTGAAGGTTGGGGAACATCTTTGATCCAGTCTCTGAGTCTTGCTTATTAAAAGCAAGTTCTCACTTGCGAGCTGGGATACCTAGTCAGCCTGCTCTGGCGTTTCGCTTTCTTTCAATTATCTGTGTACATAAAATGGGACGGGGGCTGCCTTTCTTTGAATTATTTTTTTTTCAGGACTGATACATTTCCTCCACCAGTCTGCAGAGGTGTGAAATAGTTTCCTTGCCATAAAGGACCTGCGTTTCTGGATATCAGTGAGCACAGAAACTATGTGACTATGCCTGTCTGCCCATCTGTCTGTCTGTCTATCTGGGTCTCTTCATTTCTACCCCATCTGAGAGTTTTCTTCTCACATAAACTGGCGGAGAGTGGACAGTGACAGTTTTGTGAGACCCGCTGGAAAGAAAAGATGGAGGAGAAGCACGGGATGCGCACCATCAAAAGCTCATCTCATTGGCTCTGAGCCCCAACTCACCCCAGGCCTGAGAAGATATTGCACAGATCACAGATGGGCAGTCAGCTAAGAGCCTGTGCTATCCTGCTAATTCTTTCATGAGAAAGTGGAAGATTTGGGGAGTATTGAAGAACAGGAGACGCAGGGTTAGTCTGCTTTTCATACCCCGATTTGATAAGGCCCGATGTTCAAATAAGTATCCCAGGTCATGGTGGCAAGCTAAGGAGCTGGCAAGTAGCACAGGCTTTGAACTTATGCAACACATTCACTAGATGGCATTGCAAGAGTCACGCACAGGGACCTGCATGACCAGCGGGGGAGAGAGGGGAGAGGGAGCAGTAGAGACCATACCAAGGTCCTGAGATTCCTTCAATGTCTTGCCTCCAATTAAATGTCACATTGCATGGCCCCCTCATTCAAGCAGCATTCAACCTTGAAAATGACCTTGACACACTAATTTTACAGATGTTTATAGCATGCACTCTTTGCATTGTGCCAGGCTCTGCTCTGAGCAGCAGGCTGGGAAGAGCAGCAAGGTGAAGGTCTCATCGCCCTAAGTCCTAATGTTATCTAACTGGTGTTCTCATACATTGGATGACCAGAGCAGCCCAGCGGTACACATTCACCAGAGACGGCCGTGTGAGAGGCTGCAGGAAGATGATCATATGGAAGCCAAGGGGAGGCTTGAGAGACATTAGCTCTATAGGCACCTTGACCTTGTAGCTCTGCTCTTCATAACTCTCAAAGAATTAATTTCTTGCTATAAGGCAGCTAGCATCTGGTGTTGCCTTGGTCACTGTTCTATTGCTGTGAAGACACCACGACCAAGGCAACTATTGTAAGAGAAAGTATTTAATTAGGGGCTTGCTTATAATTTCAGAGGTTTAGTCCATTATCATCATGGCAGGGAGCATAGCAGCATGCAGGCAGGTGCTGGAACAATAGCACGGGCTTTTGAAACCTCAAAGCCCACCCCTAGTAACACACCTCCCCCCACAAGATCACACCTAATCCTTTTAAATTGTACCTTTCCCTGGTAACTAAGTATTCAAATAGATGAACCTATGGGGTCATTTTTATTCAAACCTCCACAGGTGTCATTTCTTCTCCTGCCTTTCTGTCCTGAAACTGGGAATTGAGGGACTTGATAATCTCATTTTCCCATTTGGGGTTATGGTGTGGGATTCCCCTATGTATGCTGTGAATACCACTGATTAATAAAGAAACTGCTTCGTACCTATAGCAAGGCAGAATTTAGATAGGTGGGGAAAACTAAACTGAAGGGTGGAATAAGAGAGAAGCCATGTAGCCCCACCAGAGACAGACACCAGAACTTTACCCAGTAAGCCACAGCCACGTGGTGATACATAGATTAATGGAGATGGGTTAAATTAAGATGTAAGAGTTAGCCAGAAATATGCTTAAGCTATTGGCCAAACAGTATTGTAAATAATATGGTTTCTGTGTGGTTATTTCGGGAGTCTGGGCATCTGGGAAATGAACAAGCGGCCTCCTTACAATAGGGCTGACCACAGAGAGACCCTGGAGTAAGCTTAATGGCACCGTAGGCAGAAGGGCAAAGTCATCCTCTCAGTACCTCATCCCTGAGAAGCCATCTTGCCATTTGGTGTAAAGAGAGAGACCCCAGCCCTCCACCATCACAGGCTGCCTCGTCAGCTGTATCATGGAGCACTACGAGACTCCCAGATGCCTCTGTCCCAGCTCTATACCTCCATTCTGCCTCTTACGACCGTTAGATTTGATTGATGGACAGCTCACTAGTTAAAAGCTGTGAACTTTCTAAGATTCCTGGTTTTAGTTCATTACTTTGTTTTGTTTTGTTTGTTTGTTGTTTTGTTGTTGTTTGATGATGGTGGTCTTTGAACTTGTAAGAAAGGAATGTACTGTCTTAGCTAGGGTTTCTGTTGCTGTGAAGAGACACCATGACCACAGCAACTCTTATAAAGAAAACATTTAAAGGGGCTGGTTTATAGTTTCAGAGACTTAATCCATTATCATCATGACGGAAAGCATGGTGGTGCATGGGCAGACATGGTAGTGGAGAGTTCTACATCTTGATCCACAGGCAGCAGAAGTGACTGTGTGCTGGGTGTCGCTTGAGCAAAGGTGAGACCTGAAAGCCTGCCCTCACAGTGACACACTTTCTCACTCCAACAGGGTCACACCTCCTAATAGTGCCTCTCCTGATGGGGGCCACCGTCTTTCACACCGCCACAGGTTCTGATGCTGAATAACTCACGGGAGGATTGTCAAGTTCACAAGAGACTTCAGGGAAAACGCAGTGCCATGTACCAAATAAGAGAGGTCCTTCCTGGTTTTGCTGTTACACTTGTCTCCTAAGAAGTCCCAGCCTCACTGTGGTTCTGCAGACCAATGACCCACACAGCAGAGGTCAAAGTCGCTAAGATAGATTGGGATCACACTAGTGACAGGTGACCTCCCTCCCACTTATGCTTGAATGCTTAGCTTCTGAGGGTCTCAGGGCAATGGGGGGTGGCATTCAACCAGTCATGTTTCCAGATTTTCCCATTAAGGCTCCTGCCACACGTGTCTCTCTATCCTCCCCAGACTGTCCCATCTGTCCACCTGCTATGAAGATTAAATTGCACCACCCACATAAGGCACTTAGAAGAGTACTCAGAATACAGGCAAGAGTTATTCCGTGTGGACCATGATTACTGTGCCCGTTATGATGAGCAAGGGACCCATAACCACCACAGCATGGCACTATGTCTTCTGACATGTGACAGATATGTGCACTGCTATTTGGCCTGAGAGCTCCTTCTCCCTCCCTGAGGGAGTGTCATCCTGGAGTGTCAGCTATCAGGTCATTTACAGCTGCACTTCCCA
Source organism: Microtus oregoni (assembly GCF_018167655.1). Classification (NCBI taxonomy): domain Eukaryota; kingdom Metazoa; phylum Chordata; class Mammalia; order Rodentia; family Cricetidae; genus Microtus; species Microtus oregoni. The sequence continues at coordinate 10,451,725 of NW_024543064.1, read as the reverse complement.
GCGTGTCCCAGGCTAAGCTGGACCCCACCTGCTGAAGTGTTGATATATCTAATCGGTAGACAGGGCTGGCCTTCGCCTGTCTCTGCTTAATAAAGAGCTGCTGAGTTATGGGGGTCAAAGAAGAGCAGAGCAGGGATGGAAAAATATCTGTCCCCAAAGACAAAGTCCTGGAGAGTGCAGAGGCGTCCCAGTTGCAGGAGCCCTAATGACAGTGTGCAACACCCATGCAACACCCATGTCTGAAAACTGCTGCAGGCTTTGGCTGCACCCTTGGTCCACCCGTGAACTATCAGAGCAGGGAAGAATAAAAGCCCTAGCATGGTCAACTCCAGGTTCTTAAGTGTCTCCAGTTCCTGCGGACTCCACAAAAGCCCAGATCTGCAGACGAGGGAAATGACTTTGTCAGTAATAGGTTTGCCAGGCTCTGATCCCCGGCAGCCACTCAAAAGTCAGTCATGGAGGCCTGTGCTCACAATCCCGCTGCAGAGCAGATGGAGGTAAATGGGTCTTGTGGGCTGGCTGGACAGCTAGCCTAGTCTAATTGCCCGTCCACTGGTCCCCTTCTCAAAAAAAAAAAAAAAAACCAAAGTGGACAGTACTTGAATAATGACAGCTAAAGTTGACCTCTGACCTCTATCTGCATATGCACAATGCCCATTTACACACACACACACACACACACACACACACACACACACACACACACACGGGGTGGGGGAACCCAGTATCTGTGGGCTTCTGTTCTACAGTGAGATAGTCGGCGTTTCTGCGCTGAGCTTGTGACACAATAAAACTCTAGGGCTGAGAGGACATTTTTGACCCCTTCACTGAAGAGAACCAGCCTGCTTTAGTCTCTGGACGATGCTGCCCCTTCATGATGAAGGCCCAGAACTACCCACAGGGGGAAAACACAAGCAGCATAGGGTTAAAGCTGAGGAGTTCATGGGCAACTGTCTTTCCCGGTGTGGGCCCCTGAAAAAGCTAGTGAGTATCTCCGGCCTTAGCAAAGCAGGATTTTGGCAACAGTCAGGCTTGCCAAGGCTATCCTGCTGAGGGTCCCTCACTGATTATCTGGGCAGATCTGAAACCAACTGTTTTCCTGACAGCTCCAGGAGGAAAAGCCAAGGAACCCAATCTGTCGCCCTCTTCCCAAAACCTTCGCAGTTTTGAGTTGAATTCCAGGTCAGGCGTTTGATTGGCTTATAAATAATTCAATTCCACGAAAACCCTCCCCACTCCGATCCTGATCATTTTCTGTAATTCTACAGGTCCCACTGGACTCCCTGCTGTGCTCAACGTTCCCATCTATAAAACAAAGGGAACCATGCAGATGCAGTCCGAGGTAAATCCGTATCCAATATCCTCGTGCATGTCCTGCTTCTGAGAAGCAGACGACCCTTGTTCTCAGAACACAAGGCAGCTCTCATCCAGGAGGCTGCTTGCACTGACCCTTCTCCATGTTGTCCACAGATCTGCACATCACTTTTACGTTCGGGTGGGCGAGATGCCTCTGTGAGTAAAAACTCTGGTTGTGTAAGTCTGATAACGTGAATTGACGACTCTTTGGAAGCTGGAAACTGACTCTGGAAAGTTTTAAGATTGTGCTCTGACCTCCTACCTTCTGGGCTTCCCGTGGCACACACATGTGCATACACACACACACATATACACACACTTAATAATAATACAATAGATTTTAAAATTTAAATTTTATGTGAACCCAACTTTGAATTTCCCCAAGCATGATCCAAAACAAACAAACAAACCAAGACAATAAAGACGAGAAGAAGAGAAGAACGCAGTGCTCCTATGGGAAGGGTCGACTACAAACATTCTGTTTGACGAACACTGTGTTGTGCCAGGAGGCCCCGGGTGGGAGGGGAGGTGTTGAGCCCCGGGATCTACATACAAAATCCAATGTGATGTCACATGCTCATTATCGCAGTGCAGGGTAGATGACCACAGGAAGACTGTGGGGCTTTGTGGTGAGCTAGCCTGGTCTAATTAGAGAGCTTCAAGCCAGGAGAGCTACTTGGGCAGGTGCAGGGTACCTGACTCCTTTGCTTCAGTGCTTGTCCAGTGGGCACAAAGCCCCGGATCCCCTCTTCTGAACAGCATGCACTGGGTGTGGTGCTGGGCACCTGTGAGCCCAGCACTTGAGAGGTGGAGGCAGGAGGCTCAGAATTTCAAGGTTGACTTCAGTTATGTATGGAGAGTCGGTGGCCAGCCTGGGAAACAGGAGACCCTGTCTTCAAACATAACGAAATTCTTCTTGTAAAACAAAGTAGATGGCACATGAGGAATGACACCCAAGATTTACCTGGGGCCTACACACACACACATGCAAACGTGCGCACACGCGTGCTTACACACACCAAGATTTACCTGGGGCCTACACACACACACATGCAAACATGCGCACACGCGTGCTTACACACACCAAGATTTACCTGGGGCCTACACACATGCAAACGTGCGCACACGCGTGCTTACACACACCAAGATTTACCTGGGGCCTACACACACACACATGCAAACGTGCGCACAAGCGTGCTTACACACACCAAGATTTACCTGGGGCCTACACACACACACACACATGCACACACACACACATGCACACGGGTGTGCTTACACACACACACACGCACATGCGTGTGCACACACAGGAAAACCCTGAGAGGCCTCAGCCCCTCTAACAGATTTCTCTCAGTTATCAAGATTAAGTAACATTTTAATTGTTGGTTTCAATTTAAACCTTGGGTTTCCACCCTGGTTGGGAAACTGCGGAGGACTACCTGAAAGTTCTCCTCCAAGCTATGCTTCCCGTGGTGACCTGGTCTCATGTCCCCTGGTCCCTGGGGTCAGGTTCTAAGGTGAGCTTGAAAGTGGGCAATCTAACAGCAACTCCAGCTTTATAAGTCCAGCTTTCTCTGCAGACATCAGAGTGCCCACCACTGAAGGATTATGGGTGCCCACCATCTGATCATGGACCCGGACTCCTCCAATGCTCTTTGACTCTCATGTGAGTGTGCCCCAGATGCCAACCAGAGACCACTGACCTCCCCAAAGTGAGAGCTCCTTCTACTGTGAGGAGCGCGCTACGGTCATGGTCAGTCTTCTAAGGGCAGGAAGCGGATCCGAGAGCTTGAGCGGCCTGATTAGGTGGACTCAGTTTAAGTATTAAGAAGACAATACAGACAGTGGACTCGGGTCTGTCTTCTATCAGGAGGAGGGAGGTCCACCTTGCTCCTTCACCCCTTAACTGCTTAGGCAACAGCTGCTGAGACTCCTTCACATAATTGCGGTACTGTGGGTTCAGTTGTGGCCTGTCCCCACCCATATCCTGAAGTCACCCTGCCTGTCCCAACCCCAGCGTGCTGGAATTTGGAGATGCATGCAGCTTTAGGCAGGAAATTTAGGAGAGTTATACAAGGCCCGAAGGATAGGGCCCCACAGGATGGGATAGTGACTGTATAAAAGAGGGGGAAGAAGGAAAGGAGGAAGAGAAAGAGAGATTTGATGTACAGGATCCCTCATTCTTCTCATTACTGTGACAAGATACCTGATAAGAAGCCATTTAATGCTCATTTTGGCTCACAGTTTGAGATGACGGTCTGTCAGAGAGGACCGTGAGACAGCTGGTCCCATGACTTCCAAAGTCAGGAAGCAGAGAGAGAGGGATGCTGATGCTCAGCCATCTCCATTTTCCTCCAGGACCCCAGGCCGTGGAATAGCACCCCTCCACATTCAGGGGGTGTCTTCCTTCCCCACTCCGTTACACCTCCCTGGGAATGACCTCATAAGCACACCCAGAGGTTTATGCCCATAGTTTTCCTACATCCGGTCAGGTTGATAATCAAGATTAGCCATCACAGGCAGTAAAAAGGCCCTCCGTACTAATCAGGAAGAGGGCCACCACCATTCGCTGAACCAGCCAAAGCTTTGACCCTCGATTCTCAGCCTCTGAAGCTATGAGTGATGAGTGCCTAAGCTGCCCTGTCTATTTTGCTATGATGCTAGACCAGCAGCGTCACAGAGAAATCCAGGAGTACCAGCTAAGGATGAGAAGGTGGAGTTGATATGCAACTGACCTGCATTCAAGGCTCAGAGCCAAGCAGAATGTTCTGACTCTCTGGTTCATGGTCATCTACAAATAAGAACAGGGTAGGGGTACAAAAAAGAAAGAAAGAAAGAAAGAAAGAAAGAAAGAAAGAAAGAAAAGGCCAGAATATGTTTCTCTGTGGCTAGTGAGAGTGAAGGTATAAAGCAGCCTGACATTTTCCAGTGTGTAGTAAACTCTTGATAAATGTTAGATCAAAAAAGGAAAAAGATGCTGATTCTGATTCTGGGTCCAGCCCCAAAGTCATCTCTTTGAGGAAGGAGAACATGGAAAATTCTTGTTAATCCTTTCTGCAACCCAAGGTCTGGAAAGAGCCCTGGGGACCTATTCCTGTCATGACTGGTAGAGTGAAGAATGCAGATGCTTGGGTAAGGAGAGGAGGGGGCTCAGGAGACACAAGGCAGTGACATCAGAAATGTGGTAGTGGATATAGGCAAATCATCTGGACAAAGTGGGAGGAGAGGTCCCAGAGAACTCTAGGCAGGAAGGGAGGCCATGGCTTCAGATGCCCACCTCCTGCCTTGGGCAGTGCTAGGAAGCCCCTTGGCCCTGGCCTGCTCCTGCTGGATGAGAGGCAGCCACAGGAAGGAGTCGCGCCCTGCAGAAGCAAGCTGAGCATCCTATCCCGCTAGTAGCTAAGGCAGGGTAAAGTTTGCTGCCCTGTGTGATGTCCCATGTGACAGGCCATCTGTTGCACAGGCTTCCAGGGGCTTGGGATCAGATCTTCCCAAGGTCAAGGTGCGGCCTGACCAACCAGACCAGTCTGAGGCGCTGAGGTTCAAAGACGGACGCCCCAGTTTGTGCTGCCAGCACTTGCTGTATTGGGGCAGGCTCTTCACTGAGGACTGGCTGAGCGGCAAGGGAAGAGCGCCCCTCTCTGACCACATCCAACACTCCACAGTCTCCTCTGGGCAGATGCCTGACAAATGTCCCTTCCAAGCTCTCCTGCCAACAGACATCACGCTGCTTCCTTTGCTCTGTGGTTATTGAATTCTCTACCCTGAGAACCCATCCATTATCAACCCTGTTAAAATTCCCCTGTAATCCTCATGGAACCAGATGGAACAGCAAGGTCAAGAAAGGGTGGCGTTCTTCCAATGTCACAGCTCTGGAGAAGAGGTGCCCAGCATTATGGTTAGAAAGGAACAGCTCCTTCTGATAGATCTGTCCTCAACAGCAGATCAGAGAATGCAGATGCAGGAGGGGGCGGTGCGGCGGGTGGCAGGGGGAGACAAGCCTTAGAAGACAGAGCAGATCCCGGGATACTTTTGGCTACACATTTGTCAGAAAAATGGTTCCTCTTTCTTGTCTGCATCCAGCTACTCTTAGTCTTCCCCCTAGCTTTCATTGCTTAGCAGTGCAATTCAGGGAAAGTAGCTCGGCCTCTCTGGGTATCGATTTCCTAATCTATAACATGGGTGATCTGTTTAATCAACAAGGTACTTCTCAGCACAGAGAGCCCGATAGGCCAGATGCTAACATTAGTTTCATGCAAGAGAAGCCTAGCTGAGCTTGCCAATTCATTGTGGCTGAGTCCTCTTATCTCTGCATTTCCAATGCTGGGATTACAGCTATGCATTATCTCTTTGCATGGGTGCTGGGGACCTGAACTCAGGTCCTTAGGCTTGCATGACAAGCTCTTTCTCTGGAACCCAAATCTTAGCTCTAGAACTCTGAAATTCTCAGAGGACAAGAAACATATGACTGTAGCAGGAAACTGGGGGCCAAGGTTGTAGACCAAAACCAACCTGCTGATGGATGCAGTTCTCAGGACTAGGGAATTTGCACAGTACTGCAGGCACAATGGATACAATTTGCTTGCATCCTGCCCATCGAGCCATTTATTAAAAATAACAGATTACTACTGTACCAGTTTGGTATACGGAGTGGAACACCAAAAGCCAGCTGAGAACAGAACCGAAAGGGATGGAATTGAACTGTGAAAAAAAGAGGGAAATTAACACAGAGTAAGAGAAGGGGGAGAGGGATGCCTCTTATCACTTAGCACTGTGGTACCCAGCGTCCCAGCACTTTGACCCTGGCAACACCTCCCAATAGCAAGGCCTCTTTCCTACCACCACACAGAATTCTGGCCTTATTTCTGTCACCCCGGTGCTCCCCAGCCTGTGAGTTCCTAGTCCTGGCTGTGAAATACTCTCACACACATTTTTTTTAAAAAAAATCATCTTAGAGTCCTATGGCCGAGGCGGCACACAGCGAGCCATGATGAAATTAGAAATATGTTGGGGTTGGCACATGAGGAACTGCATGCTCTCCTTCCTGCCAAAGATGGGGGATGATTGACTGAATGGGAACAGGAAGTCAGCTTGCCAGGATCCAACTAAAACGAGCTGTGGTGTGCTTGGCTATGTTTCTAAGATGAAACAAATGGGAAAGATCCGTGTGACTTCCAGCACATTCTAAAGATAACAGGTCACTTGGGGAGGCGTGTGAGATGGCAGGGCACAAATGGAGTTTGATTCCAAGTCCTGAGAAATAGAAGGACATTTTGGAAGGTGGGATGACCACGGTTTGGAAACACAGTTTGGGTCTATTTACGACAGCATTCAAAGTAAGTTTACTCGCTGCCTCCAGGGAGGGAGATGTAGGCAGTGTTGTCTGGGTAGCAGAGGGGCATCTTAAAAGTGGTTCCAGAGACAAACACTGCCTGCCTGCATGTCTGACACTGTGTCAGAGATCAGGGGACAGGTATGATCTTGTAATTCAGCAGGAGATATGTCTTTCCTTGTTTGTTCTCAACAGTATGTGTGTGTCAGAAGGTCACAGGAGGATGCCAGTGCCTTCCTCCATCGACTCTACCTTAGTTCCTTGATGAAGAGTCTCTCCTTGAAGCTGAAATTCTTCATTTAGGTTTTGACTAGACTAGCTGACTAGCTGTATCAGTCTCCTCTAGTCTTGGAGGAGGCGAGAAAATTTCTCAGATAACAGTGGTTTTGAAGCTGAGATCCAAAGGGCAAAGAAAATATGGCCCAGTGGAAGGGACAAGAAAGAAGTTTCAACAAGTTTTATAGCTGGGTCTGAGCCACCTGATACAAAGTTAAACACCAGGAATTGACTCTTTAAACTGTCTTATTCAGGGAGCTAACAATCTGAGAACAGTAGGGTAGCATCCTAAGGTTCTGTCTTCCTCCCTTCTTTAGCCAGAGGATTATTGGGGTGGGCAAACATAGGCAGTTGGCCATTCCCAAGTTTTGCCTTGACCTTCTTGTAAATGGACGTATCCTATCCTGACTTCCAGGTTCCAAATAACCAATTCAAAGGCTGAATATGAATTATAAATGCTCAATCAATTGCTCAGGCTTATAATCAACTAGCTCTTAAATTTTATGTTAACCTGTAATCCTTATTTATGCTCTGCCATGCGGCAATACCTTTATTAGAGTGGAATGTTCATCTCCTGCCCCCTCTGCATCTGGCTGGAGACTCCAGACTCTGCCCTTCTCCTTCCCATCATCCTTAGATTGAATTGTCCCACCTGTACTTGCCGCCTGGCTGTTTTACTGGTCAATCACTGTTTTATTAAACCAATTCACGTGACAAATCTTTACAGTGTACAAGAGGATTATTCCAGGGCACCTTCCGATCAAGTGGTCAGTCTTATCTCTGAGCGTTATGATATTGCTGTTTCCCCCTGAGGGTCCCATCTCTCTGTGTAAATGGGGAAAGGTCCCAGCCACCTTGTATTCCTCCTGAGCCTGCCCACCTGTGACTCTTAGTGTTGCCTGCCAACCTGATGGAATCTGGAACCATCCAAGAGGCATGCCTCCAGGAACACCTGGGAGAGATAATTCCTATTAGGTTAGCCACTGGGCAACACTGGTGAGGGATTGTCTCCCTTGGGTTAATTGAAGTGGGGAGTCTCCCCTGAAGGAGGGTAGCATTGTCCCCTGGCCTTGGATCCTAGCTACATAAAATACAGAAAGAGCTAAGTATCAGCATTCTTCTATCTCTCCCTCTCTGTGATTCCTGACTGTGGCTGCTATGTGACCAGCTGCCTCATGATCCTGTTGCTTTGACTTCCCTGCTGATGGACCGCACCCTTGAACTGTGAGCCCAAATTAACCTTTTCTCCCTTTGGTGGCTTTGGTCAGGGTATTTTCATCACAGAGGTGGGAAAAGAAAAGACTACACCACACTTTGGACGTCATGGAGATGAAAAGGTAACTCAGAACAAACCTCTCGCTGATGTGTAGAATCCTTTCCTACAGAAAAATGCACAAACAAGTTCTTATCATAAAGGCTATAAAATGCCCTTATCACTTCCAAGGCAGCATCCCCAAGGTTCCCAGGGCCACAAGAAGTGTCACATGGTCCAATGTGACTAAGATGCAGAGGGCTGAGAGGAAAGGAGATGAAACCACGCACACAGGTGTTGTGGGCCACAGACATCTAGCCAGGAAAGTTACGCTCTACCTGAAGCACGGGTGTGTTTTAAGCAGGTGAACACCTTGACCAACCAGATGTTCTGGAAAGAATATTCTAGATATTCGGCCTTCATTGTAGAAGGTAAGTACAGGTGCTGAAATGTGCATAGGCTCCCAAACTTAGCACAGAAACGTTTGCAAAAACCTTGCTCAGTTTCCTTGTGTCTGTTTGCTTTCGTTGCTGCAATAAATACCATGAAAAAACAAACAAACACACCAAAAACAACTTGGAGAGAAAAGGATTTATTTTAGCTTACAGCTTACAGTCTATCAGGAAGGGAAGTCAAGGCAGGAACCTGGAAGCAGGAACTTCAAGTGTGACTGTGGATGAACACTGCTTACTGGTTTGTTCTCCATAACTCACTCAGTGTGTGTCTTTTTGTTGTTGTTGTTGTTTTGTTTGTTTGTTCATTTTATAATTCAGGAAATGCCTGCCTAGGAGAAGACACCATGTATTGTGAATTCTAATTGGTCTTAATAATAAAAACCTGGAGTCAGATACGGGGTAAATGCCGAAAGATCAGAGAGACAAAGGAGCAGCCACAGCTACTTCTTACCTCACCAGCTCTTCAGCCTGAAAGGGGCAAACGCCTGTCTCTGGTCGCCTTATATTCCTCTCTTGGCCCAGCCATATTACTCCCTGTTTCCTTCTCCCTAGTGCTGGAATTAAAGGTCTGTGCCTCCCAAGTACTGGGGTCAAAGACGTGTACCTTCCAAGTACTGGGATAAAAGGCCTAAGATCCTAAATGCTGGGATTAAAGGTGTGTGCCACCACTGCTTGGCCCCTATGGCCAACTGGTGGCTAGCTCCACACTCTGCTCCCAGGCAGCTTTATTTGTTACAGCACAAACAAACTGTCCCCACGGCACCACCCTCAAGAAAATATCCCACAAACTTGCTCACAGGCCAATCTGATGGAGTAATTTTTTTTCTTCAGTTGAGGCTCCCTCTTCCCAGATGACTAGAGCTTCTGTCAAGTTGCAAAAAAAAAAAAAAAAAAAAAAAAAAACTATCCACTATCCAGTGTACCGCTCTTTTTAAATGGGAGCAAACTAAGACACAATAGAAAAGGCTTCCTTTTCAGGAGCATGGACAAGGTCTGCCATGCTGCATTCTTGGCTGTGGGGAGCAGAATGTGTTTGCACTGTTGAGGAATTAACTGCCTTCCCTTTCCTGCCTTGGAGAAGTCGCCAAGAAGCACATTGGACCAGGGCTCTCAGCCCAGCACACAAGCTGAAGAGTTTGCATTCCGCAAGCCAGTTTAGCAAAGGCCTCCACTCACCCTGTCTCAGAGCAACTCCAGACAACCTGGTAGACACAGCCTTCTATCTATGTCACACTTCCCAGTGACCTGAGAAATCAACCAGATGGCCTTTGGTGGAAACCCATCCTAGAACAACAGCTCTGAGGAGCAGAGCCACACTCCATATGGTGTTCTTCCTTGAGACTCTCTGGTGCAGAGATGTGTTCGTCTCAGCCATTCATCACAAATAAAGGTCAGTAGGAGCTGGGAAGGAGCCACTTGAAAACGCATCTTGGTCCAAGAAAAGCAAAGTAGGCAGAGAGGAGCCGGGGATGATGAGGAGTGATGCACAGCTCTGAGACTGTCCCGACTTGGGATCTCCATGCCAGAGCCAGGGGCAGAATGGAGATACCATGTCTGAGGGGCAGGAAAGCCATTGTTGACTCCAGAAGTTACTGAGATTCAGGAACATCAGCCTCCTCATCTGGAGTTCTCAAATAAAACTGAGAAGAAGAAGAAGAAGAAGAAGAAGAAGAAGAAGAAGAAGAAGAAGAAGAAGAAGAAGAAAAAACTTTAATGATGACAAGGCAGCCCAGCAATGTAACTCTAGTTTAGAGTAACTCTGGGTGTGAGTGTGAAGGATTTTCCAGAGAGTTTTAACTGAGGTCGGTAGACCCACCCTGATGTGGGCGGCACCATCCTGTAGGCTGGGAGTCCAAACTGAATAAAAAGGAGAAAGTGAGCAGATGAACACCAGCATTTATCTCTCTCTGCTCCCCAAATGCAGATATGGCAGCCATATCATGAGCCACGCTCCAGGCCCCTGCTGCTGTGCCTTCCCTGCCATGATGGACTGTATCCCTCAAACTATGAGCCAGAATAAAACCTTCCTTCTTTCTATTTTTCTGTCAGGTATTTTGTCATAGGGATGAAAAAGTAACTAATATGAAAGGAAGGAAGGAAGGAAGGAAGGGAGGGAGGAAGGGAGGGAGGAAGGGAGAGGAGGGAAGGAAGGAAGGAAGAAAGAAAGAAAAGAAAGTATATTATCAAAATGCTAGTGGAATTGATTTATTCTGCATGCATGAATCCACCTACATTGGCAAGACCCCCCCCCCCACAAACACAGACCTGGAAGCAGGGATTGTCAACATTCCCATTGTTACATCCTCCAGTAAAAGTCCATTATCTTAAAATATAACACCCAGTGAGCTTTGAGATAACACAGGATGGAGGCTCCCATGGGTCAATCTACTCAAAAGACTGAAACGCTTCTCTAAGCAAGTTGGGAGGGGGGTCATCATTCATCAAACCTTGGTGAAGGTTAATGTAAATTCGTTTTGTTGCTCTCAAGTTTGAAACCACGGACAGTCAATAATTTGGATATGGAGGAGAGCAGAGGAAAGGGGTTGGGGGAGGATAGATCTTTAAGAAAGAGCCAGGGAGGGATGCCTGGGGAGGGAGCAGCAAAGGATGAAGCCCTCAGGGGTTCAGAGGGCTGGAGGTAGGTTGAGAAAACGGCAGTGGATTGCTCCAGAGTGAATGTGTCAAACAGACACACCAGCCAACTTCCCTGAGACACTTTGTTCTACATACATAGCAAGTTTGGCTGAGCCCTGCCTCCCATCTCAGCTAGAGAATCCATTTCTCATAGCCGCCTGAAGATGCACAGACAACACCCCATCATTTGCTCTGAGAATTATAGGAAGGAAAAGAAGCTTGGGGTGAGGGTAGGTAGGAGGTCAGAGTAGTACTGGGTTCCTCCAGAGGGCCTGGAGAGGTCTTAGGAACCCTTTGGATTTCCAAATAAAGGGATCAGGGCATTTCCTGTACTGGGGACAACCCCTCCAGTTTCATTCACGGCAGGATAGGGGGTTTCATGTGGAATGCTCTTCCCCTAATTGTCCAATTAACTATTGTCTTTCTCTGTAAAAGATTATATGGTGAAGTCATTGTTCCAAAAACAATTGCAAGCATTTTATGCCAACAGATTGCCATAAATGGAGCAGAAGGGAAGAAATTGATCGTTTATAAGGTTAGAAACATCCCTTTTGAGGTTGGGGGTGTGTCTCAGTTAATAGAGTGATTGACTAGCATGCATGAGGCCCTGGGTCCCACCCTTAGCATCTCACTAAACTGGGCACAAAGGCACAAACCCAGCACCTGGGAGGTAGAGGCAGGGAGAACAAATATTCAAGGCCATCCTCACCTACTTAGCGAGCTTGAGGCCAGCCGAAGCAACATGAGACCCTGTGCAATAAAAACTAAACAACAGGAGAAATTTCTCCCATCACTTAAATGGCCCTGACAGCAATTGCTTACCAGCTCCTTTGGGGACAAGTAGACACAAGTGACATTTCATGACATCTCAAAGAAGACCCTTCCACCAACATCTGCAGTACTTGATACTTTTAGTAGGGCAGCTATCTGAAGTTGATGGATCATCACCGTGATTAATTCACATCTGGAGTACCTGGTAATTTAAGTAGGGCAGTTATCTGGAGTTCATGGATCATCACCATGATTCTTTAAGGACCAAATCACAGAAGCCGAGACAGTTAACTGCAAGAGGCCTCGAACTGGTGGTGTTCATAGACGAGATGGAAGCCCAAATAGATAACTTGCCGTCTTGGCTGTGTTGGTTGCTTTTGGACAGGAGTTCCCTGAAAAAAAGAATTTTTCAAAGCCTCTAGGTTTAGGGGATAACATGTAGGCTAGGTATGGACACGGAGGCACAGGGCAAGGTGAGGCTTGGTAACACCTGGGTAAGGGACCTGCCACCACACTTGGCTTTCGGTGTGGATTCTGGAGATGGTTCGACTCTTTGTGCATAATCAGAAAGTACTTTACTGACAGAGCTGTCTCTCCAGCTCCTGGATTTTTATAATTCACATTCAATTGATCCTTCTCTCTTGCTCAGATCTGGGAACTATGAACCCCATCTATGCCACTGTCAGAATCCTGTCCTTTCCCTTGCCAGTCAGACCCTCCCACAGAGCAAGGTCTCTGTCACCTGCTTATCACAGAATCTGACACATGCACCAGCTCTTCCAGACGAGCATCACGTGTCACTGGAGGCAGAATGGCAGCACAGCCGGAGTTCAAACCTCACCAGCCTCCACAGGAAAAGGAGAGCCTGAATCCATCCTTCTATCAGCTCTGTCCTAGAGCCCACCAGATACCTAATGAAGGATGTTCACAACCTCCTGGGGAAAGAAAAGATACATAGTTACAGGAACGGTGGCAAAGGAAAACCAATTTGGATAAATAGAGAGGCATGCATTAGGAATACAATAAAACCACTCAGCCAACAGAAAACTAATGGAGGACAGGTGCTTTTGTGTGAGAGAAATCAGTTACCTGCTTGGAAAAAAAATGGCAAAGAAACCAAGCCCTGGGTGCATCCTTGCAACAAACTAATCACAATGTTGACACGCAGATGTTTCTTTAAGCCTCCCATGAAAGTACATGCAGTAGGAGAAATATCAGCTTGCAGGGGGAAGTGTGGGGTCTACAATGCAGCCTGTGTTTTAGATATGTGTGTTACCATGGTCTGGTAGCTCTGGTCTGAAGATTCCTTCTTCTTTCTCTCCAGCTCCTATGTCTGTTCTAAGTGGCAAGAGCAGGGGGTGCCTCCTGCTACTTTTCTAACCCAGACCAATGACAGAAAACCTGCTTGCTACACATTTGTGTGTTCCTAGGACATAAAATGTTCTAGAAGCTGGGGCACAGCTCAAGCCTATAATCCCAGAACCTGGGAGGGACACACAGGAAGGTCTGTGTCTGGCAACAGAGACCTATCATGCCCTCTCCGTGCCCTTCCAGAATAGCAAAACCCTACACAGAGAAAGGTTACAGGCATTGCTGCTGGCACGCCACATACTACCCTGGACCATTGTTCTTCCTGGCACCCTAGAAATGTCTTTTGTAACTTTGGGGGACTTTTGTAACATTCACCTTAGCGAGAAATACCAAAAAAGCAAACAAAACAACAAGAAACAGACTGTCTCTTATCTGGTGCCCATCAGCTGACTTCAGACCCCTGCCACAATTTCCCCCCTCTCCCCGATTCCTAATTCCTCACAAGCACCAGCAAAAGGATGGCTTTGCCTGTTCCTGATGGGCTGGAGCTTTCATTTCAAACCCCTGGTGCTGTTTGCTGATACACTAAACTCCCGAGTCCTGCCTTCCCACCTTCCCTCCTCCCTCCTTCACTCCCTCTTTCTCTCCCTCTCTCCCTCCCTTGCTCTGAGCTTGTTCCTTCTCCAAACCTAAAGTTCAAGGCTATGTTTGGATACCTAGTAAGTTTGAGGCTAGCCTGGGCTACGTGAGGCCATTTCTCCAAAAAAGAAAAAAAAAATGTGTTCCTTCAGAAATAAAGTTGTCTGAAATAGCTGAGCAAAGGCATTTGAACTTGACAGTGTGAATTAGTTCTCATCAGAGCAGGCTGCTATGTAAAAACCTGGTCCCTCCCACCCTGATGTCTTCATTATTTATTTCCCAACCATGTGACAGTATCTCCTATGAAGCCCTCATCCAGGATCCAGGCTAAGCAAGGTCAGTGTGATGCCTTTGAACCTTTAGTGCTGTCCTTTTCATATGGAATCTAGCCTCGTGGACTTTGCTGTAACAACAGACGGAAAACAGTTGGATGCAGAGATTCGGCACAAAGCTGAATAATATATATAATATAGATTATCAGGGCGTGGTCATCAGAATTGGGACCCCCAGGGATGCTTAGAAATAGGTGAGAGAAATGGAACCAGGAGCAGGGCAGCTGTAGAGATATAGTATGGGAAGGTCTCACTGGTCTCTCATGGCTTTGATGGTGAAAGGTGCCCTTTTAGAAAAGAGGTTCTCTACCTGTGGGTCTGCAACCCTGTAGAGGGTCAAAAGAAGATATTCAAATCACAATTCATAACAGTAGCAAAGTTACAATTATGAAGTAACAGTGAAATAATTTTAAGGTTGGGCATCACCACAACATGTAGTGATATTTTGTTTGTGTTTTAACAAGCTTGCCTGAAGATCAGAGTGCAGAGCTAAGCCGCTAGAGGCCAGGCAGTGGTGGCACACACCTTTAATTACAGGACTTGCATGACAGAGGGATCTCTGTTAGTTTAAGGCCACACTGGGCTACACAAGATTGAATCTGTCAAAAAAAAAAAAAAAAAAACAGAGCTCACACAAAGATGTTCCCAGCACTTGGGATCCCACACCTTTAATCCCAACACTGGGGAGGTGGAGACAGGAGTAATATGGCTGGGTGGAGAAAGAAATATAAGGCAGGAGGCAGGAGCTCAGGGCAGTCTGAAGTTTGGTGGACAGATGGAGTCTGTAGATACAGTCTGAGGACAGGGTCACACCTTTGGTCTTGAGCATTGGTAGAGATGAGAACTTTCTAGTGGCTCGCCACTATGCTTCTTTCGTCTTCAGCATTAACCCCTATATTCGACTCTGGGTTTTTATTATTAAGACCAACTAGATTTTGTGCTCCAACAACATAAGGAGCTGTATTAAAGGGCCACAGCATGAGAGAGGCTGGGAACCACTGCTCTGAAGCTACAAAAAGCAAAACTGTGCGTGCAGAACAAACAGGGAGAAGCTCTGGATACCTTGATCTTAGTACGAGGAGACAGTTGACAGATTTGCACTAGCAGAACTCTGAGCAGAAAAGTGTATTCTTTTAACTGTTTGAGAGCTTTGCATATGCGTATGTACTTGTGTCCACCCTCTATTACCTTCCAACTCCCCCCTCCCCTCTCCAGCTATGAAACCCAGGAGTTGAAACAACCTGGCAAGACATGTCCAACAGTGCAGCAGCGGCATGAATGTTACAGAAATAACTATTTCCTGATTAAACTTGAGGCCCGCTCCACAAGACAGAACCAATGCTTTGCACGTAGTCAGGGCCAATAATTCACGGTGAGAGAGGTCATAGGCCCTAGAGGAGATCTATTCTTACTATTCTCCTAAACTGACATACTGTTAAATTGACCTCTAATGATTTACTCTTATACCCATAAACTAGTTCATCTCTCAACCCTCATCAAAGAAACATCTTTTCTCAGTGGGTGGAGACTAACACAGGACACACAGCTTACCGACCTGTAGAGAATTTGTCTTTTTTAAGCTCCTAAATTTGCAGAGGTGTGCGGGTGCAGCAGCCACTGCAGGCTCACCAGGCCCTCTTCCCAATTCATATGCTGGCATTCCCAAGTCCTGAATGCCAAACTGCAACAGCGTTCGGAGGTTGATTTTAAAGAGGTCAGCAGAGGTTTTCAGAGTGGATCCTAGCCCAATCTGATTGTGGCCTTAGAAGGGCATGCTAGGGTCCAGGATGTCAACTGTACAGCACAGCAAATAGGCCACAATAAGCCAAAGAACAAGAAATCAACCCAACTGACGTGATGGCCTAAGATTTCCTATCTCCAAAGGAGAGAACAGTTTTCTGTGTTGCTTAGTGACAGTGGCCTTGGGTAAATGATACAGTTACAGGAAGATGCTAGGATACAGGCACACACACTCCTCTTGTGGGCCAGGCAGATTTCTAGAAGGAGTCCAACCAAGAAACTAGGCGCAAAGGAAGGATTTGGAGGATGTCACAAGGCAGGACAGTATGGGAAAACCGTGACTGCTGACAGAGGGAGCTATGTGGGTTTGCAAACCAAAAGAGTCAGGGCAGGTGCCCAGACAACAAGAACTGGGACTACCCACCTCCTCCATTTTTCTACGTCCAGGGATTCAGTGGGAAAAGCTCTGGCTCAATTAACAACCAACAGCCAATTCCTCTTAGTAACAGCATGGAGCTTCTGGGCTGGCCCAAGGTGTGACTTTCTGGGCCCCCACACAGTGTGCTGGTAAAAGTTAACATTGAGCCCATCTGGGTGTTCCATCCTCATTTTTATTTGTTTGTCTGTTTGTTTTAGAAAGGGTATCACGCTGGCCGGTAGTGCACACCTTTAATTCTGACACTTAGGAGGCAGAGGTAGGCAGCTTTCTGAAAGTGTTAGGCCAGCCTTGTCTACAGAGCGAGTTCTAGGGTAGGCTCCAAAACTACACAGAGAAAAAACAAAAAAAAAAAAGAAAAGAAATAGAAAGGAAAGGCAAAGAAAGAAAGGGTATTACTGAAAAAGAAAACAGAAAGAGAGAGAGAAAGAAAGAAAGAAAGAAAGAAAGATACCATGTGGACATGTCTGCCCTGGAATTCACAGTGTAGACCAGGCAAGACTTGAACTCCCAGAGATCCACCTGTTTTGGCTTCCTGAGTGCTGATCCTATGAAATATGGTATTTGTGAGACATGAGGTCTCCACTCCCTGAAGTTTTGGAAGAATAACAGTTGGTCTTTTTTTGTTTTATTTCAAGTCCCTTTTGTGCCCCTTGACTGCTCTGGGAGATGTGGGCACAGCTGGAAACAGAACTTTGGCTCCGAGCACGAGAGACTGACGGGAGCTTCAAGGTCTGGGCTAATCCAGTAGTAATTGGGCTCACGTTTACCTTGGCTCTGCTTGGAGAGAGAGGTTTTGCTAGGCAAACACAATGTGTAAACAGCGTGGCCAGGAGGGCATCCAATCTGCTTAAGAGAATAAATGGACTCCAGTCACTTAGTGGCATACATTGCCACGCCAACCATTAATCCGCCTTTATGTTGGATTTCTGTTTATATGAAGAACAATGAAAATTTCTCATAGAATTATGTTTCAGTTTTCTGATGAAATGGAGTGCACCCACTAGAGACCAAAGAGACAACACAGTGCCTGAAAGGAGACGCCAGGAACAACCACGACAGCTCTAGCTCAGAGTAATGACTACTGCCATCTTGTCCACTGCTGCCCTTCCCTTCCCTGCCAGCCTTCGAAAGACTCTGGCTGAAGTCGGGCAAACCTGGCTGTCTCAGTTTCACTTCTATGGCTGTGATACCACACCCCTCCAAGAAAGCAACCCATGGTGGACAGAGTTTATTGTCATTTACATTTTGAGGTTACAGGCCCTCACAACAGGGAAGCCATGGCAGCAGAAACAGCTCAGCCCATCACGTCCACATCCAAAGCAAAGAGCAATAAATGCACGCGTGCTTAGTGCCCAGTTTACCTTCCACACTCGTATCTAGTCCAGGAGCCAAACCCAGGGAATGGTGCTGCCCACAGTGGGCTGTTCATCCTTCATCCGTGCATGCTGTCAAGGCACTCCCCTACAGACACATCCACAGGCCAACCTGTGAGCCTCTAACCAGGGGATTCTAGATTGGATCAAGTTGACAGCTACACTGAGTTTGAATCCTGCCTTCTCTGCCTGCTCACTTAAGAAAGCTATTTCCCCCTCAACAATTTCATCTATAAAAGGGAATACATGGTGTGTGTCTTATTCAACAGCGTTCAGAAGTTGATTGGAGCTCTCCTCTAGATACATATCCTGGTGCCAGATAAAACAGCGGTCCAGTACTGTGTAAGGCAGAGCCGTACACAGGTACAAGAACAAGGTTAGGGTTTGAGTCAGAAAGGATCCCCTTTAGATGATCCTTTAAACACTTGCCCCTCCGCTGAAAGTGCTACCTGAAAGGCTGGGGATCCCTTAGAAGGTGAGGCCCAGCTGGCAGAAGTGGTTCACTAGGAGAGGGCCCTTGATGGCAATGGCCAGCCCCTGGTTCCTATCACGTTCTCAGCTTCCTGGTCTACCATGACATGAGCAGCCTCTGCCATCATCATGAACTCTACCCTTTCCTTGCCTGTGCTGTGCCTGCCCAGGATACAGGGTCAGGCCCGGCTGGGGGAGGCGGCGATGAGGGAGACTCTCTTCTGTTCTAGCCCAAAGGAACCATGTTTGTGATCTGCCTACACACGTTGAACCCATCTCTTTTCTTAGGAAGTATAAACCAAGTAAACACAATAAACCATAATCAGAAGTAGCCAGGAGGCGGGCCTTGATAGGGAGGCAGCTGGAAGGGATGGGGCGGGAGGAGGGGGGATGCTGTCCTGCAGAGGCCCCAATGCAGATGCATGTAGTATCGTCATTTAAAGGCACAGCCTCCATGGGACACTTGCACAGGGACAAGCCTGATGCCCTCACCCTAGGAATTACAGTGAAGAGCAAACAGGATAAGAAGTAGGAGTCTGGCCAGGGTGTCAGAGACAGACAGAGCCCCTTCTTCCAACTCTCTGGTTGCCAGCAGCAACTGGGTTCCTGGCGGTCATTTACATAATGTTGCAATTGTCACTCCCTGTTGGCTTTCTGTCGCAAGCAGAGACCCAGCTTCAGAGGCGCACACTGTAACTGCAGAGGTTAATTCAACCCTCATTAACCACAGGCAAAGGAAAACCCTTTCGTTTAATCACCTACTTAGCTTGAGCACGAGTTAAAAAGCTCTGTTTTGTTTGGAAAGGGGTCTCCAGGGGAAGATGCCTTTCTACCATCTCCCCTACTCCCTAGCCCCCCCGCACTCCCCCCACATATGCATGGGGTGTTACAGGACAGCTCTGTGACCACGGCTGACTGACTTCAAGATGCTGGAGGGATAATAGAAGGACCTACTGGAGGGGGATAGGAAAGCCTCTCAGAAGGAAGTAGCATTCCACAAGGGAGGGTGGGCTACTCTTGGCTGCCTGGGAGGCCTTGGTCAAGGGACTCTGTATGTTACAGTCTCCATTTCTTCATCTGTGAAATGGATTCAATAAAAAAAAAATGTTTCACTCTAAAGGATACAGGTGATGATGAAATGAGGTTAGCATCCAAGTGGCCTGACGTCTCGCTACAATAGTTACTTTTATGGTTCTCATGACAAAATAAGATGCAGAACCATCCCGTGGGGAGGGAACGGCATGGAGATGGAGTACAGCTATATCTTTAGGGTCCTGAGGCTGCTTGCTCACAGGTTGGGACGAGGAAGCCAAGAGAGGAGAATGCTGGCTCTCAGGGAGCACTGTCTCCTGTGTCCTGCTTTATTTATCCCAGAACACTAGCCTGTGGAGTTGTGCTGCCCACGTTCAGGGTGGGTTCTCCCTCAGTTAGACCTTTCTGAAGATGCTCTCACTTGTACCCTGAGAAGTGTATCTCCTGAGTCCATCTGAACACGTAAACATGTGCACCTGCATGCCCAACTGCATACACATGCACACACACACACATACACAGATATACACACACAGGTTATCTAAATCTATTTCACGAGTACCTAACAGTTAAACACTTACATACTGATACCTGTTTACGTGTTTTTCTCTTTTAGAGAATTCTTTTATCTTATGTGTATGCGTGTTTCCCTTCATGCATGTGCACCGCGTGGGTGCAATGCCTGTGGAGGCCAGAGTAGGGCATCGGATACCCTAAAACTGGAGTTACAGAGGTTTGTGAACTGCCAGATGTGGATACTGGAAACCAAACTCTCTTTCCCAGACACAATATATACTCCACGCAAATCTTTGTCTTTGAAGTTTCAACTCACTTGGGTCATTCTTGTCTTCAGGGTGACCACTCAGGTAAGGAATGGCTGGGTAGATGTTTGTCATCTTAACAGAGCCTCCCAGACATCCATACACATCACTAAAATCACTTTCATTTCTGCCAACCGTGTTTGAGAATATCCCTACAGTCCAGGTGGTTTTCTTGGGCAGTTCTTCAAAAGCCTCAGGAGGCAAGGTAGGACCATGGGGCAAAGGGGGAAGAGCTGGGCTCAGTGTAATGAGTTTAGCTCAGTGTTTGGTGTCTCCCTGCAAGGCAAGCCTTATCCTACCAAGTCTCCAGGATGAAACACCGTGACCCCTCCCCCTTGGGAGCTTTGCATTCTCCTCCACAAGCAATATTTACACTCATAGCATCGGAGATGACTCAGGTGTCTGTGGTCCCACACTTGAGGGAAGATGCGCATGGGTCCAAGGGTCTTTGAAGCCTCCTGCAATGCTAATGTTGACTATGTTTACAAAGCCATTTCCAGAGACAATTAAATTAGACTACAAGGGCTCTGATCTAATGAATCTAGCTTTTAATGATCCAGTTTAATCCATGGAAGGACTATTGGGAGGGTGGCAAGGGAAGGGGTACAGCAGAGGGTCAAAGCAGGCTGCATAAGGTGATGGAGTGGTAGGGGAAGTGACATGCATTAGGGCAGGCAGTCATGGCTTCTAACTTGCTAACAGAGGCTAGGCAGGGAGGAAGGATCAGTGTGTGGCCAGACCAGAGTCCAGCACATTCCTGTGCTATCAAAGAGCACACATGGCCAACCCTGAGTGTCAGAATGTAACTGGTCCAGAAAGACACTTGACTATGCAATTGTTGGAAAAATTACATCTTTATTGATCTAATCCCATTAGGTATTATTGTATGAACACCTCCATACATTGCATGTATACCACTGCATGTATTTGGAGGTCAGAGAACAACTTACGGGAGTCAGCTCTCTATCATGTGAGTCCTTGGGATCAAACTCAGGTCATCAGGCTGGTGGCAAGCTGAGCCACCTCGCTGGTCTGTGTTTCTTTAATTGTACAGTAATCCTTTGCACACAAGCATACACACATGAGCACACATGCAACACACACATGCACACATATGCATGCATGTGCATTCATACAATAACATCATTTCATCTCCTATTTTTCTTTTCACCTTGTGTCTCTTAGTTCAGTGGTTATCCACAAAATTATCCAGTTTTTGAATCAATTTGTGATGGAGGAAGGTCATTGGCTAATAAAGGAACTGCCTTGGCCCATTTTATTGGTTGGAAGATAGGTGGGAGGAGTAGGCAGAACAGGACGCTGGGAGGAAGAGGAAGTGAGCTCAGACTCCATAGCTCTCCTCTCGGGAGCAGACGCCTGAGAGAGACACCATGCCCCCCTCCCGGGCAGACACACGCCATGAAGCTCCGACCCAGGATGGACTAGGCTAGAATCTTCCCGGTAAGACCGGTTCTCACAGATTATTAGAGATGGGTTGATCGGGATATCAGAATTAGCCAGTAAGGGCTAGAGCTAAAGGGCCAAGCAGTATTTAAATGAATACAGTTTGTGTGTTGTTATTTCGGGGCATAAGCTAGCCAGGCGGCTGGGGTGCCAGGGACGCAGCCCCCCGCCACTCTTATTACTACAAATTTGCAACTAAGTGTTGGGTAATGTACTCTGTGCAATTCATTTTTCCTGTGTGATTAAAATCAATAAAGGTGTAATTTATGGAACAATTGCATATTCAAGTGTCTTTCTGGATCAGCTACATTCTGTCACTCAGGGTTGGCCACGTGTGCTCTTAGTGTAGGAACGTACCTGGACTCTGGTCTGGCCACACACTGATCCTTCCTTCCTGCCTATCCTCTGTTAGCAAGATAGAAGCCATGAACCCCTAAAAAAATAAATTTTTAGAATGTGAATTCTAAAAGTCAAGTAAAATAATCAGTGTGGAGCTTGAGATTTAGCTCACAAGTAAGATGTTTGTCTAGCCTGCCCAAAGTCTTACGTTCAGTCTCGGGGATGGAAACGTATACCACTCTACTTAAAGCACTAGCACAGGTGTGCACACGCACAATGATATGTAGTTTAAAAAGGAAGAAAACGAGAGAGAAGTCAAACAATGGATGGGGAAAGTACATAACTTTGATATATAGGATATGTATCCAGATTATACGACAATCTCTTAAAACTTAGCAAAGTCACCCCAATAAAATGGGGTATAAGATGCAAAATAAGAATATGATGGCCAGGAAATACTTAACATTAAGCAAACACAAATGAAAAACACCTTGAGGTATTGTCCATCTCTAACACATACAAGTAATCAAAACACCAATCAATGAATGAGAAACATGTGGTATATCCATAGAATGGAATCCTACCCAAACTGGAAAAGGGAGGAGAGACACGCTATACTCCAACCTGAGGGACGCTTGAGAACATTAGACTGTGAAACAAGCAATCACAATGACAAACTGTCTTAAGATGCCACTCACATGACACCAATGGTAGTTAAGACGAGAAACAGGAAGTAGGATCCTGGTGGCCAGGGCTGTAGTCAGAGTGGCACAGAATTGAGAGGAGTTCTGTGGAGATGGTGGTGTAGCTACACACATTAGTAATGTCCCGGAACTTGCACTCAAAATGGTCAAGATAGCCAATTCCAGAGCACGTGCATTTCACCATAATAAACACGAATTGAAAACAAAAGACACTACGATGTATTGCACCCCTTAGGACGGCCATAAAGAAAGGGAGAGGAGGGTGAGATGCAAATGATCCAACCTCTATAAAATGCTGAGGGACAACAAAAATGACACAGTCACTTCAAAAAATATTTGACAAAAAGTTTCCGGTGCATGTGTGCTTGTGTGTGGTGTGCGAGTGTGGTATGTACATGTGTGTGAGTGTGTGGGTGTATGAGTGTTTATGTGAGCGTGTGTTATATGTGAGTGTATGTGGTGGTGTGTGTTTGAGTGTTTGTGTGAGTGTGTGTTTGTGTGTATAAATAGTGTGTGTACATATTTGTGTGTTTGTGAGAGTGTATATGTATGTGTGCATGTGTATGTATGTGCGCACATTCGTGGATGTGTACGAGTGCAGACGTGCGTGTTTCTTGGCACTCAAGCACAGGTGGGAGGCCCACCTCTACTGCTGATTTTTGCCTCCCACTTGAGACAGGGTCTCTACGTGTTCACTGCTGTGCTCGCCAGGCCAGCTGGCCTGAGAGCTTCTGGGGAACATTCTGCCTCCGCCTCCCATCTTGACATAGGGACACTGGCTTTACAGACAATCCCCAGATTGTCTACGGACTCTGGGGATGTGAACTCAGGTTCTCTCGCATGTGCAGTAAGGGCTTTGCCAACTGAGTCATCTACCCAGCCACATTGCCTTTTTAAGATGGGTCCCCATTAGCCTGGAGTCTGCATACTTGATGAGAGTGGTTGATTGGTGAATCCCAGGACTCTTATCCCTTCCTCCCCAGTGCTGTGATTCATAAGCACACAACATCAGTCCTGACTTTTTCACATGGGTCTGGAAATTGAACTCTGGTCCTCACGCTTGCTTGGGAAGCACTTTACCAACTGAGTCCTCTCTCCGCCTGACAGTGTCTTACAAAGTGTCACGCATGCATCCTGCATGAGCCAATAGAGTCTCCTCTGGGTGTTCCCTGAAGACATGGAGGCGCATGTTCTTGTATGTGGATGTGCACAGCAACGTCATTCATGGTTGTCCCAAACTGGAAAACACCTAGATGCCCATCAGCTGAGAATATGGTGTGACCTTGCCATGGAAGATTACTGGCAACGCAAAGGATGAGTCGCTGGAGGCTAAAGAGATGGCTCAGCAGCTAAGAGAACTTGCTCACCTTGCAAAGGACCCAGAGTTCAGTTCTCAGCATCCACATGGGGGCTCATATCAGTCTGCAGCTCCAGTCCCAGGAGATCTGATCCCCTCTTCTGGACTCTTGGGCACTGAACAGAGGGAAAAGTGCTTGCTGTACAAATCCCATGTCACCACAGACAATGACTGCCCATAAAACCTCAGTTTGGTTGCTTAGGAGACCAGGTAAATGACATCATTGTTAATATTACTTTGCTGCTCAGGGAATAAACATGGTTTTTCAAGTGTCTGGGGGTCGCTTGGCAGCTTTTTCAGAAAGATGTCAGTCGTAAGGACTGGAGACACGACAGATGTGTGGAGGTACATTGTGTGCATGTGTGTGCATGTGTGTGTGCGTGTGTGTGCGTGTGTGTGCATGTGTGTGTGCATGTGTGTGCATGTGTGTGCGTGTGTGTGCGTGTGTGTGCATGTGTGTGCATGTGTGTGTGCGTGTGTGTGCATGTGTGTGTGCATGTGTGTGTGCATGTGTGTGCGTGTGTGTGCATGTGTGTGTGCATGTGTGCATGTGTGTGTGCATGTGTGTGCGTGTGTGCATGTGTGTGTGCGTGTGTGCGTGTGTGCGTGTGTGCATGTGTGTGCGTGTGTGTGCATGTGTGTGTGCATGTGTGTGTGCGTGTGTGTGCGTGTGTGTGCATGTGTGTGTGCGTGTGTGTGCGTGTGTGTGCGTGTGTGTGCATGTGTGTGTGCATGTGTGTGCGTGTGTGTGCATGTGTGTGTGCGTGTGTGCATGTGTGTGCGTGTGTGCGTGTGTGTGCGTGTGTGTGCGTGTGTGTGCATGTGTGTGCGTGTGTGCATGTGTGTGCGTGTGTGCATGTGTGTGCGTGTGTGTGCATGTGTGTGCGTGTGTGCATGTGTGTGCGTGTGTGTGTGTGCGTGTGTGTGCATGTGTGCATGTGTGTGCATGTGTGTGCATGTGTGTGTGTGCATGTGTGTGCATGTGTGTGTGTGCATGTGTGTGCATGTGTGGGTGCGTGTGTGTGCGTGTGTGCGCGTGTGTGCATGTGTGTGCGTGTGTGCGTGTGTGTGTGCATGTGTGTGCGTGTGTGCGTGTGTGTGCATGTGTGTGCGTGTGTGCATGTGTGTGCGTGTGTGTGCGTGTGTGTGCGTGTGTGCGTGTGTGTGCGTGTGTGTGAGTGTGTGTGCGTGTGTGCGTGTGTGTGCGTGTGTGTGCATGTGTGTGTGTGCGTGTGTGTGCGTGTGTGTGCATGTGTGTGTGCGTGTGTGCATGTGTGAGTACACTCAGGTCACACGCTAGTGTCAAGGTGCTCGCTGAAATCAGGAGTCAGCCATAGACTCACAGTCCCTGAATCGTCATGACCATGAGTCAATAAAGCTTTGTTGTTGAACACTGAGATTTCAGTTGCCTCATTGCTTCTGCATGTTGCAACAACTGTCAGCTATGCTCAAATATTTGAAGCTGTCAAAGCCATCTTCGCTCACGTGTCATATGGAGAGCACAGGCTGAAGACAGAATCTGACCCATGCGCAGTACTAATTTAAGCCACCCAAGAACGTGGCTCGTCTTTTGACGAAAAGAGCTATTTAAAATTGGCGTGTCGGGGGGGTCTGGAGAGATGGCTCAGTGAGCAAGAGCACTGGCTGTATAAGCATGAAGACCTGAGTTCAGATTCCAGCACTCAGATGAAAGGTTATTGAATGCGTATACCTGCAAGCCCAGCACTGTGTGGGGAGGGGCTGCCTGGCCACTGGGCTAGCTCTGGGTTCAATGAAAGGCCTTATCTTAGTGGGTAAGAATAGGGCATCCATGTTCTCCTTTGGCCTCTATGTGCTAACATGGGCACACACACCTGTGCACACAAGTGTGAATATGCCACACAAACAAATTCACACAGCAAACATATCCTTAAGATTGTCTTTCCATGCCCCGGGTAACAGGAGTGCTTCAGGTCATGTCCTGTGTGTCTCAGCCTCCTTCAAAGACAGGTCTGAAGTGGACAATTAATCCCTGGGTGTGCTTGTGTGTGCCTGTTTTAATTAACACCTACATTTAATTGACAACGAAGAGCCAGTGGGCTTGTCTGCTTAATAAAACAAACAAAGGATTTATTTAAAAAAGGGTGAGTTTTAAAATTTAATTTCCTTAAAGAGAGAAAAAATAATCAACCTCACTCACGTCCTCACGTCTGCAGAATGATGGAAGAGACGAGACCATCGGATAATTTGTAATTAAGGTGAACAAACCCGCGCTACCTAAAAGGTTTACTTAGGGGAAAGGTCTGAGACCGGGGACACATCGATATGTTTCTGTCCATTAACTTTTCCCGGGGTGACGAGGAAGGTTCTTCTTCATCTTCCAGGGCTGTTTAGTGATGAGGCCTTGGAAACCACGGAAACTTCCCCGGAGGGGGTCAGGCTTTCACAGTAGCCCCTAATGACAAATCATTACCTGGGGTTGTCAAAACAAGTTACACACGCTGGCTCTGCACTGTGCCAGAATTCAGAGTGGGGACACAAAGCCCGGGGCTCTGTGTACCGCGAGGTCTGCAGAACCACACACGAAAGGAGCCTGAAGAAAGCCGGCAAGCAGCACCTCCCCCATGCCCTCCACACACCGCAGGACGGGCACAGTGAACAGGGCACTGAGGGAGTCTGAATGCTACTCCCAAACATACCTGAACGCCATCAAGAAGCAACAAAGGCTGAAACCCCTCCGCTGTTTCATCCCTCCCCTTTCCAGGCTGGAAACAAATTCTCTCTACCATTCTAGGTTCTCCCGAGCCCAGAGATTGCCAGAACAGTCTGTGAACACACTAAAACTATGTGTTTCCATACCACAGTTTCTCCCCTTTAGGGACCAAGGCCCCTTTTTCCTTCTCTGACTTCTGTCATTTCTCCATGAAAGCATTACTCTCTGTGGAAGGTGCAGAATAAGTCTGAGCTTTGAACCACTTCTTTTTGGTTGCTTGTTTACTTTTTTGATTTTTGAGACAATGTTTCAGGCTGCCCTGGCTAGCCTGGAGCCTAGCTGAGGCTGGGTCTAAGTCATTTCTTTTTTAAAAAATTACATTTTCATTTGCTTTCTCTGGGTATGTATGTGTGTGTGTCCATATATGCATGTGTACATACATGTGCCATGGTCCTGTGTGGAGATCAGTTCTCTTTTTCTACCATGCAGGACCCAGAAAGGGAACTCAGGTTGCCAGGCTTCGCAGCAAGAGCTTTATCCACGGAGCCCTCTCTGTCCCCAGGTCACTTCAAGTGTCTCAGGCCCTAGGTATCACTCATGCATATATGAGCAATGGTTGGTTTTCCTCTGGGTCATCTGGGTGTTGGTACAGGGGTCCCAGCTGAATGTTTCATAGGATAGAAAGAATTTGACAACAATATAAACCTCGGGCCGGGCGGTGGTGGCGCACTACTTTAATCCCAGCACTTGGGAGGCAGAGGCAGGTGGATCTCTGTGAGTTCGAGACCAGCCTGGTCTACAAGAGCTAGTTCCAGGACAGGCTCCAAAACCACAGAGAAACCCTGTCTCGAAAAACCCAAATAAATAAATAAATAAATAAATAAATAAATAAATAAATACCTCGGGGCAGCATCAATCCACATGCTGAACCTTAACTCCCAACTCACCCGGAGGTGGGAACTACAAGGAACGATTAGAACATAAGATGGGACCCCTTGCAAATGGGACTAGGTCCCTTTTCACAAAGGGCTCTGAAAACTATCTCATCCCTCCCAGCACCCATCTACGGTGAGATGATACCACAAGGATGCTGGCCTCGCCAGACACGGAACCTGCTAGGGCCTGGACTCAGCTTCCCTGACTTCGAAAAAGTGAGAAACAGCTCAGACGGTAAAGTGCCTGCCTTGCAAGCATGAGGACCTGAGTTCAATCCCCACCCAGCACAAACACACAGGGTTAGGTGTGATGACATATGCTTGTATCCCAGTTGCTGGGGAGGCGGAGACAGCAGGACCCCTGGGGCTGACAGGCTGCATAGTCGTCTGTCTTTCTTTCTTTCTTTCTTTTTTTCTTTCTTTCTTTCTTTTCTTCAAGTCTCATTGTTCTCACTTGGTCTCAGACAGGATATTACTGCCTGACCACACTTGCTCTCTCTCTTTTTACTGATTTTTAGTGAGCTCTACATTTTTCTCTGCTCCCCTCCCTGCCTCCCTGCTCCCCTTCAACCCTCTCCCAAGGTCTCCTTTCTTAAAAGAGGTGGTAGACATTCCCAAGGAAGGCTCCTGAGACTGTCCCATGGTTTTAAGCATGGGTGCACACATATGCACAGGTACATACATGTAGGCACACTACATACACATACACATCCTCATGTCTGCACACAAACACTTATATGAACATTTTTTATAAAAAAGCAAGAAACCAATGTCGCTTGGGTACAAGCCGCTCTGAGGGTGCCATTGTGCTCTAGCGGGCTCTAAGGACAAGGCAGATTCTTTCTCCCCAACCCTCCATCAATATTTCTATTTTTTTTTCAGATAGCAATGCAGCTTCAGAAATGATAAATGGCTTGCCAATGATTTTTCAACAAACACACATTGAGTACCTGTTGTTGTTAGCTATGGTACCAAAGGCTGTGGACAGCGCTCAGATAGAGCAGACAGATAATTGTATCGATGCTTAGATAATTAGACATGGCCATCGCTGCCCAGGAGAGGAAGGGCGGCTGCAGCGTTTAAAAGCTAGGAAGTTCTGGCAACACTTAGCTCGAAGGCGCTCCGGGAGAACTGAGATCAGGGGCTGCAAACATTCTCCCATGAAAGAACAATGGGGCCCCCATTGGCCTTGCAGTCTCTGTTACACCTGCTGAGGCTTGGGGGCCATTTCGGTAGTCACAATTAGAGGCATATCGTTTCCTAGATCTGCTGTCACAAAGGACTCTGCTTGAAGACCCTAGCATCACAGAATGGCATTGCCTGGCAGTTCTGGATGCCGGGACTGGGACTCCCCAGGGACGTCCCGCTGAAGTCTATGGTAGAGTCTGTCCCTTCCTTGTACCTGGCTTTTCTGTGCTCCCGACTGCAGGTGTCACCATGAGCCAGTGACTGTACCATAGAGTCCCTTACTCAGCATCCAGGTCCCTGTGCCCAAACCTTCCCTTTATTTAATTAAAAAATATGTCTGTGTACATGTGTGTGCATGCATGTACGTGTGTGTGTGTGTGTGTGTATGTGTGTGTGTGTACGGGTGTACGCCCATATTCATGTGGAAACCAGGGAGCAGCATCGGGTATGATTCCTGAGGGGTGTGTGTGTGTGTGTGTGTGTGTGTGTGTGTGTGTGTGTGTGCATGCACCCATATTCATGTGAAAGCCAGGAGGCAGCATCAGGTATGATTCCTGAGGAGCTGTCCATGTTTTGTTTTTGTTTGTTTTTGCAACAGAGCCTCTCACTGAACCTGGAGCCAATTAGATGAGGCCGACTGGCCAGTGAGCCCCAGGGATCCTTCTGTCTCTGTCTTTACAGTGCTGGGGGGCACCACCATGCCCGGCCTTCCTAACATGGTATCTAAGGAATCAAACTGGCCCTCACATTTGTGTGGTTAAGCACTTGACTGAGCTACCAGCCTGGTTCCAAAACCCACCCTAACAACCAAGTCTGTCTTAACCCACTGCACATATAAAAGTCTATTTTTAAATAAAGTCACATGAGAAGTGTCCAGGATTAGGACTTCTGCATGAATGTGGGGATGCACAATTCAACCCAGAGCAGGGACCAGTAATGAAAGAAGGCGGGGACCCAGGACACATCTGAGCCCTCAACAATGCCTGGGAGATCCACCCCCACGCCCCAGTATCTGAAGGAAGACACCACTGTGCACAGACCCATCACTTCTAAACAAGGATGAGGTCTCCTAGAAAGGGCAAAATCAGCATTTATAAAGCAACTCTCCATTTTTGCTCCAAGAAAGCCTGCATCTGAAATAAATAATAGAAGCTTTTTTTTCTCTTTTTTAAGGTCGACCCAAATCCATTTTTTCTTGAAGCACAAAATTCCTCCTGCCATCTTCTTTTTCAATGCCCCACCCTTATCTGGGCTCCTTCAACGTTCTCAACAAGTTGCTCCTGACGCTGGATTTTTTTTTTTTTTGTGCGTTGATGTGTGCAGAGGTAGATTAAAACACCTTCTAAAGAAACTCATTTTCTCCTCTCTTTTGAAAAAAAAAAAAAAGATGGCATACAAGAGAAATAAACTGAAGGACCAAGCATTAGTCCCCTAGTGAAGCCATCAGAGGCAGCGGAAGGAACCTGGGTGGCAGGCGCTTTAACTTAGGAATATTAGAGTTTGGAGGCTCCGTGGTAAGTACAAATCAGAATTACCATTTCAATGAACTCTGATTGCATTTTCTGGGTTTTGTTATTCACATCAGTAAATGAAAGACTAAAAAGACTGAGTGTTTATACTCAAAATCTCCATTACATAACCACTTTGTACAGATAATTAGCAATAAAAAGCCAAATATTTCATGGCTGGCAACCTCTGGCCTCTTTTTCCCCCTTGTAGTGATCAAACAGACAAGAAAACTGTTTCCAAATGAGAAATTAAAAGTTGTTTGGGTGGGTGGGTGGTTGAGACAGGGTTTCACTCTATGTCCCTGTTAGGGCCTTGAACTCACGGTGAACCTCCTGCCTCAGCCTCTTGAGTGAAGAGCTAATTTTAAATGACTTCTAACTTTTGTACAAAAATCAAAGTTTCTCATAAATTGCCGCAAATGCAGCAGATTGAAAAAGAGGCTCTGAGTTCACTGATGAGGAACAGGGAGGCCCCGAAAGAGGACGTGCGTGTATTCCCAAGGCACAGAACGAGATGCAGATAGACACTGGCATGGACCTCCACCCTCCTGGTCATGGCTATAAAGATGTGTGAAAACATGTCATGGGAGCCCTGAAGCATCCAGACACCTTTGGTCCTGGTTCCCAAGTCAAACATCATAGAGACATCTCTGGTCTTTGTGCCCGTGTCTCCTCCTTCTACTTCCAGGTGTCCATATCTCCAAACATCTGCAACCTCAGAATTCCAGATATATGACCCAAGCTACCCGTGGCAGCTGGGACAGGCTCTTCCAACTCCACTCCCAAGATAGTGTCCTATTATTGGTGTATGTGCGTGTGTGGGAGTGTGTGTGTGTATGTGAGTGTGTATGAGTGTGAGTGTGTGTGTGTGTGTGTGTGTGTGCATGTGTGTGTGTGTGTGTTCCCCCCACACATGAACCTAAGGGACGGCAAGCGGCAGTGGTTTGCAGATGTGGACCGATGTAGGGCCATGACATCCATAAGCAGGTATGGAAGCCTTGTCATGAGGGAGGTGTAGTGAGCCGGGGCTGGGGAGCAGGGCCCAGGGAAAAAGAGCCAATTCTTTTCTCATAGCTCCCACCACATGAAGTATTCAGGAACCCAGACCCAGCATTCAAACCCAACACTTCAGATTGGTAGCAGGTTTGTCTGTGAGGTGGAAGACTGATGGGTTTAACAGTTAAATATATGCAGGTATGGGTATAAATGTATACCATATGGGTCTCTATTTGAGCTAGCTACCTTGGTCCCCCAAATATAGTGATATTTCATTTATACTTTAATAAATAAAGCTAGTCTGAAGACCAGAGAGTGAAACAGCTGTCCTGATCAGCCATACAGACCAGGCAGTGGTAACACACACCTTTAATCCTAGTAGCCACACTAGTTGCCATAGAAACTGGGTGGTAGTTGCACACACCTTTAATCCCAGCACTAGGGAGCAGCCACTGAGGTTTTCTGGTGTAGGTGATTCTCACATGGCTCCATCATGGTCTGCTTCTATTGAAAACACCTTAAGAAAATTCACACAGCCCACAACCTTGAGTGGAGATGAGACATACCCCAATGTCTAACATTTTCAACAAGAAAATAGACACCATTGAATTCCCAATTATTTAAGATGGTTGATATCAACTGTCATCTCCATCATAAATAACAGTGACCGTGGAGCCATGGCAGTGGTGTTTTTCACAGCAAAGGGAAAGGGAGACATCGTTTAAATCCTGGCCATTATCCCTCATGTCTTTCCTACTAAACTCCACACTGCTGCCTGCCTTCAAATTACCCTTGCAGATGAGAGGCTGTTATCTCTCCACTTTTGACTTTATGATACCTTTGTGATTAGAGCATCCTGGGGTGACTTCTTTTCCTTTCTCTGTGAAGTTGTAGATTTATGAGATTCCTTCCAAATGTAAGATATCTTTTGCAATCAACCAAAAATGTGCATTTTTGTTCCATTTTCAAAATAACCAATTTTTTTTTAAAAAAATAGTTCTTCTACTACTATGTCATCTCCTGCCCCTCCTCCTATCCATCCGAGGCACATAAATAGGTAATCAGGGCTCAGAAGTATTCATGAGGGCCCCAGATTTCCCTCCATAGACCTTGTCCTGTAGTTGATAAGGAAAACACAGGGTATAGGAACAAACCCTCAGAGGTCTCTGGCTCTCCTGCCAAGTACCCTGCACCTTTCATGACATCCAGCCAACATTTTTCAGGAATCTAAATGGAATTTTGTTAAAGAAGGGGAGCTGGGCAGGTGGATGAGTAGGTAAAGTGCCTGTCCCACAAGAATGGGGACCTGGATTAGTCTCCAGAATGCAAGGAAAAACCTAGGTGTGGGGGCAAAAGTTTGTAATGCCAACACTGAGAAGGCAGAAGTAAGTGGATCAGTAGAGTTCATTGGCCAGTCAGGCTAGCCAGCTCAGCAGGTGCAGGGCCAACAGAGACCCTGTCTCAAATAAAGAAAAAGGTGGGTAGTGCCAGAGACTGAGCTCTGGCCTACACACATACATGTGCAAACACACACGTGCAAACACACACACACAACGGTGTGATAAGTTGGGCTGACAATAGAAAATGTCCTGTGTTTTCTTACCAGTGTTTCTCTCCAACATTCCAGAAGGCCAGTAGAATCTTCCAAATAACCATATTCAAAAGCAATGCCACTATGATCCAGATTTATTAGGATGGTACTGATGGCACTGGGCATGACACTCCACCTTCACATCCCCTGCTCCCATATCTATCTGATACCTGTGGTTGCTCAGACACTTCAGGACAGAATCGGCCCCTCTCATCATGAAACTCTGCTGTGGACATTGTCATGACTTCCATTGACGTGGCTGAGGGACAAGCTGTCCATCCTTCTCCTCCTTCACTTGATAATGATCCCCCCAGGTAATGAGGCTACAGATCCACTTACCACTCACATCCTGCCCTGGTTACCTAAATTAGCTACTGGGTCAATAATGCAAACCATTAGTGGGCAATTAGCTGGAGACCACAGAGGAGAATTCAGAAACTTCTGGTCAAACATGAACCCTTGAATAATAAGGTCGGAACAAGTAATGCTCTCTGTGGGGGCGGGTAGAGGGCAGCTTGGTGTACAGCATATTGGAAGGACTGTAGAAGTCCTTGAAAACCCAAGTTCCTTTCCCACCATCCGGCCATGACACCATCCTCCTCAACCCTAAAACTTTACAATAAGCATCTCTAATGAGTTTGGTCAATGGTTTCCTTTGCTGAGTTCTGCTTTGTTTAAATGCATAGGTCTCAGGTCATAACAGTTTTACTTAAACTGTTAGGGCTTCATCTGAGAGTCTGAGTTTTATAAAGCCACCTGATAGATTCTAAGACTAATTGGCTGGATAGATTTCCTGAAAGGTTCTTTGTACTCAGGAGATTTTTCTTCAGACCAAAGCAGGGACTATGCTGAGCTTTGGGACACAGGTTCTCAACTGCCTCTGTCTCATGCTACGGCATGTTGTATGGGAGGTAATATGTGGTCTGTGAATGGACGTGGAGACAGGAAAGAAATGTGAAGATGAAGCAGTGACATAGAAACACTAAGATTGACAGACAAAGACACCTGCAGCTGGTATGAGAGAGCCAAGGAGACATGAGAAGAGACGGACTAAGAAGCAAGGCCCATGACAACAGGCTGTTTGCTAGTTGTCTACTCCCCATGAGAGCCTCCTGCTTGGGAGACACATGTAAGGCACTGCTGTTTGTTACCCATTCTTGCTTCTACTACCTTGCTTTTGAAACAGCTAACTACATTGACTGTAAGTGAGGGTGGTATCCAATGAGCCTGCCCCTCTTTCGGGAAACAGATCTCAGCCTATCCCATAGACAAATGGCCAAGAGCATTGAAGCTACTTTTTGATACCCATGAGAATAAAGAAAGCTTATCATAATTAACAGCACTCAGGATACCTACGAGGTCTGAAGTAGCAAAGTCAGCCAGCAGCTAAGATCGTCAGGTAGAGAGCTGGCAAGACACAAGCCAGAGCTGGAAAAGAAGACAAGGCATGCGCAGCACATGACCCTCTCCCGCATTGGGTGTGGGGGATATGTACAGGGTTTGTGGGCCCTCCATTAGCCCAGCCCATGACAGCCCAGAGAACAGCCCATCTCAATACAGATTACCTCTGTCTTTGTCCAGTTCCCGCTAGGACCAAGGAAATACAGCAGCCTTTGCCTTTCTTGGAAACCCCTCCCCCATTCTCTCAGGAGTTTCTGTCATTTTCTCTAATGTCTTGTTTTTCCTCAATTTCTCTCTTTTCTGTAATAATTCTTTATAAAACCTCCGTCCATTGAGTGCACTCCCAGAAGTGTTCACACCACTGACCTTCACTGGTATGAGACAGCAAAGGCAGAGCCACTGGCCCAAGTTCATCTTCGATGGCCCTGAGTGTCCAGCAGCTCAGGTCTGTGAGTTATGCACAACAGGGCTAAGAAAGGTCCCACCATTTCCAAACACACATCAGGATCATGTGGGAGAAAACGATTTTAAAGTAAATTAGCCACAGCTCACGTCCTTTATGTCACTAAGGGTCCAAAATCAAGTTCTGACCATGTGGTTAGCAGATCTCCCTGGTAGGAAAGTAAACAACTATGTGTTATCATCATTGAATAATACACAACACACATACACACACACACACACACACACACACACTGCACACATGCACAGGAACAAGTGTCCAAGTTCCTTGTCCTTCCTCTTTGAGATAAAACAGGAGTACATGTGCAATGGCCATATAGATTAACAGAAAATGCCAGACGCCCTGCCTGGTATGGATTGATTCCCAAATTCAGAGGACTGTGGATTTGATGGCCGGGTTGGAACCTGCTGCAATAATTGGGGGCCCAGATGCTCCCTCATTCCTGTGATTTGAAGCAGCTTTCTTTTGAGGGTGTTCTTTGTTGATGCATTTCTGAGTTAGCCCAGTATTCTTAGGATAACAGTAGCTTATGTAGGCTTAGGGAGCTAGGAGGAGAAAAACAACAGGCTTCAGCTGTGCTTTTAGCTTTCAAAGGTGAGTGATCTTTTTGACAGTGCTTGTCCCCAGATGCATTAGCTTCTCTTACCTACCCTAAATGGCTCTTTGTTCTTCTTGTCCTTGCCTGGTTTGTGTCAGGTGTGTTTGTGTTAACATGAAAGCTATAGGCTTCCTTTTGTTCTAAGGTTTCAGGGGCTGCCAAACTGTGCTAGCAAAAACTCACTGAGAACAAAATGAGAGGGAGAAAAATAAGCCGTGAAGTTGGGAAGGGGTCTGGGATAGGGGAGGGGTCTGGGAAGAGTTGGAAGAAAGAAGTGGGGTGTATGACCCAAATTTATTGCATTCATATGTGAAATTACCGAAGAATAAATACAAATTAACAAAACAAAAACTCACCCTGACACACTCCACCTCCTCCAAACCCTTTGTTGCTTAGTCATTTGCATAGTTAATGAACTTTATGACCTTGAAGTGGTAGAATCACCTGGGAACTGGGCCGTTGGGCGTCTGTGGGGATTATCTTTGCTGCATTAATTGAAGTGAGAAGACTGGGTGGTATCATTCCCTAGGCAGGGGATCCTGGATTGCAGAAGAGTGGAGAAAGTGAACCACGCACAAGCGTGTGTGTGCTTGTACAGATTGTTCCTTTAACAAAGTATGTACTGTGTCTAGCAGCTCCATGCTCCTGGTGCCTTGACTCCCCAACCATGAAGAACTGCAATGCAGAACTGTGAGCTAAACTCAACTTTCTTCCCTTAAGTTGCTTTTGTTGGAGTATCTTATCACAGTAACATGGGGGGGGGGGAGCCAAAAAACAAAACTACTAAGGCCCAGTCACTATAAAGGACTGGATGTGATGAGGGACCCAGAGGAAAATTGTGCAATGTTTTCATGGCGGTATTCAAGATTCCACCCCAAGTGCTTTGTTATTAGAAGAGGAGTCCAGTGACACTGCACATCCTAGGACAGTGTCACAAAGGATCTAACACTGATGTCTAAATGCTTAAAAGTTAAGAGTTATCTGGTTGTGCCAGTGTATGCGTATAATCCCAGCCCTCAGGAGACTCAGGCAAGAGCATCACGAGTTCAAGGCTGGCTTAGTCTACATGAGGAGCCCCTGTCTCAAATAACTAACAATAGTAAAATGAATGGTTAAGATAGATCCATAGTGGTGGGCCTAGGGAAATGGCTCAAAAATTAGGAGGAACATTTGTTGCTCTTTCAGAAAGACCCAAATTTGGTTTCTACCACCTGCATCGGGTGTTACTGCCTATAACTCCAACTTTAGGGGAAATAGCACCATCTTCTGGCCTCTGCATGCACCCACACTCACAGGCACAGACACACACACACACACACACACTCAGACGGTAACCCATGCTCCTAGTCTCCATCATCATGAATCTGCCTCTCAGGGCCTATCTGTAGGGAATCTGATTCTGTATCACACTGCCTGGACATCTAAACTTTTCTCTGTAACATGTCTAAGCCCACGTGGCCCCCTGATCTCATGGTCTGCATACCTGAAGAATCAGCACCACTGGACAAAGCCATGTTCTGCTGACAGCTCAAGAAATAGTTCAGCATTCTCTGCTGGACGGTGGCCTTAGTTGCTTCTGAATGCTTGGGTAGCTAAATCTGGAAATCTCTTTCCTGAGCAACCAGGGTACCCTGGAGGTTCTCTCTCTCGGTACTGTGTTTTCAAAGGAAAGTCTTTCAAATAAGTTTGTGCCTTTATGCCCTGGAGCATTTGATGGCTTGCCCTCAAGATACTTTTTCCTGTGGTTTCGGCTCAAAACAAGTGGCTTCGTTTTAATGGGGTTGATCTCTTAACAGTTCCTTACTTGCTTTCTTGGGCACCCGAAACACAGTCACTCTTTTTCTGGGCAAACTTCACATTTGTTCATACCTTTCTGATATTTTATTCCTGATTCTACTGTATACCTAGAAGAAAGCAGCCAGCAACAACCATGAAATGGCTGAAGCAACATCCGATGACCGTTAATCAGATGTCGGGACTCTGACGCTGGGAGTGGAACCTGAGCAACTAAGAGACTAACAAGGTAAAGGATGTGTGCATTTGGTTCACATAAGAAAACATGTTTTTTTTTTTAGTTTTCTGCAATTCTCTGCTTCCAGCCACATCCTAACTATTCATGGAAGCAGACCTGGCCTGAGCTTCCCCTGTTTGTTCTGGACTACCTCTTATCAGGGGCCACTGTCCCTGTCAGCACTGGTGTCACTTCCTGGGAGCTGCCTTCCCTGGACCTGATCCTCACTCCCAAACACTATTAAATGGTCCTGTTAGATGCTGTCCTGGCTCCCTGCCCTCCCGCTCCCAGGGCTGATCACAATTTTAGGTACATAGATTTGGCAGGTGTTTGGCGACTGCTTAGCTTTTGCTCAAGGCTGTAAGCTTTCTGAGCAGAGGGGGATTTTTATGGTCTTTTATTGCCCATTACAGATTCCCATCCAACAGAAAGGACCCTAGAAAACCTTTGAGTACCGTCCTACACTCGCTAGGGGACAGGCACCACACTTCAGTGGAAGGCCATATATCTAAGAATATAAGAGCAGCACATATTAACTTGATGGTTAATAATAAAAAGGATATCAAGTTAGGTGAATATGAAAAGGGGTGGATCTGGGAGCTGTTGAGGGAGGGAGTGAATATGATCCAAAAACATTGTATGGAATTCTCAAAAAAATTAATAAAAATTAATTAACTAAAAACTAAAATCGACCATCACATGATAAAGTAAGTACAAAGTTTCAGATCTCAGTGGTAAACTAAAAATGTTCTTTTTACAGTCTGGCATCTTGCAGAGGACAAGAAAGTCCATCTGTGATCTGGGAGCCAAAGTGAAATCACAGAAGGACGGTCACTCTATGAACACCAAGAAAAAAGGTGATGGTCTTTTCTTGTACCTCAATAGACATTTGTGTCATACTAGAAGCTATGCTGCTTCAGTCTGAATCAGCTTGGTGTCCATACATCAGGAACCTCCAACTCACTCCTCAGAACCCAGCTTCTAAGCCACTGACTCACCAGGAAGTCTTCCTCAATACTTCCCAACCCACTGGCGACTCCTTTCCCAGCCCCCTCCAGGAGGGCATGGCGCTCCCCTCCCAGTCCACAGCACATCATTGTTTCATAGGATCATAGTTAGCACATCTCTACTTGCTAGCAACCAGCAGAATCCATCCTCCCTCCTGTCCCGGAGCTCCCCTCTTATACCCATTGGACACCTGCCATCTTTCTTTCTTATTTCTTTTCCCCCTTTCTTGGCACTTTTGGGGATTAAACCTAGAGCCCTGTACATTCTAG
This sequence comes from Microtus oregoni, assembly GCF_018167655.1. Lineage (NCBI taxonomy): Eukaryota > Metazoa > Chordata > Mammalia > Rodentia > Cricetidae > Microtus > Microtus oregoni. The sequence continues at coordinate 10,412,964 of NW_024543064.1, read as the reverse complement.
GAAAGCTCTTTCCTACTGGTCTACAGCCAGCATTCTCCCATTAAGCTTAAAGGTTTTTCTCAGGAGAAGCATTTATTGTAGTTTGAGAGGGCCACTGCTTTGTCAAAGACCATACTATTGGTGGAAAGTAGATTAAGAACTTGAACTCATGTGTTCCACCTGCAGATCCAAAGCACTGTGTAGTAAATATCAGCAGTAGGAGACTGCACCTGGGAAAATCCGGTAGGGATGCAAACGGCTATGCATAGGCTGATAAAGCATCCACAAATGGTCCTCATGCATGGCATTGTCCCAGTATAATTTATTCTCGCCACCTTCTTACGTTCCCACCATTTGGCTGCAGAGACCTACAGAGGCACCCAGCTTTAGGACACTGGGAGAAACTCACTTAAATATTATTCTAGAAGCATTTGCTGAAACTCCCTTGACAGCCGTAGGCGGTGGCTCCACAAGTCAGGATCACACGCTAGTAACAGACTTCAGGGGCTGGGGAGATGGCTCAGTTGGCAGGTACTTGCATACAAGCATGAGGACCCAAGTTCAGATCCCAGAAACCAGGTAAAACCCCAAACATGGTGGCGCCTGTCTACAGCCCCCATGCTGAAGGGAGAGAGACATGAGGGGCCTTGGAGCTGAGTTCACTGGCCATCAGCAAGCGCCAGGTTCAGTGCGAGACCTAGACACAGGAAACATGGAGGTGAAGAGCAATTGAAAATGACACTCAACACCAGCCTCTGCTTTTCCCACACATTTGCACACATGTGTTGGCTTTCCATACACCTGTTCACATATATAGTACACCTCACATATACAGTCATAAACACACACCATGTACAAAGAGCCTACATTGACAGGACTGGGCAGTGTACCTTGGAGTCCTCTGCCTGAAGCCTGCTAGGCAGGATTGTAGGGCTCACTGCCTAATGTTTACGCAGCACTCTGTAAAACCTACATCCTGCCTGCCAGGAAGCCAGCTGGGAGAATGACAGGCTTTGAAAGTGGCTCTGACAGTGGTGGGAGAAGAGTGTGGTTCTTTAAATAATATTGAGAAGCCCCGCAGATGGCATCAGATTTCACTACTTCAGCTAAACCAAGGAAGACATTGAGCCTAGCAGGAATGGTCCTCGCCAGCCATGATGCCCAGGAGCAGGGGGCCGATGTGGGGACACTCTCCTGCTCTGTCCTTAACCCGTGGGATGGTGCCACCCACCTTCAGGGTGGGTCCTCCCACCTCAGTTAATCTAACTTTGAAACTCCCTCTCAGATATGCCCAGAACTTCGTTTCCTAGGTGATTAAAGATCTGGATGAGTTGTGAGTCAATATTAACCATCACATCCCTATAACAAAGAACTCTCTGGCTGAGCAATGTCAAGGAGACACCTTCTTTAGGACAGCACACACTGGGCAGCCTCCTGGAGCAGTCATCGGCCATATCCCTCCCATCTGCTAAAAACCATTTGTCTGCATAGCTTGTGAGTTTCTCTCTGAGGCGGGGACCACACTCGTAATATTACTATCTCTCGGGCATGACCCGATTCGATAAATGTCAAATGAATGAGCAAAGAACCACAGAAAGATCTGGACACAGAATCTGCTTTCTCCCTGACTAATTCATTCCTTTTTGTTCATTTCCGCCCTTATCGTCTTCCATGTTAATTTATAATTATCCGGGTGCTCTCTTCTCTCTCCTATTAAATTAAGATGTCTCTGAGGGCAGGGACTGAGCCCCCTTTATACTTATGGCCTTAACCCCTAAGGGACTCTTCATGAAACTCCAAGAGTTTCGCGGATATGGGATGCTCTCCCCATCTTCCTTCCCTTCCCATTGCCCACCTCCTGCATGTGCCCACCTCACCTTCCTTCACTCAAGCTCAAAAGGCAACAACTCCAAATCTATGAATACAGGGGGCATTGAGAGACAGACCGTCCCCTACCAGGCACCCCAGGCCCACACAAACATTTTTCAGGGCTTGTAAAAATGTTTTCACTTTAACTTTACTTTTTCAATCAGAATAAAAATGAACTCTGTAACGAGGATTCAATAGTGAACCAGCTTGGATTATGAATCATTTTTTTTTAAGTTGTGTTCTGCTTGTCTGCGTAGCAGATGGGGCCTATGATGCTTAGTCTTTGCTCTCCACTTGGTGGGATCTGGAATCACCTAGGAGATCAGTTTGTGAGGTTGTGAACAAATCTATGAGGAGGTGTTATAAGGAGAGTCACTTGTTTGTCCCTGCTGCCAAGAACCGAAATAATCACACAGGAACTGTATTATTTAAATCACTGCTTAGCCCATTCGCTCTAGCTTCTTATTGGCTAACTCTTACATCTTAATTTAACCCCTAGCCCTCCCCCAGCTGTAGCAAGTCTCAGCAGAGCTAAGAACATCTGACCACTGAGTATGGTCCACGGCATGACCCAGCGCCTCCTTGCGGGTCTTCTAGCGCAAGTTTCACTTCAGCACTTCCTGTAATCAAATAGTATGGTAGCGTCGCAGGATATAGGCGCTACGGCAAACTCCCAGAGGACAGCCCATGTGGCTTGGTATGGCAGTGGCTATCCCTCCAGCCACCCTAGGGCACATGAAGTACAGAATGAGCAAGCGTTTTATTAATTTTTCCCTTTAATGATTATCATGATAACATTTCTTTTTTCCCCCCTTTTTTCTTTTTCCATGTTTTGGACATAGTTCTGAAATATTGATGAGGGCGGCTGATAGGGCCAGGAAAGGTTAATGGCTTTGTACAAAGCAGAATGTGTAAACGGGCAGATAATTGTCATGGACATTTCATGTCAAGCTCCCTGCTGGGGTTCAGAGTCAAGGCCGTGGCTGGGTCAAGGAGAACCAGCTCCCCGGTTGCCCCACCCCAGGGTGCACATACAAATATGTGTTCTGGGTAGCAGCAGGGTGTAGGGAACAGTTGGAGGTGGCCGTTCTTAGACATCCCCCCTCTCAGCTACATAGACACAGAGAACTCTGAGCTCTGCTGTGTGTGGTGTGAAGTTGTCACTACCCACGGAGAGATTGTCAGTCGTGGTGAGTGTGACTTAACTATAGTGTTTAGCTAATGACAGAAACCGCCCCCCAGGTCACCATCTGAGATGGTTCATTTCAGTCTTCAACGTGGCACAACCTAGAATCACTTGGCTAGTTTTCTGTCAACTGATACAGGCGAGGGTTACTCGGGAACAGGGAATCTCAGCTGAGAAGGTGTTCCCACTAGATTGGCCTGTGGCCAAGTCTGTGGTGTGTTGTCTTAATTGGTGACTGATGTGGGAAGGCTCAGTCCACTGCGAGTGGGGACACCTCTTGACAGGTGGGACTGGAGTGTATGAGAAAGCAGGCTGAGCAAGTCTCGAGGAGCAGATAAAAAAGCAGCATTCCTCTGTGGCCTCTCCATCACTCCTGTCTCCAGGTCCTGGCCTACTTGAGTTCCCATCCTGGCTTTTCTCAGTGATAGACTGCTACCTAAAAGTATAGGATAAAATCAACCCTTTTCTCCCCATTACTTTTGGTCATGGTGTTTATCACAGCATTAAAAACCTAACCAAGACACTTGGAAAGGGAGTCTCAGTGAGTGTTTGACTGCATTGGGTTGGCATAGTCTTTTATGGGTTGAGTGGTGGTAGCTGCTGAGGAGACAAGTTGGCCAACTGACAGAACTTCATCTTGAACCAAACTCCTGCAGGGCAGAGCATCAGCCATTGATTCTGTTGGAGTCATTTGGCAAGAAGTTTTCATTGGAAACTGATGAGAATTGCTTTAGGAATAAATAAAAGAGAGGTGAAGGGCTGGAGAGATTGCTTAGTGGTTGACGGCACTGGCTGCTTTTCCAGAGAACCCAGATTCAACTTCAAGTATCCATGCAGTGACTCAAAACCATATTTAACTCCAGTTCCTGGGATTCAATGACTTCTTCTGGCCTTCCCAGGCTGCAGGCACATTTGTGGTGCATAAGCATACACGCAGACAAAATACTCATACACATATAATAGAAATCAATCTTTTAAAAAAAAGGGTAGGTGAAGACCAGGAGGACAGATCAGTGGGTAAATTGCTTGCCTTAAAAGCATGAGGACATGAGCTTGCTCGCCAGAACTTAAGTAAATAGCCAGGCATAAGCTAGGCAGAGATCTCAGTTGGTGAAGTTCTTGCCACACAAGCCTCAAGTCCTGAGTTTGATACCCAGAACCCACACATAAAGCTTGCCAAAGCGGCATGCACCTGTAATCCTAGCACTGGGAAGGCAGAGACAAGCAGTCTCTGGGACTCTCATTAGCCAGCCATCCTAACCTATCAGTGAGCTCCAGGCCAATAAGAGATCCTTCCTCATAACACAGTAAGCAGTACCTGAGGAATGACCCCCAAGGATGTCCAATGGCATGCACATACCACACATGTGCATAAACAAATATGCACCCACACACATGTGAACACACATATGCACAAAAGATAGGTGACCAGAGGGCTAGATAGATGGATGGGGTGGATGGATGGACAGACAAACAAACAAACAAACAAACAAAGTAGATCCAATGGACAGAGAAGATTTAGGTTCAAAAAGCCCAGATATCTCAATCCCAACCCAAACTCAAACCCTAAGAAGGTAAAATCTCTTTCAGGTCTTCTCTTCCAAATGGGAATAAATTTCCTGGCAAAGTAGATGACGTGGTTAGTGACAGTCAGAAATGAACAGGGTGATTCTGAGACTGGCGATCACAAACACAGGGCATATGGCCAGGTGGCCCAAAGACACACCGGAGCTTAAGCACACCATCCTCCAGGAAGCTCCAGTGAGTGCAGGGGAGGAGGGGGAGGAGGAAGAGGAGGAGGAAGAAAAAGGACTACAGCTAAGCCTGGACATCTCAGTCAACAACCCCAACATCCACTGCAATTACTGCGTGGTAACTGCCTGTGAGTTTCCCATTGGGTCTGCCCATAGCAGCTGTCTACAGTGATGTCTGCAAGCCAAATGCCAAGCAAGAAGAAAAATGATGTCTGCTCTATGTCAAAGGCAGCCGACACAATGCAGGATGCAATGCATTCAGATCACACACACAGACCCTGGGGATCCCTGCCTCCTCCTCCTTTATTTGTTGTGTTATCTTTGTTTTAGTAATAAATAAATACATGTGTGTCTAGTCCTGCTTAGATCTGAAACAATAAATGTGGATATAAAAACCACAAGGGCACTGTTTCCTATACATCTTTTGAATGAATCGCTCCTATTTGGGGCAGAGAGAATGTGTATTCTGGCTGCATCTGAGTTGGGGGTTTTAAATTAATTTTTCATTTTGTGAGAGAGAGTGTCAGGATGGAAGCTGATTCTGGAGGAGGCTGCAGCAGATGCCACGGCTTCTTGGCTGTCATTAGGGGACCTTTCCATCCGTGGCTCCTATTAAATTTCTCATCAAACTGCTGGTAATTTCCTACTAGCCAACACAAGCTACTTTTAGAGAAGCCATTTAAAAGAGCTTCTCTGGAGGGAAGGTTAGGAAAGCAAGCGGCCCTTGCCAGTTCTCTGCCCTATGGAGTCTAACCACACTGATGCCCCCTGTCTGTGCCCAGTCAGGGGCATCCCTGGAAGCCCTAACAGCACATACAGAAGAGAAGAGGCACGGAGCTAAGGTTGTAAGCGCAGCTGTTGTAAAGATGGAGACAGGTTTGCGTGTAAGCTGGTGTAGCCTCAGTCTGTGCGCAAGAAACAGTGTGTGTGTGGGGGGGGATAGAAACCTGGGAGTGACAAAAAAAAAAACACGAGAAACCTAGGTGGGGTCATACCTACGTACATCCCACCGTGAGAGACTGAAGTCAAGGAACACAGAGACATGTTCTACTTTCATTTCTGTCGTGATAGAAACACCACTGTGAAGCAACTTAGGCAAGAAAGTGGTTTTTTTCATCTTCTACTTCCAGGTCATTGTGCAGAAGTCAAGGCAGGAACTTTGAGTAGTTTGTCACCTCGCACCCACAGTCAAGAGTCGAGAGAAAAGCATACATGTGTGTGCACACTTGTTTGCTTGCTTGTGTTTAGACTGATGTCTCTGTGCTTACGCAGTTCAAGCAAGTCCCTTCGCCTAGGAAATGGTGCTGCCCACAGTGGGCTGTAGCTTCCCACACCAATTCACTTAACACAGTTGCCCACAGATATATCCACAGGCCAAATCAATGTATCCAATCCCCCCTCATTGGGACTCTCTTCCCAAGTAAAGTCTAGACTCACGTTGAAGATTAAAAGTAACCAGGGATGGAGAAGTGGGATCTGCTATGAGCTAATCACGTAACTGCAAATGTCTCTTTACAACATCCCAAGTGTCAGTTAATGTTCTAAGTGACTTGCAAATACAGTGTTTAATTTCATGCTTTCTCCACTGATGAGGGTATTCACCCCAGGAATCTTCTGTCAGTTGGTTCTCAGAGAATTATCTTCCATATGATACAGTTTCTTACCAAATGAGAAAGTAATTTAAAAGCACCCATCTTATCTGGAGCCAGAACAAACATTACTAGAGCTCAAACAAATCCATCGGAAAGATGTACATGTGACTTTGGATCCAGTGACAGTGGTTGGACTTGAACCCGGGCAGTTGAGTTCTGAGTGCTTGCCTTTGCCTCCCACAGCAGTCTGTCCTCAGGAGGCACCTGGTGAGTTTTTCTTCCTCCTAGACCAGTGTCTTCCTGTGGACACTTGGAAGCTGCCAGGTATGTCTCCTGATCCGAGTATCAATGGTGCTGCTCCCTAGACAAAGTCACACCCAAAGTTACTTCCTGCGCTCTCTGTAGGTTATCCCAGGAAAAGGGTGTCTACCTGGTGCAGAGGACTAAGGAAGATGAAAACCTGAGTCAAGGAAAGCAGGAACCCAGCACCAGGGAATTCCACAACAATGGAGAGAAATCCCCAGGTGAGTTCCATGAAGCAGCTTAGACAGCAACCCGACCAGATGAGGGCAGAGAGAGGGCTGTGGGAGAAAGAGACCAAGGAGAAAGAAGTGGGTCAGGTAGATTATCTGGCAAGTGTGGCGAAGGGGAAGCTGCATTGAGAGACATTCTAAAAAGCCTTGGCTGCTCCAGAAAGGCTAAGACAAAGTTGTAAAATAAAACGAAGGAAAGGGAAAATGTGGGGTTTATTATTAGCAAGCTGAACAGAAAGAAAATGTAATCATAGACACATAATCATTACATACTCCCTGGATCAGCAATAAACAATATTTGCATAGCCATAATAACAATGCAAACAACAATAATTCCAACAAGATGCAGAATTATACTGCAGAGAGTAGGGGGCGAATGGAAAATAAAGCGGGAGAAACCAGAGGAAATTGCCTGCATGGAAGAGGAGAGACCCTATGCTACCTAAGCAGGTTCTTCTGGAGGGAGCAGTGGGGAGAATTCAAAGGCAAGAGACCCTGGGGAGCAGGACGGGGATGCAGAGGGGACAATTTCTGACTGCCAAGAGAAGCCTTTTCCTCAGCTACCAGATGCTCAAAACCCAGGAGACTATTACTCCATGGAAAATTAAAAACAATCTCAAAAACTTAAAATAGCCTTTCTCTGTATTTCTTTCCATTACATTACGTGTGTGTGTGTGTGTGTGTGTGTGTGTGTGTGTGTGTGTGTAATATGGCCATAGTAAGCATGGAGAAATCTGACGACAACTCTGGGATCCTGATTCTCCTCTTCCACTGTATGGGTCCTAGGGATGCAGCTCAAGTCACCAGTCCTGGTGGCAGGCACCTCTACCCAATGGGCCATCTCTCTAGCTCTTTCCCTATACGCTAAAGAAGCACTTTGATTTTTTTTCCACTACTGTGAACTCCTCACATTTCGGAAGAGTGTGTTATTCAGACCAAGCAAGAACAGCAAGGCTTTCTGAGGAAACCGAGCCAGGCTTTTAAGCCCATTGGAATCTGCTGGAAAGAGCTCCTCCATCAACACATCTGGCCACACAGAGCAGGGGCTGAAAGCCTTCCTGATTGATATGCCTTCCCTCTCCTCCACGCTGGCCTTTACTTTTCTCAAGTCAGCTGTTTCCGAATTGAAAAGGTCAGATGTAAGTGATATGGGGCGGGGGGGGGGGGGGCTCATGCATTTGGTAGAAACAATTCAGGTTTGAGTTTGTAGTCTTAGCCATCTTGGTAAAAACAATCTCTCTACAGTTCAAAACATCACAGGCAGAAAAGGGAAAACCCCTCTCTCTCTCTCTCTCTCTCTCTCTCTCTCTCTCTCTCTCTCTGTCTCCCTCTCTCCCTCCCCTCCCCCTGCTTTCTTCACCTTTGTCCCATCTCTCTTCCTTCCCCACCTCAAATACTCTTCCAAGCCCATCAAGATGAAATTATTATTGCCAGGTAATATTCGCAAAGCATTTACATAAAGCATCCCCAGCCTAAAGGTGTTACACACCGTCAGCATCGCTAGCAGCAATTTGATCTTGAACTAAATTTGCAGTACAAGCTTGTCTATCCCAATTGATTGGAAACAGGCGTGCGCCGCAATGTAGAAAAATCTAGATAATCCACGGTTATCTGCACTCCATTCCCCTGTGCAGAAGAGGGCTGGAAAGGTCGCCTGGCGTGCTGAGCGCACCAACGTGAGGGTTTGTTCTGAATCTCCAAGGATACAATAATACAAGGCTGTTTGTATTGACTAAGAGAGCGTGTGTGGAAATTAACATCAATCAATTAGCAAAATGTATATGCGGCAGCAGAAGCTGGGCCACACTGTGTAAATAATAGTTTTGAGTTCAAGACGTGATGATGGAAGCCGTTCACCCTGTGTGTCCTCGGGTGACTTTCAGTCAAGAGGGTTCAGCTGTCACTCAAAGGCCGTTACTAGGTTTGATGGCCATCTTGCATTGCTAGATACCAGGGGCAGCTCAGAACTTAAAGCCTCATCTGTAACAGTGGCACAGTACAATGCACTCTTGACTTCTTCCTAGCCGCCTTATTCTTCTGAGCTGGTTGCTCTTTTCTGTAATCTAGGTAGTTGGAGTGAGGTCAGTAAGCAGATGTATCAAGGGGAAACCCAGATGGTCTAGCCCTCCATCCTGCAACTGCCCGTCTTGAACTACCTTCCTACAAGCAGACATGCTTTTCTCAAATGACTTTACAGACAATAACACCAAGGCTTTGAGATGCTGAGCATTTTGTTAATGTGAGTGGAAGAGATTTGAACCCAAATCCTCAGTCCCACAGTCTACCATGCACTGATTTCCACTGTGGATTCCTAGCTCCTCCCGAAGCTGGACCACCCTCCTGCGCTTTGATGGAGCCCAGGGATGAAGGTGCTGAAGTCTAGGGTGGGCACTCAGCACCCAGCATCCCATTTTCATGACCCAGTTTCGAAGGGTATTGTGAGAGGGTGCGATGACCTGAGCTTTGTCCTTGTACCTCATTATCTTTTGTGGTCCCCATAGGCCACGTGACTGAATTCACCTGGCTCAAGCAGGCTTCTTTAAATATTCAGCTGTTTTCACTGAGAATCTTTACATGACACACTCTCTCCACAAATATCACATGGCCCGTCCTTCACCGGCTCATGCCGGAATTCATTAATTCCCTTGTCGAGGCTGTCTACCCTTACCCATTCGCCTAAGACACAACCACATTGTGTTAGTTTCTGTTCTCATTGCTAAGACCACGCACCCAGGAACACAATAGAAGAAGAACTTGTTTTACTTCAGTTTGAGGACTTGTCCATCATGACAGGGAAGACAGCAAGACCATGAGGCAGCTGGTCACACAGTGTCCAGCCAGGAAGCAGAGAGAGATGAACACTGATGCTCAGGTGACCTTTCTCTTTTCCAGTCATCAAGGAACCCCACCTGCATCCACAGTGCTGCCATGATCAGGATGGCTCTTCCAGCTTCAGTCAAACCTTTATACAAACACCCTCATAATACAACAGCAGAAGTGTTTCCATGGTGATTCTAACGCCAATCTTGTTAATACTGAAGCTAACTATTGCATTTTTTCTACTCTAACCTCCAGCCTTCCAACTCCTCCTATGCTTTGGCCCTTACCCCTTAGTATTGTGCAAATTCTAATTGGTCTTAATAATAAAACCTGGAGTCAGACATAGGGGTTAATGCTGAAAGATCAGAGAAGCAAAGCAGCCAGCTACTAGTTCTTACCTCTACTGAGTCTACAGACCAAAGGGGCAATTCTGGCTCTACAGATCCTCAGACTGAATGCCATCTCTATGAAACCTCAGACTGATGGGTGATCCAGTTTCTAGGAGTCCTCACACAGGAGTTAGCTCCTGTCTCCTCCTGTCTTCTATTCCTCTCTCTGCTCAACCTTGTCACTTCCCGTCTTCACCAGGAAATGCAAATTAGTAGTTCGTCACCTATTACAATCAAACCTATAGTCACGTTAAGTATGTTTTCAACGTCAAACAGACATATTTTAGGTAGACAGGTCTTCAAACACTTCAGAAATCTACAGAATATGGCATTTAAGATGTTTTAAATAATATAGGTTCTTTTTTTATGATAATGAGACAGGTCTGCTCCTTGCAGTACCAATCTACTTCAGAGGAGATGATAGCCATTGAAAAAATTCCACGTGGAGTTTACTTTCTTTGTGGCTAAAGTTAGCCGCTGGGCAAGAAAGTGCTCTTGCCTCGAATGCTGGCTTTATACTGTCTAAATTGTACAAGCAGGACAGGAAAGAGAGGGACTGCCAAACCTTGCCAAGGGAACTATGGAAGTATAAACCATACAAACCCTTTCCTCCCCAATTTGCTTTTCATTTTGTTGTTTTGTACTTGGTTTTTTGAGACAGGGTTTCTCTGTGCAACAGTTCCTGCCTATCTGAAACTGGCTTTGTAGACCAGGTTGACCTTGAACTCACTGAGATCCACCTGCCTCTACCTCACAAGTGGTTTGATTAAAAGTGTGTGCCACTACTGCCTGACCTCTATGGCTAACTAGTGTGGTTAGCTCTGCACTCTGATCTTCAGGCAAAATATCACTACACCTTAGTGACTCTTATTATGTAACACTTACTATTCTCATGGTGTATTACCTGTCTCTCCTCACTAGAGATAAGTTTCATGATCAGGGATTTTTGTCATTGTTATCCTCTGAGTGCCCTAAGTGCCTAGAACAGCCTGCATGAATACATTTCATCAAATGAATACCCAAGTAACTAGATGGCTAGATGGATAAATATATGTCTGTGGATATGATGGATGGATAAATAGGTAGATGCATGGATACACATGAATAGTCAAGTGGTGGTGGCTAGATGATGGGAAGATGGGTTGGTAGACAGATGGATGGATGGACAGATGCATTGGTGGGGAGGTGGACGGATGAGAAAATAGGTGATTGAATGAGTGGGTTAATGCGTAGATGGGTGGATGGATATGAAAATCTGGAGAGATGAGCAGATGTATGGGTAGATGGGTGAAATGAAGGGTAGGTAGATAGATGAGCAGATGGGCGGGTAAATGAGTGGGAAGGTAGACTGAGGTCAGACAGGTAGATAGATGAGCAGGTGGGTGGGTAAGTGAGTGGGAAGGTAGACTGAGGTCAGACGGGTAGATAGATGAGCAGGCGGACCAGTGAGTGAATGGGTAAGTAGCTAGATAACTAGATGAGCAGATGAATAAGTGGATATATAGGTAGATGAGAGGGAAGGTGGATGAGTGTATAGATGGTAGGCGGATGGATGAGTAGATAGATGAAAGGGTGGGTTGATAGACAGGTAGGTGAAAAGATTCGTCAGTAGATTGGTGGAAATATAGGCTGGTGGATGGGTGTATAGACAGATAGGTGGACAGACAAATGCATGAGAGAACAGACAAACATCCTTTATCCCACATTCTTTTGGTAGCATCTCCTTTGAAAGCTTCTTCCTGCAGGTCCTTACAGATGCCACACACACAAGTCTCTCATTAGGCAGTGAGTTTCTCACCCCTAGAACACACACACACACACACACACACACACACACACACGGCACACAGTGTTCTCCAGCTCCAGGGATGCAAACTCAGCAGAGAACAGCACCCAAACGGACTGCTGGTACCACAGTGCCCCATCCACCAAGGCCTGAGGGTTCAGACACAAGTGGAAACACAGCTCAGCTCCGCAGATGTGAGATGGGAGCAGCTTCACGCATCCTCATATATCCGCATCAGTGGCTTGTCTCAGGCCACGTTTACCACTAGTCTACGTCTGCCACAGAAGCTGATGACTGCTTCTGTACCATGGTTGGAAGGGGCGTGTGAGGGGGAAGGGGCACTCAGACATCAAAGGCTCTTTCTCCTCTCCAGTCAAAGTCTATCCACTGCTTCAGGATCTAAGATATGCATTGCAGAACTTGGAACTCCAAACTCGATCCCTAATTCTCCACTAAGCAACAAACAGGGTTTAGAACAGAATGGGAAAATAGCTGTAGAAAAGAGACAGCGTGGCGACCTCTCTGCACCAGCAGGAGCTGGATCTGGATGAGCTTAGATGACAGTAAGAGGCAGGAGGAAGGGTGACAGGCAGTCCTCTAAGCGGGAGGTCTAATAATAGCCACCTGGACAAATAAATGCCCCCTGTGTTTTAACAAAGGCCTGCCACGTAGTCATTCCAACTGGGGCCGCAAAATAGGACTTAGGGATGTGAATAAAGGTTTTCTGAAGATCTTGAAAGAGAGAAAAATAACAGGCTATGGAAATTCACCTATTCTTTCTAATCTCATTTGTTGTTCAGAACCTAGATGTGTGCTAAAAGCAAGTCCCAGAAAACAAGCACCACTTGCTTCTGAATGAGGCGAGCCTGGGTCATTATACTTCCATTGTAATACATCTTCTACATCATGTCTAGTTTTCTCTTAAAAGAGTTGAGCATGTAGATTTTAGGCTGGTGTGAGGAAGGAAAAAAAAGGACCACTTATCTGTGCACGGAATATCAACACAACAATGACCACACGCAGAACATGAAGAGCCTCCCCTCATCCAACTGCTTGAATTAAAGCTGTCGGCAGTCACACGCTGTGACCTCCGGAACTGGGCTTGTTTCTCCTAACACAAGTCTTGCCTCCCCCTAACTGCCAGAGCTTTCCTGCATCTCACTCTGGGGCCACGCCTGCTCACACATAGACCTGTCTCCATCTCAACTTCTGCAACAGTGGCTCTCGCAATTTTACCTCCGTGCCTCTTCTCTTCTGTCTGTACTGTTAGGTCTTCCAGGGGTGACCCTGAAACTCCTCTTTATGCTTCCTAACCCAAAGAAACATCCCTCTAGGAAACCTTTTATAGACTCTCGGAGAAACACCCTCCAGCCGAAGTTGACCTCAGACACCCAAAGCCTGAACCTGCTGGGAGATGCTCCCATGAAATGGTTTCATGTTCTCCTTCAGCAAATGTAAGGGAGGTTGGTTTTGTCCCCCAAAGATATTCGAGAAAAGAGAGACACGATGCCACAAACTCTAACTGTTGGAGTAAGTTGCTTGGAGGGTTCCCAGGGGCTCATGACAATGGGAAGAAGTTTCTTTCACCCAAGTGCATCCTCCCTTGAGTGGGAGAGGGTGTCACCTTCAACTGTGGGCACCTGAGGAGCAGAGGAGCCTTCCTCCTCCGTCTGGGAACCCATCGTGATTTCCTGCATTATGAAAACCATTCTCCTTTGCCCTTAAGGAGATAGTACATCTGCAAATGGTCTGGCGATGACAATCACGGCACAGCCTCGTCCTGCAGCCACAGCCCAGCTCATCACCTTGCAGCCCTGCCATCTTATGGCCTGTGAGCCCCTTCCGAGAGATTGTGTGCTGACGCGATCAGAAAGGACAAGGTGATTCTGCCTCCTCCTGTCACTGCAGAATAAGGAGAAGGTGGCTTGTGTCATGAAGCAGGGAACACCATGAATGGAGCTGCTGGGCCCTTGGCCTCTCTCACCTGAAAACATACCTAGTAAGAGTCTCTCTTTGCCACTCTTCTGGACTGGGAGCTCAGAGCCCTTCCCTGTCACCCTCATGTGCCCCAAAGTGTCATCTGTTTGCTCTGAAAGTCCAGCCATTTATTAAGGATTAACACCTCCACCAAATCTGAGTGAAAAACAGGCCCATGAGCCTGCCTCCTTCTTTAATTCCATGGAGCAGCCAACATCTCATTTGTGGGCTGATGGCATTCTGCATTCTGATAGGGTAATACATGTGCCTGTTAGCCATCTACTCTTCCTGGGAGTGTGTGTGTGTGTGTGTGTGTGTGTGTGTGCGTGTGCGTATATGTTTTGTGATTTGTGTATATGTTTGTGTTTTGTGGGGTGTGTTTGTCTGTCTGTCTGTCTGCCTGTGTATAAGTAGGCCAGGGATGGATGCTGGATGTCTTTTTCTTCCTCAGTTGCTCTTTACCTAATTTTTAAAAACAGGGTCTGTCCTGTTTTCATGTTTGCTGTTATAATTTACAAAGGAAAAGCCCTGACCAAAATCAGCTTGGTGGCGGAAGAGTTCATATTTCTCACAACTCTACGGTACGGGGCATCATTTCAGGAAAGTCGGGGCAGCAGGCACTGAACTAGTCCATCACATCAGCAGTCAAAAGCAGAGGGAAAGCGAGCGCATGTGTCCTTAGTACTCAGCCAGATTTCTCTACACTTAGGCAGTCTGGGGTGGTCCCAAACCAGACTAGGACCTTTCAGACTGGGTCTTCCCACATCGGTAAGGGCCGTCAAGACAATCCCCAACAGATAACCCACAGGCCAACCCACCCGAGACCATCCTCATGGAAACTCTCTTCACAGCTGATTGTAGGTTGAGCTATATTGACAACTAAAGCCAACCACTGCAGTGTCTCTAACTGAACCTGGAGCTTTACCAATTCACTTGGACTGGCTGACCAGCAAGCCCCAGTGGTCCTCCTGTCTCTGCCTTTTCCAGACTGGAGTGGCAGGTACATCCGCCACAGCTGACTTTCACGGGGGTCCTGGGGACTGAACTCGGATGCCCATGCTCCCTTGGTCAGCACGCTACCCACTGATCTGCCTCCCCAGCTCCTGTGGGCATGCTTTACTTCTGTCTGGGATCATCTGTGCTCTCCTATGTATCGCCTAGGGAGAACAAATGCTCAACATCCCATCTCCAACACTAACGGCCTCGAGAATGTTCAAACCGGGCCCACTTCATTCAGGGGGTCAATGGCAAACACTTTGCTCAGCAGCAAAACAAAGAACCAAATTGTGCGTGACCCCGCCTGGCACCTTTGAATCCGGCCATTTGTTAAGCACACTCCCCATGCATATAATTAATCCAATTTGGCTCCATGAGAAAGAAATTACTTCTCTTAATGATGCCATATTGGAATTAACCAATTCAGTACTTAACCCATATTCTCTTGTGAGCAGCCACACTGAAGTCTGTCTCCTGGGGACCCTGGGAAAGTCTTTTCAAAGACGGGGGGCAGGGGGCGGGGATGGGGGACAGGGATTGAAAGATTAGCTAAGAGAAAACACCTCTGGTCTCTTCCTACATTGAGGGTAGCTTGGTGTCATGAGCCCTTTCTTCTTCCTCAGGCCTGGGATCCAGGTCTAGCTTCATGATATACACTCAGCCACCTGCTATAGGCTGACCAACAGAATCAGCACCCAAAGGAGACTCTGTCCTACCCCTCCTGGGACAGAGTCACACAGTCAGACAGTGTTTCTGGGACAGTGGCTCAGGAATCAAAGAATCAAAAGCAACCTCCTTTCTTCCTCTTCTTCTTCCAGCCTGGAGATTGGAAAAGTGCCTTTGGATCTTAGATGGCCCGGTCTGGCCTAGAAGGTGGCACCGCAATGTTCTTGGCTGAAAGGAAGGTGGGCTGGCAGGAAGCCGAATGGAATCTCTCAGGTTGCTTTGACTTCACCAATCTTGCAGCTCCCTCCCCTGCATGAGAGCCGGGAAGAAGGGGAAATCACTGTGCCAAGTCAGGTTTCAATTCCACTTGCTTTGCTCGGCACGGGCTTCCTGAAGTCTTATGGTCGCTGCTGTGCAGGTAAATTGGACTTCACCAGAGCTGACTGAGGCTGGGGTGGGGCGGGGGGAGCAGGGGCAAGTGTTTGAACATTGCATTTCCATTCCACTACAAAGAAAGAGCAGTATTAAATGACATAGGCAGGCACTCCTCTGCATCAAGCCACCTCTGAGGGGCTCTACACAGCTCATGATGAAACCACGTTCTTCAGCAAGGCTTTGCCAATAGGCTGCCGTAGAGTCCTGTCATTGGGGCCGGGAAAGCCAGAGAAAGGGACAGCTGTCACTCAGGATGTGAGTGAAAAAGGAGGCAGTCCTCAGTAACCACACCTACAGTGTTCTAGAAGCTTCCAAATATACTCCAGGACCATGGCATTCACAAGCCTCCTGGCCTGACTGACACATCGTGTCCACTTCCGCTTCGTAGGTTGGCAGTACTGTCCCTGCCCACCCTCGACCCCTTCCTCCTCCCAGGCCAGGCTGTTGTCATGCAACAGCAGCGTCTCTGCGGGCTTTGTCCTATTCAACACAGCTTCATTCTTTCCTGCCATGCCAGCGGCAGCAATGGCTTCTGAACAAGGGTGGATCTTCCGTGACATCCTCTCACTCATTCAGACAGAGAGTGAGAGGCAGAGACAGAGGCAGGAGGGGGTCAGAGGCAAAAGGAAAAGGAGATGTAGAACCCTTGGGGAGGCTGTGGAGTACTACATGCTCCCAGGACACAGGGAACCAAGGAACCAGTGGGGTGGCTTAGCTGGTCCAGCCTCTGCAGTCCAAAGTCACAATGCCATCCACTCAGTGCTTGTGGCCCCGGAAGAGCATTGGAGGGTTCCATGAGATGACCCCTGAGACCCATCACACACTCGGGACACACTCAGATAATGTCAGTTCTTGCCCTCATTAAGATCATAAGCTGAACTGGGGAGTGAGGGTGGCTCAGCAAGCTAAGTAATTGCCATGATCATGAAGACCCGAGTTCAATCCCAAGATCCTATATGAAAACAGCTCCTTGTAGCAGCACACGCTTGTAATCCCAGAGCTGGGGAGGTGGAGACAGGCAGATCCCTGCGGCTCACTGGCCAACTAGTCTGCCTTAATCAGTGAGTCCCGGGTACCAGTGAGAGACCCAGTCTCAGAAACAAGGAGGACAGCTCATAAGGAATGACACCTGAAGCTGTCCCTTCCCTCTCTCTCTCTCTCTCTCTCTCTCTCTCTCTCTCACACACACACACACACACACACACACACATACATGCACAGAGGATTCCGTGTGCTGGCCCCTCCTATGCACTGGGGCAGGTAGTGAAAGCTTAGGCAACGCCGGTTCTCTCACCCCGACCAAGATCAATCCCACCAGTGTTCCCTTCCAATAGTGTTTAGGCAAAGGCGAGAGCCCAGGCACGTTCTGAATGTGTTAGAGAGCCAGCAGGCATCCTTGAAAACACCAAGGGACAGTGCAGGATCTGAGGCAGGAAGGGAAACAGTGGTATCATCTGATAGACGTGTACTTCTCTGACAGCTGTGTACACAGTGAATCGATGTGGCCCAGACTAGAAAAATCCAGAGACGTGTATGCCCCCACCACGGGCTGATTTCAACGTGACAGGGGTGGGGTCTCTGGAGAGGTGACGGAGGCTGGCATGCCCTACAGACCAGTAGAAATGAAAGAGGCTGTGGCTCAGCTGGCTCGGATTTGAACCGTCATCTGCTGTCTCTGCTCCCGTGACCTTGATTAAATACCCTGACCAATGATGCCTCAGTTTCCCCATCTGTATATCAAAGGTAACATGAAGTACTGCCAACCTCACAGTGGTGACACTGAAGCTTAATTTGTTAACTTGTGGGTTTGGAAGGATGTCCTCCAGGTCGCAGTCTGCAATGATCAATGCTTGCTGTCACAGAAACAAGGGAACCGTGGGACCATTAGCCAGGTAAGAGCGGAAGCTGAAGGAGAGTCAGGGGTCTGGAAGAAGGGGCGATGATGTCTGGACAGGTGACCCCAGGAAAAACAGCACAAGGGAAAGGTGAGTGTTGAGGACACCCCAATAACTGAGACAAGGTACAAACTCAGGTACAAATCTGGGAATGGACTTTGGATAGACAAAGTTTGCCCTGGTGCTTTTGGCAGACGTCGGGTGCCAAGATGGTTTCATTAAGTGAGAAGATTGGGCTTTTTAGATTTTCTCCCAAGTGCAGAGACTTGACAATTTCACTCGCTCCGCCTACCATGGTGCAGGCCAGAAGGCAAGCCCCATGCTTGTCAATCAGACTGAGGCTGTCAGTCCCCCGCGTGCTTGAAGCAGAGTTTCGAGAAACTTCGAGCATTTCTTACGATAAAAGTAGCAGGAAGGACTCAACTAAAGAGTCAGAAAGATGGCATGGAATGCGTTGCTATGACAACCTAACTGCCATTATTTTCAAATCCCATGCCAAGATCTAGCCAGCCACAGACCTGAATAGGGGCGCAAAGAGGCTTTCTGCCTTTTGTTTGTGGGAGGGGGCAGAGCCATCCTAAGAGGGATCTTTGCATTTTCCTTGATAATGAGGTGAAAATGAACAACAATTCCCGCAGGGCTTCTAGACCACAGGGCCCAGTTCTCTGTCTCGGGAAGACAATGAGCTACTGTGGTAGCTGTTGCCGGCAATGCCCCCGCCGCTGAGCATCCTTCTTCAAGCCTGCTAGCTACTCTGTAGGAATTAGCTCATGAATCCTCATGATGAGGGAAAAGAACAGAAATTATTTGTTCTGGGAATCCTGCCTGGGCTACTAATCAGCCATTTGCACATATGAATACAAGTGCCTATGGAAGCCATTCCACCTTTGCGGGTTTTGCTACATTTTTATTTCTTGTGTGTATGTGTATAGGAGGAGTAGGGGGTGCATGTGTACCGACATGTAGGCAGAGGTTGCTGGTTCATTTCCCGGCTGCCCAGACCAGAAATAATCACACAGAAACTGAATTAATTAAAACACTGCTTGGCCTATTAGCTTAGGCTTTTTACTAACTAACTCTTACATCTTACATCAACCCATTCCTATCATTCTGTATTTTATCAAGAGGCTCGTGGTTTACTGGTAAGGCTCCAGGGCATCTTCTTAGGCAGCTACATGGCATCTCCCTGACTCCGCCTTCTTTTCTCCTCTATCTCTGCTTTAAATTCCCATCGTGCCCTATCCTGCACCGTCATAGGCCTAAGCAGCTTTTTTATTCATTAACCAATAAAATCAACACATATACAGAAGGATATCCCACACCACCAACATGAATGTGCTGAGGTGCTTGTGTGGGGGTCAGAGAACAAATTGCAGTCATTGGTTTTCTCCTGGAGATCAAACTCAGGTTGTGAGGCTTGGCAGTGGGTGCCTTTCCCCACTGAGCCATCTTGTCCTGGACTTTGTATTATGCACATACATTGTTTGGGAACACCCATCACAGTCTCCAAGCCCAATCCAGAGGCCCGAATGCCTGGGAAGCACAATGCGTCATTAAGAGGGTAGGAATCACATCTTCCGCATACTAGGACTGTGGGATGACACACCTGCTGGCTGCCGCAAGCCGTGCCATGGCCTCTTGGCCCGCTCGTGGTCTACCTTGGAAGTAGGAAGGTAAATTGTGTCTATCTTCAAGAGAAACTGTGGTCATAAAGCAGATTAGAGATTTGTTCAAAGATATAAAAAGAAATTTGAGGCCTTAAAATAAACACTCATTAAAAACTCACCATGTGGCAGTTGCTAGGTCAAAAGACATAGTTGCTGGCTAAAGAAGATTATAAATTCCATTCGCCTGCACCTGCAATGTGGCCTGTTCTCCCTCAGACTTGCTAAACTTACAGAGTCATTTTGTTTAGCACCCGTTCTTAAATCCTTAGTCTGAATGCTTTAGTCTGGACATAAACTTCCATCTGTCCAAGGGAGGCCATGATAACTCAAGGAAAATTAGTTGACTGGGCTGTTTATGTGTGTGTTATTCTTATTTTCACTCTTTTCCATTCCAAAGCAGACCTCTGGAAACTATATACAAGAGAGAGAGAGAGAGAGAGAGAGAGAGAGAGAGAGAGAGAGAACATAGCAGGGCACATGAACATGTGTATGAACACACGTACGGGGCTAAGAACAGCCTCAGATGCTGACTGCCTTGTGTCTTTAAGATGGGGTCTCTCATTGGCCTGGAACTTACCTAACAGGTTAAGGCTCGTCAGCCAGAAGAATCCTCCTGCATCTCCATCCCCAGCACCACCCTGGATGCAATTGCAGGAGACCTGAGTTCAGATCCTTACCAGCCACACCAGATATCTCAAAACTACCTATAACTCCAGCTCCAGGATATCCAACACCTTCTTCTAGCCTCTGTGGATAGCTGCATGCATGTGCACATACCCACCGCCTCCCACCCCCCATGCGCGCGCACACACACACACACACACACACACACACACAAATAGAAATACATATTTTTAACAAGCTTGCACTATCACACCTCATTTTCCTTACATGGGTTCTGGGGATCAAACTTGGGTCCTCGTGCTTTCAAGGCAAGCACTTGACCACCCAAGCATCCCTCCCCATCTCAGGTGCTAACTTTTAAACAGGACATTTTGAGATCAGAATGAAACTCTTTATTCAGCACCAGAGGGTTCTCTCCCTATATCAGCAGCAAAAATGCGAAATCTGGTTTGGTCTGAAATTCCTGTAAAAACCCAAAAAGATAAAGAAGGGTGTTGGTCATGCTCCAGTCCCAAGCCAGCTAGGGCTGGCGGTGGGTGAGTTAGGTTAGTTGAGGTGGGACATCCCGCCCGCCATCACCACAGTCCCGACACAGAGGGAGATACA
Organism: Microtus oregoni; assembly: GCF_018167655.1. Classification (NCBI taxonomy): domain Eukaryota; kingdom Metazoa; phylum Chordata; class Mammalia; order Rodentia; family Cricetidae; genus Microtus; species Microtus oregoni. The sequence continues at coordinate 10,392,190 of NW_024543064.1, read as the reverse complement.
GGAGGTGCTTTGTTGACAACCAGCCAGCTGGCTGCCTGCCCCAGGTGCTGGGTAAACAACAGAACAAATCTGAGCTCCTGAACGGTTTGGGCTTCTTTTCCTCTTGTTGTGATAAAATACACCCCCAAAAGCCACTTATGACCCAAAAGGTTGGTCCCGGTTCATGGCTCAAGGGTACAGCAGGAGTTTGAGCGGCCGACCATACCACATGCACAATCAGGAAGCAGAGAGGGATAATGCCTGCTGCCGCTCAGTGCCCTCTCTCCATTTAGAGTCTTCAGGGTCCCAGCTAAGGAATGATGCTGCCCCCAGTGGGCAGCTCTTCCCACCTCAACCAAACCAAGGTGATCTTCCTCAGGCATGTCCTTGTCCCAGGTGAGTCTAGGTTCTGTCAAGTCAACAATTTACCCATCACAAAGACCACAAAACTATGAGCAAGGGATCTTAGGCTACAACATAAACAGCTCTCTCTCTCTCTCTCTCTCTCTCTCTCTCTTCTCTTCTCCTCTCTCTCTCTCTCTCTCTCTCTCTCTCTCTCTCACACACACACACACACACACACACACACACACACACACACACACAATATGCAAAGTTCCAATCCAGGAAATGTGTATAAATCTGTTCCCATCCACTAACGTCCCACCAGCTTTACTTCTCTAGAATTAAGAATTAAGAAACAAACATTTTGGAGATGGGGCAGAGATCACCTGCATCTGGTTTGCCAGACACACACACACCATTGCCATAAACAATTGTATCCTAAAGCACGAAGAGAGAGGGGATTGTGTGCTCACAATCTGTGGGGAATAAGGAGACAGAGCTGTCCCAACAAGACTAGCCAGGCTCCCTTCCGTGGAACTTGGCAGCCTCTGCACCCCTCTGGTGAGCAGCAGACACCAGCAACATTTCACTGGAAGGAACTGATTTTCCCACCATCACACCAAAGATGGAGAATTAAGAAGCAAAAGTTTCCTTCTTGCTGGAGGCTAGATTAACCCATTGGCAAGCCTGGGTCTCTTCTGTCTCTAGCCCTTTGCAGTTGCAGATGCCACTGAACAAAACGGACAGAGGTATCACACACCATTATAGTAACAGTCACTCTTGTCTTCCCAATATTTTGGCTACATTTTTTTTATTTCAAAAATCCAAACAGCTATAATTATAAGTTAACTGTCTGACAAGACAGTTGACTGTGGCCTGTGAAAAGCAATTATTTTGACATTGATTATTTTCTACATGGGAACAGAGTATTGTAATTGCAGTTTGCTAAAAAGCGATCGCCACCTTCCAGGATATGCTCCTGATTTGGCTGGAGTTAATTAATGAATGTTGAGGGGGGAGGGGAAGGTGAAGCTGGCACATCATTTAACATACAAATTAATTGACATGAAATAAATTAATACGTTTAATTTAAATGTTATTAATCTACCAAACAGAGAGGAACAGGCAAGGGGCTTCCGGAGCCACGGCATTAGCATCAGCTACAAGGACGTCACCCAGTTACCATGGCAACTGCCTCATTAGGCTTCCTGGGGAAGCCAGCACATAGCATGGGGCAGAGGAGCAGTGGGCAGAAGATTCCAGACATCAGATAGAAAATCAGAAATATCAACTAGGAGCAAGCAGTGCTTTGAGGATGAGAATTGGAAGAAGCTGTTTATCTATAGGTGTCCTGGGCTCCAGCCTACAGCCAGAGAGAGAGAGAGAGAGAGAGAGAGAGAGAGAGAGAGAGAGAGAACCAACTTTTTTTTTCAGATATGCATTAGCCTGAAGAGAAGCATCTCATCACACAATATCAAGATAGTTTGGAAGGAATAAGGAGATGGGTTGCTCAATAAGATGCTTTCTTGGCAGTCACTAGGACCTGAGTTCAAGTCCCCAGCATCCATGCCAAGAGCCAGGTGTAGCAGTGAATGCCTATACTCAGCTCTGGGGAGGTGGACATGGTGGCTTCCTGGAGCCCACTGACCATCCAGCTTGACTGAATTGGTGAGCTCCAGTGAGGGACTCTGTCTCTAAAAAAACATGTGGAGGGGTTGGAGATGAAGCTCAGTAGGTAAAACCAGCACCCAGCAACCCTGACCACCTGAGCTCGGTCCCCAGATCCCACCTTAAAATCCATCTGGTGTAAGGGGTGTGCATCTGTTATCCCAGCATGCCCAAGAAGAGGGAAGGCAGAACCAACCATAAACCACAGAGCAGTAGTTCTCAACCTGTGGGTCACAACCCTTCAGGGGCCACCTAAGACCATTGGAAAATGCAGATATTTACATTATGATTCATATCAGTAGCAAAATTATAGTTATGAGATAGCAACGAAATACTTTTCTGATGGGGTGTCTCCACAAGATGAGGAGCTGTGATAAAGGGTCACAGCCTTGGAACTACTGCCTCCAGGCAGCCAACCCTGAGTAGGGTATGAAACACAATCACAGAGACAAAAGAGACCCTGTCACTGCAGCACCTATATGTCCTATCAGAGCAACCATGCTTGCAGTGTCCCTGTGAACCTCCGGCTTCCCCAGACCAGGCTGGGTTCATTCCCTGCACCAGCAGTCTGGGTACCTCTGCAGGCTTGTGAGGAACGATCTAGTACAAGTGGATGGGAACCTGCAGGCAAAAAGATTACCCAGGAGGAAACCTGCAACCAATAACGTTCCCCAGGAGGGCCATCTACACAGGGAAGGCTATGATTTGCTGTTCTAGCCCTGCATCCTGAGAACAAGGCAAATGGCAGGGGCTGCATGAACATTTCTAAGTCCAACTTCCTCTTTATCGGTCCCTTTGCTTCTAGATGCTACCCCTGCTTTTGGGGGCAGAGATGTGATGCACCCAGATACCAAGCACTCAGGTACTAGCAGTGGGACAGGCTGGCTGCTCACACTGCAGAGAGGTGTGGGGTAGGCTGCAGAAGGCTTAGAATGCCTCAACATCTAACCAGTCTATTGGGTCACTTGGTCTTCCCTTAACCATTCTGTGCCACAATCTTGTCATCTATAAAATAGAAGTGATGGGCTAGAGAGATAACTCAGTGGTTAAGACCACCTGCTGCTCTTCCGGGGGACCCAAGTTTGGTTCCCAGCTCCCAGCTTGGGTGCCTCATAACCACCTATAACTCCACCTCCAGGAGACCTGATGCCCTCTTCTGGCTTATGAGCATGCACGTGCTAACACACACACACACACACTCAAATATGCACACACAAGTGCACACATACACACACACTCACAAATGTACACATACATGCACACACACACTACATATGCAAAATTAACTAGGTAATTAATTTAAAATGAGCAATAGTATTCCATCCACTTAGTTGGTATTTACTTGAAGGTCTGCACCGCACCGCTCACTATCAAAACCCTCTGAAGTCATCAGTGAAATAAACACAAAGCAGCCTGTCTTTTTGTCCTGGGAATTAAATAAAGCAATGCATGCAGGGAGCTCGGCCTGGGATGTGGAATTTTAATTCATCATCACTTAGTCTCTGAAACTGTCTTACAATCCTCTTCCTGAGTACAAACATACTTGCTTTGCTTCCCCAGAGCTAAGCCAGTGGGATCATAACCGTGTGCCATCTTGCTATTGGAAGCTAAAAGTAAACTCATCTAGAGGGCAGAGTGAGATTGAACATCACTTCCCACCAGAGTCAAGTTGAAGGATCAATATAACATGGCTCTAAAATTTGTTCACCAAAGGCCACGAGATGGCTCAGTGGGAAAAGGAGCTTACTGCCAAGCTTAAAGACCTGTGTTCAATGCCCAAAAGCCACATGATAGAGAAAACTGACTTCTACAAGTTGTCCTCTGACCTCCATACATGTGCCATGGCATGCAGCCATGCGTACGCGCACACACACACACACACACACACACACACACACACACTGAAAAAGTACAATTTTAAAAATTTAAAGGAACTCTCCATTTAATTTGATGTTAGCTGTCAGCTTGCTGTATATAGCTTTTATTATATTTAGGTATGACCCTTGTATCCCTAATCTCTCCAATATTTTTATCATAAAGGGATGTTGGATTTTGTCAAATGCTTTTTCAGCATCTAATGAAATAATCATATGATTTTTTTCTTTCACAAATATCTTGCATATCACCATAGAACCTTCATCTGATGATGGATGGAGATAGAGACAGAGACCCACACTGGAGCACTGGACTGAGCTCCCAAGGTCCCAATGAGGAGCGGAAGGAGGGAGAAGATGAGCAAGGAAGTCAGGACCACGAGGGGTGTACCCACCCACTGAGACAGTGGGGCTGATCTATTGGGAGCTCACCAAGGCCAGCTGGACTATGACTGAAAAAGCATGGGATAAAACCGGACTCTCTGAACATGGCGAACAATGAGGGCTGATGAGAAGCCAAGGACAATGGCACGGGGTTTTGATCCTACTTCATGTTCTGGCTTTGTGGGAGCCTAGCCAGTTTGCATGTTTACCTTCCTAGACATGGACGGAGGGGGAGGACCTTGGACTTTCCACAGGGTAGGGAACCCTGACTGCTCTTTGGACTGGAGAGGGAGGGGGAGAGGAGTGGGGGGAGGGGGAGAAGGGTGGAAGGAGGGAGAGGGAAATGGGAGGCTGGGAGGAGGGGGAAACTTTTTTCCTTTTCTCAATAAAAAAAAATTAAAAAAAAAACAAAAAAAAAGAATAAAAAAAAATTTAAAGGAACTCATTGGAGAGCTAACCAACCTTGCGATGCAGAAAGAGCAGAAGCTAGAGATGAAAAGAGCCTTTGACCACCCAACATAGTAGCCATTGGCCATTTGGCTGCTTCCGTTTTAATAAAAATAACACTAGATAAGAAAAAAAATCGTATTACTCGGTCGTGTTCACCACGCTTCACTGTTCAAAAACACATGTGACTGGTTGCAACTGTATTAAGCTCTAAACCCAGAATTACAGGGTCTGCATGAAGAGATGGCTCAGTGGTTAAGAGCACTGGCTGCTCTTCCAGAAGACCTCATCCTAAGGGTGAGATGCGAGGTGGAGACTGTCCAGAAGCTTGTGGGCCAGCTAGTCTGCAGTGGGCAGCAGTGAACACAAAGGCTCTGTCACCAACAATGTGTAAGGCAAGGACTGACTCCTGAGGCTGCCTTTGATCTTCATACATGTGCTGTGGCGCATGCATGTGCGAACACTCACACACACACAAGCGCACACGGGTGCACGCGTGCACACACACACACACACCATATGCATGGGCAAAGTTAATCAGTCAAAGCCTGACAACTGCCAAGGAGCTTTCTTGTCTGTTTAGCTGATTCTTCTGAGTCTTGTGTGCAAAGCCAAGTCGTCCTTTCTTTTTTTTTTTTTTTTTGATATTTTTAAAGAATTTTTGCATTAGCAGCATCTCCCATCATGCCACTCTGTTTTCTCAGCCATTACTTGATACAACTGTATGAACTTTCTTAAAGATGATTAATCATCATTTGCCCCCTGATGCCTGAGCACTGGGGCTGGCTCTAATTTTTGCTGTTGGTAAACAGGGAAGCATCAAGGACAGTTCCACATTGCACTGTGGCTGGGTCAAGGGCCCAGAGACCCTCTCTTGTTGGTACCATTTACCTGGCTTGCTTCACCCAGGACCTCCTTTGATTTTTGTCATCTGTTCTCTAGCAAAGACAAGGACAAACAGGACTCCTTCCAGTTGGTCTCTGGGGGTGAGGGTGGAGCTTTGGCCATTTGGATGGAACAAGGCTTTAGAATGTATGGCTTTCCCAACACTTCATAGGGAGTTTGGAAGCCCTGCATGTTCTACTAGCTGCCAACAGTATCCTAGCTCACTGTGGCAACCCGAGGGCTCCAGTGTCCCAGAGGGGGAATCTCTACCCCTTTATTGCCCATCATCTTCTACCCTGCTTTCTTGGAGTCTGGTGAGGGAACCTCTGGAGAAGCCCTCAGAGCAGGAGAGGCTTGGAGAGCCAGCCCCGCCTGCAGGACCAGCTCCGGCTGTATACGTCACATTCATCAGCCTTCGCTCTGCCTGCAGAGGATCTTTGGGTCTGGTTTTCTGCCATTCACTTTGCCACTATGACTTCTTCAAATGACCTTTTTTTTTTTTATATTTAGGCCTTTCTCAATTTTCTCTCCTGCTTCCTTTCTGCAACCCCTTTGAAGTGTTCCACATAGGCTCAGGTATTTGAACGCTTGGTCTCCAGTTGGTAGTACTGACTGGGGAGGTTATGGGAAAGTAGACCTTGCTGGAGGAAATATGTCACTAGCAGCAGTTAACAGCCTAACCCCTCTTCCAGTTCTCTCTCTCTGCTTTCGGTGTGTGGTTAAAGCTGTCATCTCTTAGCTTCCTGCTCCAGCCTCCTGCTGCTGTATGTCTCCCACCATTAATGTAATTCCCATCTGGAAACATAAGCCAAAATCAAAATCTTTCTTCCATAAATTGCTTTTAATTGTGGTGTTTTATCATGGCAACAGAAAAGTAGTTAATTCTCTTTCTTATATAGCCCGAGACTGCCTGCCCAGGCAGCGGTGTCTCCCATAGTGAGCTGGACTCTCCCGTATCAACTGGCAATCAAGACAATCCCACACAGATGTGCCCACAGGCTAATCTGATGCAGATAATTCCTCAACGTAGATTTCCTCTCCAGTGACTCTAGGCTTGGTCAAGTTGACAAAGCTTTCAAGGAACTGCTCAAAAGTCACCAAGAAAGTCTAAGGCCGATTATGTCACAGCTGGTATCACCACAAACCTATGTGTCCTGCCGGTAAAATCTAGACAGCTGTATCATTATACCAGATGTTAACTGTTGGTTACACTGTTCAAGCCCTTTGAAAGTTCATGCCACAGTGTCACAGTGTAGGGAAGAAGCAAAGAAGAGAATCATGTTTGTATCACCAGCTAGGCTAGCCCAGGGCCTTGGGTCTTGAAACACACACACACACACAATGTATCTCAGAAATATGGCATCATTGGACATGTGAAATCCACAGGGTTTGTTTTGCACTTTCTGTAAGTGAAAGGCCCTTGCTAATGTTGTCGTATAGGGGACTTTTTCTCTGTAGCGGGCCGGTCTTCTGAACACTGAAGATTGCTATTTTTCATTGTGTCCTCCCTGTCTTCACAGGACTGCAGCCCAAGGCTCACGTTTATACGAAGCTTACAGTGCATTTGCAAAGGTGACGCCGTCAAAAAAGATTTTAAACCTCCCAGATCAGATACAAACGCTGGACTTAATGAACTGGGGAAGAAAGAAAAGTCAATTTTTGTCACAGAGAAAAAACAAGCCGGTAAGAGCCTGTCATGCGCACAATACTACAGCTGTCCCAGCGAAGCCGACCCTCAGACTTCACCTATCCCCACCCTCACTCAACGAGATACAAAATCAATTCTCCCTGTGTTTACTAGGTGCTGTGCAGGCGTGTGGTGACATCGAGGCTTAGTCAACATGGAACAAGCAGATGCATTGCACCTGAGGAACCTTTATCAAAAAAGAAAGGAAGAAAAACACGTTCATTTGCAACCCATTTCCTCCCAAGAATATCGACCCCAGAGAAAACTATTTCCAGCTTGCATCTCATGAGTGCAAATACTTCCCGAATTTCTGTTTGGGATGCGGCGCTGGAGTGGATTGGCTTTTCCTGTGGGACTGGGAAGAGCATCTCCTACCACGCTTGAGAGGTAATGAGATGCTGACCGCTGCCAACACCTGTCTCAGCTTCTTTGGAGAGATCGTTGCTCCTTGAAAATTCACCTTCCAGAATTTTGAAATAGTGCTCTGACATTTTCTGATCTTGCAGTTTTAAGGCAATGGTTCTACACACATACACACACACACACACACACACACACACACACACAGTCAACCTCGGGAAACTCGAGAAGACCCAGACCAGCATCCTCGCCCGCTCTCACAAGCCTGGCTTCGGAGGTTTCCATGCTGTCAAGGAGATTTTGGTGCACTCTGATTTAGTCACTCTTCTTGTAGCTATGACAAAAGATGCCAAAGAAGAACTTGCAGGAAGGAGGCTTAGCTGGGGCTCACAGTTTGAAGAGGCAGTCTCTCAGGACCGTGGGAATAGCTCGTGCCTTTGGCAGCACCATCCTGAGGCTGCTTCCTCATATATGAGCTGATAAGGAAGCAGAAACAATACCAGAAGTGGGACTGGGATATAAGCCTTGTGCCTCGCTTCCCAACAGGTTTCATGAATTCACAAAACAGGACCCCCCAACTGGAGCCAAACATAGACTCCTCAAGGAAGCATTTCATATTCAAACCATAACATTCTGCCCCTGGCTCACAGTGGCTCTTGGTGCAAGCAGTCCAACACTGTTCCTAATTCTGACAGCCTTCCTAAGACTCGGTGTAACATCTAAACCAAGTGCTGAACTCTCACCACCACCTGAAGACCAAGCATTTAAACAAACCATAACACAAATCTTAGTCAAGAATTTCTACTTTTAAGTCTGCGAGCCACCAAGTTCCTCAAAGATCCATACGCACAAGAGACTCTTGGAAATTGATTTCAATGAAGATACTGATCCTGTAGGCCTGGGTAAGGCCAGATTCAATGTTCATAACCTGGAGGCACAAGCCCAACTCTAAAGGGCAAAGCCTTGCACAGGCTTGACCATTCAGTGAAATATTTGGCACGGCTGGAGTTGCCATCTTTGTGGGGAGGTGTGGCCTATGGCATTTTCCATGAGCAGATGTCAGGGATACTGCTAAACATTCCACAGCACACAGAATGGCCCCATGGGAGCACCTCAACAAAGCCCAAAACCCCGTCAGAGCTGAAGCTGAGAAAGTACTCGAGGACCCTCACAGACCCAGGAGAAAACAAAGATGGGCATCCTGTCTCACCAAGGGAGCTTGAATGGTAAAGTCACCACGTTGCCAAGATAGAAAATAATGTAAAATTACCATCTGCCTCTCAGAGCAGTGGCACCTGAGGAGTCTTGATTTGCATCATGCTTTTGAGAGTAACCCCGGGCAGCTGACCTTCAGGCACCCACAGGAAAGGGACAAATGCTGGGGACATTAGCGTGCTTCCAAAGCCTGCTGTTGCCAGAATTTTAAATGACAATCTGAAATTTTTCTCTATTTGGAGATTACAAAATTATGGAGACCCACAGGGGGAACTGCTCGGCTGGAAATCGAGTGTCAAATCTTCCCGGTGCCCCAATTAATTAAAGCTAAAATCTAAAGAGAGACGGGCACACAAGCGTATCGTAACTTGCGTGGATTATCTCAGGCAGGGAGCTAGGCCTTTGCTGTCTATCCAACACAGCAACTTCAAGTTCTTTTGTTTAGTTACACAGAACCATCTGCTGGTCTCCTTGACGTGTTTAGCTTTAATATGCCACTGGGCTGGGTTGTTTAATAGTTTTTATGGAGAAATGGGGCTTCCTGGTCATCCTGTCTGAGACTACAAATGGACTTGTCCTACAGATCTTAGGACCCTGGGTAACACAGAGATGGGTTGAAGACAAGTGACCATCTAGTCTGAGATATTTCTAGAAGAGATGGGTAGCTTCTACCCGAGCTGAATATGTCATAGGATGAGGGGTAAATAGGCGTCCAGAACTTTGGGACCTGGCATTCTTTGACCTTAGTAGGATAATCTATAGTGTACTAGTTACTTTTTCCATTGCTGTTCCATTGTCAGACAAAAACACCTAACAAACACAACTAAAGAACAAAGGGGTTGTTTTGGCTCATGATTTTCAGGCAGGAGCTTGAGGCAGCTGGTGACATTGCACCCGCAGACAAGAAACACAGAGAGATGGGTCCTGATGCTCAGCTCATTTCTTTCTTCTTGTTGCTTCTCTCTATTACTTTCTTATCCTTTCTTTTTTCCTTCCTTTCTTTCTTTCTTCTTTCCTTCCTTCCTTCTTCTTCTTCCTTCTTTCTTTATTCATTTCTTTCTTTCTTTCTTTCTTTCTTTCTTTTTTTCTTCTTCTTACTCATTCTGAGACCCCAGCCCATGGGATGGTGGCAGCCACATGTAGGATGGATCACCCCCAATTAACCTTATCTAGATAATCCCTCAGACATGTGCTCCAAAGATCGTCTCCATGGTGATTCTAAATCCCATCAAATTACTAGCCAAGGTTAGCTATGCTGTGCCATTCATTTTATTTCAAAAGCAGGGACTAAACCAGAAACCTGAAAAATATCTGGTCCCTGGGAGAAGGGCAACATGATGCTCCGTGATCAGAGTGGTGGCCACGCACACAATCTCAGTGGCCCATTGGGACGGAGAACTCTGGAGGAGAGCACTATCAGCCCGAGTCATGGTGTAGGGAGTGAACTCCTGGCTCTTCCCGCAGGCAGAGAAGGTACTGATGAATGCAGCTGTGGGCGCGGTGGAGGGAAGGGACACGGGTTGAGTATGTGTGTGTAGAAGCTGGTGGCTAAGACAGGGATGAAGAGGAGTGGCTGGGAGAGGGCAGGTGCTATGGTTTGAACGCACTGTCTCCCATAGTCTCGGGTACTTGCATACTCAGTCCCCAGTTGATGCTGCTGTTTGGGAGGATTAGAAGATGCTGCCTTTCTAGAGGAAGTACATCACTGGAAGCAGGCTTGGGAGTTTAAATACATGTGCCATTCCTAGTATACTGTTGTTTTGGGCTTGTGGTTCAAGAGGTGAGCCCTCAGCTTCCCACTCCTGCCATCATGCCTGCCACTTGTTGCCACACCTTTCCTCTGCCCTCATGGACTTTTCCCTCTGAAACCACGCGCTCCAAGAAACCCTTCCTCCTCTAAGTCACTTTGGTTATGGTGACCTTGCACATCCGACATATGCCAGGCCTGCTACACTCACGCCTCGGGTCTCGCCAGCATTTCCTGCCTTTCGAAAAGGATGGTGATTCTTCACATGCGGTGCCAACAGGCCCCGGAATGTAGCTTGCACACAGCTCACAACTTACTCACAACTTATGACTAGTCATAGGGCATGGTAGTTAGTGTTCTTCTTTCTATTACTTTATTAATACTAGGAATCAAAATTTCCACTTCCTCCCCTCCACCCACTTCCCTCCCGCTCCCCCACTCACCCTCTTCTCTTAGGACTAGAGAGAGAAGGGAGAAGGGGAGGGTTGGGGAGAGTTTGGGGGAGTGGGATGGTTGAGATAGAAGAAGGACAGATAAGGGAGCAGGGAAGAAGATATCTTAATTAAGGGAGGCATTGCGGGGTTGGCAAGAGGCTGGACTCTAGAGGGGGTCCCAGATGTCCACAGGGATGTTCCCAGCTAGGACCCTGGGCAGTGGAGGAGAGGGTGCCTGAACTGGCCTTGTCCCATAGTCAGACTGATGACTATCTTGAATATCACCATAGAACCTTTGTCCGGTGGTAGTTCCTGTTCTTAAGCTGTGACCAAATCCTCACAGAAGCAACTTACAGGAGAAGAGACTTGTGTTCTCATGTGAGGGGCATTCCAGCTGATGATGGCGGGGAAAGGCATGGCTGTGAGAGTGGCTCAGCCCATGGCAGCAGCGGAAGGTACCAGAAGTCTTCATGTGGCAACCGACCAGGAAGCAGAACACTTAGACTGGACCCAGATGCAAGAACAGACATTGAAGCGCTAGCCCCAGTGACCTGCTTCCACCAGCCAAGCCCCGCCCCCTGAAGGCTCCAAACCCTCTCTGCGTAGCATGACCAGCCTGGGAGCAGGTGCTCAAACACAGGGACCTGTGTGCAATTCCAGATTCCAGACTCGAGCCATGACAGCAAGTATTGGAATTGAGTCCATGTGATCATGTGTAGCTCTCCAAATGGACTGTGGACAATGGCTGGTAAAGGCCTGTGTTTTGCCCAATTTGTGCCAAGCCCAGAGTTTACCTGGTAATAGCAGGTAATAGCAACTGTGTCAGCAAAAGAGAAGGGAGCTGCTGGGGCAGAGAGAGGCAGAATCAGACCCCAAATTCTAATGACCCAGGGGGAGCTTACCATTGTTTCCCAAGCTGGGCACTGACTTCCTCCAAACTCAAACAATACCCTTAACACATTCATTTTCCTCCTGAGGCACACCCAGCTCTCAGGCAGTTTGGTCCAGGTGAGTTAACCACAGTCCCCTTGAACTTAACAATGAGTTTATGAGACAAGGGGATCAATCAGTACACTCTGCTGCCCTAGGTTTGAGATGATGTGGTCATGGGCCCATCATCCCCGCACATCAGCAGGCCTTAAATCTGGGTGTTGCTGGAAACCCTCTTTCTCCTAGAGTTGTGCTTCTGAATGTCAGAAGTCTGGAGCTACCTGCGGTCTTCACTGTGGAGAGCTTGCCCAATGGTGGACTTGCCATGTCAAAAGAGAAACTGAGTCCTGGAGACATTATTGAGCTCCCCCCAAACAGCCATGCCTGACACCTGATTTGCTTCTTCAAAGACATCTACATATATAAGCCAGTACCTGTCTTGTTAAACAGGTTAAGTTATGCTTACAATCCATGGATTCATGAGTAATGTACTATCAGCAGTATTCACTGGGGGTGCCCCTAGAGGACCCCCCAAATGATGCAAATTCAACTCAGTTTCTTCTCAGTGGCCACAGGTTAGCCAAACACATCTCTGAGCTATATCCAAAGGAACCAGGGTGAACAGACACAGCCACAAGCCTGCACCAAATACCAAGTGCACCTGCACTGAACACTCAGGGAACAGCTACTCTCAACTAACACATGAAATCGCTAAGTATAATGGCTTGCCACAATTTCTGTGCTTGGCCAGGAAGTCAGTCTACACCACAGTTAATGATGTCAGATCAGACCATTAAAAAATTTAAATCTATTCTTTTATCTAGGGATGGGGTGGCAACTCAGCACAAGGGCATAAACCACTCTTGCAGAGAACCTGAGTTCAGTTCCCAGCACCCACAACCTCCTGCAAATCCAGCTCTGAGGAATCTGGTGCCCTCTTCTGGCCTCTGTGGGCACTGCAGTCACATGCACAAACCCACATGCAGAATCACACATACATATATAACTTAAAGTAAATCTTAAATAATATCGGTCTACTGTAGCCACTGGAGTTTTCTTTTGCTGATACAGTGTATCCTTTGGGCGGGTGAAACAAAGCCTTCAGAAGCATACTATCTCTATAAGATGTTATCTAGTATTCTGGAAAAAAAAAACAGGGAGCCCTTAGAAGACACGATTCCCATTAAACCAACACACCATGGACATGGCAGCTAACAAATATTTGGAGGATGTGGTATTTTTTTTTCAAGAATCCAATATAGATTTTGAAACCATGTTAAATTATACGATGAATTTCTAACCAGTAAGTTTGAAAACATGAATTAAGTTTCTTTTGACCTTTAGTTAGCCAGTACTAATTAATTCTACATAAGAAAGAACCTGGGAAGACTCAAATGCCACACATGTGCAAACTGCCAGGACGCTCACATTTAGCTGGTATTGTTAGCTCTACAATGTCTCCCCAAAGGGCTAAGGTCAAGTTTGCATTTAGAGATTAATAATCGCTCTCGGGGCATGTGCGCCTCTGTTTTGAATGTCAGTAAATGGTGCAGGAGGGAAACTTTGCTCCTTCCATCCTGATGTCCGTTCCCACAGCTGGTGATGCAGCAGTGTTTAAGAAGAGCACTTGCCGCTTTTGCCGATGACCTGAGTTAGGTTCTGAACCCACACCAGATGGCTCCCAACCACCTGTAACTCCAGTTCCAGGGAACCTGACACCCTCTTCTGCCCTGCATGGGTGCATGTGTGGTAGACACACTCACACAGACAGACAGATGTAGGGATAAGTCCCGCCCCTTAAGGGGGCGTGTTCGCCTCGGACTAATGTCTGCCTATAAATTTGGCGAGCAAGCTCCGAGCTTCTCTCTTCTGCTTTCCTGGTCTCCGTGGGAACGGTGGTTCTGTAAGTCTATTTCTACATTAAAACTATATATATTTTTACAATCTGTCTGCATTCGTTTACGCCGTTACATTTTGGCGCCCAACTTGGGGCTCGAACCCACGACCCTGAGATTAAGAGTCTCATGCTCTACCGACTGAGCTAGCCGGGCAGGCAGCCGGGGTGCTGGGGACGCAGCCCTGCCGCCTTTATTACCACAGACAGACACACACACAAATGAATAAATAATTAATTTTTAAAAAATTTTAAGTTTTTTGAACTCTGAAAACAACTGGGAGAAACTGACCTGCCTATACTGAAGCAGAATTCCTCTATTCCCCTCTAATACAGACTAGGCATGCCAGATGCCTGTGTTAAAGGGGTGTGTGTGTGTGTGTGTGTGTGTGTGTGTGTGAGAGAGAGAGAGAGAGAGAGAGAGAGAGAATAGGAAAAGAGGAAGAACATCTGCCCTAGTCCCTCCTATGGGTAGAATTTCATTCCTTCTAGAATCATCTGGCAACAGTGCTCAAAATGAAATGTCTGGTTTGAAAACCTTTAAGGAAAACTGTCCATATGGCATTCATATGCACGAGGCTTTGAGACCCCTCCCAATTTCACAGTTAGTCTAAAAAGTCTATTTTGGTATTTAAAAAAAATTAATGCTTCAAGCGTACGTGTCAAGATAGACATTAATCAGACTTGTTTAGTTTTGTTTTAAAGAAATTTAATTGTTTTTGTTTTATTTGTTTTACTTTGTTGGTATTTGGGTTAATCAGGTAAGATCTAGCAGCATGTAAGAAAATGTATGTTTCTTAATGACTAGAAGAAAAGGTGAACACACTACCTAAGAAAATGAGGGTTAGTGCTAGGGAGATGGAGGGGTCAACAAAGCACTCACCTCACAGGTATGAGGTCCTGAGTCTGGTACCCAGACCCCAAAAAATATCAGTCTTGGGGCACACATTTTTTATCCTAGCCACCGTGATATAGGAGATGAACCCCTGAGGTTTGCTGACCAGCCAGTGTAGTTTACTCAGTGAGTCCCAGGACAATGAGAGATCCTGTCTCTAAAAACACGATGGGGCTGGAAAGAAGGCGCAGCCATTAACGAGCTTTTGCTGCCCTTGCAGAGGACCCAGGTTCAGATCCCAGCGTCTGCATAGCAAACCCACAGCTCTCTTTAACTCCAGTTCCAGGGGAGCTAATGCCCTCTTCTGGCCTCCAGGAGCACTGCACGCACATGGTGCACTTCCATACATGCGGACAGAACACCCACACGCATAAAATAAAATAGAAACTACTAAATCTTCAAAAAATAAAATGGACTGTGTTTGAGGAACCATACCAATTGTCAACCTGGAGCCTCCTCACCAACACTCATGAGCATATGCACCTACACACACATGCTCATTCACACACACAAACACACATACACATGCTCATTCACACACACACACACGAGCACACACACACACTCACACCATTTTTTAAAAGCTAATGTTAGCCAGAGATAAGATCTAATTAAACTGTGCCTCTGTTTCCTCGTCTGTCCATTGAGGATAACAACACAATCACTGGGATGCTTCTAAGACTGAGTTAATTCACACAAGGACTTTCAGCCCAGGGCTGCACTGGGCCTCTACAAACATCAGCTCATTATTATAAAGGTCATTTTCCTGGTTACCTCCCGGAATCCAGGTGACCAGAGCTTAGCAACAGCACGTGGCTTCTGAACGGTCTTGGGAAATGTGCCCGGCACTAATGTCCCCAGGCCTGACAGCTCTGGCGGATGATTAATCCTGTTTTGTTTAAGCTTGAAGTATGAAAACAGGGAAACCTTCCACAGGGCATCTTCAACAGGCTCTCCATTCAGGAGGAGAATGGCGTTCGGACGTAGTAAAGGACTATAGTTGAGAAGGCAAGAGCTGCAGTGAATCTAGCAGCTCCTCCAGATGTACCACGTCCGGTCTGTGGTCAGACGGACTGGGTTTGACGGTTACATCTTGTGTGATGCTTTTGAAAGGGTCCCCTTCCCCCCCCCAAGCTTAAAAGAAGGCATGGGATCGAGGTGCAGATCAAATGCACGTGTCTGGAATACGGCATCTATGCAGCTAACGTAGGCTGCCTCCCGTCTTCCCTGAAAAGCAGAAACGGCTGCTGCCGAGATCACAGATGCTCTTCCATCTCCTTTCTCAATTCAAGTTTAAGTAGGAAAGTGAGTTTTACACACAGATTTGGGGTCCTTAAATCCTTTGTAGATAATTAAGACTAAAATTCGTTGGGATGGTTAAGCTGGAGGAAGCCATACTAGCCTGACCACCTAAGTTCAGATCCCCAGGACCCACCCTGTAATGGTCACGCCCCATGGCAGGTATCTCTAACCCCAGCATTTCTATGGAGAGATGGGAGACAGAGACAAGACAGTTCCCTGTGACT
Source organism: Microtus oregoni (assembly GCF_018167655.1). NCBI lineage: Eukaryota > Metazoa > Chordata > Mammalia > Rodentia > Cricetidae > Microtus > Microtus oregoni. The sequence goes on along the minus strand of NW_024543064.1, from coordinate 10,375,920 downwards.
AGTGGGCCAGCTAACTTGGAGTATACAGTGCAGTGGCAAAGAAGAGAGAGAGCCTGGCCTCATGATGAAGTGGAAGGTGAGGACCCGTATCTGTGGTTGTCCTCTGGGCATGCACGTGTCCTCCACATGTGCACAAAAACAAATAGTTCTGAAGCTTTAAAAGGAATCAAGCCCCAAAATCACTTATGGGGGAATAGCTGTATAAAGGAGCATCACAAGGGATGAAGGGCAGCAGGGAATGAAGAACCCGAGGCCCCCATGTCAAAATGGCCCCCAACACTTCAAGGACATGGAAAAGAACAGTTTTTACCTTTGCAAGCACGGCATCTGCTCCTAAGAGCATTGGGGAGCTGGGTGCTCCATTTACCTTTGCCCACACTGTTGGAAACTGGGCCGGAGGGGCTAGCAATTCTTCCGGGGAGGAAAAATAGTCTAAAAAGTCCAAGATAAACTTGATAAAAGGAACCTAGCTCCAAGACTCTGCCCAAGCTGACAAAACCAGGTTTTTGTTTTCTATTCAAATGAACTGACCCCAAATTAATGAGACAAAAAAAATTCCAAAGTATGAACCTTTCTTGATGGGATGAGAGCAAACACAAGGGAAATCGACCATCTGTATTTTCCCTGAGGATCTTTACAGAAGGCACAGTAGGTTCTGTGAGCCTAACCAAAATGAGCTTGCTCACCCTCCCCCCCCCCACACACACACCAAGAGGCTAATGGGGGAAAGAGTCATTGAATCATTAAAGAGAACAAGGGCAAAGGTCAAGGAAAGAGAAGGAACACACACACACACAAACCATCTGGGGAGCCACTAGAAGATGCTGCTGGGAGGCCATCGGGAAAGCATTCCTCACTGCTCCTCTGAGAAGTCCCAAGTACTTGGGGAGCATCTAGCAGATTCTACACAGCATTGTAAGCATGGCCCAAGCCCTGGCCCTTATGGGGTCAGAAGGCCTGTTACACAGGGGCTCTCCTCTCCCAGGTATGTCTCCTCAGTGAGCTGCTCCTCAATCTCCTTATCTATGAACTGGGCATCATTTTGTTCCGTGAGAGGCTTAAATGAAAATGCTTTGTAAGACAGAGTCCCTGGAGACATGTGGTGGGGAGCCTTCCACACTGCCGGAGGGAGTGTAATCTAGTACAGACCGGTATTACTAACTTGTCTTGTTGCTGCAATCAAAGGAAAGAGGGTTTATTTGGTTCACAGTTTGGGGGTTCAGTCCATCATGGTAGGGAAGGCACGGCGGCAGGATCATGAGATGACTGCTCACATAACCTCAGTCAGGAAGCGTAGAGAGACGGTTTTTGTTACTGCTGTTGCTGCTGTGCTAAAGTCCGTCACTGAAGCCCATGCGATGGTGCCACTCATGTTTAGGGTTGAGCCTTCCTATTTCAGTTAATCTAGAAACTTCCTCATGGGTGTGCCCTGAGGTTTTCTTCCACAGAGATTCAGAATCCCATCAAGCTGACAGTCTAAATGAATCATCACCAGTTCCTATGGGAATAGCCTGGAAGGTCCTCAAATGAACTAAAGGCAGAACTGCGATCCACCCTCACTGCTCCTGGGACTAAGGAGTCTGCGGGAGCACACCACAGAGGTACCTACACTGCCCTGTGTGTTGCTACGCAGCATGGAACTGTCTTAGGTGCCCATTCACATAGGAATGGATACGGAAAATGTAGCACACACATCATGGAGTAGAATCAGCCATGAAGAGGAAAGGAGAGAAGACACGTGCGGGAAAATTGATAAAATTTGAGATCATCATTTTAAGCAACTAAGCCAAAGTCAGAAAAACAAATACCATGTTTCCTATTATATGCAAAATCCAAGAAAGGAAAAAAAGACAATAAAGCAAAAGGGGTTTATTGGGGGAAGGTGGAGCAGAGTATATGTGATCAAAGTATTTGTATACGTGTGTGTAAGTGTCTTCCTGAAAGCCATTATTGTGCACTGATAAAAGGTATTTATTGTGTTTATAGTTTATAATAGAACTGACCTGCACTCCTGGAATCTAGTATTGTGTCTTGTGTATGCATCTCCCCTAGATGGCGTGGAGAAAGTGCAAGGGGCTTCACAGACACAGCAAGAATTAATCCCCATGCTTCACACTGCCCTTCATATTGAACACCAGGCACTGGCAGCGCATACCCGCACCAAGAGAGAAGCCATGAGCAAGGACCCTACCCAGCTCGGCGCAGACCTAATTAGTCCACCTGGAAACGCAGCTGCCCTAGCAACAGGGCTGAAAAAATGCCATATTCTTAAAGAAACATGGAACATTTTGGATCCTGTGCTGTGGCCCTTGTGGTCCAGCCTTCTACTGCCCTGGGCCCATGTCCTGACTTGATGGAGAGATCACAAAGCCCTGGAATTAGAACTAGAATCTGATTCTCATGACCACCCTGAAAAGCCATTGGAGCTGGGAAAGAAGACACCTGTCTATAAGCTTGATTCCACCTCTGTCACATGAAAGGAACACTGACCTTCCAGAATTACAACATTCATTTCTAACAATAAATTTTACTCAGAAGAGGAAATTGTAGATCTTCTTTAAACCTGCTTCCTGGCAGACAAGAGCCTTTGGAACATTCTTGTCTCCTTTAACATTCCTTATGCGTTGATCAGCTTTCTGTTACTACAACAAATATCTGAGATAATCAATTTATAACCAGAGAAGGTTAACTATAGATCCATTGTCCCTATTGGCTGGTCTCACTGTCCCTGGGTCTGTGGGAGTCAGCACAATGTGACCAGAGTGTATAGCAGAGCAAACTCACTTACTTCAAGGTTGGGGTACAAAAGATAAAAAGAGAAGAGCCCTGAGTCCCACAATCCCCTTCCAAAGACACCCCTGACATCCTGAAGACCTCCGGAGGCCCTGTCTTCTCATAGGTCCCATCATCTTCCTCCAGCACCAAACTGTAACACTTGGGCCTTTGGGGGACATTCCTGAGCTGAGCTACAGCATGCTAGAAGCCAACAGAAGATGAAAGAGAGAACAAAGTCTCGGGGCTTCAAATTGCATTTTCCCTCTGTTGGCACGCACGCATAATGTTGGCAACCAGTAGGAAAATATAATTATCATAATACATTTTCCCAAAGGTTGGTTTTCATATCTTCAAACTGCTTTAAAATGTGAATTTTGTCCAAATCAAGAAATGACTCGAGGAGTGTTAAAGGGGAAAAAAAGGCAAAAGAGATTATGGCAAAATCAATATTAGCAAGAGTGAAATTGCAAGACTCGAGGCAATAAAAACCTTCCTCCAGCCAGGAGAGAGAAGGCTCATTGTAAAATCATAGCAAGCGACTCAAGTCATCACGTGGTAAGTGACTTGAGTGCCCAGGTGATGGAGGCGACATCCCCGCTCAACCAAAGGAGGCATCCGCACCCCGTGCTGATGGGATTAGGCAGCCTCATTTCGTCAAAGTGATTTTAGTAACTTGGACAGATGCTCACTGTTCTAAACAGGGCTTTGCTTTCCTGCCTGCTTAGATTTTTCTCCCAGATGTCCTCTTTGATTGAACAGCAGCATCCTGGTCCTGCCAACCAAACTGTATGGACACAGATACCTGTTTCCTTTTCACCCCTCCCTCCTCCACCATTTAAACATTTTAATGAACATTCCTAAGGGCTAGAGAGATGGATCAACAGGTAAGAGGAATTGCTGCTCAGGAAGAGGAATTGCTCCTCAGTTGGAGGACCAGAGTCCAGTTCTCAGCACCCCTGCGGGGCAGCTCACAGCATCTGGAACCCCATTCAAGTATACACCATCTTTTGACCTCTGCATGCACATGCATTTGCTACACACACACACAATACACACACACACACACACAATTTGAAGAAAACAAAATAAATTCTTAGCTTAAAGGCTAAGAAAAATAAGCCAGGAGCCTGACGCAATCTTGGGCCAAAGTCTGCAGACGGTCACTCTGGGTCTTCCGCGCTGTACCCATTCAGACTCCAGTAGAAGCATCAACACCTAAGGGCCGAGGCAACCGCCCCTTCTCAACCTGGGCTCTGCTCAACTGGCTAAACACACTCTTTCAGATCTGCCGATCTGACCAGGGACTCATTTTTCTTTCTTGTGTGTATGTATGAGTTCTTGTGTGCACACGTGTGTGCACATACGTGTGGATGTGGAGGCCAGAGGTCCACATCCAATGTCTTCCTCCGTCATCCTCCATGCTATGTTTCATACCAAGGTCCCTCACCGACCTAGACCTCACCCATCTGCTAGACAAGCAGCAGGGAATCCTGGGAGTCCTTCTGTCTCTCTTCCCCAGTTCTGGGATGACAGATGCATACGGTCACTTTTGACTTTTCCATGGCACCGGATACTGAACTCAGGCCCTCATACATGCATTGCGTGCACCTTCCCAACTGAGTCACCTTCTGGCCCTGACAGAATGCTGCTGTCCCAGCACTGCAGTGTGGATGCCCTTGACACTTCCTCCGATGCCTCTGCCCCTGCATGGCCCAGCTTGGACAGGAAATCCCAGATCACGATGAACAGTTGAAGAACATTGCCCTGAAATGGGGTGTTGAGTCCTGGTCTCCTGATAATGCTACTGACTCCTTGTGAGCCCCCTAAAAGGACAAACAGGAGCAAAGGAGGAGTGCAGATTTGAAGCATGATTAATAAAAACTCAGAGACAGATATTGGGATTCAACCTGAAGACCAGAAAAACAAAGCAGCCAGCAACTGGCTCTTACCTCTACCTCAGTCCGAAATGGCGATCCTGCCTCCAGGAATCTCAGAATGAGACTGAGAGCTGTCTCATTTTATAATCCTCTCTAGTGCTGGGATTAAGGGGGTGCACCACTACTGCCTGGTTTCTATGGCAAGCTAGTGTGGCTACTGGGATTAAAGGTGTGTGCCATTGCTACCTGGTCTGTAAGGCTGGTCAGTGTGGCTGTTTTACTTTTCTGATCCTCAGGCAAGCTTTATTTATTAAAGACAAATGAAATGCTACTACACAGATTCATCATTTAAAAAAAAATACTTTGAAGGGGCCATAGCTCAGTTAGTAGAGTACTTGCCTAGCATGCATGAAGTCTGCAATTTGATTCCCCAGCACAAACCAGGGCCGGTGGGGCATGCCTGTTATCCCAGCACTCAGGAGGTAAATGTAGGAGGATCAGAAGTTGAAGTCACCCTCTGCTACAAAGCAAGTTTTAGACTAGCCTGGGATACACGAGAGCCTGTCTTGAAAGAGCAGGAGAAGGAAAACGAGTTAGGGGGGAAATCACACACACACCCACAAAAAAAACAGCTATGAAATACAATTGTCCCCCAACACTCACGGAGGTTGAGTCCAAGACCCTCCTCAGAGGCCCCATGGGTACTAAAACCCTTGCATGTTCAAGCTCCATATGGGCTGTGGCGTGGTATTTCACACTTTCTTCACACGTTCTCTGACATGAATCTTCTCAGTGTCACAACACAGAAGAGAACACGAATGCTGCATGAATAGCTGTTATACTGTTCAGTGACACGGAGAGTCTGTGTTCAGCCAAACTCATCTGCCCTGGATATGCAAGGCACAGACGTCCACGAGACCTGATCCGCTGAGCCCCCTGAGGCCACTTAACTGAAGGCAACAGCCCCCATTTCTGCTGAGCCTTCAGAGAGAGCTGTCACGAATGTCACCCTTGGGTTAAAGGTGTCACACCCAAATACTATGTCACCGGACTAATCCCGGGCTGGTGAAAGGTTCTGACAACTCCAGCCAACATCGCAGTGATCTGGAAGCTTCCAGAGAATCTGCTGTCAGGTCAAATCAGAGACTGGAGTCTCTGGAGAGGATTTCCCAGAAAGAGGCACCCGCACTTAGTGGTGGCCCCTCAACCCAGGCTCACCAAGGGAGGAGAGCTCCTGCTTGGCCAGTGCAGTGGAGAATCAGTAGGGTTTCAGTATGAAGATGGGGCATGTGAGCGTGGCAACAATGGAGACCTGGCACCAGCACGCATTGCCTGCTTGGCCATTTTGTTCCAAAGGCTTTATGGTTGGTGTCCTTCTCTGGTTTTTATTCTGCTATGACTGGGGAATTGAAATTTGATGCTATCACAGACCAGCAATGTCTGGTCCCCAGCAGCCAAATTCCTGTTGCTACTGAGGAAATAACCAAGCCTGTGAAATCGCTGGGGGCTGCTGGGCCAGGTTTGTCATTGTTAATGTTGTCGTTATTCTCTTGTTTCCTTTTAAACTTAGGTGTTCCTCAGCAGAAAAATGGCAAATAGAAACGTGGTTTATATACACCATGGAATTGTTTCCGGTCATAAAGAAGAATAAATCACTTGCAGAAAAATGGATGCAAGTGGAAATAATCACATTAAGTAAATTAAGACCGTCTAAGAAAGACAAATAGCTTGTGTTATCTCCATCTCTAGGCCCTGGACTTTACAGATACATAAAATCGTGTATGTATAGATCACGGGAAAGTAGAAACAAAGCTGCCCAGGGGGACAAGGTGGATCACAGGGTGGAAGAGGACAGAGAGGGTACTGCTCAGAGTACGTTATGTACCATCAGGAAAATTGCTTCATGTAACTTACTATAAAATAAATTAAAACATTTTAAAGTGGGTTTTCACTGCTGGACTTCCTTGCTCTGTAGTGGAACATGAACACTGACCACTGCATGGAAAACCTAGACCTGGCCTCAGTTTGGTTCCTACATAGTAGAAAGAAAACAATCTTGATATTTGAAAGGATAACTACAGAGTTCTGTTTGTTTCCTTTAGAATCAGCATTTAGGGAAAAAAGACTATAATACAGAGTTGCTACCAGGCTGTTAAGGAGGTGTATGTGTGTGTGTATGCATGCACATGTGCCTGTATATGTACATGTGTGCACACGTGTGTGCAAGCATGTGTGTGCACACATGCATTTGTGTGGAAATGTGTATGTGTGTCCGTGTGTGCATGTGTGCATGCATGTGGGCATGCATGTGTGAATGTGTATGTGTGTACTCAAATGCCCACTCCTATACTGGTGCAATTCAGCTGTCTTTTTCAATCATTTTTGCACCTTTCTTTTTTTTACATTTTAAATTATTTTTTTTTTGCTTGTTTTCAATACATCCTAACCAAAGTTTCCCCTCCCTCACTCCTTCCAGTCTCCCACCTGCCAAAGGAGGAGCCTTCCACACTGAGAAGGAGGCATGAGTCACTGCTACCCAGGCTATGCTCTGCCCTTCACCTTCTGCCACCAGGGTTGCCCTCTCCTAGAGTCCTTGGAACTTTCAAATCGACACTTGTGATTTGCAAAACGTGGCCACAGGGCCCTTACTTCTCAAGGCAATCCCTCACTAAATCCAGAACTCCCCAGTTCAATGAGGCTGGCCTCCGAGTACTCCCTGGTAGCTACCTGTCTCTGCCACACTCTGGACACTGCAGACACGCATGCCATGCCTGGCCTGGCCTTTTATGTGGGTACTAGGTAACTGATCCTAGATCCTCGTGTGGTACAATGAGCCCTTTGCCCAGTGAGCAATCTCCCCGGGCTCCTTATGAGGAATCTTTAAAACCACATTATTGGATGAAAGGTTTGGAACTCCACATTCTGAGAGTCGAAGGCTCAAGTATAACCAGGGGAATGTAGTCAGCGTCTACAATCATCAAGTGAAAGGCCATGCAGAGGAAGATCAGGAATGACCAGGAGGTACCACAAGTCAGAGATGCCGATCTCTCTTAACTCTCTGCTGAACGATGCTGCCATTTCCCCTTATGCCCCCCCACCCAAACTGCAAAGATGAAATGTAACAGTATGATAGTTACAATAGATATTTGGAAAAATCAGTCCCCATGGGGCCCCACAGGAGACCCCACCAGATGCTGACCCCCAGCCTCACAGCCTGACTTCATTTGGGGCCAGTGTTGGTCGGCGCTGACCCTGATTTTTACAGTTGGCGTGTGGAATAAGAACTGGAAATGCTTTTTTGTATGCTCATGAAGAATCACGATGACAGTTCGCTCCAGTGCCCCCAGATGTGTGTGCCTTTGATGAATGTCTTCAAAAAAGAGAACAAGTCATGTTCACCCTAAGCAAAGCAAGACATGTCTTTCCTCGAAGTGTGGGTGGCTGTGTTCCTTACAACTTCCACACCAAGCCAAGCAAAAAATAATAATCCGACGATCAGATCCTTGTAAACAGGTTCTCGAGTGACACAGGCATCTGGTGGGTGAATCACCTACATGAACATCTGGTGGGAGAGGGGGAAAAACTTCCCGGTGAGCTGCGAAACACTTAGCATTTCCATCCATCCATCAAGACCCCAGAGCCTCATTGGTTCAATATGAGAGACAAACAACCTCCCACGTTTCCACACACCCTCCTCCAGAGGGAAGCTCTGCTCTCGGGGACAGCTGTGTCTCCACACAACCGGGAGGCAGCCTCCCCACTTCCATCCTGCTGACTCTATGCCAGGAAGCACAGAGCACTTGACATCCCTTACCTTGCTCAATCCTTGCAATGTCCTACAGTGTGTGTGTGTGTGTGTGTGTGTGTGTGTGTGTGTGTGTGTGTGGAGGGGGGAGATTTCTGTTTTCACACCTTGCCCTCAAAATAAAATATGGAGCCCCTGAGAGCTGAAAACACTTGCCCAAGTTCCCCCAGCCCATGGCAGAATGAGGACAAGTCCCAGCCCTGCTCAGAAAGAGCAAAGCAAATCTCAAAAGAGCAGCTTCTAACTGAGGTGTGGGATGACTAGACAGAGCAGCCTTTGGACACCAGGCAGTGAGGCTTGTGGCAACTTCTCCTCACCTGTGCCCCCGACTCCCCCCCACCAGGCGCACCCCTGAATAGAGATTAAACACCACATCTCAATTTCAGCACTTTTACAGTCTACGTGGACACCTCCCTTTCTTTCTGGCTAGGTTTAAAGTGGGAAGGGGCAACTTTGTGGCTAATAGCCCTTGCTGCCCAAACACAAGGATCTGAGTTTGAATTTCCCAGCACACTTGTTAAAAGGCTGGGTGAGGCCACACCTGCACCTGTAACCCAAGACCTAAAGGTGAAGGGACAGAAAGTTGGCTGGGGCTGGCTGGGGCTGGCTGGGGCTGGCTGGGGCTGGCTGGGGCTGGATGGGGCTGGATGGGGCTGGATGGGGCTGGATGGCTTCCAACCTAGCACCAGGTTCATTGAGAGCAACTGTCTCAAGGGAATAAGGTGGAGAGTAATAGAGCAGAATGCCCAGGGTCCTTCTGACCATTCTGTGTGCACAGACACACATGCTTACACACACATGGGTGCATACCAAGCATACAAATAAAAGAATAAATAAAACAAAGGTACAGAAAATGCCGCACTATGGGTACCACAACAGAGCCACGAATCGGACTGCAATGCCACTGGCAGGCTCCCCATTGTGAGCACAGGATGACTTGGAAGTAAGGAGCTTGGGAGGCATCCATAGGAAGTGCAGTTTCATTTGATGTGCATGAGGGGGTTACTGAGAAGCGTCAATGACGCTGGCTAGCATCACCCCAGAAGAGAGGCTCTGTGAGGGGTTGCCTAGACCAGGATGGTCCGTGGACGTGTCTGTGGGGGACTGTCTTGATTGCTCGCTGCTTCCTACACAGAAGATCCTAGGGTCTATAAGTGCAGAGAGGAGATTGAGCATGAGAAAACCTCTCTCTCTCTCTCTCTCTCTCTCTCTCTCTCTCTCTCTGCTCTTTCTCACTCTCTCTCTTTACCCCGCCTTCCCCACCCCCACCCCCGCTCTTGACTGTGGATGTGAATGGCTGCTTCATGTTCCTGCCTTGCCTTCCCTGTAATGACAGAACTATGAGCCAAAGAAACCCTTATCCCCTAAGTTGCTTATTGCCAGGGTGTGTTGTCATGGCAACAGAAGCAAAAATGTAGCAGTGTGTAAGGAACCAATGAAGTCAATGCCTTATGCCCATGGAGGAGTCAGACTTACAAAACAATTGACTCAGGGTTGATGTTTGGAAAACTTCCTTAGGTGGCATTGCAGATGATAGTTACCATGACAACAGACTTGCCTAAGCATCCCTTGAGAGTCAGCAGACAGGGGAAGAAGGAAGATTTGGCAGTTGACAACTGATGATCGACTTAACAGATCTAGAATCACCATGGAGACAACAAACCTCTGGATTTGTAAGGAAGTTTCTAGATTGGATTAATTGAGGCAGAAAAGCCACCCTGAATGTGAGTGGCACCAGCTCACAGGCTACTATCCAGACTGAAATTCTATATTTGGCACCCCAGATTGCACACCAGCGTTCTTCCTGCTTCCTGACTATGGGTGCAATGTGGCTGGTTGCCTCAAGTTCCTGTCGCCATGCCTTCTCCACCATGAAGGCCTACGCTCTGAGACGGTGAGCTGAAATAAACCCTGCCTTCCTTAAGCTGTTTACAGTGGGTATTTTGTCACGGCACTAAGCAAAATAGCTAATAGACTATGCAACCACCACAGGGTTTGCAAACAGAGGGGACCACAGAGTTAGACATGCCTCCTGAAGGATGGGGCATGCAGTGGATGCTCTCGGCTGTATTCGACAGCACCTCTCCTGTGTTTCTCCTGACACTGCACGAATTGGGTTAATACATGTAAAGACCGTAGAATAGTGTCTAGCCCCATCACCCCTGCTAACACCATCAACACCTTTATCCCCAACCTCTCGTCAGAAGTGGATATATAAAAACAGCAACAAGACTGGTCAGCCAAACCTGAGGATCTGGATTTGATTCCTGGGAGCCACATGTCAAAGGAAAAACTCCTACACGTTTTACTCTGACCTCCACACGTTTGCACATACATGACACACACACACAAAGTAAGTAAGTGTAAAAATCATTAACAGTGGTAATATTATAGGTTATCACACACACACACACACAAACACACACACACACACACACACATTGTTATCTCTTCCCTTGCTATCCCAATAAAAATGATGTTGTTCCTCACGACTGAACCCATTTCTGAAATGCTATTTCCTAAGCTCAGTTCTGAGCTTGACACATTTTAGCTGTAGGAGGCACTTAGTCTTTGTGCTCACAGAGTAGCCCTAGGGAAAGCAGGAAAATTAAACACACCTGATTGTCTCTTCACAGGGAGTGACGTACAACCTGTTTCCACCTAGGAAACTGGGAGCAGATATGGTCAGTGGCCTGGTGACCTTGGTGCTATCTGCACGGCCAGCACACAACCTCCTCCACCAGACCCTTATCCTGAGACTGTTTTCTCATTTAAACTATAGGGCCTATCTTTACAGGACCTATTTTTATTAAGAATTTCAATGTAGTCATGTCTTATGCTTTGTTGTGCACTTAAGATTGAGTTAAATATCACCAGGAAATGTTTTCCCAAAATTGTGCTGTGCTTAAAAATGCCTAAAATAAATTACTTGAGGTCAGACTCCTAAGTTTGAAACAACATTCGGTCATGCTGAACCGAACCGTCTTCTTTCTCAAGGATTAATACCCTGGTTGCCATGGTGGTCATAGAGACCCCTACAATTAGCTATAGGTGTTTGATATGGTTTGGTGATACTCAAGGGCCCACTGTGAGTAATGGCTTGGTCTGCAATGTGGTACTGTTGGGAGGCACTGGCCCTCTCAGAAATGCCACTTAAAGGAGGTCCTAAGACTGCAGGACCATGGCATCAGAAGGGATTGTAAAACCCCAGTCCCCTCCTGTTTGAAGAAAAAGTTCTTTTGTATAGGCGAGCCTCCATGATATCATACTGTGTAAGCATCAGCAGACAGCAGGGGTATCACATCCCAAAAGACCCCTCACTGGCACTGAGCCAACACCAGCATCAGACCCTGCACCTCTGAAACTGTGAGGTAAATAAACCTCCTCTTCTTCACAAGTGGCCTGTATCAGGTGCTTTGCTGCAGCAACGGAAAACTAACACATTTCCTAAGTGATTGGGCAGTGTTTTCATGAATAAACCAATTCCTCCCTCTTCGAATCCTGGGAGGGCCCCTTCCATTGCAGTGATGATACAGGTCCTCATGGATGGACTCCTGCTCATCCCTAGATCTCCTCGGAATGAACACTCCAGCATTCGGTGATTGCATACGGGGAAGGCGGCAACCAGTCCAGGGAAGCAGAGGCCCTCATGCATGTGAAATCGCTCCCCCGGGGCCAGAATTCACAGAAGCTCTTTCTTGGCCTTGGAAGCATTTGGGCAGTGGAGGCTTTTGCATGATTGACTCAAATTTCAGGTCAGCAGATGAGCATTAAGCATAGAGGTCAGGAGTAGCACGCCTTGATCCTCTACAAGAAGGCAGGGAGGTCACAATGTCAATTACCTGTAGCAGAACTGGACATCCAATGAGCCATTCAATTTACAATCATTAATATTTATCAGGTAAAGGATTCCAAGAGACAAAGCAGTGTAAACCTCTCTCGTTGCAGAAGAAGAAAGTCGAGCAACCTGCCAGGATCATAGGGGTGGAGTCAGAATTCAGACACTAGATATAGGTGCCGGGAAAGATGCTCCCTCTTCTTCCCTTCACTCTGAGTCAGAGATCACCAGCAGAGGGGACCTCAAAAGCTTGGTGAGAAAGTGTGGAGCCAGCAAGGTGGTTCAGGGAGTAAAGGCACTCGCCAACAAGCCTGGAGACCAGAGTTCAATCCCCGTGACTCATATGACAGCAGGAGAAGCAGATTCTTGCAGGTTGTCCTCTGACTTCTACAGAGGTACTGTGGTATACCAGAGTATACACACACATATACAAAATAAATTAAATAAACATGTCAATAAATAAAAGCAAGGGGGCAAGCTAGCTGGGGTTTGAACTTGATTGATATTTATGTAGCTACTGACTAGAAAACAAATGGGTCCATCCACTTGCCTGCAAATTTCAAGATGTTGTTATTTTTTTTCTGCTGTGTAGTACTCCATTGTGTAAATGTACCACATTTTCCTTATCCATTCTTCAGTCGAGGGGCATTTAGGTTGTTTCCAGGATCTGGCTATGACAAACAATGCTGCTATGAACATAGTTGAGCACATGTCCTTGTGGCACGATTCAGCATCCTTTGGATATATAGCCAAAAGTGGTATTACTGGGTCTTGAGGAAGGTTGTTTCCTAATTTTCCGAGAAATCGCCACACTGACATCCAAAGGGAGTATACCAGCTTGCATTCCCACCAGCAATGCGGGAGTGTTCTCTTTACCCCACAACCTCTCCAGCATAAGTTGTCATCAGTGTTTTTGATCTTGGCCATTCTTACAGGTGTAAGATGGAATCTCAGAGTTGTTTTGATTTGCATTTCTCTGATGACTAAGGATGTTGACCATTTCCTTAAGTGTCTTTCAGTCATTTTAGAGTCCTTTGTTGAGAGTTCTCTGTCATTTTTGAGTGGGGAGACCCAGAAAGACAATTATCACATATGCTCACTCATAAGTGGTTTTTAAACATAAAGCAAAGAAAACCAGCCTACAAATCACAATCCCAGACAACAATGAGGACCCTAATAGAGATATACATAGATCTAATCTACATGGGAAGTAGAAAAAGACAAGATCTCCTGAGTAAATTAGGAGCATGGGGACCTTGGGAGAGGATTGAAGGGGAGGGGAGAGGCAGGGAGGGGAGCAGAGAAAAATGTAGAGTTCAATAAAAATCAATAAAATTTAAGAAAAAGAAAACAAACAGGATCGAATCATGGCACACATATGTGCTGAAAGGAGACCCTAGACCTCTTCACACCATGGGGACTTTACCACAGAGTGGGAGCATCATTGTACAGTAAGGACTTTATCACACAGTGGGGGCTTTACCACACAGCAGGCACACGACATCACACTATGGAGGACTTCACCACACATCATCATCACACAGTGGGGGCATCATCACACAGTGGGGATATTATCACACAGTGCGAGCTGGGGTTCGCCACAAAGCAGGGGCATCATCCCATAGTAGGGGCTTCGCCACATAGTAGGACTATTACTTTGTCATGTTGTGGTGCTGACTGGTGGTTGCTGGTAGGCCTCACTTCGTCGCCTTTCCTGCCTTGCTCATCCACTGTATGTTCTACTCTGCACAATTTCCCATGTTGTTTTTTACGGTAACATGTTTGTCCACATATAGCTCTGTACAAAAACACACAAATCTTAAGGGAACAGTTTGCTGGTTTCTCATGGAGTAAATGTGCTCTCAAGGGCCAACATCTGGATGAGGAGACAGAACATCAGAAGCCACCTGGAGACCCCTCCTCTACCCCATGGCGCACCCAGCTGTGCCTTCACCACAGCAGGTATCTGTGATACAGCTGTTCCATGTCTCATGTTCAATTGGTTTTCTGTTGATAGGCATTGGGATTGTTTCTGGTTTGGACCTGAAACAAATAGTACTGGCATCTGCTGGCCAGGGCCGTGACCTGCTACAAGCTTCCTTCATTTGACTCAGTGGTAACAACTCCTAATATTACAGTAACTTGATTTCTAGATTCTTCTATGTTTGTTCTTCTGAGCTAAGAGAGTCTTACTAAGTCATCCTCACTGGCCTGAAGCTCACTATTCATACGAGACCAGCCTCTGTCTCTCAAGTTCTCTTCCTTCCTTGTCCTCATGGCTGATTCAGAGACAGCCTGACTGGAAGTCTGCACTGTAACCCACTCATCAACCTCATGGCATAGACCTCCCCCTTTCTCTAGAAGGCCCTCTCTCTGCCAAGTCCTCAACCAAGTCAGCCTGAACCTTCCTCAGACCCCCACCATGCTGCTGGACTGCCTCTCTATGGCATGTAATTCTTCCAATGTATCTCTTGCTTCCCCCAAAGAGCAATATACTTAAGTGTCCCCATTGAGCTCTAAACACAAAGCCTTCCAATACTGATGCTGCTTAATTTAATTTTGTTTGTTTGTTTATTGCAGTGCTGGGGGATGAACCCAGGGTACCGTGTGCGGTAGGCAAATGCTCTAGCACTGGGCACCTACACACCCTCTCAGCTCCTTATTGTCAAAGTTTCTGTTCAATGCAGAATGTGTTAGTATTCCCAGAGGAGAGTTCTGGATGACAGGGGAAGTTCAAGGTCACAGTGTGGGGGTATGTTCAACATCATTGTCCCTGCCAATTTTCCAAGAAGAACATCGACAATTAAGACCACTCTGAACCACGTGTGAATCTCTCATTCTCCCTACGTTTTTGCTGTTAGATGTCTATCATTTTCCCATTAGCCTCGTGGTGCGGGCATCCTTCATGACTCATCAGGGTTCACACATTTGCTTCTGCCTGAATCCTAAAGAGGCTGAGCATTTTGCATGGGTTTTGTTGCTGGCTATGGAAATGATATTTTCTTTTGTACATGAACGCTAAAGCCCTTTGTCCATTTTCCCACAAAGCTGTCTGCCTTCCCCGAGTCTTCTCGTGTGACGACAATGAGTCCCTTGTCAGAACCACACATTTCAGGTATTTCCTTTCATTCCTGGCTCTACCCTCTCGTTCCTTTCCCGAATCTGTTTAAAGAAGAGCAGCTCTCGGTTTTAATGTAATCCATTGTGCCTGCTCCTTCCTCCTCAGAGCTTGGTGCCTCCTACGTTCAGCAGAGTTGCCCCCTGACTCCACCCACAAGCTCTTCTCGACATTTCCTTCCAAAATCATCTACCGATCTGCTCTTCTTCCGGCTTGGTTATTTCTCGCTTTCACAACAGGTCTGCAATCTGCTGTCTTTTTTCAACACGGATATCAAGGTGACCCAGTAGCATTTAAGGAAATAAAAATTCATTTCCCCGCTGCTGAGTGGCGGTATGTATCTGCTTCTGATGGCACTTCGGTTTTGACTTTGTCTATCCACATGTCAACAGTAGTTTTGTTGTTGATGTTGCTGTTGTAACAGGGTCTAACTTTGGCTGGTCTGGAACTCTCTATATAGACTAGACTTCCTTTTAATTCACAAAGATCCCCTTGCCTATGCCTCCTGAGGTGCTGGCATTTAAGTTGTGTGCCACTACACCCCGCAGTTTCACTAGTTTTTAATAGGTATTGGTACCTACTAGTGAAAGGCCCTTTTTAAAGAGGGTCTTGACTAGTCTTATACCTTTGCATTTTCACAAATGCTATTGTAAAAAACGCTCAGTAAGGTTTTGCTTTCTGTTTATGATCGCCAGCACCTAAAAGTAATTTTTGCATCCTGTCCTATATATTATAACCTTATCAGGTTTGTCTATTATAATAATAGTTATAATAATTTGTATGCAGCTTCTATTAGATTTTCTACATATATAATATTCATCACCTATAAATATTACCAGATCTTTTTTCCAATATTATTTCTTGCTTCATTGCATTGTCGAAGATTTCCCAAAAGTGGTAATAAAGGAAATCTGTGTTCTGAGTCTTGAAAAAAAAAATATTTCAACATTTTGCCATGAAGTACATTTTCAGTAGGTTCCTTATTTTTATTGAACTAGATTAATTATTAGAGTGTTCTTTTCAAACAGGAAACCGGATCATGTTCCTTCTTCCTTAAAAGATTTGGAATTTTTCCGTTAAGTCTCTATGACTCAAGTAGAAGGCTGGGAGGTTTAATAAGGAGAAGAGAGTGTAAACTGACCATACATGCATGCATACCCACCCAGACATCCCTACACGCATGCAGAAACGTGTACAAACACACACGCACACCACCCAGAGACATGAAGTAATAAGCAAAGACTGACTTAACAATAGCCAACCAACTTACATAGGAAAACAATGTCAGATTAACACTCATTGTACAGAAGTTTGGGGAAGATGGGTCAGCTGACTCATTGTCCAGAAGGTTGAGGAAGATGGGACAGCTGATCAAGCACTTGTTATCAAGTGTCAGGACTTAAGTTTGGTCCCCAGAACTAATTTACAAAGTCAAGTGCAGTGGCATGTCCTTGCAACCCCAGCACTGGGGAAGTAGAGTCACAGAATCCCTGCAGTTCCTGGATGACCAGCCCACTTGTCAAACTCCAGGTCAGTGGGCAAAGAGACTCTGTCTCCAAAAATAAAACGGATCGATGCTGAGATACAACACCTGAGGATGGTCTCTGGCCTACACACACATACACACACACACGCGCATACATGCACACACACACATGCACACGCACACACACACAGGAGCATGTGTCCTCTCCTCTACACACACGTACACACACACACATGTACACACACACGCACACACAGAGAGAGGAGGTGCATGTGTCTTCTCCCCTACACACAAAAAAACATACAAAATAGACAATTGTACAGGGAAGAGATTGCCTATTTCTATAAAGAAGAAATTGTCTATTTCTATAGAATCATTCACCTAATATGTAAGATAAATTCTGAATACTTTAATGTCAACAAGCTCCTCTTTAAAAGTAAAAGTTCAGCTCTTTATGAAATCTGCTAACTCCCTTTAGTTGATGGGCTGTACCAGACATTCTAGAACTTCTGAGGTTGTGGGCCTGAGCCCTTGTACAACATGGGTCATTCTCAGCCCCAGTTCTCACGGCCTGAAGAAATCAAGCCACACGCCCTGCAGCTTTCTCTCTGGGACTGGGGGTTTAAAAGCCTTGCTTCACTGTGGCCTGGCAGCCTCTCATTGTGGTCCCCTCTAGTACATGGCTCTCCTGTGCACCCTGACACACATTCTACATTGATCTAAACCATGTAGTGTGAACCTTCTCACCACCCCAGGAAAGGATGTAAAAGTCAGATGTTTTTTCCCTTTGTCTGGGAGATTTCTCTGAAGGCAACTTCTTCTTTGGGCCTCCCCCATCATCCTGTCCGTGGTGCCTAGGTCTCTGATCTTACTCTAAGCCTCCCCTCTTCATAAAATAATAATACTCCAGGTTTTACAAGGATGCCTTCCGTTTAAGGCCCCATTCACATTGTCTCTGATGCAATCTACTTTTAAAAACTTTTTTTAGAATTTATTTTGTATGTTATGTGTGTTTCTGAGCATATACACATATGTGTATGCATGTTTATGAGCATGTACATGTATGCATATGTGTGTTTAGAAGAATGTACATGTATGTGTGTTTCTGAGCATGTACATATATGTATATGTGTGTTTCTGAGAACTTATGTGGACGTGTGTAATGAACACGTACATGAATGTGATGTGTGTTTATGAGCATGCAGATACATGCAAAGACCAGAAGAGGAGTGGACCCTCTGGAGCTGGACTAACAGGAAGTTGTGAGCCATCTGGTGTCAGTGCTGAGAATGAAAGTCAGGCCCCGTGCAAGAGCAATCGGCACCCTTAACCCACAGCTGTCCCTCCAGCCCTCTCCTGTCCCTTCTCAATACTCTCCTACCTCAAGGCCCAGTCAGGACTCCTGAGACCTTGAAACCCTATCTCCTAATAAAGCTCATTCCAAGAGGGTTATTTTCACCAGTTTCTTTCCCACAGGCGGATTGCTTCTGTAGCTAGCAGAACTGATTGCCTTGCTTCCCATTATAAGCCGACTGAGTGACTCCCTTAAGTTGCAACCCCCTTTTCCCCTCCCATGTCCCCTGAGACATCCTGAGACCCAGGATGATGGAAAGGTCTTTTTCTAGTGCATTCCCTGCCTAGGGAATACATGAGAAGACATGGCAGA
The DNA here is from genome assembly GCF_018167655.1 of Microtus oregoni. NCBI lineage: Eukaryota > Metazoa > Chordata > Mammalia > Rodentia > Cricetidae > Microtus > Microtus oregoni. Next base: position 10,357,355 of record NW_024543064.1, on the reverse strand, counting down.
CCCAAGCATTTGCTTTGACATGACACGAGTTATTTCCACACACATTGCCTTGACCACAGCAAGTCATGTGACCAAGCCTGGCTCACTGGAGCAAAGAGGTCAAGAAGAAAGGACCAGGAGCATTCAGGCCGCCAGTCATGCATTCAAACACCAGCGTTTCAGTTCTGGGAGTTGGTGAGGAAGTAGATCCAAACTTGAAATGAAAAAATAAAAACCATTATTACTTTACCCTTGAGAAGTTACATAAGGACCAGCCACGCTTCGCCATTTCTGAGTTTATGCGTTAGGCTAGCAGAGAGGGGAGAATTTCCTTCTTCTGCAGTACATTCAGAAACAGGTCCTGAGCACAACACCTGATAGGCGGTAACTTCAGAGAAGAAACTGCCCATTGCCCCCCATCTCCTGCCCAGTATTCTCCCAACAGCTCAGAACCCTTCCTTGGTCGGTTTGCCTCTAATGGAGAGAAACCTGGGAGCTATAAGCCAGTGGCACTGTCCTAAGATGGGGCTGTGTGGCTAATGGCAGCCAACTTTCCTCAGGAACCTTCCAGAAAAAGGTTCAGTCACCTCTGACCTGCTGCTTTCAGGAAATTGCCCTCCTTTCCCTGTGACTCATGGCTTGTAGGGAGAGAGGGTCTTTGAAGAAACCAAGACAGGCTAACAGGAGATGGGAACACAGACAGGAGGGTTCGTGCCTCCCAATTTCAGGCTTTGTAAATGCAAGAGCTGACTTGGGAAGTCAATTCTGAGAATTGTTTTGGTGATAAAAGCAATAAAGGGCCACAAATTCAGCAACATTCATGGATTTTCTACTCTGTGCTGTTGCGTGCTGTTTAAATGAGTGTGGAAGACACAGCCATGCACCTGAAGCACCTACAGTCTAGTGTAGTGAAGCAGTTACTCTGTGTGTGTGTGTGTGTGTGTGTGTGTGTGTGTGTGTGTGCGCGCGCGCGCGAGTGTACATATACATGCCTGTGTGTGGATGGAGGCCAGAGAGCAGCATTAGGGGTCTTTTTCAATTACTCTCCACCTAGTTGATTTTTCGCAACAGCATCTCTTACCGAACCTGGAGCTCCCCCATTTGGCTAGACTGGCTGGTCAGCAAGTCACAGGGATCCTCTTGATTCTGTGTCTCCAGAGCTGGCAGTAAAGGTTCTCCATGATACCCAATTTTTTATGTGGGTGTTGGGGATTGAACTCAGGTCCTTATGCTCATGTGGACAGTGCTTTACTGACTGAGCACCTCCCCCCCCCCAGTCTCTAACCTTAGATGATTCCTCATCTAGCCTGGGACAGGTTTGGAGTTGCTAAGGTAGAAGAAACGTGACCTGGGGTTAAAATATAGTTGGTTGGTGGTGATCAAGGAGTTGGAAGTGGAAAGATTATGTGAGAAAGGCATACAGGAAAAGGGTGAGATGTGGAACATAATTTTTGATGGATATGCATGGGTGGATGGGCAGATAAGTGGATGGTTACTTGGATGGGTGTATACGTGGGTAGGTGTCTAAGTGGGTGGGTATAGATACGTGGGTGGTTAAGTGAATGTAAGGATGGATAAATGAATGGATGGATGGGTAAGTGGAGAAATGGAGAGTTTGGTAGATAGACAATGGATGACTGAGTGGTTAAGTGATATGGATGATAGATGCATAGATAAGAGGATGGATGGGTGGAGGGCTGGTCATAAGGTGAGTGGAAAGGAGTGACAGGATAGGTAAGTAGGTACATGAATGGATAGACAGATGGGCGGATGGGTGGATTGTGGCTGTCTGGTGTGGGAGGTCCTTCTGTGTATGTGCTGCTTTATTGGTTAATGAATAAAGAAAGTTGGCTTGAGCCTATAGCAGGGCAAAACAGAGGCAGGTGGAGAAACTAAACTGAATGCTGGGAGAAAGAAGGCAGGGTGAAGAGATGCCATGTAGCTGCCTCTGGGAACAGACATGCCAGCACCTTGCCCGTAAGCCACAGCCACATGGTAATGCACGGATTGATAGAAATGGGTTAAATTAAGATGCAATAGTTAGCCAATAAGAAGCTAGAGTTGATGGGTCAAGCAGAGATTTAATTAATACAGTCTCTATGTGGTTATTTCAGAGCTGAGCAGCCAGGAACAAACAAGCAGCCTCCTACAACAGCTGTCTGGGGTATAAAGGCTCATGGTTTCTTGAGGGAAAAGGAGCCTAGAGACAGAGGTGAGAAACATAACGTAAACATGGTATTTGATGAAAAAAGGCGTCGGTGGCTGCAGAGGGCTAAAAGATGTTCCACTGGATGCTTGATCTAAATGGTCCAACAACCCCTGGCAAACTGACAGGTAACACCTTCACTCCAGCAAACTCCATGTGTAAGTGATGGGAGGAAGAGCTGGCCCCTGAGAAAGCACACAAAAAAAAAAAAAAAAACAAAGACAGTTTTCTCCACAGGAGACACATGGAAACTCAGCTCTCTGAGATGCCAAGTTGTATTCTGCTAACACAGGATCAGAACATCTAGCTCCAAAAGCATGTCTTATGGCTTTCCAATACTGCAAACTTGTGATGTGCAGAGCTTGAAGTCACAGCTAACTTCTGACGTCACATCAACCAAGGACTGACTTCCTGCTGCGGTGTGCTGAGGGAGCCGGCTCTCACCAGCCTGCAGCATTATGCTTTCAGAACTTTATACATCGGCCCCTCGGTGGAATGATTATTATAAATTAAACTATAGAAACCTGCAACTTAATTGTATTACGAACAAAGTTAATAAGTGCCCAAATATATCTGCTAATTATTTTACCTTGATTTACCATCATCTTAGCTCTCAAGGCAATTTACATTCATTTTGTCACGTGGAGGGAAACGGTGTGCTTCCCAAGTCCATGTTCATTACGATCACGTTGATAGTTTGTAATTACACCATAAGGATATTTACATCATGCACCCAGCCATGGTAGGGCACATCTGTAATCCCAGCATCTGGTAGGTAGAAGCGAGAGGTTTGGGAAGTCAAGGTCAACCTTGGCTGCACAGCCCCAGAGATCAGTTTGGGCTAGAGGAGATCCTGTTTATTTTTTTTAATAATATAACTTTATTTGAAAAGGTCAAGTTATATAAAAGAGCAAAAAGAATTGTACAACAAATATAGTTAATGTTAATCTTAGCTGGTAGGACTGTAGATAGTTTTTCTTTTCTATTTGTATTTTCAATAATTATTATTTGTATAATAACACTTAAAAGTACATACCAAAATTTATCATCATTACCCATTCTAAGTATGTAATTCAACAGTGCTAAGTGGACTCACACTGTTAACCAATTTCTAGAACTTTCTGTTTTAAAACACAACAAAAAGCATCAGGTGTAATACTGCCATGCTCCTGTAATACTAGAACTTGGAATGCTGAGGCAGGAGAATTGCCTCATTTGAGCCCAATACTACCAATAGGGCTCAATGAGTCACGTCCTATGGTAGTCTTGGATAGATAACAAAAGGATTCTAGGATGTGAGACATACACGGGGGGGGGGGGGTATGGTGAAAGAAAACTGATATTGTCATGATGAGGAAGCTAGGCGGGTGGATGATGCATGGGTGCATTAACGTAGGGGTGAGTATGTAGGTGGGCAGATGAGTGGATGGGTGGGCAGATGAATAGATGAGTGACCAGATGTGTGGGTAGATGGCTAGATGGATGTGTGGGTGTATCTATGGAGAGACTACACAGCTAAGTGGATGATGGATGAACAGGAGGATGACGAACAGCTGAGTCAAAGAGTAGGCGGGTAGGTAGATGACTGGGCTGGGAAGGTGGGAGGTAGATTGATGGAAATGGCCTACAGCTGTCTAACTTCTTAACTTGAATTCACTCCTGACCTCACCTCTACCCCCGTAGGCTACTGCTTCGGGCTTCTCCTTGCTATTTTGTACCTCAGGCATTGTACTCAGCTTGGCCTCAGGCAGTTTTTGTTTCTCCACTTTCTCCCTAAGGAGCAACAGACTTACTAGGGAGGATGTTAGCTCTAAGACACTGAACAACAGAGTCTTCACCACAGGACATAAGCAGCAATAGGTAGGCTTGGTTAATGCCCTAGAACAGGATTTGGAGATAAGGGCGGGGGTCCACTGGTAGTAGAAGAAAAGCCAGTTTGTGGTTACCCCCCCCCCCTCAAATTAGGAAGAAATAACAATAGATGGTGGTGGTCTCCAGCTGGGTCAGCTTGAACTTCCTCCCCAGGAATGCATGTACAGAGAGACGTCACCCTGTCCCCCACTATGTATTCTCACACCCTACATAGCTACTTACAACAGATTGAATTCTGGGTAACACGTGCTTCCAAGCGAAAAGCATGCTCTGTTTCTGAAAGCACTCACCCTGGGCAGGATGTGGGGGAGGGAGTGCAGGGAGAAGGGAGCCATAATCCCTGTGCTCTGTAGGATCACTATGGCTGCTGTTCAGCAAGGCACGCCCCTTTTCTGGAGTGTGTTCTTGCTCTCCACACCTGCTCCAGTTAAACTCTTACCCACGCATTCTACTGCTGCTTCCAGCTGAATCCTTCTCTTGTGAGGCTACTGCTGGAAGGGAGAGCAGAGGAGAATGGAGACTTCCCTGTGGCACAGTCAGAGGATTGCAGAATGGTGGTGAGCTGTGTGTCATCTTCAGAAACAACTTAGGTGACTCTCTGCATCCTCTCTCTTCCCTATTGCCTCCCACTAGAAACATTAGGACGTCCTAGGAAGGCCACCTCTCTGAGAGAGGCCAGAACCTCGTACTCTGACCACTGCTTGAAGAGAAGACTGTCGAAGGGCTCTTTGGGTCATGAGGAATCGGAAGTAAAATCTTACGATGCTCGACCAGCAGGTCCTTGCTGCAGTGTGCTGCATGGCTCCTCTGTTCACTCTGAAGAGCACACGGGCACGTGTGTGCTTCGTGCACACCGCTCAAATGTGAGTGCTTGGGCATCTGTTCCTCCCCAACCATGTGAAAAATAACCATTCCTTTCTGCTCAAATCTGGACGACACTAACCCAAAAGTTTCTTGTGGGTGGAATTTCTGGAGTCTTTGATCGAGTTGAAGAATTTATAGTTATAGTTTTCCTTAGTTATGATAAAAGATAAAGTAGATATAAATATTGTAATTATAATTCTTGCTCAATACCTGTTATATGTAATTTTACTATCTTAAAGTTAAAACCTTCCTTTTTATTTAAACAGAAAAGGGGAGATGATGTGGGATTCCCTTCTGTATGTTTGTGAACACCATTGGTGAATAAAGAAACTGGCTTGTCCTGATAGGGAAGAACAGAGCTAGGTGGCGGGGGAGGGGGGGGCGGGGGGAGGGACAAAACTGAATTCTGGGAGAAGGAAGGCAGAGTGAGGGAGAAGCTATGGAGCCGCTGCCAGAGGCAGACAGGTTGAAAGTTTGCTGGTAGGCCACAGATTAATGGAGGTGGGTTAAATTAAGATGTACAAGTTAGCAAATAAGAAGCTAGAGCTAATGGGCCAAGCAATGATTTAAATAATATAGTTTCTGTGTGATTATTTCAGGGCTGAGTGGCTGGGAACCAACAAGCAGCCTTCCTCCAACAGGAATTCTGCCTGCTAAGCACCAAGCCCTCTTCTTTGGGGAGAAATCTCCCCGCTGGTGGGGTGGAGGCTCCTGGGACACCACAGAAGAACACTTCCTATACCTTTGGGCCGGTGCTCTACTCCTGGCTTCCTAGCTGGTGTTATGGAGGCAGATGGCCTGAATGTGGGTGACCTAATGTTTTCAGAGTTGAAGGAGGAAAGAGAGAAACCTCCATCCCAGTGTTTCCTTGACACAGCAGCGTGACAGCAAGGGACCCAGTCAATTCCCTGGGCACTGACTGGATGAGAGAGTCCAAGTAGCTGGCCCCTTCTGGCATTGGTTTCTGTTGTTTTCAGCCAAGATACCTAAGATACAGCCCAACTCTGTCCCTGAATCTTTACATTCAGCACCAAATGGGTGAGAACAAAGGAATGGAGCTCATCACAAACCACACCTGTAACTCCGACCCCGGGGCCTATGAAAACTCAGTCCCCCAAGCACTGCCACCTCCTGTCCATTGCAACAATTTGCCAGCCAACAACATTTTGCAAAATATTTTCCTTGTTTTGAAACCAATAATTGTTCACTGCAGCAAATGAGAAAATGTAAAAAAAAAAAGCCATGAAAATTGTAATTACTCCTTGTCTCAGTCACTGTTCTACTGCTGTGAAGAGACACCTTGACCACAGCAACTCTTACACAGGAAAACATTTAACTGGAGCTGGCTTACGAGTTCAGAAGTTTAGTCCATTGTCAGTATGGCAGGTAGCATGGCGGCCAGCAGGCAGACATGGTGCTGGAGAGGTAGCTAAGAGTCCTACATCTACATCTGGATTGACAGGATGATGAAAAGCTGCAGATACTGGCTTGACTTGAGCATCTGAAACTCCAGGGCCCATTCCCAGTGACACATTTCCTCCAACAAGGCCACACCTACTCCAGCAAGGCCACACCTCCCAATCCCTATCAAGCAGTGCTGTTCTCTAACGACCAAGCATTACTGTATCTGAGCCTATGAGGTCATTTCTTTTCAACCCCCACATTCCATTCCCTGGCTCTCATAGGCCAGTAGCCATATCATATGCAAAACTGCATCCAGTTCAACTTCAAAAGACCCCATCATCTCTTACAGTCTTAACACTGCCTAAATGTTCACGTTCAAAGTCTCTCTGGAGACTCATAGCAATTTCTTAACTGTAACCCCCTTTAAAATCAAAACGAAAAAGCAGATCACATACTTCCAACAAGGCCACACCTCCTAATCCCTGGCAAGCAGCATCACTCCCTAAAGACCACGCATTCAAACATGCGAGCCTGTGGAGAGCAATTCCTCTTCAAACCACCACACTCCCAATTGCCTCACACCAGGAACCCCACCGTACAACCAGGAACCCCTGCTCTATTTCCCACAGGATATCTCTTTAATGCAAAATTTTAAAGTCAAAGCTGTAAAATTTTTACAGCTCTATGATCTTGTGTGTTTGTGTATGCAAGAGTGTGTCTTCGTGTGGGCAGGTGCATGTGTTTGCATGTGGGATGTGTTTTGAGGGGGCTGTGACTGCATGTGTGTGTGAGTGTGTGTTCAAGGGTCTGCAGGTGTTGGGAGTCAGTGAGCAACTTTGGATGTTGTTCCTGAGTTGCTCTTCTCTTTAGGAGAGCCTGTTTGTTTGTTCTGAGATAGTATCTCTCGCTGGCCTGGAACTCAGCAAGTAGGTCAGTGAGCTCCAGAGATCTGTCCATCACCACGGGAGTGATAACTGGTGCTGCCGCATAAGGAAACATTCTGGCAGCTTCTGACAGCTTAAACATAGTTACCCTGTGAAAGCCGTCAGGGGTTCCTCTTCTAAACACGTGCCCCAAGAAAAATTAAAATTACATGCACACAAAAACCTGCACTCAGATTTTTCTCTTCACGTTAGCAAAAAGTAGATGAATAAATAACCCAAGTCTAAGATCTATAATCTGATGGACTGGACAAACAGAATGTGGTGTGTCCATCCAGTGGGATATTACTTGGCATATTGACTCACGCTACAACACCCATTGGTGTTGAAAGCATGCTAAGTGAAAGAAGCTAGTAATAAGGGGCCGTGTGTTGCCTGAATCCACAAACGAGTCAGCAGAGAAACAAACACATTTGGTGGTTGCCTAGAATTTGACAAATAAAGGGAAATGGCTTAGAGGAAGGGGGTGACAAAATATTCTGAAATCCTTTGTCTTAATATTGCACATTTCTGTGAGTGCATGAAAGATCATTGAATTGCACATTTTAGATGGGTGAGCTCTATGGCGCATGAATTAGATGCTATTGAGCTTCCAATGAAAAAGAAAATCCCGTGGCTGGGACCTAGTTAGTGGGCAATGTGTATACTATGCCAGCACGAGGACCTGAATTTGAATCCCCAGCACCCAGGTGCAGTGACACCCATCTGGCACCCCAATGATGTGGGGACAAGGAGCAGAGACAAGTGGACCCCTAGCATTTGATGACCAACCAGTCTATCTAAAACAGTGAGTTCCAGGTCCAGGAAGAGACTCTGTTTCAAAAACTTGTGTCAAGAGTGAGTAAGAAAGACACACACACACACACACACACTCTGTGAGAAAACCTTACACTATTATATCATACTTTCTGCTCATCACTGAAGGTATAATTAAGACTAGCTCACTCTCTGCCTAGTACAGGTGTGCATATATACACACATGTACATATGTGCATAATGACAATTATTTATTAAAATCCCCGTTATTGGAATTTTAGATTGTCTCCAAAGTGTCATGCTTCTAAATGGCACTGGCACGCACTCCTAGGCTGCTGTCACCCTTCTTTCTCCCTCTTTCTTTAAAAGAGATTCCACGTGTCATTGTCCAAATACGAATTTACTGATATTTGCTCTAGTGCGGATCCTTAATATCCCTCCTCCCGAAAGCCCATGTGTTGAAGCCCTTGTCAGTAGTCTTGTGGGAAGGAGGTAATAGACCCTTCTGAGATCTAACTGGAGGGAGGTCACCAGATGTGCTCCTAGCCCTCACTCTTCCACCCTTTCACTTCCTGCCAGCATGAGGTGAGAAGCTTTGCTTCTGCACGGGCTGGGCTTCTCTCTTCTGCCTCAGCACAGACCCTACAGCAGTGGACCAAGTGCCAGCGTGAGCTGGAACTTCCAAAATGACAACCCTAAGTAAACCTTTCTTCCCTTGAAGTTGGTCCTCTCTGGTGTTTGTTATAGCAATGGAAATTGCTAACACAAGACCCACATGTCTTCTTATGACTTTCTGTGAATTCCTACTTCCAAACGCAACATATGAGATGTTATCATGTCTGTTGATGCTTCGGGGGAAAGTAACTGGGAGTCCATTGCCCAGAGTCTGTCTTCCTTGCTTCCTGGTCAATAACTCAAGAAAAGGCCTGGAGACACATCGTTCATCAGCATCTCCAAATTGGAATAAGCTTGAATTGAGAAGTGTAAGAACTCCTTCTCCTCCCACCCCGTCATCTGCTCCAGCCCTTTCGATCCTACACACTCTAAGTGAAGATAAGGCCAAACAAAATACACAACCTTTGAAGGCCAAAAGGCATTGTTCTTGCAAAGACAGGTTAAAAGCTCAATGAGCATGCTCAGAGAAGATGAGGAGGGTGAGGTACCTCGAACATTAGAGCCTCCGCCTCACTGCCCCACTTATCGACTGAGGCAGTGTCCCTCCTGGACCCCAGAGCTTGCCAATTTGGCTAGTCTACATGGCTATCTTGTCCAGGGATGCTCTGTCGCTGCCTCTTGAGCGCAGGGATCACAGGCAGGCCCCAACACACACCAGTTTCCAAACTCTGATTTGATGCTTGCCCAGCACATACTTCATCCACGGAGCCTCTGGTCAACTTGTTTTATTTTCTTGTCTCTTAGATAGAGCCTCACTATGTAGCCCGGGTTGGGTTTGCACTCGTAGCAGTGAGAGAAACACACAGAATAGACCTGAGCAGAACCCAAATCTCACTCCCTCCCAGACTCAGGCCCCAGCCTGACTGAAGTCCCTCTGGGCCTTGAGTTCTGGGCCATTTTCAACTGCAATCAATCAATTACTAATGAGTTCTCTAATTATTCCCTAGGGTGAAGAAAACCCACATGAGTGTGAGAGTCTGGCCACTGAGGAGCTCAGCCCTCCACCTCCGTGTGTGCTTCACCTAAACCAAGCTGTTTTCTCCGTCTGAGTCAAGCATCTGAAAAGATCCCAACCCTTAAGGTGGCCCTGGGGCACGCAGACCAGCAGTAATCGCTGCCCACTCACAGCTGTGGCATGGCACAGCATCGCCCAGGGTCTGCCACGGGTCCTTTTGGAGCAGGAAAGCACCAGGCATAGCTGCATTGACCTCCACTGTCCCCTCCCACTAGAGATGAAAGCTCCGGAGTCGGCTGTGAATGAGACCTCTTGCTTTGTCCCAGGTTCAAGCTCACTCGGGCTCCCCACTGCTCTGCATGTTCCAACGGTTCGCCTTTGTGCTGTGTCGTGTCGGAAGTCTATGGAACTTCACCTCCGTGGGTCTAAATCGACAGCTGATTCTTTGATGCTGCTCCCCCTGAGAAGTGGGGTGTAAGCCACTCCTCTTTGAACCTGGGCAGGTTTGAGACTGTATCAGCCAGCAGACCGTGTTTAGGCCAAACGGCACTGTGGGACTCTGCATTTTTATGGGAGTTCTTGAGATTGAATTCAGGACCCAAAGTATTCAAGGAAGGAATTTGGCCGGCGGAGGCATCATCCTCACTTCCCTATCGAACCTCCTCACGTTTTCCTTTTAATGTAGCGGGCCGCTTTGGTTTCCACCCAGTCATCTTGGTCGGTGGCATCCTCACTTTTTCCCTGTTTTCTTGGAAGAATAGACGCTGTTCTGTTAAAGTCAGTCTTCGACAACCCCGACACTGAGATAACTCGTGGATATGTTTTTCTTATAGTTCTCAGTCCTTTAGTTTTCATTTTGGTCCTTTTCCTACCATGTGTGGCCATGTGCTGAACACCAGACGTTGTGACTCTAAGAAATCGTCCAGATTCTAGCTAACTGTTGAAACGTTTGCCCAGCCCTTTCACCAGGCGTGGAGTTGCAAACTTAGAATCTCAATACTGGGGAGGCAGAGACCAGCAGATCCTTGGGGCAGCCTGGTCAGCCAGCCTAGCCTCCTGGGCAAGTGTCGGGCCAGGGGAAGGCCCGTCTCTAAACCTAAGTGAAGGGTGTTTGAGGAGTGACACTCAGGTTGTCCTAGGGCCCCATATACGTGCTCGGTGCCACTTTCTGAAACACTCTTCCACGTGTGTGCAACCTATGACTTTGGTGTGAAATTGTGTATGACTTTCATGTTGCTCTGTCTGTAGTTTCCCCCCACTTTTAGCACACTGTCCCCTGAAGTTCCACCTTTCTTTATCCACAGATTCTAACCTCAGGCTCTACATGCCCACGGGACTGCTATAAACCCGGTATCTTAGGGTTACCGTTACTATGATGAAACACTGTGATCAAATGCAGCTTCCGGAGGAAGGGTTTATTTCACTCACGGTTCCATAGAACACGTCACCATCAAAAGCAGTGAGGCAAGGCCAGCTGGCCTGGGTCTGAAAAAGCCTGGGATAAAACCGGACTCTCTGAACATAGCGGACAATGAGGACTACTGAGAACTCAAGAACAATGGCAATGGGTTTCTGATCCTACTGCACGTACTGGCTTTGTGGGAGCCTAGGCAGTTTGGATGCTCACCTTACAAGACCTGGATGGAGGTGGGGGTTCCTTGGACTTCCCACAGGGCAGGGAACCCTGATTGCTCTTTGGGCTGACGAGGGAGGGGGATTTGATTGGGGGAGGGGCAGGGAAGTGGGAGGCGGTGGCGGGGAAGAGATAGAAATCTTAAATAAATAAATAAATTTAAAAAAAAAAGCAATGAGGGCAGCAATCCATGCAGGGCAGGAACCTGGAGGCAGGAGTTGATGCAGAGGCCACGGAGGAATGCTGCTTCCTGACTTGTCATCCCCCCCCCACCTCCGTGCTCGTCGTGGCTTGTTCAGCCTGCTTTCTTATTGAACCCAGAACCAGCAGCCCAGGCATGGTACCACCCGCAAGGGGCTAGGCCCTCCCTCATAGATCATAAGAAAATGGAGGCATTTTCTTGAATGAAGCTCCCTCCTCTCCGATGAGTCTAGCACGTGTGTGAAGTTGACATAAAGCTAACCAGTTCACTCAGATTCCCGATATTTGCTCAACTTCCTTCCCCTTTGCTGTGCCCCCAACAAATGCCCAGATTGGAAAAAAAAAAAGCAGAGGTGAAGCCAGGACTCATATGAAGGACATTTTATTTCCTCCATGGTTTGGCCCCTCAAGTCCTGGTTGCCTGTACTGGGCCTCCCATGTCTTCACACAGGTTTCTTCTTTTCTTTCTCATCAGATGTATTTATTTTACGACTTTCTTCAGAAGACAAGAAGAGCTAGTCTATCCAAGGTGCTTCCAACAGAAATATGAGCTCTATAAAACTTCCTAAAAGCCTCAAGACAAACTTAAGCTACATGGGAAAAAAAATCCTTGTATAATTGTATGCGTGTGTGTATGTGTCTGTAGGTCCAGAGGCCAGAAGGGGGCGTCCGATCCTTGGAGCTGGAGTCACAGGCATTTAGAGCCTATCAGCACAGGTGCTGGGTTCTGAACTCCATTTTACATGTGGGAAACTGAGGCCCAAGGCGTTAAGATCTTCTCACTTCTTCTCTGATCCTCGCCGACAACAGAGAACCAGCGTGCACTTCTGACAATAGAGAGCCAGTGTGCACTTCTGAAGCTGGAAACTGTTGAATAATTCATAAGACAGGAGGGCTCTCAGCTCAACTCAACCTCGGCTCAATTGTCTCCACGGCCCTGCGGAGATGAAGAAAAATATTTTCCTTGTGCAGTAACTGCGGTTCAGAGAGAGGATTCATTTGGTAAGATGCTGTTTAAACACAGTCATTTCTCTGCCTGGCACCGCTCTTAGAGCGGAGGGTGGATGCCTAACAGAGGAGCGATGCTTTCCTCTCTGCTCACACTGACTTTCTAAATCTAAAACACACACAACGCTCGCCTCTAACGTATCCCGGAAGATTGGTGGACGCGGCCGCGTGCACACTTCTTTTTAAGTACCTGTCCTTTATGGAGACAGCCGTTATTGACTGTAATGGCTTGAGTCGGAACAAACGCATTGATATTCATGTAGATATCATCTTCACTTCCACAGGTGTTCCGCACAATGTACAATTGCCTAATGAACCCTTAAAATAAAACGCTGCCAATGAGGACCGAGTTTGCTTCCCCTATAAAGAAAATGAACCCCATCAGGCTGGCAAACAGAAGCGGCAATATCCTCAGTATTTTTTAATGTAATGGCTCTCTCACCGCAGTTTCTGCAGGGATTAATATATAGGAAAACGATGTTTCTCTTTTGTGATTACATTACCATATGGGGTAATTTTTCGTGACAGGGAGGTCATTCCGCCGGATGAGTTCTTCAACAGTGAAATGGAAGCTTGGTTCCGTGACAGCCAAGGACAGATTGACTTATTAAAATCATTTTATATTACAGATTTTTTTTATTAGTTCATTCGCATTTGCTCTCCGGAAAGATCAAAAGCACAAGGCGCGTCTGGAGAGCCCGTCTGGAGATAGGAAGGGTAAAATTAGACAGAGTGGGTCATTATCACAGATGTGGAAATCATCTGGAGGGCTGGATTCTAGAGGGCAACTGGAAGGAGTCTCCGGAGCACAGAATTTAGAGAGCAGACTGGACGGGAGGAGTGAGCAGCGGGGTGAGGGAATCAGCCTCCTGTGATAAATAGCCAATGGTTTAGGGAAATCACCCAGGTGTCTGAACTCAAGGCCAGTGTTGATGTGCTGAAGGAAATCAATTGTCCTGGATCCCCCCCCCCAAAAAAAAAAACCAGAGGGGAGACAGCTTACCACCCAAGGGTGTTTCCCAAGAACTCGGCTTTACCTTTTCTCAAAACTCCTATCAAGGGCTGGGTTTGACATGCATACACTGATGCTCACCTGCTTCGTCCATTCATTCATTCGTTCAGCAAGCCTTCGCCGACTCTGTCCATCTATATACTAGGACAAGGAAAGCATCAGCAGCATGGTTTGTGCTCGCAGGTAGTTGCCTGCTCTGATAGAAGAGATGGTTGTCTGATACTGAGCTAAATCCTGTGGGAGGGAAGGTCTAGTCCATTCCACCCGCTAATACCTAATGAGGATCTACTGTATTCCAAGCTCTGAAATGGGCATCTAATCCAGCCACTGCCCTGAAACAAGCTGTCATCTGCTCTGTATTGCAGTTTTCTCTTGCAAAACTGTAAGGCCTGAGTGTCTGTCTTTCTCATCCTTGTGGGGCCCAAAGCTATCACAGTGCCTGGAACACAGAAGATGGTCCATAGATACACATGTACTGTTGACAGCAATGTAAATTAGCTATGGGCAGTGGCGGCATACACACCTTTAATACCAGCATTCAGGAGGCAGAGGCAGGCAGATCTCTGGGTTCGAGGCCAGCCTGGTCCACAGAGCAAGTTTCAAGACAGTCAAGGGTGTTACACAGAGAAACCCTGTCTAGAAAAACCAAAAGAAAAAGGGAAAATAATGAATGTAAATTAGTGTAGCCTTTGTGAAAATCTGTTTGGAGATTCCTCTAAATGACAAAAAATAGAACCTCCAGGATTGGGGAGTGGAACTCAGTTGGCAGTGTGTTTGATGAGCATGCAAGGAGCCCTGGGAACAAGCCCTAGTACTACATAAACTTGGCATGGTTGCAGGAGCCTGTAAACCTACTGAGTGGGGGGAGGAGTCAGGAAGATTAAAAGCCCATGCCCTAGTGGATGGCCTCACATTCGTGTGTGTATGTGTGAGTGAGTGTGTGTGTGTGTGTGTGTGTGTGTGTGTGTGTAGTCATCACTAATTGGATTCAGAGAGCTATGGAAGAATAAAAGACATGAGAACATGAAGTTTGGAGCTGGATGTAAGAGTTTAGACCAGGGAAAGCTGGAAATGGAAAATAGGAGGTGGATGTGATCATATTTCAGTGTGTGAGATTCTCAGATGATATTTCGAGGTAGCTGAATGTCCTCCTTACCTACAGATTAAAATACAGACCCATCTGGTGATGTGGGATTCCCCTCTGTGTGCTGTGAATACCAATGGTTAATAAAGAAACTGTTTTAGGCTTGAGCAAGGCAGAACTTAGGGGGGCAGGGAAAACTAAACTGAATGCTGGGAGAGAGAAGGCAGAGTCAAAGAGAAGCCATGTAGCCCCACCAGAGACAGACACTGGAACTTTACCCAGTAAGCCACAGCCTTATGGCTATACACAGATTAATAAAAATGGGATAATTTAAGATATGATATGAGTTAGCCAGAAATATGCTTAAGCAATTTTCAAACAAAGAACTACCCGTGACCCAGCAAGCCCACTTCTGGCTGTGCATCCACATGAAATGAACCCAGAATGCAGAAGGTGTTCCCCCAGCACTGCTCACAATAGCCAAGATTTGGAACCAGCCTGAGTATACATCCATGGATGTACAGATGAGGAAAAGGCTGTGTTTGAACACAATGGAATACACTCAACCCTTCAAAAGAAGAAAATCCTGTCATTTGTAACAGTGAGCACCAGCCTAAAGGACCCTGCCTAAGTGAATACACCAGGCATGTACCTCATGACCTCACTTACACATCGAATCTAAAATTTAAAAAAAAAAAGTCACACTTGTGAAAATCAAGAAGAAAGGTGGTGCCTGTGGGATCAAAGGAGAGCAAGAGGACTCATGGGCTGTAATAGTGCAAGAGATTGTAATTAGAGGAGTGGAGTCTTTGAGGTAGGTGGCTCAGTATGATGTCTGCAGTTAACACTTCATAACAATATGCATATATCTCAAAACTGCTAAGAGCGTAAATCTGAAATCTTCACACCGTCAAAGATATAATTATGGGAGGTGATATTTTAATTAGCTTAATTTAGTTATTCTGTAATGCATGTGCAACAAAACATTGCACCCCAGAACCAGATACAAATATCAGTTGCCAATAAAGGGCTAAAATACAAATAAATAAGTATGTGTGTGGTGGATGACTAGATGGCGCTCTGACTACAACTGACACAAGCTCGGTGACAAATGACAACAGTGGAAACAGGAGGATGTGGAAAAGGCAACATCTGGTCTGGGGTTGCTCCCCTTCGAAGCCTGCTTACAAAGGTCAGTCCCTGGCCAGTGGGCTTATGTCCTGGCCTGCAAACTACCAAGCTCTCTTTAGAGGCCAGAAGTCTCCAGAACAAGAGGGCTCTGCTCCCTCTGGGAACTTTCCTTGCCATGCCCAGCCTCTGGTGACTGCAGTTATCCCTCTGGTAGCTGCCTCTCTCCAGTCTCTGTCTCCCTGGTCCTATTGCCGTCTCCTCTGTCTGTTGAACCTTCCAAGGGTCTCTAGCAAGGCACTCATCTCTAGATCAAGAGTCAATCCAGATAATCCAGGATGCCATCCTCATCTCAGATCCTTCATTACATCAACAAAGACCCCTTCTCCAAGTGCAATCACAGCTCCAGGCTCTGTAATACACACTGAACTCTAAGAGATGGGCTCAGGGGGCTAGTGAGAAGGCTCAGCAGTGAAGAGTACTCCTTGGTCTTGCAGAAACCTGAGTTCAGTTTCCAATCCCCACATTGGGCAGCTCACAACTGCTTATAACTCTAGTTTCAATGGGAAATGAGGGGTCTAATACCTACAAGTTTCCTTGGATACCTGTTTTCACCTACTTCTACCTACAGACAGACACATAATTAAAAAGAAACTCTTTTAAAAGGGAGGTAAGCCTGAGGGATCTATGACTTTGAATTACCAACACTGATGTATGTGGTTTTCGGCACCTAGACTGTTTGTCTAAGCCAGGTGGTTTATTCTAAAACCCCGCCTTTCTCCTCCGTCTGGAGTAGATGATAAGCAGGGGCTGCCTACAGAACCAGACCCCATGAAACCCTGAAGTTGCTTTTTTATTGCTTGACCAAACAGCATGACCAAAACAACTCATGAAAGCAAGTATTTCACTGGGATTGTGGCTTTGAAGGGTTTGAGTTCAGGAAGGCAGAGCAAGGGTGTGGCAACAAGAACACCCTTCCAAACCAGTGCCAACACTTATGAACTGAGTGTTCTCACACACAGACTGAAGAAGGAGAGTTCACATCCAGACCTCAACAGGCTGCAAATCTGCAAGCGTTCACCTTGGATGTACAAAGCCCTGAATTCTGTCTCTAGCACTACACACTTTTTTTTTTGTGTGTGTGTGTGTGTGTGTGTGTGTGTGTGTGTGTGTTTCTAAGCAGTTTGAGAATAACTGGAGCCTAGAGAAGGAAAGTGACTTTTCTATAGACACACAGTGAGCCGGTAGAAGAGCTGAGAGCATTATCATCTGCTCCGTCCATGATGTATCCTACTTGAAGACTATAGGATAATATGGTTGAATCTTCTACCTGCAAGACAGTCTGTCAGAGTCAAATGTCTGAGGTCTGTTTTCTGCACTCACTAGCTGTTTGGTGGAAAGAGCCCAGGCTCAGCAGGAGCTGGAAGACATCTGGCCATTGTAGAGGGCACGATCCTTATTCTGCAGTGGGGGCTGTCTGCCTTTTTCTTCTTAAGTCATATCAAGTTACTGGAATATTCTTCTTTTAAAAACAGGCCTCACTCTGTTGCCCATACTGGCCTTGAACTCCTAGGCTCAAGAAATCTTCCTGCTCAGCCTCCTGAGTAGCTGAGATTTAAGTGTTTGCCACCATGCCCGGCTTACTAGAATGTTCTATTTCCCCTTCATCCATGTTTTGTCTGCTCTGAAAAAGCAAACATGTCTCTGATGTCATACATGGCTTGGGACTCAAGCTTTGTAAATTCCACCCAGATAAGACAAAATAAGAACTCACAGAATACCCAGTGGACCTGGGTCCTTCAATGGGAGAATTGGGAATGGAAACTGAGGCACATTGCAAGTGACAGACAGGGGCACACTCGAGCCCATGTTGAAATGACTCTGAAATGTGGCAGGGCCACTGTATCGGCAGCCCGGAGTATGGACCCCACTTTCCTACCCTTTGAGCTAGAACTTTAGACCCCGTGTAGAGACCGGCTCCAACTACATTCTCAGCCCTGTGACATGCGGAAGCTGATGTTATACAACAGAGGGAGAAGAACTGACTTCAAAACGCCATGAAGTTCTAGGGTTTGTATTCTTATATTCATTCCTATCCACCCCCTCCTCTCTCCTCATATAATTCGGGTTTTCTCAAGCTCATTACATAGCCACAGTGATCTTGAGTGAACTGTTGATTCTCCTGCTTCTGCCTCCCAAGTGCTGGGAATACAGATGTGCACCATCACACGCATCTGGTTATCAGCACTGAAAGAACCCGGGGGCTTCACGTATGGCCAGCAAGCACTCTATCAAATGACCTACATCCCTATTCTTTATTCTCTTTAGCAAGTAGGTTGTTGTATCTCTGTAAGGACACAGGGATGCCCGGGCTAGCCTGGTAGAGGGACAGAGAGATGTCCAGGGGATCTGAGTTGTTCTCAAGCCTGACTGATCCATAGCAGATACGAAAAGCCAACACCCCGACCTGGGAGGAGTCAACGCAGAGCAGAAGGACCTCCCTGCTGAGCCCACCTATGTCCCTCCAAAGGGAGCTGAGCATGCACCGTGCCTGTAAAGGCGCAGTGGTTTGTGGTGACAGATGACTGATACACAAAATATGTCACTCTTCCTAATTAATAGGATCTAAGATGAGACTTGAATCAGTTGCTGCCATTCCCAGTTGTCATTGCCATCTGAATGAGAAATACTTTATTCCTGAAAGTCTTTTTCCATGATGGAGTGCTTTGATGGGCTTAGACAGAATCGAAGACCCCGGGAGAGCTGGGATGACATGTTGGAGGTAAAGATTAGAGGCAGCAGGTGTGGAGGCCATGCCCGGCAACCCGAGTGTGGGTAAAAGTGGAGCAGGGTTCTGTGCCTTCTGTCCCTCCGGGGAAGCTGCTGCGAGGGCTGGGAATCGGAGGCCGGGGAGGGGGCTCGGCTTCTAAAGTGCTTACTTCTCAAGTGTGAGGCCCTGAGTTCAGATTCCCAGAATTCACAAAAGAGACAAGCATGGAGGTCCGAACTGTAATCACAGCACTGGCAAGAGAGAAACAGGTGTATGCCTGAAATTCATTGGCCAGCCCCCCCAAAACCTATTGAGAAGCTCCAGGTGCAGTGAGAGACCCTATCTCTAAATAAATAAATAGGTGGAGGGTGTTTGAGGAAAACACCTCTAACATTAACCTCCACCCTCCATGTGCAATTCACACACACACACACACACACACACACACGAGTTGTCACGGAGAATCACCTTAAAAGGTCCTATCGTTCACGCCCCTGCCTTTGAGGAGCACCATACCTGCTCCATCACAGACAGACCCCAGAAGATTCTTCTACATGTTCAGAGTCCCCGGGCCTTGTTAGTCCTGAGTTAAGGCCGGGGAGTTGAACCCGGAGGGTTCACCCTCTATGAGCCCAGCAGTAGGGTCACAGGCTTGGGACTTGGCTCTAAATCACAGTCTCCTCCCCTGTGCAGGAGAACTAGCAACAGCGTGTGCTTCCAGAACTGGCACTGGATCCACGAGGTGGGGACAGGCTCAGCCCAGTGCCTGTCTCTAGCTGCCCTGAGCAATGGCAGCTTCTACCCACCCTGTCAGAGTTCCTCGCTAATAGTTAAAGCCTCCATCATTCGCTGACAGCCTTCGCTTTCTGCCATCGCAAAGAGATCAGAAGCAGATGGCATTCGGAATAGTCCTTCTGCTTACAACTAAAAATACAATTATTTGGCCTTTCAGCCTTTTTTTTCTCTCTAGATGAAGTATTCTAGGAGTCTGGGGTAGAGAGAAGCCTACAAGAGCATGAATTCACTCAGTTCTCTAGAAAAGAACAGGGTTTCTGCCGGGTAAGCTCCCATGGGGCTGTGTGTCTTTACCCACTGGGCCATCTCACTGGGCCTCCCACTGTGCATCTTCAGGCAAGCTACTTAACCACTCTCTGCCATGCTGTCTACTTCTGTATAATGCTAGCTGCTCGCCTCAAGGATCCTCTGAAGAAGCAATTGTGATTTGCTATTGTTGGCCGCCATATTTGAATCTGAAAGACAGTCCAGAGTTCCAGAATCACTCGGGGCCCATAGGAAAGCAATCATGGTGGTGTGACAGCTTCAGGCCTGTATCCCAGGTTCCTTTGCTCTTCCAGCTGAAAGCTGATACGCCGCCACGTGGAACTCCAAGGATGGAATCTGAGCTGAGGTTTGAAGGACATAAGGAATTAAGTTCCAGGATTGCCAGGGACAAGGGTGCAGAGATCCCAAGATAGGCGCGGGCTCAACATATTCCCTAACTGCCAGGAGGCCAGTGGGACTGACAGAGAGATGAGGGCCAGGCAGAAGGAGAATGACGCAGTCCCAGGGCAGCACAAGGTAAGATCTGGCCAGATTGCTGAGGGAGACAGGGAGGCTAAGGGGCTGCTGAGCTGAGAGAGAGAAGGCTTGTGGGGTCAAAGGTGGACAAACAGAGAAGAGAGGAGTGACTCGGAGCCCTGTGCCAATCCAAGCAGAAGGCGGAGCAACAGCAGTTCCTATCCACCCTGCTTTTCACCCTGTCCATGTTCCTTGCTAATATTTAAAGCCTTACGTCTGGTGCCTGCAGTCGGGTATTGAGAAGGTGTTGGATGTTGCCTATCTTCTGAAGGAAGAGCCAGCGGAACTTGCTGTCCAATAAGACATGGAGAGAAGGAAAGGACTCCCGGAGGCCACCGAGGGTGGTGGCCTGAATGTCAGTGTCCCACCTGAGGGCTCTGGCGGTGCTCTTCTGTTTGATTCAAACAGCCCTCGCCCAACTCTCCGCCTGCCTCCCTAGGTCCTAGATCTGGTGGCAACAGCTGTGAACAGCTGCTTCCCAGTGCTTCCTGGAGCCCTTGAATTTGTTTTCTCAATCACAAATATTTTGATCAGCTGATATTTACATACTTAGTTGTCTGTCTCCCCACATGAATTGGAGGAGCATCGTCATCCCAAACCACAGCTCTGTGGACAGAATACCGCTCAGGAGCTTCAACTTCAAGATCTAGGTGTGAGGTTTAGTCTCTTCCGAGGGTAATGGAGGAAAACCTCTCCAAGGGCACCTGTGGTCTACTGGCAGTGGCTGGCATCCAGTAGCTCACAGAAGCATCATTGAATCTCCGCATTCATCTTCACGAGATTTTCCCTGATGCATGTCTATAAATATCTTCTTTCCCTTTTAAAAACACATCTATGTATGCACGTGTTCATGTAGACTCTTAAAACACTTTTGTGTGCACCTGATCTTGTGTGTGTGTGTGTGTGCACACCTGAGCGTGCGTGCGTGTGTGTGTGTGCGTGTGCATGTGTGCAGGTGCCAGGGCACTCATGTGGAGGTCAAACGACAACCTTCGGTAAGGTCCTCATTTTCCGCCTTGTTTGAGACAGGGTCTTGTTGTTGTTTCCCCTTGGCTAGCTGGCCCAAAACATCTGAGATTCTCCACCAGCCATCCCCACCCCAGGAGCGCTAGGATTCCAGATGTTTACTGCTTCCAGCCTTCAGTGGGTCTAGGGATCCAAACCCAGGTCCTCATGCTTGCCCGGGATTCACTTTTACCACTGATCCACCTTCTCAGAACACTCTCTCCTTTAAGGATATCATTTCTTTTAAAATGCATGTTAGAATGTATGGCTTCATCTTAACTTAAATAATTACATCTGCCATGCTCCTCTTTTTCAAGTAAGTTTGCATTCTGAAACCCTTGGGATTTGGGCTTTGGCATGTGAATTTTCCAGAGGGACATGTCAAGCCACATCCTCCATCTAGACGGTCGAGATCCCTTTAGGGATCAAATATCAGATATCCTGCATATCAGATATTTATATTACAATTCATGACAGTAGCAAAATGACAGTTTCAAAGTAACAATGAACATAATTTTATGGTTGGGATCACGACAACATGGGAAACTGTATTAAAGGGTCGCTGTGTTAGGAAAGTTGAGAAGCATTGCTCTAGGACGTACTTGAGGACAGGAACACCGTTTGGGTTTGTGGCTGTGCTTCCTTCACTAAAAGGTCTCTTAGCATGTAGCAAATGCTGAAATAATGTAACCGCTCAATAAAGAGCTGGAGGAAATTGGCCGAGGAGAACGTGTAGGGGCAGAAGCCAAGCATCCTGTGGTAAATCTGGAGTTTGAGATGCCTGGGAGGAGACCACACGCAGGGCAGGGGCAATGGCTCAATTGGTAAAGTGTTTGCCATGAAAACATGAGGACCTGAGTTCAGATCTCCAGGGCTCACGTAAAACGTCAGGCGTGATGGTAATGTTCCTATCCCCCTATCACTGGGGGGGGGAGTGGAGACTGGGGAACAATGGAGCTCACTAGCCAACTAGTCTGGTTGACTGCTGCTTTCAGTGAGAGAGACCCTGATTCAAAAAAATAAATAGAAAAGACTGAGCATGATAGATAGCCTGAGGCTGGCATCACTTCTGTCCGCCATCTACACATGTGCACATGCAAACACATACAACATACACCATACACGCACAGACAGACAGACAGACACACACACGTGCGCAGAGCTCTCGTGGGCAATTTAGCAGGCAGGTCTTGGCTGCAGAGGTAGATTTGTGGGGCATCAGCAAACACATGGCATTTGAACCTGGGGTGGGAGGGGGTCAACTAGGGAAGGAGAAACAAAAAGTGGCCAAGCATCTACCAAGCAAGAAATGGGGTCATCTCAAGGGGAGGGGAGGGGAGGGGAGGGGAGGGGAGGGGAGGGGAGAGGAGAGGAGAGGAGAGGAGAGGAGAGGAGAGGAGAGGAAGAACCTCCTGCCTGCTTCCCTGGTTTCCATGGTTTCCGTTCAGGCCTTTGGGGACCTGTGCTGTGCAGAGTCCTAAGAAGGGTGGGCAGGCTCAGCTCTCCTCTCCACCCCTCTGAAACCTCGGGAGGCCAGTGCTTCAGTGCAATGTCACAAGCCCATCTGTGTAAAGTCCGGTGGGAGAGAAGCAGCTGCTACCTTGGCAGATGTGGAGAATACCACATCTGGGCTTAGCATCCCTATCCCTGCCTGGCAGAGCCTCCTTTCTATTTTTACACAACAAAAAATGGTCCTGAGATCTAAATTTACATCTCAGTACTTGGTCATCTGGGGAAGTGGTCTCTCACAAATGTCATTCCTACACTTGGAATGGATTTGACCTCTGGGGCTCTACCAAATAGCCAGTCAGGAAGTAGGTCACAATGGCGATTCAACTCTCCAGGCATGGAGTGGTGGGGTGGGTGTTGGAAGTGAACTTGACTGTGAAACTGTGGTTCTCCCGGGCCACCGCATTTGCCTTCAGGTCACGCCATCTCCATGGCTGCATTGCTGGATGCTAGTTAGCCACTAGAGCGGTTCCTGAAGGTGGCTCCCTTCATCATCCCAAGGCATCACAGGGTTCAGGAGGAGGGATCTTCAGAAACCCCACTGGAGCTAGCTCTTCAGCACAGTCTTTCCAGTTCCAAGGGACTGCTGGGAGCCTGGTCCTGGGAGCACAGCTGGAGCCATCTTGGACAGATCGACCGTGCCCACATGCAAGAGTCCATCCCAGTGAGGCTTATGATGATTGACATTCCTTCCTGGAAGGAGTGGGTGGGGAGAGTCACTGGACCCTCACCTGAGTTCCCAGTCACTCGTGCTACCCATTTGTATTTATTTCTGCCCTAAAAAGGCACATGGCCCCTGACGGGAAGTCTGGGGGAGGGGCTGGGGTATAGAGGCTGGGAAAAGCCAACAGGGAGGGACGCCATCTATGAGGCCAGGAGGGAGCTTCCATCCACACTAGTCTCAGTCATTTTACTGAAGCTCTTTTATGTCCCCACCTTCCTGCCCATAACCCCTCACCCATACTCTGATAGGGATTCCTATAAACTCCTTGATCCCCAGGCTGAACGTTGGTACAGCAATACCTTGATTTGCTCTTGGGAATCGTTTGAGACAAGAGTAGATGTTACTTGCATCTCCCCAGGAGAAAATTCTAACACAGATTCACTCCCTGCAGGATGGCAAGAGCAGTCACCGAGTCATTCGGCCATAGCAAGACATCTAAATACACACAGTAGAACAGGGTGGTTTCAAATGAATTTTGAAAGCAAAGCTTCGTGGTATGTGTCGGTAGCCCCAACTTCTCAGGGGACTGAGGCTTAGAGGTCTCTCTTATGCCTAGGAGAATGACACCAGACTGGCTAACATACAGAGAGTCTGTCTCTTTAAAATTAAAAGGGAAGACGAGAAAGAAGGGGGTGGGGCATAAATTCCAGAGCAGCACTGACCACTAAAGCTTTAATATAAGCTATATCTGTAACTTTATATTTTCTTGTATTTCTTAAAGTGTGGAAAGGTGCAATTAGCTTTAATAGCCATTATTGATGCACGGTGCATAGAACTAATCATGCTAGCACATTACTAATACAGAACAGCATTGGTGCTCTACTTTTCTATTTAGTTTTTCCTTCTAATTCTTCAAAACCCAGCATGTAGGTTTTAAACCCATAGCCCATCAGATGAGCCACACACACCAGGTGTTAGAGAGTCACGTGGGGAGATAGGGCTGCTGTTAGAGACATCTGGGGATGCCAGTGGCCCGTGCTGGCCGCTGAGGCTGGATGCATTGCTTGTCTGTGTTGCTCTGGGGAAGTCACACCAGCTTCTGCGTCCCCTGCCCCCTGTTTCCTCCTCAATGGTTCATACACTTAGACCAGGACAGTCTGGTATACTGTCTGAGGGTATGAAGAGTCACTGGGGTGTGACCCCTCTTGTAGAGAAGGCACGGAAAGCCACTGTTGGTGCCCAAGGGCATGGAATGCATATAACCGGGCCAGAGGAAGGCCAGGCAAGGGGCTGTGAGACCCAGCCCAGCCCAGCCCGCTCTGGCCTCCCTTTTATTCCTTTGCCTTTCTTCCCTGGCCCCCAATCAGCCTTCCTACTCCAAGGACAACTCAGGAACCATAAGGAAATGGGGGTGGGAGTCCTGAGGCAGGAAAAGGTGAGAAACGGGAATGGGAGAAGAAAGGAACCGAAAGGGAAAGGTACCAGAACAAGGCAGGAAGGGAAGAGGGGAGGGAAGAGAAGTGGGGTGCAGGAAGAGCTGACTGTGCCTCAAGGGTTCAAGCACAGCTCCCCTGAAGGTTCTCATTGATATCAGCAAGGACAGGACAGATGCAGCTGTTCAGTTAAATCAGGGCGTTCTTTCCACTGTCCTCTATCTCCCCCTTCTGGACTTCAGGCTCAATAACCACGTTAATCAGAAAAGACACAGCCCCCCAGGAGTCTGGTTGAAAAGCAGACCAGAATGAGAAATGCTGTGTAGTCCATGAGAGCTTAGTCAATGCAGGGTGGACACAAAGTATTTAAAAGACACACGAAAATAATGTAGCTCCAGCCGTAGAATTCCAGGTTATGAGATGCTGTACTTTGGCCTGTGGGTGGGATAGTAATGGCCTAGCTCCTGTTCTAGAGGTTACAACACAGGGTTTGCCCCATGTCCCTACTCCTCCAATATGTCACTGCATTATGATGAGTGTGGTCCCAGGAAGAATATGCCTTCACTGACTTCAGGGAGCTTAGCCACAGCAATGCCTGGTTGTATCTTCATGGAAATGATTTTGTCAATGTTTGTGACACATATATTTGCAACGGTGACATCATCTAGGTGGGTTTTCCCTTTATCAATATGCAGTGGCTTTATGTCCAATTAATTTTGTCTGCAATTTGCATCACAGATTGGAGTGTTGTTTTCAACTTGGTGTCTTGACTTCCGTCCATTCACTCTGTGTCTGTGTGTGTCTTTTCCTGCGAGGAGTGTCTCTCACAGACAGCAAGCACTTGGGTCTTGTACTGCTGTCTGCTTTGATTCTTTTTTCCAGTCTGCGAGTCTCTGTCATCATGTTACATAGGGAGATAACCCTGTAATTCTGTTGAGCACTTTTCCTGGTTGATTCAAACATTCTTCGTTCTAATCGATTCAGGATAGACCCCCTAGTCCACAGTTTTAAATATGATTACGTCCTAATTCTCCCTTATTCATTGATTCTTCCCATGAAATCTCCTCTCCCCTGCATTGCCACAGCCGAGATAACCGGCGGTCACAAACTGCTGTATTTGGTGCTTGTCTGACAAGGTCTTTATTTCCCCATCAATCTTTAAAGATCATGGGATACAATAATCCTGTTTGGCAATTATTTACTTGCAAGGCTTAAAATATATCACCGCACGATTTCCTAGCATTTAAGGACTCCTGTTGTTCTTCTGATGGACTGGGCTTTGCATTGGAGTCGGCATTTTTCTTCCATCTTTCAATATTCTTTGTTCTGTAGTCTTGGCATTTGTGCTCTGTGGAGAAATTCCTTTCTGTCTGTGTCTCTCTAAGGTTCTAATGGTTAGTTCGCTGTTTGTCTGTCTCTTGCCTAGGTTTGGGGATTTTCCTGCTATAATTTGATGAACGGGGTTTTCATGCCTTCAGTTTTCATCTCGGTTCTTTCTACTCAACTCTTGGATTGCATCCCTGAATATAAGTGAGCCTCCTGCTTCAGTCTCCTGAGCCATTCAGGAACACAGCTGCACACAACTGCATCCAGCTAAACCAAAATAGCTTTTAATTTATTTGGTTATAGCTTATTAATGATATAATATAATAGCTTATGGGTGGCATACTTTTGCCTTGGGGATCAAACTCAGGACCTGAGGCAATCTAGGCAAACGCTCTATTGTTGAGCCACATGCCCAGGCCTTCAATAATAATTTAAAATTAATTTAAAGACTATTGAAGAGTGAACATCCCTCAGCACTATTGTTGGAGCACATGTCAAATCGTACCAAGCTCTGTGGTCAATTAGCTCCTTCCGCTTTCACATGAGGAAATGCATGTTCTTTTCTGCCTTTACCAATGAGAAAGAGAAGAAGCCAAGACGACGACCAAAGGGTTATATAATCAGCCCAAGACTGCGTGGGTGGCACGCAGCGGGAGCAGGGTAGAATCCAGGTGTCTGATTCCAAAGCCCGTGATAGATACTGTCCCATCTGCGATCACACCCACACTCGAGAGTGTCAGAGCAGAAACGTGTAAGTCCTGAAGTGAGGGAGAGGATGGGGGGAAAGAGAAAGTGAAGGCAATATAGGATTCTTCAGGCAGGAAAACTCCGAAGCATGAATTTTAAGAGATGAAGGGAGATGGGGCGCTGGCATTTATTTAGAAAATGCCATGATTGCTAACATAATAGACTCATTCGTCGGGAGCCTGCAATCAACACAGCGCCCAGCACAAAAGGCCCAGTGTGCTGAGGATGTGCCTGCTATGGCTGGGAGGTGTGATCTGCTTGGAGACGTCATCCATTCAAGGCATGGAACTGAGGACATGGGCAGCGGTGTCCCTGATGAATTCCAGCCCCACAAGCACTTCTCCAGTGCCTGCTGCCCCTCCCAGACCAGGAAAATGTTCTAGAGCAGTGGTTCTCAACCTTCCCAATGCTGCAACCCTTTAATACAGTTCCTCATGTTGTGGTGACCCCACCATAAAACTATTTTCATTGCTACTCCATAACTGCAGTTTTGCTACTGTTGTAAATCATAATGTGAATATTTTTGGAGATAAGGGGTCGTAACCTAGAGGTTGAGAATCACTGCTCTAGAGACTAAAGGAGATCGAAAATAAAATGTCATGTTCCTCCTTAGCCCCCTTCTTCCCTTCCTTGTTTCCAACCTCCAAACTGCTTCTAAAGCAGGGTGGCTTTTTCTCTCTCTCTCTTTTTAAAATTTATTCATTTACTTATTTATTATGTATACAATATTCTGTCCTTGTGTATGCCTGCAGGCCAGAGGAGGGCACTAGACCCCGTTACAGACGGTTGTGAGCCACCATGTGGTTGCTGGGAATTGAACTCAGGACCTTTGGAAGAGCAGGCAATGCTCTTAACCTCTGAGCCATCTCTCCAGCCCCTGGCTTTCTCTTGAGAACAGCTCAAATCTATTTCAGATAGTTGACAGGTTCCCCATAGATTTGGACCCTGTCTGTCTGACCCACCCATCCCCATTCCTGTTGACATCTCTCTACTTGTCTTTTAAAATGTATGTGTGTGCATGCACGTGTGTGTGTGTGTGTGTGTGTGTGTGTGTGTGTGTGTGCTGCACACGTGTGGTGGTCAACTTGTGGGAGTCAGTTCTCTCCTTCTGCCATGTGATCCCCCAGGACAGAACTCTGGACATAAGGCTTGGCATCAAGAACGTTTACCCCCTGAGCCCCCTCACTGGCTCTATCTCTCTCTATTTCATCACTAAAGACATCTGAGAACTTTTTCTTTGTTTTGTTGAAACAGAAGTTGTATTATGTAGCCAAGGTTAGGCTCAGCCCCATGGTAGGCAAGTACTGGAATAAGTAGGCATGCAGGAATCTTTAGAACAGCTTGCAGACCCTGTCAGGGCCCTTTTCCTTTAACATCTTGCTGACGGGCTAGGGAGATGTCTCCACAGGTGAACATGCATCTATCCAAGCTTGAGGACCTGGGTTAATTCCTCAGGACCCACATGGTAGAGAAAAACAACTTTCAAAACTTGTTATCTGACCTCTGCATGCATGGCATTACATGTACATGCCTATGCATGTGAGCATACAAACACATACAAATAAATAAGCAAATATATGGATGGAGGGATGGATAGATAGATAGATAGATAGATAGATAGATAGATAATGTAGTAATATGAGCGGCGGGGCTGCATCCCCAGCACCCCGGCAGCCTGGCTAGCTTATGCTCCGAAATAACAACACACAAATTGTATTCATTTAAACACTGCTTGGCCCTTTAGCTCTAGCCCTTACTGGCTAATTCTCACAACCCGATCAACCCATCTCTAATAATCTGTGAGCACCGGTCTTACTGGGAAAGATTCAGCATGTCTAACCTGGCGGCTTGCTTCATCGCGTGCGTCTGCCCAGGAGAGCAGAGCATGGCCTCTCTCTGAGGCGTCTGCTCCCGAGAGGAGAGCTGTGGAGTCTGAGCTCACTTCCTCTTCCTCCCAGCGTTCTGTTCTGTTTACTCCTCCCACCTATCTCTAACCAATGAGAGCCAAGCAGTTTCTTTTTATTTAACCAATGACCTTCCTCCATCATAGATAGATAGATAGATAGATAGATAGATAGATAGATAGATAGATGTAATGCAAATTTTTTCAAGCATATTGGTGACATTGGGCTTAAATTCTAGCTTCCTTTTGCAAATCATAACATACAAGTCCCTGCAAATGAGCTCAGATGTCTCTTTTCCTTTCAGGCTAACACTGTTACAATACTCCTCCCACACAAATCATACACACACACACACACACACACACACACACATGCTTTTTTCACGCAGAACCTCTAGAGCCTCCCTTCTGGCCAGTGAGAATTGTGCCCCCCACCTTCTCTGCACCTCAGTTTTCTCACCTAGACAGTGGGTGTCGGAAAAGCAAACAAACAATTCAGGCACTAGCATGCATAGACGCTGAGCGCAGGCCTAGCTCTTCTCCGGGCTCCCACGCCAGCGCCGGTCAGGTGGTTCAGCATTCTAGGGGGTGACTTCCTCACACATGTTGTCAAAAGCAGTCCTGTCAAAGTGAATTCCGAGGCCCCCCAGAACGGCTGCCTCCTCAATTCTTGCCCTTTTCTCCTGTTCCTCCCACACACTCGCCTGTAGTCCAACCCTCTTTCTCCTCACTGTATTCAGGCATCCCCAGGGCCTTTGCAATTGCTGGTTCCCTTACTCAGAATGTTCTTCCCAAATATACACGTGGTTTCCATCCCCTCAACCCTGAGGCCCTTTCCAAGAGTGGGGCACAGCAAGACAAAGGGACATGTCTCCTTTGTGATAATCACTCCAAATGAAAAATTGTTATCACAAGTTTGGTCCAAGTTACCATCATAATTGCTGAGGAGACAGAGACAGAGAGTACTCAGTTACAGCACTGAGGGTGTAAACTGACGTTCCCTGAGTTTTGTCAGGCCTGGGTGGACCTAGGAACGAACGCTCCCAGAAGCCCCCTTACACACACTGTTGGCCAACATCTGCAAGCTCATGTGTGAAGATAAAGCCTTCTGGAGTAGTTTGAAAAGAAAAAAAAAACTGTCC
Source organism: Microtus oregoni (assembly GCF_018167655.1). Taxonomy (NCBI): domain Eukaryota; kingdom Metazoa; phylum Chordata; class Mammalia; order Rodentia; family Cricetidae; genus Microtus; species Microtus oregoni. The sequence continues at coordinate 10,327,560 of NW_024543064.1, read as the reverse complement.
CCAAAGAGAGTGGCACTATTAGGAGGTGTGGCCTAGTTGGAGTAGTTGAGGCCTGGTTGGAGGAATTACGTCATCTCTGCCCAGAGGCAGGCTTTGAGATATCATATATGCTCAAGATATTGCCCACTGTCACAGACCACTTCCTTTTGCCTGGAAGCCAAGATGTTACTCGGTTACTTCTCTAGCACCATATCTGCCTGCATGTCACCATGTCACACTGTGATGATAGCAAACTACACCTCTGAAAATGTAAGTCACCCCAATCAAATGCTTTCATTTTAATAGTTTCTGTGGTCATGGTGTCTTCACAGCAATAGAAACCCTAACTAAGACACCTTCCAAGTGCATTCAGAGGGCCCAGAAGCCCCAGGGCAGGCCTGGGAAACGTTCAGGGGGCTTGGGAAAGAATCTGGACTTCTCTTGGTCCATGAGGCAGCCACACTATTGCGCTATGAACACAAGAGGGCAGTGTAGTTACATGGAGAGCTCTGAAGGCCCTCCTTGAGGAGGTGAGTTAGTTTCTGATAGCTGGGAAGATGCACCTCAGGAGAACAGCCTGGGAACCTACTCCAGCGTTGCCTAGATATACTGACCGAGGCGCATCTCCAAAAACACAACACACACACACACGAGAGAGAGAGAGAGAGAGAGAGAGAGAGAGAGAGAGAGAGAGAGAGTGTTTAGGTCTACATCATGTGGCCTGGACTAAAATCCCAGCTCTACCTACCTGTGTGACTCTGAGCAAAGCTCTCTGCCTCGGTTTCCCCCTCTGCTCTCCTTAAAGAGACTTCCTGAGAACTAAGTAACTCAAGTCTGGGAGATATAGCACCGAGCTAAAGTATTTAGCACACATATGAGGTCCTGGGTTAAATCCCCGGCATCCTCCCTACCCCTACCAACAACAAAGCAACACTGAAGGATACACAATGTGGTTGCAGTATGAAATGTCCTCTATAGGCTCATGTGTATGAACACTTGGTCCCCAGCTGACGGTGCTGCAATGGAAGGTTCTGGAACCTTGATGAAATGTGCCACTAGGGACGTGAAGTTACAGCCTGGCCCCACTTCCTGTCCGTCCTCTGCTTCCTGACTGTAGATGCAGTGTGACCAGTCGCCCCACCTCCTGCCACCATGACTTCCTACCATGACGGATTACATCCAATCCAGTTGTAGCCCACACATGTGCACACGCATATACACACACACACACACACACACAGCCACAAAGCCTTTCCTCCCTAAGCCGCTTTTTGTTCGGTATTTTTGTCCCAGCTATAAGGAAAGCAAGTAATGAATGTAGTGTATAGCCAAGAGATTGGTGTCCTAGGTAGTTTTATTTATTTTTATTTACTGTGTAGGGGTGCTCTGCCTACATGTATATCTGTGTGCCGCATGCATGCAGTGCACAGGAAGCAAGAGGAGGGCACTGGGTGTCCTGGAGACAGAATTACAGATGGTTGTGTGAAGAAGGACATGTAAAAGAAATCCCACACTAGCTCAGAATTGAGAATAATAGAGGGTTATTTATTTAGGGGTAGACTCACAAATCACAATCCTCTGCTGGAACGGGGAACAGCAACCGAATCCTGCAGCTGGAAAAGAGACTGGACCTACACTTTACATCAGCATAAATAGTATAAGAAGCCACGCCCAAGTGGGCAGGTAACTTAAAGGCTACTGGCTGTAGGAATTTCCACAGCAGTTGTGAGCTGCCGAGTAGGTGCTGGGAATTGAACCTGAACCCAAGTCCTCTAGAGGAGCAGCCAATGCTCTTAAGCTCTGAGCCATCTCTCTAGCTCCATGGGCGATTCTTGATCCTGTTGAGATGACAATCAAGACTGACCTAAGAAACCGAGCAGGGTGTCGGGCAGCTGGGGAGGAGTGTGCGTCAGCCCCAGGCCCTGGGCTCTAGTCTGATAACAGGCTGGCTGGATGAGACAATCTCCCCAGGGGAGGTGGAAAAACTGAATATGATCAGGCATTACAGCACCTACCAGATCTAAAGAAGTTGAGGTCTGACGGGGTAAGAAGTGGTTCTATATAAAAGAGGCCCGTGCAAAGGCTCGGAGGTGTGAGAAGCTGCAGCCATGCTTAGTGCTGTCAAAGGGACTGACTGAATTGGTTCTGACATCCCTGTTCTATAAGGGGCCGCTACAGTGGAGCATTTTCTGGGCTGTGCTGGGAACTAAGGACAGACACACTTGTCAATTGGTTCCATCCTGCAATCTGTCATGTCCCTCTCACGGGAAATGCCTCCCTGGTGCTGGCCTTAATGCATTTGGGATGCTATAGAGAATCGGCCACAGACTGGGTGACTCATACCCTTAGCTCACAGCTCTGGAGCCTGGACTGAGTGAGGATTTCTCTAATGACTAGCCAGCACTTTTCACTGTGGCCACACCGTATGAAAGGACTGGCCAGCCCCCTACCCAGGGTATCCCTTGGGACACAGATTCCATTCGTCATTATTTTTTCAAGGGCCCCATCTTCTAATACAATCTAATGGAGACACAATTTCATTATGTACATTCCAGACATAGACATTCAGACGGCAATTGTATTCAAGGTGGTCCCCTATGCAACTGGCATGAAGCCCTAGGGCACCCAGCTCTGGCAGGGCAGGAAGACAGGCTGAAGAGTCATCGTGGTCAGTAGATTTGCCCCCTAGTAACCTGAATTTTTCAAGGCTAACCCAATCCAAGGACTCTAAAACCTCCCAAAACAGCCACAAGCTAAGGACCCAGAGTATGTATCTCTCTCTCTCTCTCTCTCTCTCTCTCTCTCTCTCTCTCTCTCTCTGAGGTTGTGCTGACAAGGGTTATAATTGATAAGAAGGAGACAGGAAATTGGGATCATTTCATGAAACCCTGATTCAAGATGACAGGCTAAAAACATGTTCACCATTTCCTGCCCACCATGTCCCTGTCCCCAGTCCTAGGAAACAAACAGGAAAATCCTTAAGGAAAGAATGTGTAGACCTCTAAGAGATGAGATGAATCCCATCCCCAAGACAGATGCTCTGAGAGTCTCTAAAGCAGAGCAGAAAAGACAGCCATGGGAGCGAGAGAAAGGGGAACACCGTCCGAGGTATGCAGCGTGAAGATGGTGATGAAGGTGAGGGCACCTTGAGATGGCAGGGGCGGAGCAGTTTTCTGTGACTAAGCCCCGCCCTCTCATAGGGAACAAGGATGTGGCGGGTGAGTGGGTTCCATATTCAGAACCCCAGGGGGCCTCAGCTGCACCCACCTCCCTTGTTTGTGCTGAGCAGCAGGAGACAGCTTCTCCAAGAGATGCCTCCAGAAGACCCCCCAGATCCCACAGTGGGAGCCCCAAAACCAAGGAGATAAACTACAGGCAAATACTCTGCCCATCAGTTATCCGTTACCATAACAAATACCTGAGGTGAACCGAAGGAAGAAGAGGAAAGACTTATTTTGGACCACAGGCTTCAGTCTCCCACCAACCATCATGGTTGCTTTGGGCCTGTGGCAGCAGAACACATCGAGGTGGGGACACATGGAGAGGGCTGGCTCACTTTGAGGCAAGTGTGGAAGGAGAGTGGAATCCCACAATTCCATTCTAGGCTGTTCTTCCCAACAACTAAGCCTCCTGCTAGGTCCTGACTCTTCAAGGTTCTACTTTCTCTCAGCACCATCAGGGATTGAAACCCAGTATTCAGCACTCTAGGGGCCTGGATTAGATACCAATGCGAGTTACCCAGTCAGTCATGAATCATGTATCCAAACTGTCCTCTGGCGTTCCTGGGTACGCCAGATGTACTGTGGTAAAGAGGGAGGGAGAAAGGGAGGGATGGACAGAGGGACAGAGAGAGATAGATGGATTCTGCATAGAGGAAGGGGAGTCTCACAGTCAAGACTGACCACATTTGAAGGAACATCTGTGCCCCACTCCTGAAGAAAACAAAGTGCAAAACCAACCGGCATAAGCCCAAAAGAAGTGTGGCGGCCTCCACTGGTGCCTGTCCCGTGTGGCATGCGGGTACACATAAATAGACACATACATACATATATACATACATACATACATACATACATACATCATAAATAACCATCTAGCAAAGAAAGACAGCCAGCATTTCACAGCCAGTCCATTTCAGTTGAAAACTCAAGAAGGAGATAAATGTTTAAACAGAGTGGAGATGAGCTATGTAAGCAAAATATGAGTCCAGGAAGTCTTCAAAATGTACTTCAAGAGTCCTAGAGTCATAAACCATTAGTGGGAAAGAGATGGAGCTAAAAGGTACTCGAGAAAAATCAAAAGAGAACCAAGAGAACCCCCAAAATTCTGATGGCTGACACATAGTGCCCAGTAACTACACATGCAAACCACAAGCACCAGCCACGTGTGTAGTTTTACATTTCAAAAATGAGGCAATGGGACCCCAAAGGAAAATCAGGGTCGCCATATCACACTCACAGCTGTGATGCAGTTCACATCACTGTGTTAGAGCCCTGTGTATGCACGCACACGTGCGCGCACACACACACTAATATCAAAGAAAACGAGGCTGTCAATTTAGGAAGGAGTTGGGGGAGACATGGGAGGGGATAAGGGAAGGAGGAAAAGAAAGGAAGGGGAAAGCGATATAATTATATTTTAGTTTAAACATTCACATTTCTAAAGCATACAATAATAAAGAAGCAAGTGAATAATTGTGCTGGGTCATGTGATAAAATACATGTAACCAGCTGTATTTTTTAAATCGGGGTAGGATACTGTCTCTACACCATGGGTCAGAGGCCAGCTTCGTAAGATAAAGCCTTCCCAGCTGACCACACTGGCCCATGTATTGGGAGGGCTATATCCGACCCCAGAAGACATGCTCTCAGCTGCCTGCCCTGCCTCCTTCCGTTGACAGGACCAGCACTGGATATCTGGGGGACAAGAAAAGACAGGGAGGAAGGATAGTGGATTGGGGGAAAGGAAGGAAGAAAGGGGAGGGGGCAAAAGAGAGAAGAGAACACACCCCTCCTGAAGCTTGAAATCCTTTTTTCCATTCAGCCAAAAAGCTTCCAGCAGGCCTCAAACTATCAACAACTCCTAAAGGCCCACAGGACTCTGGGCTAAGACACTACCCTTTGCTCACAGCAACGAGGTCTGACCTGGTTTGAGGTTCCCCTGGGAACCGGTTACCCAAACTCTCATATTGATAAATAACACAACTAGGCAGGAGGAGTACTGGGGAATGGGGCATGGGCACACCTTCCTCCCGGGAACTCTGTGGCCTCCGGTGCCGCCTTTCTCATGACACATTCACCTCAGAGGCTTTCTCCGGGGCAGAAACTGGAGGTGGACGGTACCGGGACCCACCTGGATCCGTACAGCACCATTGCCTCGGGGTATGAAGACAATCAGGAAATTGAGACTCAACCCAGTTGTTCATTACGGCTCAGCTGCAAGTAAACATCAGAGCAGGTGACACTGTGACGCCTGTGTCAGGGCTAAGGTCACACACTTCAGGAATCCCTCCCATCACTCAGCCGCCGCAAGACCTCCTTGCTGTGTACAAGACCCTAGGAGATAACTCCAGACCACAGCTCCACTAAAGAACAAAAATCCTGCCACTAATGCTTGTTCTGGGACACAGACAGATCTTGGAGCTGTCCCAAGCTCACAAGTACAAGCCAGGTGTAGCTCTAAGTGTGTTAGGTCATCTCATCTCCAGATACCGCTGTTGCCATTTCACACAAGGGAAAGGCAAGGCAAGACCTAGGATTTGGACCCAAGCAGCCTACCTACAGGTCCCATGATCCTCACCAGTAGGCTATACTGCCTGTCTGGGAACCCAAGTATACTCTCAGATGATGCTGCCCCCAAAGTTGGGCCATATTCTGTCCTCTTCAAAGCTCTTGCTCAAGGGCCCTCCCCATAGCTTGTGACTACTGCTGCCAATCAGACATGCTACTGCCCGCAGGAATCATGCAGTGGGATCTCAGCTGGTAGAGCAGAAGGCTTACCCACCAGAACAAAAGCCATTCTGATGGAGGCAAACCCAGTTCCCAAAGTTCTGGGCCTACCACTTTTTGCATACTGACTGATTCTCACAGGGGATCTCTTGTGAAGCCATGAGCACTCTCCCTTGGTGTATGATTCAACAGAGTATGGATCATTGGACCCAATTCTTTTCCATGTACTGGCCTATTGGGTCATCACTCCCAACTCTGCGGGACCTCCAGTGGGAAATTTAGTCACGCAGTCAATAGCCTTGATTCCCACGGTCTAATCTCTGTTCCATTCCCGAGATCCATCAGAAGCCACCTCCCTGTGGCTCTCCTCCATTGAGATCCATCAGAAGCCGCCTCCCTGCTGCTACCCTCCATTTGGCAGGATACGCAGTCAGGAAAGGAGTCTATCGTATAGATCACATTCGGGACCTTCAAAGATAAGGGGATGTCCAAGCTCAGAGAATTGCCTTTGTTTTGAGTGTGCATAAACTGGAAACATTACAGAACAGGAGAACAGCAGGAGACGAATAAGGAAACAGATGCAGGAAAGAACATAGTGGAGAGATCTTTTCACCCTCAGATCTAAGTCCCATGCTTGCTGTGAGTCTTCTTCTGGCCCCTGAGAGGACGCTGAAGCTGGCACTCAAAGATCCCAATACACACACACACACACACACATGCAGGCACGCACACTAATGCAAAGCTGGGGAGGCAGAAAAACATGGAATGAGAGAAATCCCATAGACTCCAGGTACTGCCAGCTTCGGTTCTACCTTCTCCTTCTGGGGTTTTCTGCCATATCTGTATGGCACACATCACAAGAGGCCATTCTTTCCTCCAGACACCCCTGTCACACGCAGGGCTGGAGCAGACCCCACAAGCAGCCCCAAGGGACTAAAGAGCCAGCTCAGTTGGAAAAAGTTTTCCCTGAAAACAAGGGATTGTGTTCAATCCTGGCCACCCACATAGAAGCCAGACAAGGCATCCTGCTCTTATAATCCCAATACCCAGGTAGGGGTTGAGACAGGTGAATCCTGGGGCTCACTGGCTAATCAGTTCAGTTGAGTTGGTGACCCCCCAGGTCTCAGTGAGAGACCCTGTCTCAAAGAAAACCAAAGTGGATGGTCTCCAAGGAGAAATGCTGGATGCTGTCCTCCGGCCTCCACATGCACATCCATGTCCACACACATGAACACACACAAAAGAATGGCACGAGCAGACTATGCCATGGACTCCCTTGTCCATTGGCTGCTCAGTGGACTCAGCCAACAGGGGGTACACTGTGAAGACAAAGGGCAGATGAGTTTACACATTCGTTCCTCTGTTCTTGCTGGTGCCTTGATGATCTCAGGCAGCTTTCCCTTCCTATCACACACGTGGGCCCAGGGTTCTGAGGCCTCCTGCCTTTCCAAGCTCTTTGAGGTTGCTTCATCCCTATTACTTCCACCTTTGCATCTCTACCAAAACCAATCTTCCAATCTGAACGTGATGCCCACTTCCTGCCAGGACCCGATGGTCTCTGGAGGAAACCAATAAGTGACGAGACCATTCACTCACTCGACTCTGGCAGGTGGGTGAAGACTGGGGATGCACACTGAGGAAATCCAGACGCAACCTTGTTCTCGTGGACTTGACAGCCTAAGGAAGGGCACCCAACTGCGGAGAAAAGCTCAGAACAACAGCTCCGAAGTGCTCCAGGCAAACCCGCCGAGGTCACATGACACGGACCAGGGAAGACCGTGACTCAGCCAAGGAGGTCAAAAGGCAGAAAGAGCACTGTGGTGGCCTTGTTCAGCCATCAACCGGCACATAACTCAGTGTGAAAGCTGAGGCGGGAGGACAGACGTGGGATGTAGAGACAGCAGCTGAGGACACACTGTGCTCTGACTGCTGTCCCATCCTGGAGTGGGGCTGCTGCAGGTGAGGTGCACACCCCCAAATTAGCTCTTCCTCCTAGAATCTTTGGCTGCTCTTGATGTGGGGAAAGTACTCTGCAGCTTGCCAACTTAAGGACGTGGGTGGAAGATCTTTTGGTGAGCCCATTAGGATTAAATTGCCACACCGCCACCCTACGCAAACTCGTATGTTGAAATCCTGCCACCTGCTACTCTGAAGGTGGCCGCACACAGAATTGGCATCTTTGAAGAGGCGATTCAGTTAAAGCGGGGTCCCTGGAACGGGCCCTAATCCCTTTAACATAACTGGTGTCTTTAAAAGGGGGAAGGGTGGTGGCAGACACACCAGGGAAGGTGACATGACTTCACAAGGAGGAAACACAGCCCACAAGCCCAAGAGAGAGGCCTGGGGAGGCGCGCCCTCTGCAGCTCTTTGTCCTCAGCCTTCCGGGTCCTGAACCCCAGGATTATACACGTCCTTGGCATGCCCCCCCCCCCAGTCTGTGGTGCTAGCTACAATAACTCTACTGGATTAAGACAGCCTTAAATGTGATCACGACTGTCCTCATAGAAGGGTGGGGAGGGATGCTGACCCAGAAATACCCTGGAAAGGAGCCAAGGTAACCTCAGAGGCAGAGAGGTGAGTGGTACAACCAGGAAGCAGGGAGAAGTTTCTCTCCTAGAGCCTACGGGGAGGTAGGGAGCATAACTCCTCTGGCATCTTTATTTCCAGCTTCCAGAAGCATGACAGAAAGCTTTGCCGTCGCAGTCCACCATGTGTATGACCATTTAATATCACGGTGCAGGAAGATAATATACCTCTTAATTCCAAAGCACGAACTGACTCTGCACTAAGGAGCTTACACAGTCTTAGTGAATAAGGTTTAGGATGAAAGCAGTTTGTTTGAATTTTCTACTACTTCCAAGAATATCAAACTTTAAAGGCTGGGGAGGTGGCTCAGGGCTTGCCTTGCAAACATGAGGACCTGAGTTCTATCTCCAGAACCCACATAAAAATGCAAGCCTTGGGCTTGAGAGCTGGCTCAGTGGTGAAGAACACGTACTGCCCTTCCAGAGGACCTGAGTCCAGCTCCCAGCACCCACACCAGACAGCTCATAACCACCTGTAACCCCAGCTCCAAAGGATCTGACACTCCTAGCTTCCACAGGCACCCTCACACATGTGTATCTACCTACACATGGATACACACATACACATAATTAAAAACAAATAAATCTTTTTTAAGCCAGTAATTGGTTACTTTCTCTTGATGTGATAAAATATTATGATCAAAAGAAACTTATAGAAGAAAGTTTATTGTTGGCTGATGGCTGCAGAGGGAGACTCCACAATGATAGGGGAGGCACGGCAGCAGCTGTCCGGAGCCAGATGCCAAGAAGTCACATCTGCAACCACCAACAGGAAGCAGAAAGAGTGAGCTGAAAGTGGGCAAGGCTACAAGCTCTCAGAGCCCACCCCTAGAGATGCACTTCCTCCATCATGGCTGTACCACCTCCCCATAACCTCCCAACATAGTGTACTAACTGGGAACCAAGTGTTTAAATACCTGAGCCCACTGGGGACATCTCTCACTCAAATCACTACACCGGCATGGCAGGATGCCCTTGTAATCCCAATACCGAGGAATGAGAAACACAGAGATCCCTGGCTAGCCCACTGAGACTACTTGACAAGTCCCAGGACAAGGAGAAACCCTGACTCCAAAAATAAGGTGGACAGCGCCTGAGGAGCGGTACCCAAGGTTGTGCTCTGCCCTCCACATGCATGCAAACACACACGGAGAAGCACATACACACACATACACATGCACACATGCACACATGCACATACAATACACACAAAAAGAATACCAAACCTTTAGGAATTTCCATAGGTGCTAGAGGTGACCATCAAAGATGCATATGGAAAACTGAGTTAACATATGTGTGAAGAATTCATTGGGCATTAAAGTCATCTTGGGCACCCAGAAGAGATGGTAAGATGGTGACTCTGGGAATGGTTGTGTTTACCCCGCCCCCAAGTTTTCCTATTTCCTACAGTAAGTTTAAAGCATAATCGTGCTTGTCGATCACTACTGGCAGAGGCTGGAGGTCGTGGTCCCTGATCCTTAGAACTGCCCATTGGATTGGATTTATAGATGGGAGAGGCGAAAAGAAGTCATTTGCCAAGCCCTGTAAGAGTAGGGACCCTATTTTGGATCCCAGAAAGACGGACTTGCAAATCTGGACTCAGTGCCATCACTAAGCATCTTGTGATGGCTGGAACGAGTCAGCTGTGGAGATTTTCATCAATGAGAAGGCAGCACGCAGAGGAGAACGGTACTGAAGCCACCATGTGACTGAGTCGGGCTGCCCAAGATGTATGCGCCTCCTGATAGAAAATTACAGAAATTGCTGAGCAAGGAAAACACGGAAAAGCTAACTCAGGGTTTATTTAAAAATAGCCAAGTTTCATCAGGCCGAGTGACAGTCCTGAGGACTCTGGAGCCCAGATTATCTGACCACCACCACCTGGTCCTGAGGACTCTGAAGCCCAGACTGTGTGTGCCACCTGGTCCTTCTTGGTGCTCCCAAGACCCATCATTGCAATTTTTCAGGAACCAGATGGCAGAGTTCCCAGCAACCAGTGAAAAAAGCAAGCACAGAGGCCCATCAGAGATGGTGACTGTGGGCCACATCTTCACCTCCTTCATCCACTCAGCATCTCTTTAGAACCAGCATCCTGGTCCCAAAAATCTCACTCCACACCCTTGCCCAAGGCAGATCCACAAAGGCCCACTGAAGACCTCACCTGAAGACCTCACCTGCACATATCACATACCACACCACCAATGGGACATGTTCCTTTAAAATATCCTTCTGAAGCAGACCTGTGTGACAGTCACCTTCTATAGCTTGGGGAGGTGTTACACACCTGCGACTTCCGTATATAGGAAACTGAGGCAGGAGGATCCCAAGTTCCAAGCCATCCTGGGATTCACATTGACAGCCTCACTCAAAATAATATTCGGCCATGAGTATAGACTCATCTTTCTTACTCTATCAATTATTTATGGACCTAGCACGTTAGTTGGGGCATCTATGGTTTGTGGCTACTAGTCTGAGGGACCCCTGGGTAAGATAATGGAATACAAGGAGCCTCCCTGTGGCCCTGTGCCTTGGGAACTCTTCTCCTGGGGATATGTAAACAGGTATCTACTCCTCTTTATAAGGCGCCAATGACAGACTAAAGCATGATTCCACCAAAGCCCAACTTGGGAAAACCAATGAGTTTATGGGGTTTTCTTCCGGAGCATGGGGGAGGGGTTACATATAGAAGTATGGTGACCCCAGAGCACCCACACCAGAATGTCTTGCCCCAGCATGAATGATGAATTCCCCACAGCTGCCCAGATGGAGTCCCCACTTCGGTTGTCCTTTCCCAGACTTGCAACTTCTGAGGCCACAAGGCCATGTGCAGTGACATGGCGAAGGCCAGGAATCTCGTGTGGTAGCTAATGACTCTCCCCTCCCTCCTTCATCAGCAACAGTCAACAAGCCCGACCTTGGGAGGTCTCTTACAAGAAGGCATGGCTGTTCTGATGAAGAGGAGGGATGCTACGTTCAGAGCATGGCTCTCTACAACACTCAATGAAGGGGAAGGGCCATGGTACAGCTTTGGGAGTTTGTATCTTCAGGGGACTGTCCTAGTTTCTGTCGCTGTAATCGACACCCTGACCCAAAGACACTTGGGAAGGAAAAGAGTTCATTTTACCTGACAGGAGAGTTCATCATCAAGAAAAGCCAAGAAAGGAATACAAGCAGAAAACTGGAGGCAGGAACTGAAGCAGGGACCGGAGGAATGCTGCTCACTGGCCTCCTCCCATTGCTTGCTTTTTCATCTTCTCTGGGCTTCCTGTCAGGTGATGGTACCTCCCACGTCAATCATTAACCAAGAAAATGCCCCCACACAGACTTGCCTACAGGCCTGAAATTCCTCGGTTGAGGTTCCCTCTTCTCAGGTGACCTTAGTTTGTGTCAATTTGAGAAAAACTCACATGCAGAGGTATACTGAGTCCATAATTGTTATCACTAGCATGGATTCTTTCTCCGAATATCCAATGACATCTCCTGCTTTGAGGTATACTTACATCTAGTAACAAGATGACAAGAGCTTTCCTCTGGTTGGCATCTAAGCTAAAGTTTCTATCCTTAGTCTACAAAACTGCCTGGGATGCCTCTTAAGCATATATTGTTGATTTTCTTGGTTGACTGGACTAGATAGTCAAGTGGTTCTCAATCTGTAGGTCCATGGCTCCTTTGGGGTCAAACAACTCTTTCACAGGGTCATCTAAGACTGTCAGAAAACACAGATACTTTTATTATGATTCATAACAGGAGCAAAATTACAGTTATGAAGTAGCAACAAAAGTAATTTTACCATTGGGGGGTCACCACAAAATGAGGAGCTGTATTAAAGGGTCACAGCATCAGGAAGGTTGAGGACCACTGCTGGAGTCTATGCACGCATGTGATGTGATTGTTAATAATATCTGGGCTTTAAGTCAGCCACCTATTTGTTTGCTGTTTGATGAATTGTCTCATTCTGTATATCCTATCTTTCCTTGCTTGGTTTCCATAAGCCTTATTGTAGTGATACTTTGGGTTAACAAATAAAGCTTGCCGGAAGTTCAGAGTGCAGAGCTAAGCCCCTGGAAGCCAGGCAGCGGTGGCACACATCTTTAATCCCAGGACTCAGGGGACAGAGGCAGACAGATCTCTGTTAGTTCAAGGCCATCCTGAACTGCACAAAATTGATCCAGTCTAAAAGAAAAACAGAGCTCACATAAAAGTGATCTCAGCATTTGGGATCACAGGGCTTTAATCCCAACATTAGGGAGGTGGAGACAGGAGTGATGTGGCTGGGTAGAGAAAGAGAAATAAAAGGTGGGAGGAGACAGGAGCTCAGTGCAGACTGAGGATGCAGTCTAGGGATGCAGTCTGAGGACGGGATTGCCTGATGGGGAACCTCCTTCAGCCAATGGCCTTTGAGAGGCTGGACCAGCTTGGGCGTGGCCTTGGGTATCAAAAAGGTGCACTGCCCTCAACTGACATTCTCTCTCTCCTCTCTTACATGGATGCTGGGTTCGGTTCCTGTTCCCCATTTGTACAGAGAGCTGTGATCTGCGTGTTCCCCCTAAATGAAGAACCCCTTTATCATACTCAATTCTGAGCTAGTGAGAGATTATTTTATTCATCTTCACCTTCAATCGCCTTTTTGGTCTGAGCATTGGTAGAGGTAAGAACTCTAGTGGCTGGCTGCGCTGCTTCTCTGATCCCTCAGCTTTCACCCGCTGATAGCTGACTCTGAGTTTTTATTACTAAGAACAATTAGAACTTGTGCCACACCTTCTAGTGATCCCTCTGCAGCTACAAAGCTTCCACCCTTCTAAGAGTTGTCATCACAGAGAAAATGGCATGCATCCTAGCATATTAAAGTCTAATAAAATTATTAGTTTTACTGTTTTGCAAACAACTTAAGGAATTTACAACACTCATTCCCTTTACCTCAAGCTTCCTCTTTTAATTTCACATATATTTTAGTTAGTTTTAACTTTTAATTTATTTAGAGAGTGTGTGAGGGGGTAGGGAGGTGTCAGAGGGGGGCCCTAATTTTCTCATCAATAAAATGGAGATAAAAATTAGCGTCTGTCTATGGCAACGACATGATCATTCATGGACTTAATACGCTCAAGGAGCTGGAAACGATGCTTCAGAGGTACATGAAGGCACAGGTGTCAATGTCCTCTCATGCGGATGAATCATTCGATGTAGAGTGAAAGCTGTGTCCTTTTGTATGACTGGCAGGTCCAGCAATTGGAAACTCTACTCATAAGCTCTCTGATCCCTAGCTCTGGCCTCTGAAACAGCTCAGTCAAAACCATTTATAAGAGTTGGGTGCTGGAGAGATGACTCAGTGGTTAAGAGTGCATTCAGCTCTTGCAAAGGACTAGAGCTTGGCTCCCAGCATCCACAACAGGCAGCTTCAACCACCTGTAACTCCAGCTCCAAGGGACCCAATGCCCTCTTTTGACCTCCAGACAATTGCACACACTCATGTGCACAGACTCTCTCTCTCTCTCTCTCTCTCTCTCTCTCTCTCTCTCTCTCTGTGTGTGTGTGTGTGTGTGTGTGTGTGCACATGTGTATGAGCACATGTGTGCATGTTTGCATGCAGTTGCATATACACATGTGTAGGCAGTCTATGGAGGCCGGAGAGCAATGTCTGGCATCTTCTGAAAAACCACTTTCCACCATCTTTTAAGACAGGCTCTCTGTCTCTCTGTCTCTCTGTCTCTCTGTCTCTCTCTCTCTCTCTCTCTCTCTCACACACACACACACACACACACAGAGAGAGAGAGAGAGAGAGAGAGAGAGAGAGAGAGAAATATAAATACATCTTCCTTTTAAAAGAGTTGACACTAACCTTCCAGAACCAATACACTTACTAAATGGGCAAACCCTGGGGACCCTGGCCCAGGGTTTTGGTTATATGTGCGCTGGCTCTTCTCTGGTAAGAGGCCTCAGAACACTTGAGTGAGATAGATTCCTTCTGGTTTAAGTTCCCCCATCTCTAACATGTTAAGCCCCAACTCAACACCTCCCAAGAAAGACACACATCAACTGTGCACACACACAGACATGCATTTGTCAGCACGCACACCCCGCTGGTAGGAAAACGCTAGCAGCTGCCCAAGAGGTGATTGATGCAGTTCAACCCCACCCCCACCTCAGCCAAAGCCCCTAAAAACACATTAGAGAGCCTTGCTGGTGTCGAGAGAAAGAGTTGCTCATTTGTGTTTACAACTTATACACCCAGTCATAGCTGTGTGCTTAGACCATTACATTCATTCACACAAACACAGTGCCTGCTTCTATTTTGCTGAAACTAACCATTCCCTGAGATTTCACAATTCACTAGCATTAATTGGCAAAATTGAATTCTTCCAGCATGAATGGAGACAAATGACTCTCATTATTTAATCAGCAGAGGACCAAGGGCTCTGCACACAGATGCTATGACCACAGGGGTTTGCCGGGACATGCAGGAGCTGCTTCTTGCTTCGTTCAAGTGCAGACAAACAAGACAAGATTGGCAGGCACTGGTGGCAAATAGCCTACGGGTAACCTTGGCTGGCCAAGACAGAGCCCAGCTCAGGGCCCCCTAAGTATGGTGTTTTGCTTTTTGCTGTTGCTGTTGTTGCTGCTGTTGTTTGGGTATTTTGGATGCAGATTTCTAACACATGACTGAGAAGACATAATGGGATGGCCAGCGACATAGAGGTGTCTGAATCCCAGTACTCCCTTTCTCTAGATATCACATCCAGAAAATTCCTATGAAACACACAAAGCACAGGCTAAACATTACCAACTATTATAGTGTTGATATGAAGTGTCGTTCAGAAGGCTGTGCATTGAAGGTTTGCTTCTTAACTGGTGGCACCATCTGAGAAAGTTCTAGAACTAAGACTTAGGAATGAGTCAGATAGGGCATGTTCTTGAGAGTTGTATCGTATCCCAGGTCTCTTTCTTTTTCTGTCTCTCTTCATCTCTGCCTCTCTGTCTCTGTCTCTCCCCCATCTCCCTCTTTGCTTCCCACCCTTTGTGGGCTGTACAGTCCCACTGTCATCACGTTCTGACTCACCGTGGCCCAGACTCAACACAGCCACGGACTGTGGACTGAGCTCTCTGGAACTGCAAATGGAAATCAATCCTTCCTCAAGTTGTTTATGCCAGGCGTTTTGTCTCAGCAACAAAAACCCCAATACACACTTCGATAAGCCTGTCTCCCAACTCCGCGCCTTGGGTCTGTGGGGACTAGGCTGTGTCCAGACACTTGCCACATACTAAGTACTCAGTAAGAGAAGGGGCAGGAGAAAGACAGGGAGGCAAAGCAACCACTTCAGCCTATCCCACCTGATCAAGCAGCCAATGCTGCAAGGATGCTGTGAGGCAATGCACAGGACCAATGGCCTACAGGAGACATTCAGGTTCTTCTGTGGGTGAGCAGATGGGCTGCTATGCTGCTGTGGCTCGGTTCTGGAGATGGGGTCAGGCCTACTGTGTGGAGAAGCAGGCTCCTGGGAAATCTCTTTCTACAGCAGGTAGCAGGAAAGTGAACTCCAAGATAAACCACCCCAGCATGTTTAAGGCTTCTAAACCACGTGCGCGCGCGCACGCGCGCACACACACACACACACACACACACACACACACACACACTGAGCCAAGTCATAGGACCAAGTACAACATCAAGTGGGGGAGGGGATGGACTTTTCCCTCTGCCCCATAGAGATGCGCCTTTAAGTGTGTGTGCCTCAGACACATGGGTGGAGTAAAGAGAAGACGGCAGAGGGAAAGGCTAAGAGCCAGATTCAAAAGCCAGGCTACCTGACTGAACCTCACTAAGATTGTGAGCTTGGGGAAGAGACTCAAAGGTCCAGTGCCTTGGGCTCACTACCTGTCAAATGGACCTAAGAATAGCAACTGAGAGTTATAGAAGGATGGATGGAGAGGAAGGAGGGGATAGCTGATAATAGAGGGATAAATTGATTGATAAACAGTCGGATGGTGGATAGATGAATAGGTGAATATAGGTGAATGGATAGATGATAGATAGATAGATAGACAGACAGACAGACAGACAGATAGAGAGAGTGATAGATAGAGTGATAGAAAGAGTGATAGGTGGATAGGTAAATGATAAATTGATGGATGAGTAAATAGATTATAGATAGACGATAGATAGATACATAGATAGATAGATAGATAGATAGATAGATAGAGTGATAGATAGAGTGATAGATAGAGTGATAGATAGAGTGATAGAAAGAGTGATAGGTGGATAGGTAAATGATAATGATGGATGAGTAAATAGATTATAGATAGACGATAGATAGATAGATAGATAGATAGATAGATAGATAGATGACAGACGATGGATAGGTTAATGGATGGATGGATGATAGCTATATGGATAGATGATGGATGGACAGATGAATGGATAGATAAATATCAAATAGATAATAGACAATGGATGGATATATACATAATAGATGGGTAGATTAGATAGATTGTTGATGAATAATTTAGATTACATAGATAGATGATAATGATTGACTGAAACAGACAGATATCTCCTAGTTGCTTGTCTCCCCTTGAGTTTCTTCCAGAAAACTCCAGATGCTTCCCAGCCCCCAGCCTCACCTACCAGCACCCCACGATGCCAGATTCTTCCCAACTGGTCCACATCCCTCGTCTTATTCATACAATCCTTTTATGAGCCCCTGGTGCAGCTGCAGCTGCAGTGCTCACTCCAAGTCCCTTGAACGTCAGGCTCTCCTTCGGCACCACAGCCCCAGGCTGACATTGAAGCAAGCATCCCCAAAGTCATTGTGCCCGTGAATAGGGCGTCTCCGTGATGGATGGCTGCAGGCCTGAGCTGCAGCATGCTGCCTGGACTATCCATCTCCCCCTAGGAGCCAGAGTACAGCCATGAAGATAAAGAGCACACTGTGGGAGTCTCAGGCACGGCACAGTTCCCACGTGGGCCTCAGCTGCAGCTGAGCTCCCTTCCAGACTGAATCCAGACAAAGCCTTGCAGTCATACGTGACCAGTGCCTCAGCCTGGTCCAAAGGGCCAGCCCCACAGAAAACTCAAACTCAGATGGCTGATCCTGTCATTGCTGGACTGCCTCTGAAAGGTCAAGTCAACTTAACTGAAGCATGATTAATAAAACTCTGGGTCAGAAATTGGGGTTCAATCTGAAGATCCAAAAAGTAAAACAGCCAATCACCACCTCTTACCTCGACGTCAATGTGAAATGGCGATCCTTCCTCCTGGAATCTCAGAAGGAGGCTATGTCTCAGAGCTGTCTCTCCCCGTCTTATATTCCTCTCTAGGGCTGGGGTTAAAGGTGTGCACCACCATCATTCAAGGGATGCACTGCCCAGTTTCTATGACAACTGGTGTGGCTACTGGGATTAAAGGTGTGTATCATTATAGCTACTGGGATTAAAGGTGTGTATCATTATAGCTACTGAGATTAAAGGTGTGTATCATTATAGCTACTGAGATTAAAGGTGTGTGTTACCATAGTCTGGTCTGTAAGGCTGGCCAGTGGGACTGTTTTACTCTCAGATCTTCAGGCAGTCTTTATTAAGATACAGTTGAAATGCCACTACAGTTAACAAACACATAAATGAATTTTCAGGACAACCTGAGGTCAGTTTGGAGAATGAAAAGGAGTGAGAATCCATACTTGGAGAGCCCTTTCCCCAGCAGCAGAGCAGAGAAATACATGAAAGACCAGAGTATGGTGTCTAGTTTACCTTAGAGTCCCTCACCTGGAACATCACGCACCTACACCCACAATACACAGAGCCCCCACCATCGCCCTCACACAGAACCTTGATAAATGGATATCATATTCATGTTTATATCTAGACATATTATCATATGTCTATAATCCCAGCATTCAGGAGACAGAGGCTAGAGCAGCAAAGGTTTCCCTCAAGCCTAGCCTGCATAACAAGACTCTGTTTCAGAAAAAATAAAAACAATTTACTTTTCATATTTTCTTATGTGAGTCCCACACTGCAAACCATTTTGTTCCAGGCATAACGAATTTCTAAACTCCACTTCCAATTATATCCAATTATAATTTGTAGTCACAAATCAGGGAGGGGGCTAGGGAGATGACAGCTCACTGGGTGAAGTGTACCACACAGGCACAAGCACCCGAATTCGCATCCCCCAGCACCCACATTAAGTAGCCAGCTGTGGTAGTGCACACCTATAGTCCCGGTGCTGGAGAGAGGAGACTGAAGGGTCCCTGGGGTCCGTTGACTAGCTGAGGTAACTGAGTTGGCAAGCTCTAGGCCAGTGAGAGGGAGACCTTGCCTTAAAAAATAAGGTGGGTAACAGTTGAAGAGGACACCTGACATTGATCCCTGGCCTGCACACACACATAACACACATGTGCACATATATAAACATGAGCATAAAAAAACCATTAAATTAAGACAGGCATGGGTATAGAAGCAGCGCTGATTTTGAACACCCTTGGAAAAGTCACAGACCCTTCTAAACCTCAACAAACACACAGGGAGAGAAAGAGTTCCCAGAGTTACAGATTCAAGGAGATGAAATCCAGAGTGCCTGGTGCTTATTGGATTTTCAGAGAAAGTTGTGGCTGTCACCGACATTGATGTTACCGTGGACACCATCCACGATCCAATAATACCGAGTTCAAGGAAGTGACAGAATGGACTCGCCCCATGTTGGCCCGTGCAATGGGGAAGCCCTTTATGGAAAAACACATACTTTGTGCTAGCTCAGTGTGTCCCCAGACTGCATGCAGAAGTCTGATCTTTGTGCAGACTGAGCAGAGGGGCCTCTCTTGACTCCCCCCCCCCCACACACACACACCCTGGTTCCTTTGTATGTGCAGCTCACTAGATCAAGGCTAAGTTGAGGCTCTGAACACTTATATGGATGGGATGGAACCAATCAGGAATCTAAGCCCTCTCATACCCCTGGCACCTTGATACCCTGCCAGCTCATTCCCACCGCAGTGCCTTTGCCGGTGTGCTGGGATGCCCACAACCCTACGTCTCTGTATGCAAATGTATTTGCTTTTCCTTTCTCATCAACATGAACCCCGTGAGGGCAGGGACCATCTCGGCTTTGTGCTCACTCTGTCCCCATTCCTAGAATGTACATGGCTCAAAACTGAAGAGCCCAGAGCCAGCGGGACAAAAAGATGGAAAAATT
Organism: Microtus oregoni; assembly: GCF_018167655.1. Lineage (NCBI taxonomy): Eukaryota > Metazoa > Chordata > Mammalia > Rodentia > Cricetidae > Microtus > Microtus oregoni. Next base: position 10,307,863 of record NW_024543064.1, on the reverse strand, counting down.
GACATTTGAACCTACATGCACCCAAAACAGTCTGGGGCTTGGTAATACAGACCCCTGAACACCTACGCATAAGCCAGCTGGGCAGGATCTGGAATCAGCCAGAAGACAAACCTCTGGGCATGTTTGAGGAATTGTTAGTAGGGCTAACTAAGGAGAGAGGGTCTGCCTAAAATGTGGGCGGGGCCATTCCCTGGGCTGGTGTCTTAGAGCGAATGAAAGGGAGAGAGCCGCCTGAGCACCAGTGCTCACACCTCTCTGATTCCTGATTGCAGGTGTGGTGTGACCAGTCACCTCAGACTCCTGCCACCACACCTTCCCACCGGGAGACCCTGTGCCCTTGCTGCGATCTTTGAAGAAACCTTTCTGCCCTTTTAGGTACTTTCCGTCAGATGTTGTGCTGCAACAATGAGACCACACTGGCTTTCTGAATGCATCTGCAGAACAGCCTGTCCCTGCCTGAAAACAGCTCCCGTGTTTCTGTGACCCCTTCACAACCCATCACCCTCAGCTCTGTCCTACACAGAACGGTCTCTAGGTGACCCTTCAGCTCCCCAGGGTCCTTCTCCAATCAATCAGGACTGGATTCCTCATAAGAAAGGTGGCCAGACCATCCCACGGGTCCATGAGTCTCAGCACCTTGACATTATACTTCTATTATCAAAGCCCATGGCCGCACCAGGCTTGATTAGCAAAGCTATCTGAAAAGAACACAAAATCCAATCAACACAGAGAAATAATCTTCCATAAACACAAAGCCTCTCTTCAGCAGTGCAAGACTATACATCAGAGGCAGGTCCCACATACAGGACTTCTCAGGAAACAATGGGTTAAAAGGCCCAAGCTTTACTTAAGCAACTTTAAAACCAAAGTATATTTAAAATATATTATTTTGCAGTGGTTTTTTTTTCTCCTTTAAGCAAAACAACAATATTAACCTTTGGAATGGAGAGAATTTTTTTATATGATTAATGTTTTTCATCTCCCTAGCTATTCCCTTTGAAGCCCTAACTTAGAAAAATAGCAAATGAAGGGGACACTATTTGAACTGTCACCTCCATATTAAATACACTCCGTCACTCTAGCCAGTGCTTTGTCACCTTAAGAGACTGATTCGTGCTTGGGAAAATTTACAGTCATTTATTGCGGACATGTACTAGAGTTCCCGAGAGATGAACCCTTAAAATGAAGATAAATCTTTGGCTCTCATTTTCAGATCCGGGTTAGTTCTCATTAATAACGAGGACCTGTCTATGATACTTTAATCAAGATCCAGGGTCATTTCCCTCACCCGCACACATCTCTGTGTTGAAGGGGCTTGAAACAGGAACGCAGCTGGGAGATGGAAACGAGAGTCAAGAGACCCAGAAGTCCCAGGGGCTTAGACACTGCTTCCTTCTTAGGATAACACTGAGTTGGACCATTCCAGACTGAGAAAGGAAAATCCCCGTCACACAGGCCAAGATGCCACAAGACTAAAAGCCAGTGGCCCTTGTTCTTCAAGTGACTGTCCAACTAAGGAGGATAGCCAAGCTAGTGTGTCACTGTCCTGTGCTCAAGCTGCTTGAGAAACTTGTAAGGGCAGACGAAGGTGCACAAGGAATGAGAGGAAGCAGGTCCCAACCCAGTGTGTGGGAGACTCTTTCTGAGAAGCAACCGAAACCTCATTTTAATACTGAGTTAAATCTGGGGGGCAGCTAGACTCTTTAAAGGACTAGAGAGATGGGTGAGGTAGAGTGCCTGCCCTGGAAGCATGAAGGCCTGAACCGGAGTTGCATTCCCTGGGGGTCACATAAAAAAGTCAGGTGTGGCAATGCATGCTGGGAATCCCTGGGCTGGGGAGGCAGAGATGGAAGGATCCCTGGAGCTTGCTGGCCTGTCATTCAACTTCCATCAGTGAATTCCCAGCATTGCTCTCTCCTGAACTGTCGCCAACCCCAAACCCTCAGAAACAGACCTTGTCTCCAAACAATAACGAAACCAATAAAGTGGAAAGCGGTTGTAGAAGAGCCTTGACCTCTACATGCACACGTGCACACAACTACACACTCCTGCACACACACACACACACACACACACACACACAGAATCAGACCCTTCAAACAGAAAACTGAAGGTGAGGAAGACCATGGTGGAAATCAAACCGGTCATCCTCCCCACACTCTGCCTCAGCCCCTGCCAAATCTCAACCATCTTGGCCAACTATTCCCCCACACTCGGGGTATCCCTCAAATCCAGAATCAACTCCTGTGCCTTTTCTCCACATAAACCCACTCCCCTCTTGTTAACTCTTACCTGTATACAATCTCTCAGAAACACTATGGGCATTACATTCTTTTTCAAGACAGGGTTTCTCTGTGTGGCTCTGGCTGTCCTAGAACTTGTTCTGTAGACTAGGCGGGCCTCAAACTCACAGAGATCTGCCTGCCTCTGCCTCCCTGAATGAGTGGATTAAAAGTGTGATCATCTCAGCCAGCAGTCTCGAGGCTATTCTGGATGTAAAACTCTGAGGAAACTCCAACATAGGTCCTCTGAAATGTTGAATCATCTGGGACATCCACTCCTATCAGAGATTTTTCAGAGGCTCTTCCTTAATCAAACCTTATTTTTCTTAACCCAGAATGAATCCACAACCTCTCATTTCCTGTGGAAACAAAAACAAAACCTCTTCTTGAAAGTAACATATCTTTTGACTTAAATTTTGAAGTCAAGGCATTTTCAATATATATATGTCGGATTAATCTGACAGCATTTATAATCAAATATCTTTTAGGAACTGTTGCTAAATTCAAAGACAACACAATAACATACACTATCCAGATTTTCTGTGTCTTTTCCATCTTTACATGGCTGTATTTTAAACTCTATTTCTTTTATTTTTATTTTTAATTTTTTTGAGACAGACGTTCTCTGTATATCTTTGACTGTCCTTGAACTCACTCTGTAGACCAGGCTGTCCTTGAACTCACAAAGATCTACCTGTCTCTGCCTCCCAAGTGCTGGGTTAAAGGTGTGTGCCACAGCACCCAGATGCTCTTACTTTTTTTTAGGACTTTATCCTTTTTCTTTTCTTTTCCAAGCCTACATATATTCTTAAATACACTGTAAACTGTTTAGAGGGTTTTTTTTTTTTGGTCTGAATCCATCTTTGTTATATATCTTTCTTTTTCTGACCACATGAGTCTTTAATTTGCTAGGTTATGTGGCTAGTATTAATGCCATGGATTTGATGGCTGTATCCACTCCATTCCCTAGTTTTCTTAGAGTCTAGCTTCATTGCAGAGGTACTGGCAAGAGCCATGTTTATTGCCACAACTCAATGGAGTTTCAAGGTCCCTGCCACCCCCAAGAAGAATGTTGTCGCTATTCATAAACACCATTCAAGTGCTAGGTAGTGGGGCCTCTTAAAAGAGCTGCAAGGTTTTTGCAGCTAAAGCTGAGTCAGGAAGCTTCTCTTAAATGAGACCCGCTTGCTTCTAGGAAACAGAGTCCACCTGAGAAGCTGTGCTTGACTCTGTTCTTTTTGTGTCTAGAATTCCTTCCCAAACTCTCACATTTTAAGTGGATTTAGTTGTTAGCATTGGTGCCATTTTGTTGACAGAAGTTTCTGTCCCACCCAGTCTTACAGTCATTCAGTCCCAAAGAAAGACACAGAGGTCTACATTAATTATAAACTGGTTGGCCTATTAGCTCAAGATTCTTATTAACTCTTACATCTTAAAGTAACCTATAATTCTTGTCTGTGTTAACCGCATGGCTTGGTATCTTTTATCAGTGAAGCATTCTCATCTTGCTTCCTCTTGGTCTGGGTAATGACTGCAGACTGAGCCTTTCCTCTTCCCAGAATTCTCCTGTTCTGGTTGCCCCCGCCTATAGTTCCTGCCTGACTACTGGCCAATCAGCATTTTATTAAGCCAATGCAAGTGACAAATCTTTGCAGGGTATAAAATCATTGTCCCACAGAATTCTACAACTCATAAACACATTCAGTAATGTAGCAAAATATAAGATTAACTCAAAAAAATCAGTAGCCTTCCTTTACACAGATGATAAATGGGTTGAGAAAGAGAAACATCACCCTTCATAATAGCCACAAATTACAAAATATCTTGGAGTAACTCTAACCAAACAAATAGAAGACCTGTATGACAAGAACTTTAAATTTTTGAAGAAAGAAATTGAAGGAGACACCAGAAAATGGAAAGATCTCTCATGTTCCATGTTCATTTTAACATAGTAAAAATGGCAATCTCACCAAAAGCAATTTACAGAGTCAAGGCAATGCCCATCAAAATCCCAGTAAAATTCTTCGCAGAATACTCAACTTCATACAGAAAAACAAAACAAAACAAACAAACAAACAAAAAAAACAGAATAGCCAAAGCAATCCTGTACAATAAAGGAACATCTGGAGGCATCACCATCCCTGACTTCAAACTCTACTACAGAGCTACAGTGCTGAAGACAGTCTGCTATTCACATAAAAACAAACAGGAGGGCCTAAATCAAAGACCCAGATATCAATCCACATACCTATGAACACCTGATTTTTGACAAAGAAGCAAAAAATATAAAATGGAAAAAGAAAGCATATTCAACAAATGGTATTGGTATAACTGGATATCGACATGTAGAAAAATGGAAATAAATCCATATCTATTGCCATGTACAAAACTCAAGTCCAAACGGATCAAAGACCTCAACATAAAACTAACCACACTGAACCTCATAGAAGAGAATGTGAAAAGTACACTTGAATGCATTGACACATGAGATCACTTCCTAAATATAACCCCAGTAGCACAGACACTGAGAGAAACAATTAATAAATGGGACCTCCTAAAACTGAGATGCTTCTGTAAAGCAAAGAATATAGTCAACAAGACAAAATGGCAGCCTGCAGAATGGAAAAAGATCTTCACCAATCCCACATCAGACACAGGGCTGATCTCCAAAATATACAAAGAACTCGAGAAATTGGTCATCAAAAGAACAAATAATCAAGTAAAAAATGGGGTACAGACTGAAACACAGAACTCTCAACAGATGAATCTAAAATGGCTAAAAAAAACACTTAAGGAAATGTTCAACATCCTTAGTCATCAGAGAAATACAAATCAAAACAATTCTGAGATTCCATTTTACAAACATGTAAGAATGACCAAGATCAAACACAGTAATGATAACTTATGCTGGAAAGGATGTGGGGTACAGGGAACACTCCTGCATTGCTAGTGGGAGTGTAAGTTGGTATAGCTGCTTTGGATTTCAGTAGGGCAATTTCTCAGAAAATTAGGAAACAACCTTTCTCAAGACCCACTAATACCACTTTTGGGTATATATCCAAAGGATGTTCAATTGTGCCACAAGGACATGTACTCAACTATGTTCATAACAGCTTTGTTTGTCATAGCCAGAACCTGGAAACAACCTAAATGCCCCTCAGCCAAAGAATAGATAAGGAAAATGTGGTACATTTACACAATGGAGTACTACACAACAGAAAAAAATACTGACATCTTGAAATTTGCAGGCAAATGGATGGATCTAGAAAGCATCATATTGAGTGAGGCAACCCAGACTCTGAAAGACAAATATCATATATACTCACTCATAAGTGGCTTTTAGACATAAAGCAAAAAAAAAATGCAGCCTACAGTTCACAATCCCAGAGAACCTAGACAACAAAGAGTATCCTAAGAGAGACATACATGGATCTAATGTACATAGGAAGTAGAAAAAGGTAAAATCTTCTAAGTAAATTAGGAGTTTGGGGCCATGGGAGAGGGGAGGTGAAGGGATGGGGAAAGCCTTGTTAACCAATAATCTTTAAGAGGTGGGTCTTAGTTAAGGCATGGCTTCACTGGGGCCCAGGTAAAAAGGTGTGCACCTCCCTGTGTGCCCTCTCTGCGCCTTTTCCCACAGGACATTGCTGTGCTTGGATTTCTCATTTCCTGTTTCCTGAGTTTTCCCCTTATAATAAATAAAATATAATTGTTTTATCCTTAACTAGCTTGGTTATTTCCACAGAGGAGAAGGGAGAGGAAGGGACAGGAGTGAAGAAAAATATATAGCTCAATAAAAACAACTTTAAAAAATTTTTTTAAATGCTTCATAAACGTGGACACACACCAATCTGATCTTGGCAATTCCTCAAATGAGTCTCCTCTTCCCCGGTCAGTAGGTTTGTGTCAAGTTGAGCAGTTGCTAGAGTCTAAGTCCTGGGTATCTCCTAAGTGCTGGCCAATGCTCAAGGCACTAAACTGCCGAAGTGAGATGGCAACCAGTATGTAAAACCATGCCAAAGATGCCAGACTTCCGCGGAGACCTCAAGTCTTGGCATGAGCCCCTGCTGCTGACTCTAGAGGATAGAAAGCCAGCCCCAGCCAGACAGGGTGTCCTCAAGCCAGGTGCCACACACTGCCTCCTCAGCTCCTGGTGCTGTGACTTGCTGAGTCACTGCTTCTCAAGGTGACGAATGACTTTGGAGCTGAAATCTGGGAGGGAGCAGAAGTGGTCCCAGGCTCTGCTCTGCGAAGACTCTCATCTGTCCAACTCAGGACAGTAGGAGCAGACACTCAGAGCTCAGCCCAGCAAGCAGCCCTGCTAGACAGTAAGGAGACGCCTCTCAAATAAAGCCTTCCCTGGGAGGCAGGTGTGGGGCACTAGAGCTACTGGTATTTGGGAGTCATCCAGCCAGGAACCCAAACTCGGTGTGGTGGTTTGAATGAGAAGCCCCCCGCCATAGGCTCATATATTAATTAGCAGAACTGCTTGGAAAGGAGTGGGTGTGGTCTTATTGGAGTAGGTGTTGCTTGTTGAAAGAGATGTGTCACTGGGGGTGGGCATTGAGGTTTTAAAAGCACACTAGGCCCAGTCTGTTCATCTGTCTCTATCCATCTGTCTGTCTGCCATGACATGCAGATCATATAAGCTTACAGCTACTGCTAGAGCACCATGCCTGTCTACCTGCCGCCATGATCCCTGCCATGATGGTCATGGACTAACCCTCTGAAACTGTAAGCCAGCCCCCAATTAAATGCTTCCTTTTGTAACTTACCTTGGTCATGATGTCTTCTCACAGTGATAGAAAACTAAGACACTTTGATCTCCTGCAAAAGCAGCAAGGGCTTTTAACTGCTAAGCTATCTCTCTAGCCACGCCCAACTTATTTTTTGAGACTATTCAAAGACAAGTCAACAAAAGAAAATCTACTTTTCTGATCAATGACACTGGGATGAGGAGCACCTATAGAAATGATTCCAATGGAAAAGAGGACATGGGGCTCCTCCAGAGGACCTGAGTCTGATTCCTAGCACCTATGTCAGGTGGCTCACAATTACCTGTAGCTCAAGCTCTGGGGAGTCAATGCCTCTAGCCTCCATGAGCACCTATACTCATGTGCGTAGACACACATATAATACAAAAAAATAATATAAATTTTTTTTAAAAAAAAGAATGAATCTCACAGTCAGTGCTTCCAAAATAGGCAAAACTCCACTGTGAGGGAAGAGGTCAGGGCAGAGTCTGTTTGTGGAAAGCTGGGTATAGAGATCAAAAGGAAGTAGAAGGATGCCCCACAGAGTGCCAGCCTCGACGGATTGGATCTGCACAGGCATAGGCCTGTGAGGACTCAATGAATGCTAGCTGTAGCATACACCACAGTTCAGTTTAAAGTTCCTGTTCCCATGTCCCCTGCATAGATAAAGATCACTTCCTGAGCATCTACTTGGCATGGACAGAACACACACCACAAAAAAAATGCCTGATCACCACCTTATTCCTAAAGGGGAAGAAACTTTGAGCACCAAAGGGTCCCCAAAGAAAAGGGGTCAATTAAATTGAGTGGCTGTATTCATCCCCACGGAAGAGTTTTAAATGAGGCTTTTAAAACCATCTAGACAACTCCAACTCCTCAGTTCTCATCTCCAGCCCTGGCTCCTTTCGCACCACCTCTGGCAGGTTGAACTGAAGCCTTAGCCTGAGCTCTTCCACCTTGTACCCCATAGCTTTCCCACCCCCACTCCTCCAAAGACTTGCACCATTCTGCACCATTCATGCACATTTTAATTTTGGTTAAGATGGCCCCCTGGATGCTTAGTGGACTTTCAGGGCCTCAGAGCAGCACTCTGAGTTTAGGGTGGCACGGCTGAGACCACAGGAGGGTGAATCGAGGCTTCTCAGTGCAAGGGGCTCCACTGCCCCTTTCCAGCAAGACTGGCAAATACCTTGTTGTGGTGGTTTCAATAGAGATGGTCCCCATAGGCTCATAGATTCCAATTGTTCACCACAGGGTGGCACTATTAGGAGGAATGGCCTTGTTGGAGGAAATGTGTGGCTGGGTTTGGGCTCTGAGGTTCCAAATGCTTAAGCCAGGTCCCTGGCTGCCGGTCTTCTCTCTCTCTCTCTCTCTCTCTCTCTCTCTCTCTCTCTCTCTCCGTCCCTCCCTCCCTCCCTCCCTCCCTCTTTCTCTCTCCCCTGCTGCCTGCTAATCCAGGAACTCTCAGCTCCTCTTCCAGTACCAGGTCTACCTGAGAAACACCACACTTCCTGCCATGACCATACTGGACTAAGCCTCTGACTAGCTAGCCCCAGTTGACTATTTCCTTTATAAGAGTTTCCCTGCCCATGGTGTCTCTTCACAGCAAGAGAAACCCTAAGGTTCCTGTTGGTACTGGTATTTGGTCCCCATTTCCAGAGGAAGTGGCACACTAAGACCTGGCAGCTCCTTCAAGTTTGCTGTAAACGCTGGTGCATGGCTTCCCAAGCCCTTGGCAGCGTTGAAAGCCCCAGGGGTAGGGTGGGGGTGAGGGATGGGTATTGTTGAAACATGGAGTTCAGGACCTCATCCCTGGAGTTTCTGACCCAAAAAAGCACACCTCCAAAATATGCATCTCTAACAAAATTCTGAGGATGACTTGTTTGAGACCCATATTGAAAACCATCACAGTTCAGTGATTCTCTAGACACCTGAAGTAGGAGCCACTCAAGGTTCTTGTTCTCTCTCTCTCTCTCTCTCTCTCTCTCTCTCTCTCTCTCTCTGTGTGTGTGTGTGTGTGTGTGTGTGTGTGTGCACATGTGTGTGAGCACATGTGTGCATGTTTGCATGCAGTTGCATGTGTAGGCAGTCTATGGAAGCCGGAGAGCAATGTCTGGCATCTTCTGAAAAACCACTTTCCACCATCTTTTAAGACAGGCTCTCTCACAGATTTTAAGTTGCAGATATAAGAGCATCGTGGACCCTACCAGGTGATGGGATACATGTACTCAAAATGCTTGTCTCTGGTCTTCTAAGAGGCATGTACAGTAGAAGGAAGATCTCAGCGCGGGGAAAATTGGTATAGATGAGAGATCAGTGGCACCCTACCTGGAAACATCAGAAAGCAGGAGCCTCACTCCTTCCCAGCCTTAGAAATTGGGGGTGTTAAGCCCTGTTTAAAGGGCACCCCTCTAGTCAGCCTCTTGATGCACAGAGATGGCTGAAGACCACTATCTGGGCTTAATGGGGTCTCTCCATGGCTCAATCTCAGTAGCAGGTTCATGAAGTCAGCCCAGAATACAGGGTATCAGGGCTGCTCTGGGCTGCTCAGGTCTGCCTCGGGGCTCTCCAGCACTCCCATCCCTGCAGCTTGCCAGCATGAGTTCTAACTCAGACCTCCTCCCCTCAGAAAGGCTTCATAGCCCCACTGCTAACAGCCCATTCCTTAAGCATCAGCCAAGAAAGACGGTATCATCCTAGATGAGCCCAAGTACCAAATACTGATGGGCAGAGTCTCTAAAACATCCTTGTTGAAACTGACACAGCAGATCAAAAGGGATTGGGGAAACAGGTCTAAAATATTTGCCACTCCCACCCTCCAACACTAGACTCCAGCTCTCTCCTCCATCAGGGAAGGAGAGAGCTCTACGCTCCCCTACTCTCCTGTGCTCATCATCCCAGAGTCACTGTCCCCTGACTGAAGTCACCTCTGGTGTCACTGGACCACCTTCTTGCAGACACACTGAAAGTAGGCAGTAACTATCTATCTCTTCTACTTGCAAACACAAGGACCCGAGTTCAACCCCCCAGAGCCCACATTTAAAAAAAATGAAACGGTACAATGGTGACAAAGACAAGGCAGACAGGGGGGTCCCATGGGGCTCACTGGCCAGTCCATGAGTCTACTAGGTGAACTCCAGGCAGCAAGAGACTCTGTCTCAAAAGCAAAGTAGATGATACCAGAGGAACAAGTCATGTCGAGGTCTGGTTTCTGTGCATAGGTGCATAGCATACACATGTGTACCTGCACACACCAGAGCACATTCATAAGCACACATTCATAAAGAGTCAGTTCAATCAAATAGCGTCCCAGCCAATCCCACAACTAAAGACTAGATACTGGGGTTATGAGGCTCTAGGATCAAGAGATTGTGCATTCACTGGGAATCTTAGACAAGGCACATTACAGAGCTTAGGATGCACCTACATCTACTCACTGGATCAGACAAGAAGAGATGGATGCTGCAAGCCCGCCAACTCCATCCTCCTCACAAACCAAATCTGTCTAGAGCATCCTCATATTTTCTCTTTCATCTTCAAAACAACATTTTCTTTCTGTCCTCTCCAGTTTCCCAAGTCCTCAGCTGTAGTAAGGAGGGGGCCACTTGTTGGTTCCTGGCCCTCAAATAACCACACAGATACTGTATTAATTAAATCACTGTTTGTCCCATTAGCTCTAGCTTCTTATTGGCTAACTTTTACATCTGAATTTAACCCATTTCTAGTAATCTGTGTATTGCCACATGGCTGTGGCTTATCAGGTAAAGATCTGTCCCACTCCAGCAGGTTCCATGGCTTCTCTCTGACCGTGCCTCTTTCCTCCCAGCATTCACTTTAGTTTTCCCCAACAAGTGTGTGCTCATATGTGTAGAGGTCAAAGGTCAATGTCATGTTTTCCTCATTTGCTCTCCACATTATTTCTTGAGACAGGATGTCTTAGTTTTCTTTCTATCGCTGTGATAAAATGCCATGATCAAAAGCAAGTTGGAGAAGAAAGGGTTTATTTCATCTCACGTATCCACACCACAGTCCATCGTCAAAGAAAGCCAGGGCCGGAACTCAAGGCAGGAACCTGCAGGTGCAACTCAAGCAAAGACCGTGCAGTAATACCACTTACTGGTTTGCTCCCTGTGGCTTGCTCAGCTTGCTTCCTTATATATCTCAGCTCATCTGCCCAGGAATGGCACCACCCACAGTGATCTGGCCCCTCCCACATCAACCATCAATCAAGAAAATGCCTCAAAGGCTTGCCTATAGACCAATTTGATGGGGGAAGGTCATTTTCTCATTGAGGTTCCCTCTTTCCAAATGACCCTAGCTTGTATCAGATTGACAAAAACTGACCAGCACAGAGCAATCTGGATCTCACTGTTTGGGTCTGGCTGGCTGGTCAGTAAGCCCCAGGGATCCTCCTGTCTCTGTCTCCCCAAACGGAGTTACAGACATGTACAAATGATGCCCAACTTTTTATATGGGTGCCTGGGATCCAGACTCAGGTCCTCAAGCTTGCATGACAAACATTTAAGCAACTGAGCCATTTCCCCGATCATTCCCTAATTCCTGAGTCAATCAAAAGAACAGCTGTGGGGAACGGCTCCTCTCACACAGCATGGGGCTCATTTATCAGGGCCACTTCACTGAGCAAAGCTCAGAAGGCCCCACTGGCCGCCTTCTGGCCCCAACGTGGCTCCACAGTTCTATTTCCAAAGGCCAGTGGCAACAAAGGAACTTTTGTTTGAATTGGGGACAACCAGGGTGGTACCACCACCTGACACAGTAGAGTTCTAATGACCGCTTAGCACTCAAGGGACCGAACTGCGGTAGCTGGAGCCTCCTTGGCTGGAGGCCTCGAGCCCAAAGCAGTTTCAGCTGCCTCAGCCAGCTTTGTGCAGGGGAGCATGTGGTTCCTCAAAGTCCCCCTAAAAGTCTCACGACCTTTCTCATCAGCCCCAAAAGAGAGGGGCTGTCCTTTAAGCTAGAGAAGGCAAGAGTGTCTTTCTCTGCCACAAGAACACAGGTTAATGCCACTAGCTTTTTGAATAACCCCAGTTACTGTCCTCCTGGAGAGAAACTGTGTCTCTGGCATGAAACAACATCCAAGAACTCTGTAACAGGAAGAAAAGCTGATTGGCTGCTAAAACCTGGTTGGAGTTTTCTTTAAATTGTTAAATTTCTGCAGGTCAGCTAGAAGCAAAGGCTGTCTTTGCCTGTCTCATATCCTTTCCTTAACTGACCCACACTGTGGGGTGTGTGTGTGTGTGTGTGTGTGTGTGTGTGTGTGTACATGTGAAGGCTAGAGGTCAACCCCAGATATCATTCCTCAGAAACCACCTATCTTGTTTTCCAAGACCTGGTCACATCTCCCTGCCATGAACTTATTGATCTAGTTCAGTGAGCCCCAGGGATCCGCCTCGGTGCTGGGATTACAAGCGTGTACCCCTGTATTAGTCCAGCTCCTTCTGCCCCCAGGCTGACCCAGGTTACTAACTTGCACATGGCATTGCTTTCTTTATACTGGGCATCGGCTCTAGTTTGGAAAGAGCACATCTCATTCTTCTTATGAACAATAGACATATAGCCTCACTTGGTCTGGCCACACTGGTTATCATCCAAGTTCAGGGGGGCACGGGCAGTGCAGCTTGGAAAAGCTGTCCCCCAGGCATCGGAGATTACTACCTTTTTTATTGTGTCTTTCTGGATAAGGGAAACCGCATGATGCCCGTCATCATCCTTCCAAGGCAATCTATGCACAAAGGTAACACTTCTCAGAAGACCCTTGATGGAGCCCTGCCATTCCTCCTGTTGTCATTGGGCTGAGAGTACCAGGGAGTGGTCTTCTCTGTCGCTCTTGGTCTCAGAGAATTTAGGTCCTAGAATCTACTCTACACAACTCCCAGCTCATCTCTTAGGGGCTGTTCACCTTCACGGAGCGGGGACACACTAGCCCACCAATCAATCAATCTCCAGGACTGCAGTGTGGAACACAAAGTATGCTTCCAGCCACGAAGAAACTTGTGGTATGTACTAGGTGGTGAGGACCCAAGAAATACCACTGGCTCTAAAAACACTCGCAGTTAAGGTTTTAGCTACCAGCAGAAGGTGGCGGCACATCAAGGGACAGGAACCAAAATCACACACATGAGCTATTTCCTCCCTCTGATCTCCTCTAGAGTTAAGGCAGCCAAAAGCTGCTATCATCCCTCCAAGGCATTACCCAAGGGCACTGGGTGTTTGGCTTTGCAATGGCTGCACAGTCTCTATGCCCCCTAAAGAACTACGAGACGCATGACACAGCCTCTGACTCAGTTTGCTTGGCTGTCCCAGGACAGAATGTCCCAAACCCACTCCGCTCACAGCAAGAGCCAGCTCCAGGCTTGGTCCTGCTCTAGTCTTGGTGTTGTCCACTGGCACACAGTAAGTACCTGAGAAACTCGCAGGTGGATGTCCTGTGCAGTGTCTGGAGCAAACAGGACAAACAGCTTCAAGGTCTGTCACAAGCGGTCACATGGAGTTGCCATTGATGAAATGGGAGAAAAAAAAAGCCATGATCAGTCACACGCAAGAACCAAGAGACACAGATGGGAGTGAACACAGGCCAACAGAAAATCGAGATGAAGCAGCGAGAGAAGCTTGGGCCCGTCCTGGGATATCACACACTGGGTCTTACGAACTTAAGCAAAGCCCAGCTTTTCTGCCGCATCGGGATGGAGAAGAGTCACCTCCCGATAGTCAGTACCTACACCTCAATGTCCTCAGCCTCTAGCCCCTGGGAGGCAGTTCTGTGCAAGAGGTGAACATCCTCTCTCCAGCCTGGAGATCCTTTGGAATATCTTGTTTCCAGAGAACAGATATGATAGACCAATGTGGAGAGGGAAGAAGTCTACGTGCTATTTAGAAATACAGTGGACATCCTTGTACACATAAAGATGAGTTCTCATAGCACAGTCTTCCTGAGGCTAAAATACTCCCCATCAAAAGATACCCACGTCCAGCTCACTGGCATTTACCTGTTAACTCACCTGGTAAAGGATCTCTATGGATGGATTGATTTAAGGGTTTAGTTACAAGAAGGTTTTCAGGGATCTTCAGGTACTATATGACACCCCACCTTCCTAAGACAGACAGACAGATCGCAAGAGAGGGAGCAATGTAACCATAGAAGCAGGGATGGGGTGCTGTGGACACACACTAAGGAGTACCAGCGGTCGCTAGGAACCAGAAGAGATAAGGAGCAGTTTTTTCCCAAGAGCTCAGGAGGAGGGGTACAGGCCTGCGGACACCCTGATTTCAGACTTCTGTCTTCCAAAATGGATGCGAATAAAAGTCTATTGCTTCAAGCCAACAGGTCTATGAAAGTTTGTTACAGCGGCAGAGGAAACAAATACACCCACAGAATAAAGGGATGAAATACGGAATTGAAAGTCTGAGTCCCAGCTCAGATGAACAGGCTGGTACTCGGTTCGGAGGCCTTGCTGACCTTGTTAAATGATGCTTGAGTCTTACATTGCTGGGATGAAGAAGTCAGAACAGCTATGCACACACAAACACACACACACACACACACACACACAGATACACAATTTCACCTTCAAAAATATAGAGGACTCGGCATACAAGCAAAAAAAGTATGAGAAAACTTGGGGTCTGGAGAGATGGCTCTTACAGAGGACCTGAGTTCAATTCCCAGCACCCACATCAAGCACCTCACCACTGCCTGTAACTCCAGCTCCACGAGTTCTGATGCCCTCTTTTGGTCTCCCCAGGCAACTGTACTCACATGCATGTATATACACACACGCGCGTGCACGCGCACACACGCGCATACAAATACAATTTAAAAAAGCAAATCTGTTTTTAAATATGAGGAACCCTGTCTACTACACAGAGAGGGTGGGAATACTAGAAACAGGATATTCTCAAATTACTCATTGCCCCAACCTTCAAAATATTAGGTTCAAATTTACAGTACTAGGAATTTGAGGAAATCCTCGGCCTGGAACTTAGCATTCACGATGATAATGGTATCTCTCAAGGTACAGTATATCAAATAATATCAAAATACTATCAAATAATGTATCAAGGGAAAGCCCCAAAACACAAATGCAAAATAAAAACTTACAAAGCACACAAGGGACCATCCTGAACAGGAGTCAAAGGCACCAAGAGTTGCCCCCAAGAGCTCCAGATGTAGAGCGTGAAATTCCTTCATCAGATAGATGGTTCGGATAAATGGTTCTCAACCTGTGGGGTGTGATCCCGTCAGGGCTTGATTGACCCTTCTTTCACAGAGGCCGCCTACGACCATCAGAAAATACAGATGTTTACATTACTGCTCATACCAGTAGCAAAATTACAGTTATGAAGTAGCAACAAAAGTAATTACATGGTTGGGTGTCACCACAACATGAGAAAGTATATTAAAGGGTCGCAGCATCAGGGAATTTGAGAACTACTGGTTTAAATGGTCAAGCAAATTAAAGATAAGAGCCAGAGAGACAAGAGATTACCATACAATATAAAAGAGTATCTGGGAGATTTGAAAGCTACCCACACATAACCTCTGGAGGTTGAGAAAAAGGCATTTAAATAAAAATCAGATCGTCTGAAGTTGACTGTAGATTAAACACAGCCAGAGAGAAAATTAATGAAGCGGGATATTGTTTTTAAGTTGTTTTACAGAGGCGGGGATGGGAAGTATGACAGAGTTCAGACTGAAAGGTCCTGTGCAGATGAGGAGTGTATAGGAGGATGGAAAGAAGGGAGGGAGATCTTGTTCAGAGAAATAAACCTGCTGAAGCTGGTGGGGGCGCATGCCTGCAAACCCAGCCCTTGCGTGGCCGAGACCAGGGGTCTTGAGTTCAGCTCCAGACTTAGCTGCATAGTGAGACCTTATTAAAAGAGAAGGAGAAACAAGGGAAGGAAGAGGAGAGGGGAGGGGAGGGGAGGGGGGAGAAAGAGTGGGAAAGGGATGGAATGGAAGAAAAGAGAAGAGAGGGAACAAAGGGGGAGGGGAGGGAGGGAAGGAAAAGGGAGGGGAGACTGCACATTCTTCAGACCCGAGGCACAAATCCTCAGATCTGAACAGTTATGCCCCAAATAGAATAAATAAAATTAGATCCACTCTGAGGCATGTTATAGTAAAACCACAGAGCCTGCAGGACAAATAAAGGCACATGCTTGGAAAAGGCAGGCTACCTACAGAGAAATGACCCCAGGATGGCCCTGGCCGACAGTGATGACAGGAAGCTGGGGACAGAAGCATGGCATCCCTACAATGTGGAGAGAAAATAGCTCAACGCAGAAAGCGGAGTCCAGTTATTCTTGTTCAATGGCTATGACCAAAATTAAATCAGAAGAGTCCACAGTCCAGCTGTGTGTCTCTCCCAAGGCTGCTCTTGGCCTCCATCAGGCCTGGCTCCAACTGTCCGTGATAATCTCAGCACTGGTTGACCTGACTGCTAAATCCAATTCCACAATCTTGGGTATTCTCAGACAGACAGAAGGGGTGTGTCCTGGTAGAGAGGAGAGAAGGTTCTGGTCCTGAGCACCTCCAATCCTAATTTCCTCCTTCCCTTCTCCCTGTCCCAGTACTTCATCGGTATGGCTCCCCCATACTCACAAGGGTATGACCCAACTGTTAGAACACAGGGCACCTTCCAGCCCTGACTCCTTGCCTCCCTGCATATAGTCCATGGGCAGTCACATCCCCCATGCCTCTACCCAGGGAACTGCTTCACTAAATGCATAGATCTAACTGAAGACCTGCTTCTGTCTTCTTGGTGGGCATCTGGCTCTAGCGTAGACATCGAAAGGATACCCCATATAGCTCAGCTGACCCAGAGTCAGGAGCTCTCCCTGCTGTCTGGAGTCCTGTGGTTTCCAAGGCTGATAGGACTGAGGTCAAGCAGAGACTCCAGAGATCCAGTATAGACTGTCCTTCTGAGACTCACTTCTCACGCTGTGTTCAAGATCAAGACTTCTGACTTGTTCTAGCCCCATGGATCACCTCCTCCCACTGTCTGCCCTGAACCATGTCACTTCTGTTGTCCCTTAGACTAGCAGAGACTGGTGGCCCAGCTTTCCCCTGGCTTCTCTTCACTCTCCTCCTCAATCCAGTCTTCTTGTCAAGCATCTTGCTGTGTCCTTACCATGGCTTGCTGAGAATGACTTCAGAAGATCAAAGGCAAGAATTTAAGGTTCCGAAAATCCCAGATTGCATACGGATCCCTGCTTGGTGGCTCAGCAGTCATCTTGGCTTTGGCTTTGTTCTCAGATGGAAACCCATTGGCGTGATCTTCACGTTAGTGACTCAGACCCAGGTTGTCCCCTGGACACGCTGCATTACTTCATGAGGGTTAAAAGGAAGACTATGTACGGACCTTGAGGAAGACACTGGCACAAAAGATGGGGGAAATGTGTGTCCCTTTGCAGTCAAAGCCTAGACACTGTGTCTGTTTTGTCTAGCTCCTACCTTGCAGGCTCACGACAATGGACAGGCATGGAATGGATTCAAAAGAAAGACATAGTCACAGACTGTACTAAAACCTGGGGTAGGTGACTCGCCAGGTCTGAATGTCCCTGCTGTGAGAGGTGGGGGACAAAAGGGGTGGACGGAATCCCAGTGCCACCTTGGGACAGAATTTTCACAGTGGTTAGAGTCTCACTTTGACAAGCTCCCCTACCTTAATGCTGACACCTTCAAGCCCCCTAATAACACTTACTGCTTGGCCGGTTGCCCTTGGTCACAGGGGAGCCCTCCTCACCCCTGTTTTGCCTATCAATTCCCATGTTAGGTTGAGTTTCACTCCAAAACCAGTCTCATTTCTAGGCACATGGTTGGGGGACTGTTTTCCCTCTAGTCTGTGAAACCTGCAACCACTCTTGTTTCCTTTGGGAAGAACTTTGGGTGCTCATCTGGCTGAGAGCTTTGCCCATACTGACGCTGTTGTCGGGGTAAAGTTTGGAAACACAAGCAAAGGAAAGCAAACCTAATTTTAGGAGCTACATCAGACAACGGGCCACACTGGGTCCATTAAAACAGTTCCTGCGAAAGGGATCAGCTAACCACGTCCAAAGGAGAGATCGATGGGGAGCCACGCCTACCAGAAAATGCACCTTCTGGGCCCCACTCCTCAGGGGACTTCCAGCATTAAGGAGGCTGACCCCAAGAAGGAAACTCGTAGTCACTTAATCCTTTTTTCAAAGATGAAGCCAAGGATGGTGTTGATGCCTGACTTTCCCCAACATGGACATTCTTCTTATGTTTCTGCCATACCCATCACTATTTGGTCAAATCTCAACCTTTCCCCTTGCCCTAGAGTGTTGCCATCAGAAACAAAGCGTAGGCTGAGCATGGTGGCACACATCTGCAATCCAGTCATATGGAAAGTGGAGAGAGGAGGATCAAGGGTTCAAGGCCAGCATCAGTCACAGAGAGTCTGAACTCAGCCTGGCTTCTATGAGATCCCATCTCAAAAAAAAAAAAAGAAAGAAAGAAACCAAAAGTGAGGAGATAGCAAAGCCAATATAGTGCTCGCCACACGAGCACAAGGAGCTGGGTTGAATCTCCACAGCCAATGTGAAAGTCCTACACACGGTGCTGTATGCTCATAAACTCAGTGTTGGGAGGCACAGCTAGGCGGATCCTAGGAGTTCACTGACAGTCTGACCTACTCTACCATCTGTGATCTCTAGATCAGTGAGTGTCTCTGTCTCAAAATCAAGGTAGATAGACCCTGAAGAAGAATGTACACAGGTACATACACCTGTACACACACACACACACACACACACACACACAGAGCAGGGGTGAGGAGGTCAACAGCCCTCAGTAAAAACACCCAAACACAGAGTCAGAGGCATGTCTGGTCACACACTCTGCAGGTCAGTGACCAGACACACAAGACACCAATGGCTCAGCCACACCAAATGAAGAAGACACTTTCTGTCTGTCCCATCAGACTTCCCCCAGCATCCTCGGTGCAATGTTAAAGAGCAATCAGAACGCAGACTGATGCTGGGTAATGATAGCCCACGCCCGATGGGAGTGAGGCCTTCTGCTCCCATCCGGAGGAGGCCAGGCAGGAAGGAGGGAACTTCCACCTACCACAGCTGAGTAGACATGCTAACCTCTCACCCACTGTAAGAGGCTCAGAGGAAACAGGAAAAGAACATCCCTGTGTGAGAGTTAGACATAATTGTCTCACACACACACACACACACACACACACACACACACCAAACCTAGCACCTTCGTGGGGTCAGGCATCAGGAGTGAGATGAAGGACCATGGTGAGGGGCAAAGGTACACAACAGCATCAAGCCCCCCTGCCCAAAGGTCCCCTCAACATCTTTGGCAAGACCTGACACAGTTCCAAGAATCTGCAGAAATGGTGTTTTATCTCTTTTGGTTCATATGGTGCTAGAGATGGAATCCTGGTCCCTGCGTGTGGTAGGCAAACACCCCATGACTGAACCGCCTCTCTAGCCCTTGACGCGGCCATTTTGAGCATACGATCTAGAATGAGGCTAACAGAGGTTTAAGTGCAAACTCATCCAATATCCAAACCTTAACTATTGACTGGGAAATAGGCTGTGAAGATGGGGCTCTAGCTCAGGGGCTATGGACCTGGACACATGTCTATATTTTCACGACGGCCTCCGCATCCATGTGACTGTTTCCTAAACCAGCAGTGTGATAATGGGCAGATGCAGAGGGTGTGAGGGAACAAAGGTAGCCTGCAACATCAAAGGTTTCCACAAGGAAGCACCAGTCAGAGCCAAGCTCCCAGGCCTGAGCAGGGTCTATGCCACTCTGTCACATCTGTTGCCCTACAGCCAGTGTCACAAGCTAGAGTCATCTGAAAAGAGGGAACCTCAATTGGGAGAATGCCTCCGTAAGATTGGACCACAGGTCCAATAAAAAGCCTGCAAGGCATTTTCTTAGTGATTGACGAGGGAGGGCCCAGCCCATGGTGGTCCTGGGTTCTATAAAAAAGCAAGCTGAGCAAGCCAATGAGGAACAAGTTAGTGAGCAGAACTCCTCTGTGGCCTCTGCATCAGCTCCTGCCTCCAGGTTCCATCCCTACTTGAGTTCCTGTCCCAGTTTCTTTCAGTGATGAACCATGGGTGTGGAAGAGTAGAGCAAATAAATCCTCTCCTCCCCAGGTTGCTTTTGGTCATAGTGTTTCATCACAGCAATAGTAACCCTGACTAAGACAGCAAGAGTCAGCAAAGTGCTTTTCTATGAAGAACTGGACAGTATTTTCAGTGGTAAAGACCACATGGTCTTGGTCACAGCTATTCAGCTCTACCACTGTAGCACAGAAGCAGCATGTACAGTATTTGAATGGGTATGTATGACTGTGTGTCAATAAAACTTTATTTACCAAAGGAAGTGTGGTGGGACAGATTTGGCCCTAGAGGTGCTGTATGCCAGTGTTTGCTCTAGAGTTTTGGAGTTTATAAAATTTATACAGCTAGCAACTACTGAACTGGAACTAAATGAATAAGAAGTCTATGTTCTTTCTACATGCAAGCCTGCCTTCATATAATGACTGGGGTTCACTGGGTCAGGATTATATGAGTCTCACTCAGGCCCAGTGTCACTTTTGTTGCCAAAAATCTACCCCCATCTCCAAAATCCTTGATGTTCACACACACACACACACATATGCACACACACACTTGTGCACACACACACTCGTGTACTCATGTGCGCACACACACACACACACACCATATCCTATTCACACACACACACCATATCCTATACACACACACACACACACACACACACACACACACACACCATATCCTATTATAGATCCTTACTACTTCATTCCAAGACACACCTTCTTCCCCTAAGCCTGACAGGAGTTACTTATGGTTGTCAACAGCTAACCAGCATCACCATCAGGGACATATCTTTTTGAGGTTACCATCACAGGCTTTAAGCATGTCTCCAAAGATTTCATTCCCAGCCGGGCGATGGTGGCGCATGCCTTTAATCCCAGCACTGGGAGGCAGAGGCAGGCGGATCTCTGTGAGTTCGAGACCAGCCTGGTCTACAGAGCTAGTTCCAGGACAGGCTCCAAAGCCACAGAGAAACCCTGTCTCGAAAAACCAAAGAACAACAACAACAAAAAAAAAAGATTTCATTCCCAAATGGCGTGGCTGTGAACCTGCAGGCTACCTTGAGTGTTTCCTTTGCCTGTGGGAATTGGTTAGGTTTTTTTTTTCTTCTTTTATTATGGAAAATAGTTTTCATCAAATAGAAGGAGGGTGGCCAGGAAATTGGCATAGTTAAGAAACCAGAGTGTCTCATTTCCTCAACATAACTTATTTTTACTGCCAGCCAGACCAGCATCCCCTGAGCCAGGACAATACCTCACCCTGTAGATACTGCAAGTCTTGGCACCATGGCGAGCACACGGGGAACACCTCAAGAATATATGGGGCTGACAGCTGCTGTTCCCTGGGGAACAGCCATGACTAACCCAGCTGCCAAGCTACGGAGTCGGCAAGTCGTTCGAACATACGTTCACATTCTCTTTTATGATACTGACTACAAATGGCTGGAGAGAAGTCAGGGCTTCTCTTTATCCCTTCCACCTCCTAATTTAGTGAGCTTCTTTGACTACAGGCTAACGATTCCTTCCTGTGTTCTTTCCGGGAGAGAGTCCTCCCTAGAGAGGACTAGCCACTGTTATTTTATCTTGCAGCGCTCTCTCGACATAAGGAGGTGGGGAGTTTGGGTGGTGTTTTATTTCTCTTTTTTTTTATTTTTTATTTATTTATTTATTTATTTTTGGTTTCACAAAGGAGACTGAGGATCTCATGGCCTGGTTTAGGTCAGGGTGCTTGAGAAGGAGGAAGGATAAAGCCCCAGGGGACCCAGGCACTTTAGAAATCTAATCAGCCTTACCCCAGCAACCTCAGAGAAGCAGGACAAGTCTCAGCCCTCCTGGAAGGAAGTCACCTTCCTAGATAAAATATTCCACAGACAGATGGAGGAATGGGAGTTTCTCAATCTCTGCCGTAGGGCAGACAGGAATGTTCAGCGTTTCTATTTCCTCCCATGGAGTTCACTGAGCCCTCCCTGCAGAGCAAGAAATCCACGCAAACCTATACAACGGTGCCCACCATGGACTAACTTATTTCACCTTTGCAACGACCCCATGCGAAGCTGCCTGGTATCCTCCACCCTACAGATGAGAAGACTGGGCACGGGGATGCTAGAGATCTTGTCTGAGGACAAGCAACTTACAACTTATAAAAGCAAAGCTGGAACTCCAACCTCGGTCGTCCAGCTCGAAGCCCGCACAGGCCACAAGTTGCTTCTCTGTGCATCCTGTCTTGGAAACGAGCAGGACTTTGACACCTCTCCCAAGCAGCACTCCTGAGAGCACAGGAGTCTCTCGGCCTGGGCGGAACAGGAAAGCCTGAGTCTAGTTGTTAGTTTTTGTACCTAGAGTGATATATCCCAGAGATGGATCATCCCAAGGTCCTGGGATCACCCATGAAAGTGTCCACATGACTCAGCCCGACTCCTAAGACAGTGGTCTTCCCAACATCTTCCTGAGACGCAAGGCAAAATACACAAATATACTTCAAACTCAGTTCTTTCCTCAATCAAAATATAAACAAATAGAAGCAGAGGAACAAGCACACGAGTTCTGATGTCGCACCTGAAGTATCATTTGTGGGCTCCCGCTCGGGGACCGTTCACACAGAGCCATCTACCCGTGCCCGACCTGAATTTGTGACCAATGCACACCTTAACAAGGTGGCTGGCATAGCTTGTGACTTCAGTGATGGCAACTCTCCCCTTCTTCTTAAAACACCAGACAGACCTATGAGCAAAGGCAGCCCGAGAGATCCCCTAGCGGAGTCAGGCGCCAGAGAAGATGCGATGTGGGCATTGAAGCCACTCCAACAGAGCCTCAGGCATGGCTGCTGCAGCACTTGGGATCAGAGGCAAGGGACAGAAAGGCAACTCGTCCAGGACTGACTGACAGTTGTCCCCAAAAGGTGGGTGCACTCAGCGCTCTACCTTATCTCTCTGGGCACAGCTCCCCTCCAGAGAAAACAAACAAAAAGAGAAACAGGGACTCTCGCTCATCATGCCCCCGGGGTAGCTTCAAATCTCAGAGTCAGGCCTAAAAAGTTAACCACTTAAAGTGACAAGTGTCAGCTATCACATCCCAGGTTAGTCTCACTCAGAATAACATGGAGAAAGATCAGACAGCTGTACATGCATGCGTGTGTACACACATACACACACACACAAACAGACCTCCACTACCAGAAGACTGCTTCCCATCCTCTGGCCACATCCTACCTGCTTCCATCAGCTGGCACTGCTGGCCGAAGACACGGGAGAAGGTTACCCGGCCCGTGGGGGAACTGGATGCTGTCAGCACGGTCTCCATGGCCGTAGGTCCTTGCTGTTGGTCTTGTGGCTGTGATGGGATGCTTGGTGTCCCACCAGCAGGATTTATCACAATCCCAAGAGCACTAGCAGATTTGGAGCCACTTGTCCCCTTCAAAAACAATGTCCTCCCCTCCAAAGTTTGCAAGGCGTCTTGCCCTCAGCACTCTGTTCTGTTTCTTGCAGTTTTTTCTCAGAGCCCAGCTAGGTGAGAAATGCTGATACCCTGAAGGTTCTGCAAGCCTGGGGAGCTGCAAGGCTTAGCTGTAGAGCCCAATTTAAGGTGCCCCGACTGGAGTTACTTCCTCTGTTCAGAAAAGGAGCCTGGATATGGATGGGCCTCTCCTGTGACTCGAGACAAATTGCTGCTCAGCCCTGGGCCACGCTGGCTAAAGAGGGCTCCAGTCCGGCTGCGTCCCAGCAACCAGTTACAAGCAAAACGCTGCCCAGGCTCCCTGGGGAGCTGGCCTCACAGGCGGCAGTCCTGGGCTCCTGAGTGCTGGCTGGATCTCCGTGGCTCCAGGGTCTTCTGGGTCCCAGGGACCGCTGCAGCCTGGGAAGATAGCAAGAGGTGTGCGCTGCAGCTTGAGCGGGCGCTCGGCAGCTGGGGGCCACCGTCGTCGCTGGCTCATCCTTCACTTCCCCAGATGCCTTTGCCGTTCAGTTCTCCGCAACCTGGCCTGGCAGTGGGAAGCCGCGGAACGACACATGCTGACAGAGCTCCTGCTGCATGCGACTTACTGCAGCGGGTGTCCCTAGCCCGTTTTGCTACCCCCTTTCCGTGGTGCAAAAGGGGCTGTTGCTTGGAGAGCTCCTGAATGTGGAGGGGAAGTGCTAACTCAGCCCAGCAGGCTCCAGGGCTGGAGTAACCTCTTCATGTCCACAGCCCAGGAAGCGCCAGACCTGGGACACGAGACTGCTCGCAATGGAATTCATAGGTCCATGAGAGGAGACCTGAGACATGCCATCCATTCCCAAGGACCCCGGAGGGAGAGAACAGAAAGAGGGGTGCCTCTCAGACACCCGAAGTCTTCCTGGGCTAGGAGCGGAATGTTCAGCCCCACTACTCCAAACAGACGGGCAGTTTGGAAAGAGGGGTGGGGAGAGGGAGAATACCTTTTACAGGATCACAACCACCACCTGGGTGGGCACTGGGTCTTAAAGTTGCCATCCCGTCGACCGACCACAAAATGTTTTAAAAGACACTGCACCCACCTCACTCTGATAGTTCAGTCAACTCCAGTACTGCTGGGATTGGCGCTGGCAGTCACCTGGTTGGGCGGAGACAGGAGCACCTGGAGCGGAGAGGAGCTCCAATCAGCCCCACCCCCACCCTACCCCAGTATGCAGTCATCTCTACACTAGTATCTGTTTTCTCCCAGAGAGGGCCAAAGCCTCTTCTGGAATGAAAAGTGCAGCTGCTTTTGTATACACAGGCCCTCTGACGGGAAGGAGCCTTTCCCATGTCAGCCCTTGGTTGGCAAAGGTGACTTAGCTAGGTGTTCGGGGTTACCTGGGAGCCAGAGGAAGCAATGAAATACGAATAGCCCAGATGAAGTCTGATTTCATGCCCATGCCTTTTTCTGTTTGTTGGTTTGGTTTTTGAGACAGGGTCTCACCGTGTAGAGCAGGCTGGCCTCTGCCTGCTAAGTGCAGGAGTAAAGGGGGGCCCCACCACTCCCAGCCTTGTCTTCAGGGGTCTTAAACGATTGACCGCCTCTTTTCCCGTTATAGACGAGGCTCTCTTTCGCATTATGAAATCACAGGACAACAGAGCTCGCTCTCTGTGACAGTGAGGGAGAGAGAGGGTCTAAGACAGCCACAGGCTGGGGTCAGAGGAAGAGTTAGACTTTGGTAGGAGGGGAAAGGGGCCACTTTCCGGGGACTAGAGTAACCATGGTGCTGTCTAGTACTCAAAGACATCAGGCTGTGCACTGTCCAGCTGGATAAATGGAGGCATTGTGAATAATTACCAGGGTAAGCCGCATGAGCCAGGACGCCTGGGTCTGCACGAGAGCTTCCCTAGCTGCCTGGGTCTTCCGTACCGAGGCATGGGATTTCACTACCCAAATATACATACAAATTTTAGCTCATGGAACGCTTCCAGGTACCGCAGAGTATCTGTGCTAGTTTGTTTTGGACTAATCCTGTGAAATTAATATTACCACACACCCATGTCTTTGACAGTAATTGCTCTTGGCACAGAGGAGCTGGGAAGTCCAACAGGTGTCATCCACGGGAGTTCATTGTTTTGCTTTGATCTTTCTTAATTACTAAACTCCCCCCCACCCAGCACTTCCCGGAAAGTGCTCAGGCCCTCTCAGCAAAGTTCCTGTTCAAGCTCTTGCCCATTCTTCTGGTCCTGTTCTGATCCTGGTTTTTCCCCTGTTTTACAAGAGTTCCCTTGTGAGTGCAGCACATTAAACGCTTACCTGTCCCTAGGCTTTGTCAATGTCCTCTCACTGCATTGCATCTACCTGCAGGTTTTTGCCGCTGGTATCCATTAGTGAGAAACAAGTGTGGACAGACTCACTGAGTTTTGGACTTACAGTCCAAAGACATTCTTCCTTACACCCGGGTCACAGAGCTAGCCTCTTTTGCAGTTTTACCTCTCATGATGTGATGGTCAATTTTAGTGATCATCTCAGCAAAATCTAGAAACGCCCTGGATGAGAGTCTCCCCGAGGGGCTGTCTAGATTGGGTTGGCCTTGTGGGCGTGTCTATGGGGAATTATCTTCATCACCTCAACTGAGGTGAGAAGATCCCACCCACACCATGGGTGGCGCCATTCCCTAGGCAGAAGAATCTGAACTGTATAGGAGTATGGAAAGGGTGCCATCTAGACAGCACAGTTGGTAAGGACACTTGTGCCTCAAAGCCTAACAACCCGAGTTCAGTTCCTGGGAAATGCATGGCGGGAGGAGAAAACCAAGCACCACGAGTTGTCTTCTGATCGCATTACGCCATGGCAGGTGCACATGCACACAGAGAAAAATAAAAACGAAAGTGAGAAAGGACATTGCAAAGGGGAGCAGAGTGTAGACGCGGAATACATTGATTCGTTGCCCTCTGCACTGGGGTGTAAATATGTTGTGACTAGCAGCTTCAGTTTCTTACCACTTTGATTCCCCTACCATGATGAACTGTAACCTGGGATTTGGCGCTGAACCTTTTCCCCTCCAAGGTGTTTTTTCCATGACATTTTGTCACAACAATGGGAAAAAAAAAACTAAGACACATACGGAGTGTTTTTAGTCTATGGGGGGGCCTACTTAGAGATCTGGTATTAAATAGTGGCAGGTTCTACCACCCCTAATATTATGAACCAATTTTCTTCAAACCATCTTTTTCTCTGCAATGGACTGAATGTGCCCTCCCTGCAGTGTTTTATATTAAAATCATAACAGCAAATATGAGGCTTCTAGAAGCTAGGGTACTGGGGAGGCCAATCAGATTCAGAGGGTGGGGTCCTTGTGAATGGGGTCAGTGCCCTTATAAAAAAGACACCAGAGATCTCCTTTGCTCTCTCCACCATGTGAACACAGTGAGAAGTAGGCCGTCTACCACCTTAGAAGAAGGGCCTCCCCGGAACCAGACCATGCTGGCACATTCAGCTCAGAGTTCCCATCGGAAGAATAGCAGGAAACAATTGTGGGTCTAAGCCACCCAGCCTGTGGTAGTTGACTGAGGCCCTACCGAGCCTGCCCCTCTGTGGCTTCAATATCATCATACAGCCCTATTTCAACAGATGTGGTATGACTTCTCTGCCATTCTATGGAGTTCAATACTGTGCTATCAATGCCAGCATTTTAAACCAACATTTCTGTGTATGTGTGCACATGTGTTCATGTGTGTACACATGTATTTTGTTTTTTCGTTTTGTTTGTTTGTTTGTTTGTTTCAAGACAGGGTTTCTCAGTAGCTATGGAGCCAGTCCTGGAACTCACCCTGTTGACCAGGCTGGTCTTGAACTCACAGAGATCTGCCTGCCTCTGCCTCCCAAGTGCTGGGATTAAAGGTGTGCACCACCACCACCACCCAGCTACATGCATGTTTGTTTATACACAGGGTTAATATCTGATGCCAGCCATTTGTTTTTTGAGACAGGATCTCTTCATTGACCCAGAATACAACTGTTCATCTGGTGTATGAATTCCATGTCTGCTGTTGCCATGATAAGATTCCCTGATAAAAGGCAACTTTGGGAAGAAGGGTCTAATTTTAGCTTACAGTCCAGAGGGGAGATAGTCCATCATAGCAGGGAAGACATGACAGCAGGAGCAGAAGACCTGCCTGAGAGTTAGGTGGTGATATTTTGTTTGTACTGGAATAAATAAAGCTTGCCTGGAGATCAGAGTGCAGAGCCAAGCCACTAGTTAGCCACAGGGCATCGGAGCTGGCTAAGAAGCAAGGAAGAGCTACCCCTATACCCCTATAGAAGGAGGAAGATTGTGCTAACAGAGAGGATCTTGGCACAATCAAGCCCTTTGTGACGGGCCAGTTTAAAATGCCATGTTACGCTGAGAAGGTTTGAAGGCCCACTTAGGACTTCTAAGGACTGTGCATTGGATCATGTCAGTGCACAGATCCACATTTCTACGCATTCCCTGGGCACCTTTTCAGTCCCATAAAATTCTAAATTGACTTTCCCTAAAGGGCTCTCTTGACCTTGCTTAGATTCAGCAACCCTTGAGAGCTAAGGACTGATTCCACAGGTCAAGGCAGGCTCAACAGGTCATCTGCTTTCATCTGCAACTCCTGGAAAGTGCGGAGAAGCAACTACAGCCCCGGAGCATGGACAGGGCAAGGTGGAGGGTCATCTAGAGTAATGCGATCCTGAGATTAGAATCAGCTATTTTATGATATTTCATTTCTCATAGGCGAAGAGTACTCTGTCAGTCTGCTCCAGGTGGGTAACAACACTGTGTGTTTATGGATATGTTTTAAATAAGGAAATTGTCATTGGGGATCATGGTTCTTAGAAGACCAAGGTGGAGCGGCTTCATCTGTGGCAGCCTTCATCCTTGTAGAGTGCCGGGAGGCGTAGGTCATCACATTAAGGTTTAGATATCAAATGTGTGCCGCCCCCACAAAAAGCTCATTCGCAGATTGAAGGCCTGTCTCATGGTGTCACTGAGAGATGATTGGTTCATGAAGATGCTAATATGTTCAATGCTCAACCTACTGTTGAGTTCATAGGTTGATGGGCTCTTAGGAGGTGGGGCCTAGTTAGAGGAAGTTGGTCACTGGGGGAGTGCCTTTGAAAGATTGTCTTGCCCTTCATCCATTCACAGACCTTGTTCCCTCCTCTCCTCTCTTCTTTTCTGTTGCCAGGAGGTCAGCATCTCTCTCCATCACCCTGTTTCGCCAGAGGCCTGAAAACAATGGGGCCAGCTGACCACACCTCCCAGCCTCTGGTAATTTGACCACAGACTAGAACCTCTAAAACCATGAGCCTAAATAGGCCTTTTCTCAAGTTGACCTGCATAGACCTGAGCCACATGTGGCAATGTGTCTCTCTGGTCTCTCTCCTCTTGTAGAGTGCCCAGTATCCCATCATGGGGACTCAACCCTCAGGACCTTTTCTAATCCTAGCCACATCCCAAAGACTTTCTTTGAACACCATAGTGAAATCAGGTTTTCATCCTCTTTCTCTCCTCATGATAAGAATTAAACTCTAACACAAGTTGGGGTGAGGTCAGGGGGCATGTAGCACATTCCAGACCTTTCCAGACCTTTGTGAGCACTAAAGAGAGGCTGCTGTACAGCAAGGCAACTGTACTATGAGCTCTACATTCCCATGTGGTAACAGATGCTCATGCACCTCTTCCCAGAGAGGAGATGTGGATTTAGAAAAATGCATGCGCTTTGCCAAGATTCCCCAACTGTGTTGCATGGCTGCGAGTTGGTCATTTACCTCCACGCCACATGGCTTTCCCACAAGCAACTGCCTGTTTCATTGAAAAGCTGTGTGACAGCCTAGCCACAGAGACCCCATCATGACTCTAGTTGTCTGGAAAATCACAATGATGAATGTCCCTTCAGATGTTTTATTAGCAAAATTCATATGCCATATCATTCTTCTAGTTAAAGTATATAGTTCCGTGGTTTTAGTATATGCACAACCAAGACACAGCTAGCATTAAGACACCGTGGAGGCGGGGGAAATGGTTCAGTCATAAAGTGATTGCTGCATGAAGACCTGAATTCAATCTCCAGCCTCCATGTGACAATCCAGGCATGGTGGCTGCCCTTGTAAGCCCAGAGCTGGAAGGTGGTAGCAGGTGGATCCCTGGAGTTCACTGGCTTGCTGGTATAGTTCAGTCAGCAAACCCCAGGTCCTACTAAGAGAACCTGTTTCCAAAAACAAGGTAGATGACTCCTGAGAAACAAAATACGAGGTTGACTTTGGCCTACACACACACACACACACACACACACACACACACACCCCTGCATACACAAGCGCATCTATGCACACACAAAATATGCTCAGACAAAAAAAGAAAACAATAGTCTTCTGTTCCTGCCCCCGACCCTCGGCTCCCTCCAAGCCTGAGAAGCTCTTACTTTTCCAGGTCTATTCACTTCCCTGATATGGATTTCCACATGAACAGAATTCCGTAATATGTACAGAATAATTATAAGCTTAATAATTATTAATAATTAATAATATTAATAATGATAATGTAATCAACTTCTATCTGTTTGACTTCCTCTGCTTAGCCCAGCATCCTCAAGGCTTACCCAAATTGGAGCATAGAGAAACACCTGACTCATTTTTATGAATAACTATAATCTATGTACGTGTGATGGTTTGAATGAGATCGGCCTCCATAGGCTCATACCTGGCTTAGTCCCCGTTTGGTGAAGTGTTCCGAAGGATTAGGAGATGTGGCTTTGAGGGAGGAAGTGTGTCACTAGGAGGTCAGTTCTGAGATTTAAAAACCCACACCCCTCCCTCCCTCCATCTCTGCCTGCTGCCCAGGGATTATGAAGTAAAACTCTCAACTACTTCTCCAGCACCGAGCCTGTCTAATGCAGCCAGGCTCCCTGCCATGATGATAATGAACTAAGCCTCTGAAACTGTCAGCCAGCCCCCGCCCCCAGGTGCTTTTTTTTTTTAGAAGAGCTGCCTTGGTCATGGTGTCTCTTCACAGCAACAGAACAGTGATTAAGACAGCATGCATGAACTTCTTTCTGAGTATCCTTTTGTGTGAGGATGGACATGCGGACATTCCACCAACTGACAGTCATGCTATTCATATAACATCATATCACTTATACATTATTCATGCTCTTGTGAACACTTACATCTACTTTTTGGAGCAGTCATTTCTTGTCATCTCCCTCGGGTATGTATCTAGGAGTGGACTCTCTAGGTCATGTGGTAATTCTATGTTTAGCTGCTTGGGGAACTGCCCACTTTCCAACGGCGTCATCGTTTTGCGTTCCTGCCAGCCGTGTGAGAGGGCTCGGATGTCTTCACAGCACTACCAAGGCAATGTCTTGATATGGGGCCAAGGACTAGGCTTAAAGGTAGCAGAGCCTGTGTGAATGGATGGATGGATGGATGAGTGGGCGAATTAGCATGCATGTACAGACATAAATAAACACATTCATAAGCGTTGAGAGAGCTGGAAGCAAGTGATTTTCTGTGTAGCAGGATGCCAAACCAGAAATGTGCACAATGCTAAGCTGGGAAGTTGGCCTTCTGACGGCAAACTTCCTTAGTTCCATCTCACACAAGAACCGGCAGTACTGAAGAGCAGACGGGGGAATGGGGAGAAGCACTGTGCCTACAGTCTCCAGCAACACCCCACCAAAGGTGTAACAGTCACCAAAAGAGAAAGGAGAGCTGGGGGTGAGGCCTCAAGCCTATACTCCCCATACACATCGGGGTATTAATATGTGTCAGTGCTTACAGGCTATATAAATTATGGTTATTCTCGATTATTATTTTATTCTATGCTAGTATGTTAATGTACTATAGTATTTTAAGTACATCTAGAAATAGAATACAGAACAAAAATAGCTTAGATATTGGAACAATGTAAATGATATCAGAATAGCCTAAGGTCCTTTCATTGTCCATTTTAAAAAGAAGGTATTAATTTATACAAACCCTTGGTAAGTCAGAGGCATACTTTAATCTCTTAGACATTGAACATTCTTTAAAAATTTGTAATCTTACCATGCTAATAGGAAAAATGAGTATAAAAAGAGTGTAAAAAATGTAAGGAAGAGAAAGCTGAATCACTAAGAAAGCTGGTATAGGGTCAGGCAGGGGTGGGCATCATTGTCAGCCAGCCTAGTGCACAGTGTTATGAAGCAGGAAGAAGAACACAAGTTCAAAGCCATCATGGGTTATGTAATAAGACCCTATTTCCAAAGATAGGATATGGGGTGGGGGTTAGAGAAGGAGAAGGAAGAAGTTGGGAAGGGTAGGGAGGGGTGAGGAAAGGTGAGGAGGGAAAGAGGAGGAAGAAGAAGGGAAGAGAGGAGAGGGAGGGAAAGAGGGGAGGAGAGGAGACTGAAGAGGAAAGGGGAGAGGAGAGGAGGGGAAGAGAGGACGGGGAGGGGAAGAGGGGGGGAGAGGAGACTGAAGAGGAAAGGGGAGAGGAGAGGAGGGGAAGAGAGGACGGGGAGGGGAAGAGGGGGGGAGAGGAGACTGAAGAGGAAAGGGGAGAGGAGAGGAGAGGAAGAGAGGACGGGGAGGGGAAGAGGGGGGGAGAGGAGACTGAAGAGGAAAGGGGAGAGGAGAGGAGGGGAAGAGAGGACGGGGAGGGGAAGAGGGGGGAGAGGAGACTGAAGAGGAAAGGGGAGAGGAGAGGAGGGGAAGAGAGGACGGGGAGGGGAAGAGGGGGGGAGAGGAGACTGAAGAGGAAAGGGGAGAGGAGTGGAGCAGGAAAGGAAAATTAGGGGAGGAGGAAGAAAGCTGTTCTATTGCTATCCGGTTGGCCAGAAGACAAACGGCAGCTGAGGCAGACTGAAGCACCCTTCTTCATAAAGAAACAACCCAACGAGCCTCAAAATGTGAAGCAAAACAGGAATGTATTACAAGGAAAATAAACACACAAGTGAAAAACAGAACTAACCAAAAACTAGACGATATGCTAAAACATTGAGCACAATTAGCACGTTGACAAGGGACATAGACAGATCATTTGTGACCACCGTTTCTTTTCTACAAAGAAAATGAAGAATGACGCCAAAAAAAAAAAAGAAGAAGAATAAAAGAAAATTGCTCATGTGCCAGACTAGTTCAAGTCTCAGAAGAGTTGTCAAAGGAATAAAGTACAAATTTCTGGGTTTTTAAAAGATTTATTTATTTCACTCTTATGTGTATGTGTGTCTGGCCTGCATGAATGTCTGGGCTCTATGTGAGCACAAATGCCTGCGGAGGCCGGGAGAGGGTGTAAGATCCTCAGGAACTGGAGTTACAGATTATTACAAACCACCATGCAGGTGCTAAGAATTGAATCCTGGTTCCTCTGGAAGAGCAGCCAATGCTCTTAAACCTCTGAGTCTCTCCAGCCCCAAAGGACAACTTTCTTAACCTAATAAAGAGTTCCACTAAGGAACACATCTTGATTGGTGATAAGTCAAGAGCCTCCACACAAGGGCAGAAGGAGGGTCAGTGGGAGAGATGAGACCCAAGGCTTGAAAGAGAAAAACGACCCCCAGCATTTGTTCTTGACATAATCATTGTAGAAAACTCACAAACTGGGAAGGTGGCTCAGAGTGTAAAACACCTGATATGTCAACATGAGGTCTGAGTTCACACCCCACATGTGAAAATCTGGGGGTAGCCATGTCCGCCTGTGGCCTCGGCACCAGGAGGCCGGCCACTGAACGCATACATAAGTGCAGATTCCCACACAGATACACACACCACCAACAGCAAAGTGAAGTGGTTACCCAAAGAGGCACAGATGGTAAGATGACAATAAGGGGTCTGGCAGCTGAGTCCCCATGACATTATGACAAAGATGCTACACCCAGTAGTGGGAGGGCTCCCTGCTGCTCAATCAGCTGGAAATCCTTATAGGAAGATGCGAAATCTGACTTCTCGGCCCTCACGACATAGACAAAAGTCAAAGTGGGTGACTTAAGGGTTCCCATGTGAAATCTAAGCCAAGCCTCTTGGCGATGATGGAAAACAGTTTTATGACGATGGAGCAGGCGACGACATCTTAAATAAAATATGAAAAGCACTGACCAAACAGAAAGACTAATAAGACCTCAAAGTTAAGAACTTCCTCTGAGGCTAGGGAGATGGGCTCAGCGGATAAAATGCCTATGTTATCCATAAGATAAAATAAGTAAGAGTGTGGAACTGAGTTCAAATCTCTAGCGTGCGCACACACACACATACACACGCAATGCCAAGCATGGTTGGTACACATCTGGAATTTCAACCCCAGGTAGGCAGAGTAGGAGGCTGCACCAAGCCCACCAGCCAGCCAACCTAACTATCAGTGAGACCCAGGTTCAGAGAGACACTGTCTCAAAAAACAGAGGGGGAAAGCAATCGGGGAAGACACCCCGTGGGAATTTCTAGCCTCAAATATGTATGCTACAGATGCCTTTCTACTCTCCTAATGTGGTCCCTTGATGATGAGATAAAACCGGAAACACCTATAACCAAGAAAAGATGCTGTCTGAGCTTTCTTTCTGTTACTGTAATAAAACACCCTGGCCAGAAGCAACTAGGGAAGGAAAGGGTTTGTTTGGTCTAGAACTCCCTTCATGACACAATCCATCATCGATGGAAGCCGAGTCAGGAACTCGGGGCAAGAACCTGGATTCAGAGATCATGTAGGAAAGCTGTTTACTGGCTCTCTCAGCCTCAGCCAGCTTTCTTACACAGCCCAGGACCACATTCCCAGGGAATGGTGGAACCCACTGGGCTTGGCCCCACTACAACAATGAACAATTAAGGCAGTTTCTTGCCAACTGCTTATGGGCCAATCTGGGCAATCCTTCCATTGAGGCTGTCTTCCCCAGTGACTCTAGGCTGTGTCGAGTTAACAGTTAATGCTAACGAGGACAGATGTGTACTCTTGTTACAGAAAGAATTCCTTCTGATCAGTAGGACAGGTAACTCTTACAGCACAGAGAAGAAACCTGGACAAGCACCTTGCAGAATGATGTGCCCCATCTGGTTCTGAGATGCTCGCCAGGGCCATGTTAAAGGCTCTTTCCACCACTTGGTGCTATTGGCTGGTGATGGGACCTTGAAGAGGTGGCCTAATGTGAGGTCTTGAAGTCCCTGGCATTGTGACCATAAAGGAGACTGTGAGACCTAGGTCTATTCCCTCCCCTCTCCCCTTTGCAATCTGTCCACAAGCTGAGCAGTTTTGTTCCATCGATCTCTCCTTTCATGGCAGGCTACCTCACAATAGGTCTGAAACAATGGGGTCAACCAATCATGAAGGTGCCTCCGAAGCCACAGCCGGGATAAAAACAGTCTCCTGATAAATAATTAACTACCTCAGGTCTTTTAATATGGGGATGGTAAGCTGGCTAACACATGGGTATTTAAAACAGACACTATGAAAGCAAATTAACGTAAGAATGGACTCTAAACAGGTACCCACCAGGATAGCAAGCATTCGAGATTGACATTGCCAGGTATTTGCAAAGGCGGAACACACTGGAACTCTATGTGGCTGGTGGAAATATACAGCAATCCCCTTAGGATACCGTGTGGCATTTAATGTTCAAGTTAGGCATCCCCCTATTTTGTGACCCTGTGTTCTAGCTTTAAGTGTCAGCCTGATCATAGTCCAGGGTCATCTGAGAGCCTCCGTTAAGGGACTGACCTGTGATCACGGCTGTGAGAATTGTCTGTGACAATTAATTGATGTAGGAGGGAGAAGCCCACTCTAGGTGGCATCATTCCTGGGTGTAGCCCTGAGCTGTATAAGAAGGGGCTGAGCACATGCCTTTGGGTGAGCCAGCAAGCAGCCTTCTTCCGCGTTTTCTGCCTCAACGCCTGCCCTGGCTTCCCTCAAGCATGGACTGGGATTTATAAAGCTGAAATAAACCCTTTCCTCCCCAAGTTGCTGTTAGTGAGTGTTTTATCACAGCAACGGAATGGAAGGAGAACACCGAGCAAGCCTTCTAGGTGTGTTCAGAAGAGAGCATGAGGACATCTGCCCAAGATTCCCGGAACCATTCATTATTCAGAGCGGCCTCAAGCCGGAAATGACGCAAAATCACTAGAGGTGCCCGATTCACTCCAGGTTGCCAGGGCTGACTTCCATGAGACTGTGAGGTCAAAATCACAGCTGAGAAACAGAAGGAGTTCATCAGAATCCAGAGGAAGGGCAAGAGCATGGCAGATAAAACGCACCTCCTCATATACCATGTTCCAGATGATAGGACAGCATGGAAATCACTGTGCCACGTGAGTCCGCCGTAAGCACTCACTCAAGTCCTGCCTGAGACCCAGTTCCTCCAGCCTTTAACCCCTCAGCATCGCAGCCTGAGAGAAACAACGGGAGCAGAGTGAGGTGTTGCTTTGCATTGGTCATGATGGTGAAGCACGCCCCCAGAAAGGGTCATCTGGCACCCAGTAGCTCAAGTAGGGAAAAGCACAAAAGGCCACGGGGCTCATGAAAGATGCATCCGGTACAGGTGTCTGCTTCCGGGCTAACAGCGTTAGCTGCTGTGTAGAGAGCAAACTGAGCAATTACCACTTTAATAGCACGCCAGGCGACACAGCCTGATCCCAGGGGGAGACCGGCTTATGTTTAGAAGTTCCCGTAGAGTCAAGTTCTGAATTCTGGCAGCCCTTGCAATCTTACCTCCTTGTCTGCTTAGAGCAGCCCTGGATTATGCCCGGGTAGTTACATTAAAACCTAGCGTAGTGACGTAAAAAATTCTGCAAATGAGTACACTACCATCATTTAGGTTTTTTTCCTATAGTCTGCATGTGGAGAGGTGTGAGTGTTGGGGAATGCTTGCCATTTTGTGTGTATTATAGTCACAGGCCAAGTTTCAGGAGTTGGATCTCTCCTTCCACCACGTGAGTTCTGGGGTGGAAGTCAGGTGGTCAGGCTTGGCAGCAACTGCTTTTACTCCCTAACACCTCAGTGGTCCCAAAATCTTAATTAAAGGCTGGGGACTGAGCATGGCTTGTCAGAGTATAGAGGGTTGAGCAACACCCCAACACACACACACACACACACACACACACACACACACACACACACACCAGGGACTGAAGAGATGGATCAGCAGTTAAGAGTGCTGGTTGCTCTTCCAGAGGACCTGGGTTCAATTCCCAGCACCCAGTTGAGTTGGTGGCTCACAACTGTCTGTAGCTCCAGTTCCAGGGAATCCAATATCCTCTTCTGGCCTCCTCAAATACTGCACCTGTGTGTTGTTTAGACATACACACAGGCAAAAGGCTTATGCACATAAATTAAAAATAAATACAAAAAATTATAATACCAAATATGGTGGTGAACGCTTATAATCAAGCACCTGCCTTTAATAGAGCAGAGATAGGTGGATCCCAAGGACTCACCGGAAAACCAGTTCCCAGCCAGTGAGATACCCTGGCTCAGAAAACAAAGTGGGAACCGAGGAGATGGCTCTGTGGGTAAAGGCACCTCCTGCCAACCTTGATGTCCCAAGTTCCTTTCCCCAGGGCCACATGCTGAAAAGAAAGAACCAACTCCTACATGTTGTCCCATGACCTTCACATGAGCATCCTGGCACATGTGTGCATGCACACAAGGAATAAGCAACTGCAATAAAAATAATCTTTTTTCAAATTAAGGTGGTAAAGGAAGTGGGGGGGGCATTTAATGGGAAAGACATTAGTTCCTTATACTGCAGCATACCGTGGGGACACATGTGTCTCAAAGCTCATAGCTCACTGCTACGTGAACTCTCCAAGTGGGAATGGGGCATTACTCAGTGGCTGACCTGCCCCACAGAGAGGTCAAGAACCGTCTCTTTTACTGTGTTTCCTTCAAAATTCCCTTGTGAAAACCCTAAACCCACCCTGTCTACCTTTGTGTGAGGCTATTTGGGGGGCAGGGTCTATCAGAAGACCATTAAGATTCATGAAGCCCTAAGAGTGGACCAGAGCCAACCATCTGACATCCTTATGAGAAGATGAAGAGGAGCAGAGGTGTCCCTGAACGAGACAAACATATGGAAGGGCACAGCAAGAGGTAATCACTGGCAAGCCAGAAAGAGCACTCCTCTGCAACTAGTCTTACCAACTCGGCTTTTCCTGGACTTCAGCCTCCAGATCACAGGGAGATACAGGCCTGTGGTGTATGCTGTCCAGTTAGAGGTGTTTGTCATGGCCCCAAAGAAGACTGACTGGCACAGTCAGCCATGCAAGCCCCTGACCTTAGAAGGACAGCCATGTCACAGAGAGCCAGTAACTTATCCCAGTTAAAGCAGAGTCCAGTTATGAATGAATCCCCTCTAAGCTGGGCCTGCCTGACCCCTACCTGCCACTGAAGACGACAGTCCTGGAAGGGTATTATTGTGGGATAATCTTTTTGTACACTGTGAAGATGTGTCTGATGTGGGAGTGTCATATATCAATCTGTTGATTTCATTGGTTAAGCAATAAAGAAACTGCTTGGCCCTGATAGGTTAAAACATAGGTGGGAGGAGTAAACAGAACAGAATGCTGGGAGGAAGAGGAAGTGAGCTCAGAGACGCCATGCTCCCCTCTCCCGGGCAGACACCGATAGCTCTGCTCTCTGAGGCAGACGGCGGCGATGCAGCCAGCCACCAGGTCAGACATGCTGAATCTTTCCTGGTAAGCGCACCTCATGGTGCTGCATAGATTATTAGAAATGGGTTAAGAGGCTGAAACTAATGGGCCAGGCAGTATTTAAAAGAATACAGTTTGTGTGTTGTTATTTCGGGGCATAAGCTAGCCAGGCGGCCAGGGTGCCAGGGACGCAGCCCCGCGGCTCATATTACTACATGTGTCTCCACCAAAGAAATTTCTGATTGGTTTAATAAAGAGCTGAGTGGCCAATAGTTAGGCAGGAGAGAATGGGTGGGACTTCCAGGCAGAGATAGAAACTCTGGGAAGATTCACTAGCTAGGCATGGAGGAAGTGGGACATAGAGTATGGAAGAGAGGTAATGAGCCACAGATTAATATAAATGGGTTAATTTAAGTTTTAAGAGGTAGTTGGAATCAAGCTTAAGATAAGGCCAAGCTTTCATAATTATTAAGTCTCTGTGTCATGATTTAGGAGCTGGCTGTCCAAAGTCTGGTTACAGAATCTTATGCCACTCACTGTAGACTGCTATATGTCTCCTGACCTGAGCTGGAATCACAGCAGCCTCAGATTCCCTCCTGGGCCTGTTTCCTCTAGACTTGGACTGTAAAGCAGCAAGGAGCCCAGTGCCTCCCTGAAAGGAGACAGGACGTCTCCCCAAGACTTTCATATGCCTCATTGTGGAGGGAAGGACCTCATGGAGACAAGGGAATCTGGGTGGGAGGAACACTGCATTAAAGGGAACGTTCATCCATCAATGCCCACCCTTGAAGCAGAGGTATTGGCGCTGCTCTCATTAGCCCAACCAGGGGCAACCCAGCTTGAGGCAATGAGGAATTCTTCCTTCCAAAGAGCTCCAGGCCGGTGCAGATTTTCACATGAACTAGAGCCAGCAATATGACACGCCAGAGCCGCCTGCCATCCCTTGAGGCACCCACAAGATCTACACTTGAAAGCGCTTTTTCCTCTTTCCCAATTTGAGCCCCCTCTTCCATCAGGATGACAAGTGACAAGGGCGGATTTTTCATGAGGCAGCGGCCTGGCCATCTTGGTCTTACTTCTTTTCCTAAATAATCAATCTACTGGGATCTCAGCTGCAATAAATGTCAGGTCATGATTTGTGACTAACGTCACTGCCAATTGGTTCTGGTGGCTCACGGCTGAGGCTGCTCCCACCTCGCTGCAGCAGAGAGAAATAAAATTCTCAAGGCCCTGGGGACATTTTTCTTCCTGTCACATCTCCACGGAGGAGGTTTGTGATTCCATTTAATCCCACTCCCTCATAGGAGAGAGCAGGTTAGTCAGGGCTGAGGATTTCCACGATGCTCAGTTGACCTTGAGATGTTCAAGGTCTCCAAACGGATGGAGAACACAGGGGCTCTGGTCTTAAGAAGGATAAATCCCTGGGGGAATGCTCTGTCGCTCTTAGAGACCACCAGGGAAGAGTTGGCAGTGTGGAGAAAGAGGAATTATGATGCCTTGGGGCCCCTGAACCTGCAGATGTCTTGTTTGTTTCCTCTTACTCCTTGGCACAGATAACCATGTTCCTCTTTATGTCATTCCGGCTTTTGCATTCTTTGTATAGTGCAGAGATCTGAACACAAGGCCTCCCCCACACCAGGCAAGCGCCCTCTAAGCTGAGCTACAGTCTCACCTACAGTCAATTTGTTTGATTTGTTTCGAGGTGTCTTCTCTGACCCTTGACTGGGGTGTGAACATTTCTCTGTGTCCTCACAGTTAATAGGATCTTGGGGCCTCACCCAACAGCATGTATGTCTGTTGGAGTCAGAGCAACTATTGGGTAGCTTTAACAAAGCGAGGACCAACGTCTACATAGACTCCAGAGCCCCACTGGAGACCCAGCTCTCTGTTCATGCACCTCTCTGTCACTTCAGCTCGACAAGATGCCTCAGAATATCTGTCCTGCAGACAGAGTTGTCCCATCTGCAGGTTTGTAAGTTGAAATCTTATTTGTCGAAACCCTGTATTTTAGTTAGTGATAAAAAACACCATGACCAAAAGCAACTTGGGGAGGAAAGGGTGTATTTCACTCACAGGTCCTTATAATATTTCATCAAAAGCAGTGAGGGCAGGAACTCAAGCAGGGCAGGAACCTGGAGGCAGCAACTGATGCAGAGGCCATGGAGGGGTGCTGCTAACTGGCTTGCTCCTTATCACTTGCTCAACCTGCTTTCTTATAGCACCCAGGACCAGCAATTCAGTAACAGCCCCACTCACAATGGGCTGGATCCTCTCACATGAATCACTAATTAATAAGATGCCCCACAGGCTTCCCTGCAGTCTGAGCTATGGAAGCATTTTCTTAATTGAGGCTCCCTCTTCTCGGATGACTTTAGCTTGTGTCAAGTTGACATAAAACTGGCAGCACCCCCTGCAAACTCTGACTCTATTTGGAGAGCAGGCATTTAAGGATGTCAGTAGGGCTGAAGGAGGCGATATGGATGGGTGTACCCTGACCCACAGGACTAGCGTATCCATGAGAAAAGACCAACCGCATTGTGATCACACACAGAGGTGACCATACAAGGATATGGGACCTAGGCAGTCATCTGCAAGGCCAAGGAGAGAAACCACAGGAGGACTCTACTCGCCATCACCTTGATGCTGGAATTCCAGCCAGCAGAACTGTGAAGCTTGTCACTTGGCAACCCACAGACTCCAGGGTCCAGGGTAAAAGCGGTCCACTAAAGCACCAGAAGTGGATGCTGAGGTAGAAGGAATTGGCTGGGCCATCTGGCAAAGCATCTTCTGAAGACTCAGGAGCTGACGTGCCTCATAGTAACAGGACAGGGTGAGGAGAAACAGGAAGCTTAGAACAAGTACCAAGAAGAAGAAGCAGGGGCAAGAGCAGTGTTTCGCCTGGTGGCAGAAATTCTAAGAATAGGAACACACGCAGGTTCCAGCATGTTTGTTCCAATCAGTAAAGACCACTTCTTTCTTCCCTCCCCCCAAGAGCCGTCTTCACCAGCTCAGCTGTGCCTTCTTGCAGCAAACCACCAGGAGCAGGACTGTGGACCATGAACATCCCATCCTAGAAGCAGGGGGTGGGTCATTGGACCCTTGCTTGAGATTCCAGCCACTCCTCCCCAGCCATTTGTTTAACTCTGTGAAGCTGTGATTCTTTGCCTGTCCAAAACACCTGATGGTCTAATAAAGACCTGAATGGCCAATAGCAAGGCAGGAGCAAGGATAGGTGGGGCTGGCAGGCAGAGAGTATAAATAGGAGGAGAACTCTGAGAATAAAGAGGAGCAAGAGAACAAGGAGAGGAGGACATCCGGGGCAGCCACACAGTCAGCCACAGAGTAAGAATGAACTAAGATATACAGAAGTGACAGAAAGGCAAAAGGCCGGAGGCAAAAGGTAGATGGGTTAATGAGTTAAGAAAACTGGCAAGAAACAAGCCAAGCTAAAGCTAAAGCCAGGTATTCATAACTAAGAATAAGCCTTCATGTGTGATTTATTTGGGAGCTGGGTGGTGAGCCCCACAAAAAGTCAAAAGAGGAAACCATCACACAGTAGAGTACCAATGAAAGCCTCCTTTCTCAGTTCCACAAGGCTGGCCCTGACCTGCTGCGTATTTGGCAAGGTTTGTCTGTAATTCCCATCAACATGATCATCCCACTTGGATACAGAGCACCAGGCTACAAGCAAGACAACATAGGAGTGTCCTGCCTGAGTTCATCTGAAAACTCAGAAAAAAT
The DNA here is from genome assembly GCF_018167655.1 of Microtus oregoni. NCBI lineage: Eukaryota > Metazoa > Chordata > Mammalia > Rodentia > Cricetidae > Microtus > Microtus oregoni. Next base: position 10,265,898 of record NW_024543064.1, on the reverse strand, counting down.
CTGAACACTGCCCATAGTAGGATCTCCCATCACTAAAGAAACTGTAAAGGCAATGGCAGTCTAAGAGTTAGTTCACTGAGGGTCTTCTGTAGCTCAGGCTAGCCTTGATCTAGCCTTGTAGCCAAGGATGACCTAGAATTCCCGATTCCCCTGCCTCCACCTCCCTGGGCTAGAATCACAGTTGCACACTACCACATCTGGTCTATCTCTGCCCTTCTAGGACTGGAACCCACGACTTCATGCTTGCTAGGCAAGCACTCTAACAACTGAGGACATCCCTGCCCTGACAGTTTAAAAATCAGTATGGATACATCGCCACTAACAGTTTGTACCTGAGGCCAGGGTTGAAGTGCTTTTGTTTTTAAAAGAAAAATTTTCCAACAGCATGCTAATACAGATAAGGAAACAGAGGCACAGGAGGCACAATGGCACCCCAGGCCCACACATCAGTTGAGGGCACAGTTGTTGCTAGTGTTTATACCCAGAAAAACCTGGAGATTGGAGATTTCTTTATATTTTCTCTATTTTTTTTTTCAGTTAGTAATAACAAGCCCTCTCATTTAAATGGAAGCAGTGTTTTGGTAATGACACAGGAATTGACCCAGTGGCTTGGTGCTAGGGTGGGTTACGTGGGCGTTAGCAGGTAGGGCAGGTATAACTGAAGCCTGAGAAGTCACAGAGAGATGACCAGGTGGGCAGGCCGCACTCTTCTGGTCTCAGGATGGTCTTCTGTGCACCAACCCTGCTTCCGTCTCCTTGGTCGGCAGTCCTTCTTATAGTACTTAATAACACTCGGTTGTCGCAGAGCAGATGCTTCTAATGGCAGCTCTCAGGAACCCTCAGCAACAGCTGGATAGAAGCCACTCCTCAGCGTGTCCCTGCACAGGAAGGGAACTCACAGCTGGTGAAGCCCTTTCTTACCCGCAAATGGTTTTATTTTGCAACATCCTGCCAGCCATTGCCAAAACAGATCCTCTTTCTCATCCTTCTACCTAGGTCTTTGTATCAGATGGAGATTCAAAACCGAAATTAAACCCCACGCCTCAAGCAGGAGGCACAGCCACAATCCCGAGATGTAAGTGGCAGGTGTCAAGAGTCACTTGAATACTCTTTAAGAGTCCTAGGGCCCCACTTGACATCCAGTGACCTTCACATTCAAGGCAGGAGCTGCTTTTAAGAGCAGAGGAGAAACCGGCCCAGCTGCTGGGCTGAGGGCCAGCTGACCGTTGAGGACACACAGTCAACTATAGAAATCAAGCTGACCCAGAAAAGAGGGACAACATTAAGGGCGTTTAGACCTCTGCACGGGACTGCCACACAGGGAAACATGGGATGCCCAGGCACATTGGAACGTCACATAAACAGCTGTTATAGTGTAAGTGTGCCCTGTGTGATGTTAGGGGCATATTTGCATTGCAAAGTCTTTTCATGGTTTTCTAAAATTCACCCATCATTGGGCATCCTGTATCTTGTCTGGCAGCTGCTGTGGGAACTGTGAACTGTTTCTTTCTCTGGGAAGATACAGACAAATGTGTACTTCTGGGGCACCAACAGCAAACCCAAATACAATCCCACTGAAGTCCAACTTGGGAAACGAATGAGTTTATTGACTTTACTTACAGAACATAGGGGAGTGGTTCCTTAGAGAGGCATGTGTGGCCCCAAAGCAGCTGTTAGTATTTGAAAGTCTCACCCAACATAAACGGTGACTTTCCCAGAGCTGCCTTTATCTAGCCCCCCCACACACACCAAGCAGTCAACCTTCTGGTCTATACACACTAGCACCTCCCAAGACCTCAAGGCCATGTGCAATTTTGGACAGAATTACATACGGGAAGCTAGAAGGTACAAGAGGGAGTGATCAGAATCTCAAATGGGGGACCAGTGACCCTCCCCATACCCCTTGTTCTTGTGGTAATGCCAACAGTCAACAAGCCCAATCTCGGGGGTCTCTTGTGAAAGTCACAACTGTAACAAGGATGACAGTCGTTGCTCTCGGAGGACAGCCCTCTACGATAACAAAATACCTGCGAAGCAGCAACATTTATAATACAGCCAACCTCGGGCCGGGCGGTGGTGGCGCACGCCTTTAATCCCAGCACTCGGGAGGCAGAGGCAGGCGGATCTCTGGGAGTTCGAGACCAGCCTGGTCTACAAGAGCTAGTTCCAGGACAGGCTCCAAAACCACAGAGAAACCCTGTCTCGAAAAACCAAAAAACAATTCAGGAATAATACAGCCAACCTCATCTGGCTTTTGAACCAAAGGTGAGCATACAGAAAGTCTATACAGTAGCAAGGCCAAGGACAGAGGCCATGTACAGACGCAAGGACAGCAAGACCCAGCCCAGAGCCTTGATGAGCACTGGGCCAGATATTCTACCCAGCTTGGCAGCTGTAAACCAGTCATCTCCTCCTGTGCATTTAACAGCAGCACAACCAGGGCTTCTTTGAGGTCTCATGCTCGACACACACAGAGACCTTCCTGGCATCCTATGGTGGCTCAGAGGAACTACTAGGGCCAGAGGCTGCATCTGATAACAGGATACAGAGCCTATAGAGTTGATGTTTGAGAGAAGCTAAAGACTAGAAAATCCCAGCCGGACGGCGGTGGCGCCCGCCTTTGATCCCAGCACTCGGGAGGCAGAGGCAGGTGGATCTCTGTGAGTTTGAGGCCAACCTGGCCTACAAGAGCTAGTTCCAGGACAGGCTCTAAAGCTACAGAGAAACCCTGTCTTGAAAAACAAAACACAGACTAGAAAATCCCATCTGGGACCAGTTGCAAATAGGAGGCTACAGCCAGCCAAGTGGAGTAGGAGGGATCCTAGGGAGATTTAAGCTGAGAGCCATGTTGACTACTGAAGAAAAAAAATCATTAGCGGGAACAGAATTAGCTCACGCCATGGCAGAAGATTGCTTATCCATCCCTGTATATCTTAGTGAAACACAGCTCCTATGGCTGGGCTAGGAGGGCAAGGTACAAGTGGAAATTATTACTACTCAGACCAATAAACATACAGCAGCCAGACCACAACTGAGGGAGACAAGAAAGTTGCCTGGGGTGCAAATAGAAACATTCAGTTTCAGATTCCCTTGAGTTGGGAGGGTGAGATGGATCCGTGGGTAAGAAGTTTGCTGCCAAGCATGACGACCTGAGTTCAATTCCCAAGGCTCAAATGGTGGAGATAAGCAACCCCTTGTGCACAAAAGCACAAGATAAACAAATGTAAGAAGAACTATTTTAAAATAATTAATTTTCCTATGATTGCCACTTCTCACTCATAGCTCTTTCTGTGGAAGCTGAGTGGCAGTTGCCACCTGGCCAGGCATACTAGCACCAGCCTAAGCATCTCAGAAAACCTGCCCACATTCCCTGGCTGATTGTCAGAGTGTAAGGGACAGTCATAAAGGAGGAAGAGAAGGAAGATTTGATGTGGGATTCCCTTCTGTATACTGTGAATACCATTGGTTAATAAAGGAACTGCTTTGAGCCTATAGAAGAGCTATAGAGGAACAGAGCTAGGTGGGGAAAACTAAACTGAATGCTGGGAGAAAGGGGGCGGAGTCAGGGAGAGCCACTGCTGGACACAGACGCACTGAAAATTTGCTGGTAAGCCACAACCTGTGGTGATGCACAGATTAATGGAGAGGGGTTAAATTAAGATGTAAGAGTTAGCCAATAAGAAGCTGGGAACTTGGTGTGTTTATTGCATGCGACTGAACAAAGAGGCAGGTTAGCCAGTCCTGGTAGGGGTACATTGTAGGGAGCAGTTTCTGACTGCACTCATCCATGAAGAAGAAGCTGTGTATAGACCTTGGATTTAAAGAAACCCACCACAACCAAAAGCAACTTGAGGAGGATAGGGATTATTTCATCTTACAGCTTTGTACTCCATCGTCCAGGAAAGTTGGGACAGGAACCTGGACATAGGAACTGAAGTTTACTGGTTTGCTCCCTATGGCTTGCCCAGTCTGCTTTTTATACCATCCGGGACCACCTGCCCAGGGGTGGCACCTGTCAGTGGCTCCACCCACAATGGACTGAGCCCTCCCACATCAATCAAGAAAATGTCCCACAGATTTGCTCACAGACTAATCTGATGGGAATGTTTCCTCACTTGAGGTTCCTTCTTCCCAAATAACTCTAGCATGTGCCAAGTTGATAAGAAACCAGTCCACACACCATCTCTAAAGACACAGCAAACTCTTGGGGAAGAGACCCCGAGAAGCCTTGCTGCTTGGAGGAGACAGTTGCCGGTAGAGTTCTTAGACCTATCCAGCTGCCTGTAAGCAGTGCAAAGAGCCCCGGGCTTGCGGCTAAGTGAGCCATCACCCATGCTGGGGTGGGATTTTCGGAGATGCAGCTGCTCCTGTATCATCCTTGCTCCTGTAACCCCTCATTCATGCTCGTATTAGTAGCCTCATTAAAAGCCCATTAGTTCATCAGGAACAGCAATGGCTCAGCGCTTAATAACACCGGCTGCTCTTGTAGAGTACTGAGGTTCAAATCCCAGCACCCACGTGGCAACTCACAATCATCTGTGTCTCCAGTTTTAAGGGATCTGGTGCCCTCTCCTGGCCTCCCCAGGCTCTGCATTCATGTGGTGCACAGATGTACACAGATAAAACACCCACTTGCATAAAATAAAAAAAAAGGATCTTGACGCACCCTAAAATAAATAATATATATATATATAAACAACTCATTAGTTCACCAAGTTTGTTTAAATATAATCATTATTTTGTTCTGTCATGGGCTCCCTTTCTAGGATGAGTAAACTGTGTTGCATCTGTCCCTAGGGAAAAGTCTGTCACATAGCATTGCTATACCAAGAAATTGCTTCTGGTGCCCAATATGGAGATTGGTTGAGACTTATCAGCATCAGCCAGTGTTGCTGTGTCTCCTTCTCATCTAGGAAGCCCTGACAGTCAACTCCAAGCTCTCAAAACCAACAAGACAGGCTAAAGCTTTATCATGTCAAATGTCATCTTAATTAGGGTTCCTATTGCTGTGAAAAGACACCATGACCATGGCAACTCTAACAAAGAAAACATTTCATTGAGGGGGCCCACTTACAGCTTGAGAGGTTCAGTCCATCATCACCATGGTGGGGAGCACAGTGGTGTGCAGGCAGACATGGTGCTGGAGAGGTAGCTGAGAGTCCTACATCATCTTGCAGCCAACAGGAAGTCGACTGACACACTGGGCGGTATCCTGGGCATAGGAAACCTCAAAGCCCACCCCCACAGTGACACACTTCCTCCAACAAGGCCACACCCACTCCAACAAAGCCACACCTCCTGGTAGTGCCACTTTCTATGAGCTTATGGGGACCAGTTACATTCAAATCTCCATAACTGTTCTACTTTATCCTGCATAAAGTCTGCCAGCACGAAGTCTCCTGGCACGAAGCCTGCCAGCATTCTCCTTGCCACCACAACTGTGTGGCCCCAGAGTGAAGCTGATGTGGACTTAGGCATGAAGTCCAGGGTCAGGGGCTGAATGTATGAATTTCACATGAGGGGGTTCACCTTCACTTTCTCTTTGCTCCAGAGAGTAGGAGGTTGTATGTGGTGACCAACATCACATCTGGGTGGAAGTGGACATGGGATCAGGTCGAACCTGATTTCAAGGTATCTATGAGGTCTTCAGATGAGATTATCACTTCAGTCTTGGAGGATGTCCTCAGTCTGGCGGGGCTTGTCCAGTGTATGGGCAAATACATTGTCCATATTATTTAGACAAATCTATGTCTAAATAAAACAAAAGTGACCAGGAAGAACTCTGCCTGTCTTAGCATGAGCTATCAACCTGATCTAGTATAAACATTCTGCTTTTACAGAGTCTCCATTGAGTCGGTGGTTTTATGAGGCTAACCTGTGGACATGCGCACAAGCTATCCTCATAAATGACATAGGAGGGTCCCACCTACTGTGGGCCACATCGTTCCTGGACTGTATAAGAAAGCTATCTAAGCACGATCCTGCAAGTGAGCCAGCACTGTTTCTGTTGGCGCTTTAACAGATAACGCTTGCCTGGAGATGCACCAGAAGCTGGGGATTCGATGTGTTTATTGCATGCAGCTGAATGACAAGGCAGGTTAGCCAATCCTGGCAGGGGTACATTGTAGGGAGCGGTCTGACTGCGGTCACCCATGAAGAAGTGGTTGATACTTCCTGCATACACTGTCAACGTGGCTACTCAGACCAGGGAAAGGCCCTGCCATTCCCGGGAATCTAAGGCATTGTTGTCTTTGACATGGCTGCTCATGTCAACCACACATACATTCAGGATTTCATCCACAGCCCCTCTAGGCTTCATCTCCTCCCAAGTGCCCAGGATGATGGCTCTGTTTCTCTTTTAGACTGGATCGATCTCTTGTAGTCCAGGCTGGCCTTGAACTCACAGAGATCCCTCGTCTTCTGCCTCCCAAGTGCTGAGATTAAAGGTGTGTGCCACCACTGCCTGGCCTTTATAGCTAACTAGTGGCTAGCTCCGCACCCTGATCTTCAGACGAGCTTTGTTAAATCACAAACAAAACATCACCACAGCAGTTCTTCATGGTTCCTACACCAATTTCCATCAATGGGTTGTAGCCTAAAAGTTCAAGCCAAAAAACCCTATCCCACCAACTTGCTTTGAAACATGTGTTCGAACACAGCAACAGAAGGGAACTGGAATAGTACCCCCCCACACTTGAGGGGCTGATGTAGCTCACCTCCTCTCCTGCCCCAGTTCCCATAGGCACCCCCTGGTTCTCAGGCCCTTTGGACTCAGACTGAATGGCATCTCTGCAAGCTTCTCGACCACCCCCAGCTTGCAGACAGCAGATCGTGGTGCCTCCCTTTTACATATATGGAAACCTCCAATTTGCCCCATTTCTCTGGAGAACCCTGACGCAGCACTTCTGCCTTTTAAAAAGTAATCAAGTGAAAATATAGGACTCTCCTATCCTCAGGCAGATTTGTGCATCAGTGAAGATCTTTGCTCCTAACGCAATACCAAACATTGATCTGCGAACTTATGTAAGTCTATTGTATCCAAAACAAATTAGATCTCAATAAACAAAAAATTTTAAAATGTACTCTTAAAGGTATATTGGAGGGGCTGGTGAGATGGTTCAGGACTTAAGAGCATGAGTTGCTCTTGCAGAGGATCTGGGTTCATTTCCCAGTACCCACAGGTGGTTTACAACCATATGTAACTCCAGCTCTCTCTCTCTCTCTCTCTCTCTCTCTCTCTCTCTCTCTCTCTCTCACACACACACACACACACACACACACACACACAGGAGGAGGCTGTCCATTTCCCAGTACCCACAGGTGGTTTACATCCAGCGCTTTCTCTCTCTCTCTCTCTCTCTCTCTCTCTCTCTCTCTCACACACACACACACACACACACACACACACACACACACAGGAGGAGGCTGTCCATTTCCCAGTACCCACAGGTGGTTTACAACCATATGTAACTCCGACACACACACACACACACACACACACACACACACACACACAGGAGGAGGCTGTCCAGTCCTAGCACGATACGGGAACTTACAGTCCAGCAGAAGGATAAGGGACTTGGAGGCAGAGAAATCTTGCTTAGCACAAGGACACACCCACCAGCGGCCTCTATAAGCCTCTGATTTCTCTTGTTCCTAATTCAGAGTCTGCCCACCCCTGCTTCCCCAGCCCAGAGCAGGGAAAATGACCACGCCCACGCTTGTGTTTCACAATCGCTCTGCACTTTATTTGTTACGCTCTTCACATGGCAGATACAGAACCGTCTTCTGGTGTGACCTGGAACCGCGGTGGAAGACCTCCACTGACCAGGAAACACCACTCTTGACAAAACTTTCTCCTCGTTTTCCTGACAACCTGGGAAGTGTTGAAGGGTGACCCAGCACAATTTGCACAAGCAGAAAGACAGAGAGAGAGAGAGAAAATCCCCCATGAGCCAAGCAACATTTTCCAGAGTTTTCCAAAGTTTGGCTAAAAGCAGCTTGCAAGGCTTCGGGTTCGTGAGTTTTCCTGGCTGCCGGGAGAGCCTGAGATCCAGTCCGCGTGACCGGCTGGGGGGCATCTTGTGTCAGTGGGGTTAGCAACAGCCACGAGCCCATGCTTGCAAGGACTAACTGCAGGGTGTGGAAAAGGAAAAATTCCAGTAGAAGAAATAAAAGAGGGAAGAGCAGAGTTTAGCTGGGTGGGTAAACAGGAAAACTGTACCACTGGACAACGATGGATGTCTTTCTGCCCATGTGAGGGTCTCGAGGGAGACTCCTTCTCCTGGACCAGTCAGTCCCCTTACTGCAGCCGGTCGACTGATTAATTAAATAACACACGTTATAAAACTTTAAAAATGGAACATTTACAGTCGGGGCCATAAATACGTGCTTTGAAAAGTGTCTACATACATATTTACAGAGTTGTAAGATCAACCATAGTAGCCCTGAAAAAGAAAACCCCTTTCACGTATGACAACTCTCCCAAGTTCTGTCCTCCCACTTTGACATGGTGGGACCAGAATGGAGCTGAGGAAACAGCACCGAAATCGTCTCAGGCATCCTCTGCCCCAAAGGCACAAACCCCAAGGACCTCAGTGACCCAGGTCTGAACTCTGAACTCAGTCCCACGTTTCAGACTCCACCTGTCCACCAGAGCAGAGGGTCAGCAGGTGGTTTGATGGCATCTGAAGATCACCCATTCATAAACTCCCGCTTGGCTCTGTTTTCTTCACCTGTTCATGTTTTTCATTTCCCTTTTTATATTTTTTTCTTTGCTTCCCTTTGCAGCTAACTTGCACAGTTCAGATGCTAACAGCGTAGGAGGTCCTACCAAATGAGACAAAGACGGGCACAGGAGAGTCAGTCACCCCTCCACCTCGCAGTCCTTAACCACTGCTTCTCCTAATCAAGAGATGAGGTCTGAAAATGGGCAGAGTCTGCCTCCTGGGCACATGGGCTCTAGGGTTCCCTGCAGACACTTCAGAGCAGTGGACTCTAGAACTTCAAAGGAGGAAAAGACTTGAGAGCAGGCAGCTCCAGCTGCTCAGGGAGAAAGGGGGTTTCCGAGTGCGAGGGCCAAGGTTCAGGCTTAGCCCCGATGGATCTATATGCTATTTGCTATTGATTCCCAGAGACAGTGTGAGGAGAAGGTCGGTGAGGGAGGGGGCGGCATGAAGGGGAACTTGGCCTCCGAAAGGATCCCTCCCCACCCCTCAGGGCCAGACAGCTCAAGAAGCACAAAGCAGGGTGAAGGAACTCTTTAAAAAATTGCATAGAAGGAGATGCCCCTCCGGGCAGGATGGCTGCACCACAGAGTGTGGTTCTGGGCCAAGTCCAAGGATCATCTGGAGGACGACGTGACGGCTGCCGCCTTCCTGCTTCCAAGGCTGGGACCTTAGCCTGAAGACCACATGCATGTTCCGGCACACACACGTGGACACGCTCGCTCTCTCTCTCTCTCTCTCTCTCTCTCTCTCTCGCTCTCTCTCTCGCTCTCTCTCTCTCTCTCTCTCTCTCTATCTCTCTCGCTCTCTCGCTCTCTCTCTCTCTTGCTTTCACAGCTCGGAAGGTCAGTACTCTCTGCAGGGCAGAATGCTGGTCCCTTTGGCTTCACTGATTCCAGGTCACTTCGGGTGCTGAGGAGACACAAAGAGAACATGACAGCAGTGGCCACATACTCACTGCCTTCCAGGGCTGTTCATGGCTCCCCATCTGATTATTACACTAAGCAGTTTAATAAAGTATGAAAGACATATAGGTTTGATAAATTTTCATAGCATATATTGAGCATCATATGAAGATGCAGAATATGACGCCCAATCCACCCTGAGCCACCGTTTCAGGATATCTCCCCCCAGACAGCCATCATCCTGGTTTTTAACCACTTTAGATTGGTCTGCCCTTGCCTACCTCCCTGGCTTCCTTCTTTCCTTCCTTGTTGTGACACATTTGATTACACTGTGTAAAGATTCGGTCACTCTGGCCAGGTGGTGGTAGCACACGCCTTTAATCCCAGCACTTGGGAGACAGGCAGATGGATCTCTGTGAGTTTGAGGCCAGCCTGGTCTACAAAGCAAGTTCCAGGACAGCTAGGACTGTTACACAGAGAAACCCTGTCTCAAAAACAAAACAAAACAAACAAAATAACAGATGTCACTCTGATTGGTTTAATAAAAGCTGAAAGGTCAATAGCTAGACAGAATTTCCAGGCACGGAGAACACTGGGAAGAAGAAAAGCGGAGACAGCACGGGATGGAGAACAAGTTAGACACACAGGAAGAGGTAGCAGCCATGAGCCGTGGGGCAGCGCATAGATGAAAAGAGATGGGTTAATTTAAGTTACAAGAGCTATCGGCCAAGCTTTCATAATTAATAAGTCTCTGTGTTGTGATTTGGGAGCTGGCTGGTGGGACAGAGAAAGACTCTCGACAAATGGTGCCCAATGTGGGACACGTATTTTCACACCAGACCTGAAAAAAAAAAGGTTCCAAACACACAAAAAAGGAGCCAAATTTAACTTCGTACTCCCAGTCTCTCGTGCGGGCCGTGGTAAAGAGATGCATCTTCCAGCTGCTGCCTGTGGGTTGGAGCCACCAGTCTGTCATGAGCTAAGATGCATGATAATTTAAATTTTGCTCGTGCAAACAGAAAAGGTTACAGATACACAGCTAAGCAGATACAGGCAGGAAAATCACCTTTAAACGGGTTACAGTGTGTTCAAAAAATGTACATAGGCTTAAAAGAAAAGAAAGTGGGTATAGACAGTCTTGAAAATAGTTTATGAATAATAAGAAATTTTAGAAAATAAAATATTATAAAAGGATGAGCCACACAGAGAGTCTGGATCCTGTATGGTGTGGGGTTGATTTAAATGTCTTTGATGCTGACAAGCAAACAGCTGAGGGCACTGGGTTAGAAAAACTATCAAACACCAACCTATTTATTTTTAAAATGTCTTAACTTCAAAATGGAAGTCAAAAATATGCTACACTGGGGAAGAGGTTATGCTTTTGTTCTATAGAAAGTGAAAGGCTATGGACTCTTTCAAGGTTGATAGAGATCGGATTTGACTGGGGAAAGGCCCTGAAAATCCTGGCTGCAGACATCAAGAAAAAAAAAATGTAAAAAACAACAAGACAGGTGACTTCAGCTACTCACACAGAAAACAAACCCTCTATAACTGAACTGTGCGCCCTTAGTGCTGGGATTAAAGGTGTGAGTGTGTCAGCTACTCACACAGAAAACAAACCCTCTATAACTGAACTGTGCGCCCTTAGTGCTGGGATTAAAGGTGTGAGCCACCACCTGGATTTGTTTCTGTATTGATCTTCTGTAACCCAGGGTGGTCTTGAACTCCTAGATTCATCGCCTCTGTCTCCCAAAGCCTGGAATTAAAGGTGTGTGTCACCACTGCCTGACCGCTAGTGGCTTTAGCTTTGCCTCTGGTCTTCAGACATGATTTATTTATCAAAATACAAGTAATACAGCACTACAGTGGGGCTTCAGAGAGTGGCCTTTTCTCCTGCAGGGAGCAGCTCTCCCTCCCTGGGGCAGTCACCTACAGTCCACTGTCCATGGCGGAAGTCAGAGGACCACAGTTCTGATACACATTCTACCCTCAGCTTCCCTCTTGAAACAGGAGGGTGTTGACCCGTGTGTATCTTCCTGAGCTCAGATTCTGTGCCGTGGACTTTCAAACTTTCCTGCACCTGTGTCCGATAGTGTCCTACACTGAATCTCATCTCCCTGAAAGCCCTGTGGATAACCAAACCTATGCCATAGATCAGGACCTTTTGGGAACAATTAGGACCCCAGCATGTGAGGACATCATAAGAAGGAAGATACTGTCTACAATCAGAAGGAGGGTCCTCACCAGAACCCCGATGACAACCATCAGTCCTAAAGTTGTTTTTTGGCCTCCACACGCATGTGTACACGCACACACATGTACAATGCACACGGCTCTTTTCATTCCCCACCCTCCCGTATCTCCCACCCACCCCCTCCAAGTCCCTTTCCTATATTCGACAGTTTTTGTTTTGAGATCCAGAGAGTGTGACTGTGGGTTTGGAAGGCTCCACTAGAGAATTCCAATGGAGCTCACCAGTGGGTCCTCAACTGACAGTAGCGATTCCCCATTTGCAGAGCCTAGCAGTGACCGCAGCTTCCGCAGTGGGGTACACGGGCTGCAACCTCCCACCCATGGGTGAGTGTTGGCAGTCTGGTTTGGGCAAGCACATTTCCACTGACCTTATGGCTGGAACGAGTGTGCTACACAATTTTAAAATAAGCATCCTATTACCCGAGTCTGTTTGGGATGACAAAGCAAAATACCACCCAGGGGCAACTTCAACAGCGTTTGTCCCCCACCACTCTGGAGGCTGCAAGTCTCCATGCATACATATGGAAGTTAAAACTTGGAGAAATTGACAGTCAATGAATGGCAAGCTGGGGTTTGAACCTTGGTGGTCCAAGGTCTACACACTAAGCCATAAAACTCATGCCTGCAGAAGGCCCCATGCCAGCCTGGAGGGTCCTTGACATGCCATCTCCCCCACTCGCCCACCCAAGACCTACCTTGGAACCCACTCCCAGACCCAAGAGCAACCCAGACGGTGCCAGGGTGCCTCTGCCTCCTACCTGTCACAGAGCAGACAAAGTGCCTACTCTTTGAAGAAGGGTCCCTGGAACTGAGTTGCTGCTGCTGAGGTCTTGACCTTTCTGCATTGTCTGGTGATGTAGGGGGCTGCTGAGGAGGTGCATCGGGCTGCCAGGCGAAGACTGTAGCTGTATGGAAAGGAACAGCACGGGTCACATCAGGAACCAGCTGGGGTCTCTGGAATCACTGAAGGCACACAGATGTCCCTGCTGCCTGTATCTCCCAGGCCCAAGGATGATGGTCCTTCCTTTCATGCCAGGGGCGGGGTGATGGGGCTTCCTAATGGAAACGTAAGCCCCGGCCCCCTTGACATGGCAGAGCTTTGTGTGATACGGCAGCCTACTAATTGGAATTCGTTTTTTCTTTTTTTTTTCAAGAAAAGCTTTCTTTTGCTTCCCGCCTATTACTCCTCCTCCTCCTCGATGACTTGTGCTCAGTTGGGTTCCCGCCTTCTCTGGGAAACCTGCCCTCCTGGCCTCCTGTGAGTCCACCCCACCCTTCCCCCCTTGTGTCTCCCCAGGTTGTAGCACTCAGCACACTAAACAGTAGAATACAGGCGCTGTCTTCCTTCTGAGTACTAGGAGCCCAAGGTCACATCTTAGCTGCTCCCCCCCCCCCCGTTGGCTTAGCACAACATAGCAGGAATGGCTAGGTGTGCCTGTAACTCCAGCAACCCAGGAGGCTGAGGCAGGAGGCTGGTGAGATTAGGGCTAGCCTGACTTATATATAGCATATGGTGAAACTGTCTCAAAGTGAACGGATGGCTATAGGGTGCTCGCTTCGTGCCTGGGCGGTACTGGGCATTTCATGTAGACCAAGCATGCTGAGTCAGACCCTTACTATCTCAACGTCACAGAAGGGAAAACGGAGGCACAGGGAGCCTGCGGATCGTCAACTGTCTCTGTGGGCACAGAACACAGTGTGAGCAGGGACTGGGGAGATTGATGAGGTACAGACGGCGGAAGTGGGCAGGGCCAGCGCTTCTCTACTACTCCTGCTTGAAGCTGGCAGTACCTGGGGGGCGCAGGAGGTGAGAGCAGGGTTCACCCCGGAGCTGGCAAATAGGGGGGTGAGAGTCAGTATTCTTTAGCCAGGGTCTGGCTTTGGGAAATGTCTGGAGATTTTGGGGTTGTCATAACGGGAGGGGGCGCTGCAGTCTGCATATACTGGGCAATGCTCAGGATGTTATGAAACATCCCACAAAGCCCAGGGAAGCCGAGAGCTATGCAGCCAAAGACTAATACAGTAGCATCCCTAGCCACAAGGGATTTGCTCTAAGACACCCCATGCATGTTGGGCGCCGAGAACAGACAGTGCTGAGCCCAATACACACTCTGCTTGTTTCTGTACATACGTCTGTAGTAAAGTGTGACTTAAGAGACCAAATGAGCCAGGCCTGGTGGCTCATGCTTGCAACCCCACACATGGGAGCAGGAAAACCACATGAGTTTGGGGTCAGCCTGTGTAACATAGTCAGCTTAACAGCCTGGCTAGAATAAGAACTCTGAATGTTTTATTTCTCTTAATATCTCATTGCATGCTCAGCTTCCCTCTGAGAAGAAGCCTTGACAGCTCCTCTTTGGCACCTCTGTTGTCACTCTTTCTTATATATCTATCAAACATTTAAAACCAGCCCCTAGACTCTGAAATTCTGCAGGCCCCACCTCTCTCTCCTCCCAGGCAGCGGCAACCACAGCCATTTCCACAAGGGGGCGCACTTTCTCCCCAGTCCTGGGCATTCATTCACCCTGGTGTTTCTCAGCAGCCCACAGGAAGGGCCCTCTCTGTCATTACCCCCAAGTACATCTGGCCTAAAGGGAAGACAATTTCAGCCACATTCATATGGCCCCTATGAACCCCATATTCCTTCTCTCCTAGGAGTTAGGAAAAGCAAATGACTCTATATTCATCTTATAGATGAAAAAATGGACACAAGACACAAGGACAGGGGCTTTCTTGGGGTGGCAGGGCCCAGGCCTTGCATTCCCTGACTGCGGTGAACAACGGTAACCACCTCGACGTCTCCGGTGTCTCCCATGAGGACTGGGTAAGAGTTGTCTACAGGATAGACGCCTTGGTCCTGAGAGGTTGAATGCCCACGGTGTCTCTGGAACGACACTGTAGCGAGTTGGTCCGGTCGCTATGGATCTTATGAGTCTTGAGTCCAGCTGTAGGAAGCTACCAAAATTTACTCGGGGGTAAGCTTGGGAAGCTGAAGTCTGAACTTAGCTCTGACTCCACGCCTGTCACCTCTGACCTCGTCATCCTCCCCAGGTGACCTCATCCACATCCTCCTAGAGATGACCCCAGTGTCCAGGCCCAGACCACACCTGGATGTAGCCTGAGTCTCAGGATCAGGCACCATTTCCATGCAGAGGAGGCATTGCCTGAACATTTGAGAATCTCCTTAAAGTCAGGCCCTGACCTCTACTTGTGACACACCCCTCGTCTCTCTTTCTTGGTGACCAGTACTCTCTTGACATCCTGAGAGGCAGATCCATGGAGTCTTCCTGTCCCCTCTTCTGCTGCTGTCAGGGGTTCACTGTCCTCCCTCTGTCACCACCACAGACCACCTTTCCCTGGGTCTCCTGCAATGCTTCCTCTCAGGGCTTTCCGTGGCCACGATGCCTTCCCTCCAGCCTGCCTTCCCTCCAGCCTGCCTTCCCTCCAGCCTGCTCTGCTGTGATCTTTCCCCCAAAGGGCACACAGGTTATGACACCTCTTCAGGGCACCTACCCCTTGCGCCACTAATAGATGCAAATAACCTCCCAAGCATCCGGGCTGCTGCTCTACAGACATCCTGGGACCTAAAAAGGACCAGTTCCGTGTCCAAGGGAATTGGGTGCTAGGGCTCAGGCCTCAGGCTCCCAAAGGACCAGGTTCCTTCTCAGCGCCCAGGAATCCGTGTGAAAGACATCCAGGTAAGATGGACTGCACAGGAGCAGCGGAAGTGAGGTCAGAGGTGGGGCAAAGACGGTGAGAGGTGACGCTGGAACACACAGGAGTAGCCAGGAGCAAGGACAAGTCTCGGGCTGACAGCACCACATGAGCCCTGAGGGACTCAGTCTGCTTGTTTGTCCAGGGTGCCTCCAATGAGGTGACAGAGCCCCAGCGGTTGGTTGTCCTGGTGCTCAAGCAACACTGAGCCTTGGGAGCTAGGGAAGAGGTGAGGTCACAGAACCCAACCTTCTCCTCTCTGGTGCTTTCTCAGACACAAGGGAAAGCTGAAACCAAGGTGAAGGAAAGCTACAGCAAAAGCAAAAACTACAGAAATAAAATAAAACTCCAACAGGGGTGTGGCCCAGTCGGTAGAGTGCTTGCTTAGCTTGCTGGGAGCCATGGGTTCGAGTCCAGCACCACCTAAAACCCGATGCGCTGGTACAGGGCTGTCATCTCAGCACTCTGCTGGGGAGGCAAGACGCCCAGAGAGGGTCAAGGTCATCCTAAGCTACAGGAGTTCAAGGCTACCTTCAGTCACATGAGACCCCATCCCAAATAAATAAGTAGAAGATAGGCAATTCCATCAATAAATCATTAAAAAAGAAACCTTAAAATGGGCAAAAGACACCAAATCACTGAGCGAATGTCAACTATAAACATTGCTGAGTGGCATAGCAAAAGAACAGCATCTTCAGCACCTTCAGTGTCCAGATCTGGTGGTGTACACAAAGACCACTGTCCAGCACAGCAGGAGGCCTGGAAGCATAGGGTGTCACAGCCTGGCTCCCTGGGCTCATGTGCGCTATACATAACGCGCAAAGCAAACGAACACACAAGACTCCCAAGAACTTAGTGATCAAGTGATCACTGTGGACAGAAAAGAAGCCAAGGGGGGAGTCCTAGGGATGGTGGAGGGCGGGAGAGGGCCGCAGAGTAAAAGAGGAAGGCTTCAGATGTAGCTGTGTGTGAGCTGCCACACAGGGATCTCGGAGACACTTGGTCCTTACAGGGGGAAACGGCAAGTGCACCTGAAGTAAGGTGTGTCTAAAACACAGGCAGGTAAAGGGGAGCAGAGAGGAGGATCTTGTAGGCCCCAGGAAAATGAGAGCTTACTTGTCCGTGCCATGACAACTGTAGGTTTCCAGGGACAGAACTGGGGAGACCAGTTTCGAGGGACCTGATGCCACCCAGGCAGAAGAGATGGAGATATGGCCTTTTCGGACTGCTGGAGGCTGAGCTGTGAGAAGCGGCAGATTTGGACACGCTGAGGTCATGGCAGAGGGAGACATGGCCTCTGGCAATGCCAGGGTTGGACCCGGATATGAAGAGGCATGCAGTCTAGCTTAGCTCCAGAGTGGGATGTGTGCATCCTGCTGCATGGGGAGGGGACTCCAGGCACAGCCGGGACAGCTGGGAGCATATTCAACTGGAAATGCTGACCAGGCACCAGAGTGTGTCAGGTATGTGGCTGGCTGATCCAGGACCCAGATGAGAACATGCATCTCGAACTTGTCAGCACCTAGAGATGGAGGAGGAAAGGTCCAGGGGCCAAGGGTGCCATGGGATGTAGGAACAGCAGGAGTGAGCTGGGTCAAGGAATAAACTGTCTTGGGGACAGGCAGTTAACGGTGACCACCATTACGGTGTCACAACACCAAGCCCCAAACCCACCACGTGCTATCTCTCAGAGGCCAGTGTTAACCTTGGGAACAGGGATTCCACAGCTGGCGGAGATAAATGCCGGCCAGTGACTTCAAGAGAGGACTAGGGGGAAGCACATGTAGGCCCAGACTAGGTCATGGGAGCAGGGTGGGGACTTGGGTGGGAGCATGAGGGCATCTGCTGGGTTTCTGCCTGGCTTTCCCCTGGCTCTCACCTCTTATGCAGACTACATTGGGCCTCACTTCAGAGGTCTTACCCAACTCTATACCTGGCGTGGCACAGTTCACTGGGAAACCAGTACAGGATAGTCTCAGGGAGGCAAGGGAAGACAGGCCTGAGACTAAGCGGACATCCCCTGCAGACTGGACAAAGGAGCCATTAGTCACTTCCAGGAATGTCAGTCAGTTGGCATTGTAGGCCCCTCCCATTCACATAAAGCCTATTGGGCTGGGAGTCCAGAGATCGGGAACTGCAAGAACTATGCCCACACTCAGGCCTAGCTCTGCCTCTGAGGGCCTCCAAACGCTACCTCTCTCGCTCTCTCTGAGCCACAGGACACTCACCTACAAAATGAGTATTTCAAGCAGGGGTGGTGGTGGAAGAACATCCATGACCTACACACTGGGGGCGGGGGAGGGTGCTATTTTAGGTCCCTTGCAGGAGTTCCTTCAATCCCCTGTCCTGCAAGGCCGGGCTGCCATGATCTTGTTTTATGGGGTGGGGGTGGGGGGTAGAAGAGGTTCCACTTAGTGAAGGCACCGGCTGTCAAAGCTTACAGGGAAGCAACCAAGATTTGAACCAGAACCATGTTCTCCTAAGCCTATATGTACCCCTGATGCAGGCCTCACAGTGGTGGAGATGAAGTGTTCTTCGGTGTGGTGTTCCTCTTCCCTAGACATCACATGGAAACACTTGTTGGTGACAGCCCTTTGGATATGCGAGATATCGTTAGCACCTGTCTTTTAGAGATGAGCTTAGCCAACGATGTTTAAGATGAGGTCAGCACCAGGGACAAAGCAAGGCCCAACCCTTCACAGGATTTGCTGCTGTTGGTACAAAGGTTCTCATGAGCTTTGTGTGGCATCGGTGCTGGCTCCGGGACTCCAGAACTTGGCATCAGATGCCAGTGTTGAAGATGGTTCATCCCAAGAACAAGCCCAAGGCGGATCTTACAGAGCTGAGTAGCTCATGCAGGACTTTCTACTCCCGCCTCCATGGAGAAGCCCCATATCCCTGGCTGGCAGTGTCCCAGCCACAGGGCTGGCACCGTCATTGCAAAGGCACGCTTACCATGTGATTGCATGGGCATTAGTCAATGGGAAAGGAGCTGCCAAACAGCAAGGAAACTATGGGACGGGGGCCAGGTCCCGCCTTCGGCTTCTGTGCCTTTCCCCGAAGCCCTCACCCAGTCTGGCGCCAACCTCAACAGTTTAACCTGCTCCACACACTGGAGATGATGTGGCCTCAGGTCATCGGTCCCACCCTGGGCTGCTCCACCAGCTCACTGGGTGGAGGAGACCTTCCAGAAAGTCTCCTCCTGGCTGGGGACAGACGACCTGGCCCAGTTAGATGCTACTCAACTTGGAGAGCCAACAGTTTGCAGCTAGGTGGAAGTAGGTATAGAATGACACACCCCGGCCCCGCATGTGTCCTCCCTGATGCGCGCTTGCTAAAGGCATGCAGGGGGACTT
The DNA here is from genome assembly GCF_018167655.1 of Microtus oregoni. Lineage (NCBI taxonomy): Eukaryota > Metazoa > Chordata > Mammalia > Rodentia > Cricetidae > Microtus > Microtus oregoni. Next base: position 10,246,944 of record NW_024543064.1, on the reverse strand, counting down.
GTTCCCTGGAGTTTAATATTCACCAAGAACTGTGAGATGGGTGTGCCAGTATTTAGGAGAAGGTGAGCACCTGGCCCAAAGAACAAGGACTGAAGCAGTATAGTCCTAAGGATGGCAGACAGCTCATTGTTTCCCCCATTTATCTGCCAACTAACTCACTGGCACTATGGGATGTAGCCGTGAGCAAAGATCAAACACTACACACATGAGAAGTTCTTCTCTAAGGAGATCAATCTACTCGGGGCCTCAAGAGGAAGAACATAGGGTTTAATTGTGTGTGTGTGTGTGTGTGTGTGTGTGTGTGCGCGCGCGCACGCGCGCACTCATTCGCACCTGAGAGCGTGCATGCAGCCTTAGGTGCCCTTTCTCTGGTGCTATCTACCTTGATTTTTTTTAAAACGGGATCTCTCCTTGGCCTGAACTCACTAAGGAGTCTTGGCTAGCTGGCCAGAAAACCCCTCTGCCTCCCGAGTGCTGGGACATAAGCAAGCAGCCACCTTGCACCTGTACTCGTGAACAATGCTACTTTCATTAATGACTCCTGGGAAGCAAACACTGGGGCTCAGGATTTACAGAAGCATCCAACTATAACCGTGGATTGCAGAGCGCTGGGGTGACACCACAGGCAAATGAGTCCCAACTGCGTCGTTCTGTCCACAGCTAGTGTCATAGCAAAGGGTCCTATTTTCTGGGAGCATTCCTACTGTCCCAGCACCTATGCTTCAACTCCTTAGGCAACAGGGGACACGTGACATCCAGTGACTGAGGAGACCTGTTTCATTCATCGGCGGCACCACGCTTTGATCCTGTCAGCTGCCTTATTATAGCAGCTCTGACTCGCAGGTGTGATGGGGACATCACTGGACTGTGGATTCAGGCTTTGGAAACATGTCCAAACACAGCCCAGTCAAGTGTGTACAGCATTGGAAGTCGACCAGAAGGTCCTTCCTTATTCTGGGTGAAAATCGGAAGACACAGGAGGAGTGGGATCCCCTGCAATGCATTCTGGGTGCCAGCGCTGGAAAGGAAGCCCATGATGCTAAGCGTCAGGACTAAGGTAGGCGATGATCCCAGTGTTGGGAGGACACAGCAGAAAACTGCAAGCCCATGTGGGTAGCTTAACTCCTGAGGCTTGCCTGAGGTCAAAACTTGCCTGTTAGAATTCAGGTCTGAAAAGAGCAAGTTCATGCACTAGGAATAAATACTGGTTCCGCTGCTAGTGGTCCCACAAATTGCCTAAGCCACACAACTGTCACCTACATTCAGAGGGCCTAGTTCAATCTTATGCAGACTCCTCAGCCTCAGCTGCCAGTCCAGGAGGGGGCGGCGGCTTGGCCCTACCTCAAGTGATGTGACATTTCTTTGACGCCTCTCTGAGGAGTGGATGGGGGTAGGGGGTGGGGTGGGAAGAAGATGGGGAGAGCAGGAAGACAGGAGGGAGAGGGAGCTGGGATTGGTATGTAAAATACTGTTTTAAAAATTAAAAAAAAAAAAAACAACAAAAATTCAGGTTCTGTGCTATGTACCACTGTGGACTGTGAAGGAAGAAGCCAAACTTACTGGTGCCTCTGAATTAACAAACAGTGCTACGCCGTTCTGCCAGCACAGTCTGATCAGCTGTTCCGGTTTGTATGCATGTACACGCGTAGGGAACACACATGGGTGCACGTGAAAGCCAGAGGACAGATTTGAGTGGCATCCTTAGTTAATTCTCATTGGTCTGGAGCTTGTCAGTTAGGTTAGAAAGAACGGCCACTAAGTCCTATGGAATCCACCTGTGTCTTAGGTTAGACTGAATGGCCACTCAGTCCTGCACCTGTGTCCGTTTCCCTGCAGGGTCTACGAATTGAGCTCAGGTCTTTGTGCTGAGCCTTCCTCCCAGCTCACACCACAAACCCTTACCCTCGGGAACTGCACACTGAGTGAGGCATTAACCCTTCGGCCAGGTTTGTCACCACATCGCTCTGGGAAGTACCCACGGCCTCTCACTGATCATTCCAACAGCTCCAAGAGTCACGTTTTAACCCAAAACCTCGGTAGTTTCATCAGGAGATCTTTGGGAAGTGGAGTAGTTCATGCTATAACCAGCCCTAACCACTTCTTTTTCTTCCATTATCCCACAAGTATTTTTTTTTTTTTTTTTTTTTTTGGTTTTTCGAGACAGGGTTTCTCTGTGGCTTTGGAGCCTGTCCTGGAACTAGCTCTGTAGACCAGGCTGGTCTCGAACTCACAGAGATCCGCCTGCCTCTGCCTCCCGAGTGCTGGGATTAAAGGCGTGCGCCACCATCGCCCGGCTATCCCACAAGTATTGAGTCTTTATAGGAGCTTGGGCTGGGGAGGCATGGCAAGGGGGGGTGCTGCACAAGCCAGCCCAAGGAATGATTCAAGTTCCTATTTCCTCCTCAGGAAAATGCAAAGGACAGACAGACGAGCCAGGGAATTCTAAGTTCTACCTCGGCTCTGACTTACTTTAGGAGAGTCCTGGACTTTGAAGCTGCCCCTGACTTACCAGTCACCAGTGGGCTATAAAGACGATGAGGAAATATCTGTAAAAGAGCCTGAACAATTCTCTATCCCAAAAGAGAGGGTCAAAGCAGAATGCAGAGTGAAAGCTGGGAGGAAAGTACATGAAGAGAAATAGATATCCTTTTAGGATAGAAGGGACTCACTCGGGAAGCCAATTCAAAGTCCCAGGGTGACGGTTCAGTATACTTAGAACTTTACATAAACTCCTCGGGGCCCTGGCACACAGTCAGAAATTAACGAGACTGGTCATACTCAGCAAAATACTACCCTCACCTAAGCAGGTGTCAGCCATAGCTCCGGATGTCATTCGGTACAACAGTTACTCCAACCACCACGCTTGGGTTCAAACCTAACGCCACTGAGGACAAACCACGTTAAAGACCTTCAGCAGCTTCCCCCCTCACAGAGTCCCTCAGTGACCATCACTATGGAAGATTGCTCAAGGGCATCCCACCCATTTCACAGGGAGTCAGTTCCTGAAATGTTGCCTGACAGTTATGTTACCTTGGTGGGTGTTAACAGTCACCAAGTTGCCTTCCTAGAAGTCTGTGTCACCTTCATTAACATTCACAGTTCATGGGTGGAGGCCTCACTCCACAGAGCAGGCAACCCAGACTTGGCCAGCAAATGCTCATTACTGACAGAACCAAGGGAAGCATAGTAATTCAGCTGGCTCCTCCAACTCCACCGAATCAGAAACAAGTTCTGGACAGTGACATGGGTATCAAGCCGTATCAGGCACAGCTATATAAATGAAGTGAATTTAATACAAAACAACCAGGTGGCTCCGCACTGCAGCCCAGCACAACAGCTTGGAGATCAAACTGCAAGCTGTGAAGTCCCCTTACACCAACGTGGGACAGGATTCAAATACTGTCATCTTTCCATCTGGGTTACCTGTAATGAGAACTCTGCTTCCCTCAGGTCCCACGAGAGCTCAGAGTGAGGTCCCACTATGAGGTACCCAGAAGAGTTGTCATACAACTCAACAGGACTGGCATACCCCAGTGGTCATCTTTAAGTCCTGGTCACAGGAATGCTCTCTGGCTCCACAGCAAGATACAGAATACAGCCGGACATCTGATGGCCTACACTGATCTTTTCTGATTAGCAGGAGCTAGGGGGAGGACATCCAGTCATCACATGGAAACAGAAGCCATCTGAAAACGCTCCTGCAGCCTAGCTGGGCTGGCGAGGGCTGGGCCTGATGACAGAGAGTGAGAAGAGGATGCTACAACAACAGAAACTAAAGCAACGAGGCTTAGAGAACATCATCCCAATAAGGAATACTTAAATGCATCCCCACAACCTAGTCAATCTGCTTTCCATGGAAACTGTCCCTAAGCACTGCATATGGAAGCCGACATACACTCTTGTTGCTAACCACATGTGCCTCAAAGTCTAGGATGCTATGAAGTGAGTCCTATTTAAAATTTACATTTATATCGATGCTAAGACTCAATAGATTATTAAAGTACAACTCCAAAAATACACAGTAAATGTCTGTCTAAACACTGATAGATTCCCGCTCATAATATAAACTTGCATGTCACAGTCCCAGACTCTGTGGCTACCCAAATGACATCAGTCTTGTTCCATCCATCCAACATCTCACCGAGACCCTATCACAGGACCCCTGAAGAAGCTGCTTCTTTGGCTGGCTCTCTGCTTTGGTTTGGTAGCTGAACACTAAAGTCTTCCATAAGATGTCTAGGCTTCTTGTAACATCTGCCTGGATTTCCTCTACATCAGAGGCTTGAAAATGACATCCAGCCAGCACAAGTGAGGCAGAAACCACAGTGCGCACAATATTACACAAGTATTTCCAAGACCCTCATGGCTCAAAATTAAATCTGATTTTTGGAATTGCATTAAGTAATTTAATGCAGTCACGTGAGCTTACCCCCATCTCTAGTCCTCAGGCTTAATCAGAAGTAAATGAAGCTCATAGAGACCCTTAAGGCCCTAGCACTCTATTAAAATGGAGAGGAGGGGTGCTGGTTCAGTTAGCACGACAGCCCACCACTGCTGGAGGAGCACCCCACACGCATGCACCCCTGTAATATGCATCAACACAGGCAAAACTCTCACACACAAGACATTCTTGAAATAATCTTTAAAACAATACCACAGGAAGATCTGACTGTGCATGTCAGACAGTTTGCTGAGGTGGGACGGGTCTAGACCAGCCGTCTTGGGGGTTAATACACAGCAGGCCATGGTCTGCTGGCAGTCCTGCGCCTGACCTAAGAATAACTATCCTGAAAAACCAATAGACAAGACAGGCAGACAGGTAGCTGTCAAACGCAAAGGGCATGGTGTAACAGACTTGTTTTTACATACATGAACTCGGTTCCTGCTCTCCAGTCAACCATTGAAGCAGAGGATAGCTCTGACTGCCTCCTCTGAAAGGAGCAGCAGGATGAGGGAGAAGGGGGCAGAACTAGAACTGCCAGCCAGGGCAGGCCTTCGGCCCTATCGTGGTCTATGTTTACTAACGCCCAAGTCTAGTGGAGAAGGTACCAGGATGGCTCCTGAGATCCTCAAGGGGAAAAGGGGAATGTGAAGGTAAGTGATGAGCAGCAGCTGTGAGGCGGAGGCCTGAGGCACAACCTCAAGGCTACGGCGTGCAGCAGTTCCTGCCTTCCTAACCACACCCACTCACAAACCCCAAGTTCTGTCCTAGAATTTTCTTCCTGTAGGACACTGTGTGCTTTTTATTTATAATTTTAAACACAGATGTCATCTTTACCCTCAACCTGGACCTTTCTACTATTTGGTATTTCATAGCACTGTACACTGAAGGTTCATGTGAGATTCCCCTCTGTATGCTAAGCTCACTGCCCCTGCTGAGTGGGCGTGGTTAGGACCAACTCCAGAAGGTCCTGGTATGCAACAAGGTCTGCGGCAGGAAGGCTCAAGGCACAGAGTGGCTTAAAAGGGTCCTCAGTCTGAGGAGGCTCCACACACCCAGTCCTGTGCCACCAGTGCTTTAAGTCCAGAGCTTAGGGCTCAGTGTCTTCTGGTGTGTATCCTACAGGATGGTCATATCCTGCATGTGGTTTAAATCCACAGACCCTAAAGGGATGAAGCTACACACTCAAACGTTTGTTTGTGGGCTGAAATTAGCCAGAACGTTTAAAGTAGAAACTGTCCAGCAATCCAGGACCTCATGGTCTACGCTGATGAGGGCTCGCTCTTCCAGTCTAGCATCAGGGAAGAAAAGCTGGGGCGGGTGTGTGTGTGGGGGGGGGGGGGGGGTCCTGCCAGAACTGGAAAGCCAACAGGCAAGACTGTTCTCCTCAGTCATCAGTCAGGTCCTTAGGGCACCTGCAATGTGGCCTGTGTATTCACATAATCCTCTCCATTTACTGTGTTCTGCATAAAGTCTCCTATAGACACCAATCTAGTCAAAGTGAGCAAACCTCACTACCCGACTGCACGCAACACATCCAAAGTGAGCTTGGACGTCATTAGCATTTAGATCTAAGTGTGAACATTTCCACTCCCCAGTCATCAGCACTCAGCAGCAAGCTGGTTGCTCCTTTCTCATCAATCAGCTTTGGGGACTATGACATAACACTCCAAATAGGAAGTATGACACCACAGGGAAGATCGCCAGGGAAAGACTCACAGAGGTCGCAAATTTTTGCTCTGCTTTTTGGGATAGGGTCTCACTATATAGCCTTGGCTGGCCAAGTAGTCCTCTCTAGTCTCTGCCTTTCGAATGTTGGGATCAATGATGCCACAGCACCACATCTTCCCAGTGTCAGAATTTCTGTTCATTCTGGTTGCTAACATACAGTGACACACCTAGACCAGGGCCTGGCACATTCTAAAGACGCAAAACCAAGCTAACTCTAGAAACTCTTGCCAGGAAGAACTTGCTACAATCCAGCTCACGACAGCCAGCACTAGATTTACCACCAGAAATGACGTGAGGTGCCTCTAGACAGTCAAAGGGACAGAAAGCTCTGGTCATTTAGCTTTTTAATGTTTAAAAGCTGTTTCAGTCTTTATGCAGACTACACAGAGGGTAAGTGGGACTGGAACGGAACAGCTCCTGCTTTATCAGATAGACATGGATGGCATGGCTTCTTGGGAACGCTTCCATTTGGCAATAGTACCCAAGGTTCCAGCACCTGTCAGAGCCAGGGACATCATGGAGATCAGAGCACATACCCCGCTGTTCTTTACTAGTGCGGGTAGGGCAGCATGCAGGTCAGCAACAGTCCACTCCTTGCTTTCTGCACAGTGAAAACTAAAATCCAGGAAACAGCACTCCCCCAAGGCTAAGTCACCAAACACTAGGAAAGGACAGGGTCCGATGAATGTAAGCTAAATGGACAGGGAGGGAGAGATGCTGCTTCTCAGGGTGCCTTCAAGATCTGGCTTCCTGGCAGGGCACTGCGGTACATCTGTGTGCTCTGGTGTACAGCGTTTACAAGAACAACTGCTGAAGGGCACGCTCCCCTCCTTCTCCCTGGGTTTGTTAGAGCCTGCCGGGTAGGTAGACAGGTTGTCAGGCCTGCGGTCCTCTCCCTAGAGGAAGGTCTGACAGTGGGCTCTAGGATACAAAGTGACAGAGTGTCTGGCTACTGGAAATGCCCCCTATACTTATGTTAAAGCCCCTGGAAGAAACACAAGCTTCTTTCATTCATGCCTGGGAAAACTATAAAAGTCAATCTGAAAATTAAAAAGCAGACAGCACAGATGCAGTTGAAATCTCAGGTAGCACCCTCAGTCCTTTGAACTGTTCTCACAATCTTGATCCAGCTACGTGTCTACCCTCTGAAAGGAAGCAACTGCAATTAACAGAACTCAGCTGATGCCGCAAAGACACGGGTGGGGAGAGGTCCCAGGCAATGGCTGACTACACAGATACACACCAAACAAGGTCCAAGTAGTCTGCTCCCCCTTATGGACAAAATACAGTCCTTTCACAAGTGTTTACAACGTGTTTATTGGTTACAATGATATAGAATGCATCATCCAATTTCCCCCTAGTTATCAGGTGTTTTAAATAACATGGAAAAAAAATCTTTCTTAGCCATCTAACAAGCAGAGGATGTATCCATTCTAAGAGGGCAAAATAGCAAACATCACTCTTGTATGTCTGTAATAAACTCTGTCAAGGCTACATTGGTTAAAAATCAATGAACAATCCCTTTTGTAGGTCAAATAGTAAATTTAATGTTTCCATTAGAATAGTCTTTATGGTACTCTGCAACAAGAAGCAATAAAATAACTAACAGCAAACTTCAGTACAGCAGACACTGTCCAGATTAACAATGTGAACAAAAATATAAGATGTAAATTACATTAATACAATTGAAGCACCCAAAACAATTTAAATAATTTTAAATATTTTATTTTTAAACGGCTACAAATGTTTTATACAGTATTTCAACATGAAGTCTCCTTAACAGAAATGTAACAAAATGGGAATGATAGTGAAAGGTTAAAGTGGCACAAATTCAAACAAGTATTAAACTACAAATTTTAAGAGGTAGATTACTTTTAAGGTTAAGTACAAAACACAGCATGAATAAAACGTAGCCATTTTCCACCAACTCAGTCATGAATCTGGGGGCATCAGGACTCATGGAGAAGTGGTAGTGATCCACTTCGGAAGGAAGAGGCCAACCTTGCTTTCAATCTACTGAGACTGAAGTGTAAGGCCTGGTGTGCTGACACAGACAGCTATACAGGCCTGGATGCTTTCCATACTAACACACTGCTACATAGCATCTCAAATCTAACAGTTCTAAACTGATGCCAGGCAGTGAGAGGAGAGATAAACAGGACACTAGCAGAGGCATAAAAAGGAGTCCATAGCCAATCTGGTTTCCTCTGCATTGTGCTAGCAATCTGCTTGTGATTTTTTTTTTTTAAAAAAAGGGCAAGGGTAGAGATCGGCTAAATGCCTCTCTGTGTAAAACACACGAAAGAAAGGCATCAAGGGGCCGGTGTGTAAGCAAGCATTTTGAGGTGAGTGCACCCGATCTGTTATCCCTGAAACTATGAGGACCACAGATGAAACAAGAGCACTTGCTTTGCAAGGTTCAGTTTGATCACTCCCTTATCTGTTCTCTGCCAGACTCAGAGCTGTGCTGCCAATCCGGTGACGAGGAAGGAGCCAGTCCAACTAGCCCATCTTACGGCACCCTTCTCTTTGGATCTCAATCCCCCGAGAGCCCAGTACACATGTGAGCACACCAAAGAGATGGATGTCTAACCCTAACCAGGGAAAGAAGCCTGCTGTTGTACAGCTTTCGAGTCAGCTTAAACTGGTCTTGCAAGCTGGGTAGAGTTCGAATCCTTTGCCGTAGTGCTTATCCTAAGTTGAGCATGTAATATAGTCAGTTAAGGTTTGTTTTGTGGGGGTGGGGGTTTTTCTACGGGAAGTTCCTAGAAAATAAGAAAACTGAAGATAAATGAGCACATTAAGACAACCTTATATGAACTGAGCATGTTAAAGAAAAAGGTGAAGTGACTCTAAGACAAATGTTGCCAAGACAGAAACACATACATGACTCTAATAGTTTTAGAAACACCACGCTGGCTCCCAAGATGTAGGGCTGTTTCCTACCCACAGTGGGTGAGGCTGTCAGGGGAGAGGGATACTTTGTTAACTCAGCACTTGGTATCTATCCCAAAGTTGCTTCTTTTCTAGCTTTCGAACTTCTGGACATTGGTAGTGGAGGATGGGGTGTTATGGAAAACGAAACATTGTTTAGATAGAGCAGCCCTTTGGATTACAGGGGGAGTACAGTAAAAGTCTGACTATTCTGGAAAGGAGTCCTCAAAGCATATCCAAAGGCAGCAGCAGGGCCCAGGCAGACTGTGCTACACACCCCGGGCAAGGCTCACCTGTTTTGTTTTGGTTTTGGGTGCATATGTGCACATGTGGTTTTGTTGTGAGAAAAGCATTTGGAGTACATGGCTTTTTACCCCCAGAACGGCATACCAGCTGGTGCTTCAGGAAGTGGTCAACTGATAATATGTGGATTCCTGTGTTCAACGCTGTGTTCTGGTTATGCATGTGGCTGGTGGCAGCCATGTCCATGAAAAACTAAAGAACCCTACACTGTCTTTCAAATAATTATGGTTTGCTGCAACTAACAAGCAGGCAGGAGTGAGTTGCAAGTTATGCAGAGCTGAGGACAGCAAATCACTGCCCACAGGAGCTCCATGAACAACAGTTGCTTGCATCATGGAGTCTCCTTTAAGTCAACTGAGAGAAACACTGGAACAGAGAACCACTGTCAGTAAATGTTCCTCCCTTGTCAGCATACAACACAAGCTTCTGAGAATGAACTCAGCCTAGCCTGTATGAGCCCTGAGTTAGAAGACAGCTGGTGTACATATGCCAGCAGCCAAGAATCCTACTGTTGTCTACATTTGCTATGGGATACTAATAACTAAACACACTCTGCATACACGCTCAGTCTTATGTCTAGACAGTCAACCATCATGTCCCATTGGACATTCGGTTTTTAATTGTCCAAAACAATTCACGAAGTTGTAGCCCCATGGTAAGTGCCTTGGATGATGCCCCCATTCTGCAAATCTGTCACCAGGGACATCTATTGCATCTCCTATGTTTTCATTAGCTGTTGCTTTAAGTGATACTTTTAAGTCAACTTTAACTCAGCAATGTAACTCTGTTAACTATCAGAATAGTTTAAAGTTTCCTGGACTACAGATACATCTGGGGGCAGCTTAGCCTTGAGGAGTCTTTACAATACCAGCGAGAGCGTGAGTGAACTTTATACTCACTCTCACCTTTTCACACATCTACTCCTGGAAAGTCTCAACAGGATCCAGTATGAAAGAGGAAAAGCTTTTAGAAAATACTAGAACAGGACATTCTAAAGCATCAACCACCTGGAGGTGTTCTTAAAGGTAACCCACAAAAATGATGGTTCAGTTATTTTCCGTTTGTGCAGAATTCCCAAGAACAGAGGCCAATAACAAGAAGAGCGTGCAGACAACTGAAAACAGTGCTTTCTATCCCCACAGCCAGCTCCACAATGCCACCTATGCACCAGTATGGTCAAAGATGACCAGATCTATAGCAACTAACACTCAGCATGTTTTGAAGTATCTTCAAAAAATTCCAATCATTCAGTCCTACAGTGAATTGTTGAAATCAGCCTTTGCTAGTACCCACTGTCTGGAGCTTTGTTTTGCTATGCTTCAAGGCACACGAGGACCAAGAACCATATGATCAGTCATACAGTGACAATGGAACTGCGTGCTTAGGTCTCTAAAACAAGTCATTCCACAGCTGTCCCTAATTTTCTCTGCTTCCAACACCCAGAATTATAGCCATGACAGCCCAGAATGAAGACAGGCCGCATATTAGGTGTCCAAGCATATGTCTTCTGATGGCCACTGACTGGAGACATTGGGACATTATTTGGGAATTCCAAGTGTATAGCAACTCAGCCTGAGAAGTCAATGTAACAGTTCAAACTAGGGCCACATCATCCTGTCTGTCCCTGAGAACCATTTCTAATACGGGGAGAACATGGAATAAGGCAGTAAGGTCAAGTGAGATGAAGTGAAACCTAATGTTACTGGGGAAGGCACTGAGCCTCAGGGCCACAGGGCCCTGCCTCCCTGCAATCTCAGTGCCGAGTCCACTCTTCTTGCCCATTAGAACCTTGACTGCTGGTCATACTAAGGCTGGAAGCAGAGGGCTGGAGGGGGAACATAAGGCATTTTTAAGATATATGGTATTTTATTTAAGCAATGTGGAACAAATTTAAATTTTAAACACTAGCAAATGGAAGCATTAATAATAAAGAGTCTTAGACATTAGCAACTATGCTTAAGTCACAAACTATTATAAGAGTGTACTGTGGTTGCTAATGGACTTGTGACCCACTTCACCCTAAGGAACCAACATGAGTGACATTAAACCACTGCCCAAGATATGAATTCAGAGAACCTTATCATTTCACACGGGGAAATGGGTTCAAGTTCCATCCACAAATTAAAGAAATGTACCACTTTGTGAGTACTAAGTCTGAAATAAAATGTATTTATTCATCTGTACAGCAGTCAAAGCAGCAAGGGTATACTACAAATTATGCAATTGCCACTTTGCTAAAAGGCTCGCGTCAACATTCTATAGGAGGGGAAACAAAACATCCTCCAGGCCGGCTACAGCTCTCCTGGCGGTCCTCACCTCCCCGAGTCTGGGCTTACCTCAAGTCCTTCAGCTCATGCCTGGCACTGCTGTCCTCTCTCCTGCTTTCACTCAGGTCCGCAGCAGCTGCCAGCTGAAGGCTTCTGGTGATTGGGCCCCCACTCCGCTCTCTAGACTTTACTACGAACCGGTCTGTTCTTTTCTTACTGGCCAGAGCAGTCTTGCTTTGTAGAACAGCTTTGTTCTTCTGCACTTTCAAGTGCAAGTTTCGGGAGGATTTGCTTGAGAGCTGAGCAGAATGACTCTTGGCAACAGCTTTGGATTTTTTGCCCTCAACATTAGTAACTTTGGCCATTCTTATAGGACTGGAGTTCCTCAAGGAAGAAGAACTTGCTTTTTTGGATTTGACTGAAGCTGCAAACTTGACATTCTGTCTGGATCTGAAGGATGAGGAGGGCAGTGAGGCTTGGGCAGGGCCTGAGCTCCGAGCTCTGGTCTTGCCCAAGGGTGCCTGTGTGCTCTGCATCTTAATCTCCGTGTCTGCGGTCCGTCTCCGGGGATTGCTGCTGTTGTTTCTGTCAATGCTGGCAGGTGATGCGTGACTACCTTTCTTAGACGAATGGGAAACTTTTCTTTTGGAAGGAGAGAGGGGTTTTTTAGGACAGCTGAAAGCAGCATGCTTATTCAGGCTGCCAATGTACGTGAACTCCCTGTCACAGTAAGGGCAGATATGCGAGGATACCTCAGCAGTGTCCTTCGGGTCTGTCTTCTGCTTTGCAGATCTGTTCTTCTGAAGGATCGCTTTCTGTACCAGCTGGTTTTTTTTCTTCAGTGCACTTAGCTTGAGCTTATTTGGAGACATTTTGCTGAGTTCAACATTGAAGCTCAGTCTCTTGGGCTGCCCCATCCGTCTGAAGGCATTTTTCCCAGGGTTGTCTAAAACCACCACTCCGTTTTTGGGTTGCACAGTTTGTTTCAGGGGCACTGGGTTTTTCTTAGGAGTGTACCTCTTCTTGTCACTTGCAGATGCACATGCCAGGATATGTTTATGCAGCTCAGGCATATTATCAACCCCCTTTCCACACTTTGTGCAGCGAATGGCAGTAGTGAATGTCTGTGGAATATTGTGGGTAGTGAAATTTGTGGCCGTTACGCCAATCCCCATGGGGTTTCGATGGTGGTACTGAAATGGAGGTGGTTTAAAGCTTGGGTAGTGCTGATTGAGACCAAGTCGAATGTCTGGATCTTTCGTCTTCATTCCAGAAGCCATTATTTTGATGGTTGTGTAAAGCTCTTCAGAGGAATCATTTAACTCCTCCTCTCTGGAAGTTTCCAAAGGCTCTTCTGGCAAATTCTGCATATGCTCCACACAGGCCTTGCTGGGGTCTGTGAAGTTCTGGGGTCTCAGGGTCCCACTTTCAAACTCGTGATGTGTGCACTCCTCATCTGGGTGGAGATCTCGTTGGTGCTGCTGTAAATTGCATAAGAAGGCAAATTCTTTCTTACATACAGAACACACGAAGATATTCCCAACTCCGTGAAGCAGAAGCCTATGCTCTGATAGATCAGTCTTCAGCTTAAAAAGTTGCACACAAAACTCACATTTGAAGGGCCATTCTTCAGCATGAACAGATAAATGCTTAGTTAGATCTTTAATGGAAAGAAAAGGTGATTCACAGACATTGCAAACAAAGCTTTTGCTGAATGTTTCATGGACAACACTCGGCCCACCCGTGGGCGGTGCCTCTTCCTTGGGTTTCAGACCTTCACTCTCTGACTCCTCCTGTTTAAAAGTTATTGCAGGGAGAAGTGCTTCCAGGTTGTCCCCAGAGGAAACCACAGACGACACTGCCGAGAGAGGCGGTGGTGAGGGGGATGTGGAGGAGCATGAAGAGGAAGAGAAGGAAGAGGATGAGGAGGAAGAGGAAGAAAGTGTTGGAGGACCAGGGGAAGCAGCAGACATGAGTGGCTCCACAGGAGGAATGGGAGAGGGTGAAGGGGACACTGTTGGGGAAAGAATTGGAAGGGGAGACTGGGCAGTGGCGTTGGAGAATGGAGAGGGACACTGCTGAGGTGATGCATCAGAAGAGGGAGTGGGGAGGGGAACATTTGGAAGGAGGGGAGGTGGTGGAGTGGCAACTGTTAACACAGGAGGGCAGGGGGGCGGGGAAGAAGGCTCTGTGGGGATCAAGAGAGGAGGCAGCTGACTCGAAGATATGGAGGCTGTCTGAAGAGAGGGTGATGAAGGGCCATCAACTTCAGGTGGGGACTCAACAGTAGGGGCTGAGCAACTCGAGTCAGGACCAAGTTCAGGATCTGGCTGCGTATCTAGGGATTTACAAGGACTTGGGCTCCTGGTCACCTCTGGTGTGGTTTCTGCAGGTAAGCTAACACCATTATATTCATTGAGAAGAACCTTTTGCAGCATGCAGGTGGTTGGTTTCTTCTTCTTTACGGCACCACACGCTGGTTGTGCTGAATGGTTCTCTTTGAATTCCTTGCCTTCAGCATCACAAGGCTTTTTATGCACACTGAGATCCAATACAGATTCCCATGGGACTGGAGTCTTGCTTGTACCCTCTGACTTCTGTTTGACTCCACTGGATAAATCCAATGGCTGTTGGTTGCACACACTGCTGAAAGGAGAACTGGCTGCCCATTCTTTTGTTAGTTTGTATTCGTCAAAGCAAGGAGGGCTTCCAGTGTCTCTCTCATCTCTCCCAGACAAGCTCCATGCTGGTGAGTCACTACGACTTTCTAATTTGGGTTTCTTGGAAGTCAGACTTGTGTCTGTCCATGCTGCTTTCCCATCACTTGGTTTCCCACCAAAGTCTCGAAGGGCAGGACTGTGCTGTGGAGAACTGGGTGGAGAGCTGGTGCGCCTCTTAAACCGACTCGAGGGCACAGGTAACATGGATGCAGGAGCAGATACACACACGGGACCCAACTTAGGGATCTCAGCTGCTGAAATCCCTGCAGGAGGAGTCAGTTTGTCCTGGGTCTGAAGGAGCTGCTTGAGCTTTGAAGACAAATAGACACCCTTCTCTTTATGGAAAGACACCACCTCTGTTGTTGATATGCTCAGAGGCAAACTTAAGGAACATGAGGGCGCTGTGGAGTCAGAATCTGCCTCAGTTTTAATTTTGGGGAGCACAGGTGGACTGGCAGTTCTCCGTTTCTTTGATTCACAATTTGTGCTACTGGGAGACTCTTTAGGAAGTTCATCGTTTACAGAGACCTGGGTACTCTTTATATTTTGAGTAATTTCTACCGCTACTGGAGCGAGCAGACAATCTATGCCATACAAGTGAGCAGAATTAGACTCCATCTCAATCACATCACAATTACTAGTGCTGTTGTTGGTTTGAATCTTACCATCAATATAGTAATTTAGGTTTTCAGAGATGTTGCTTGAAATGTCCATGATGTAAACATCATCAGCATCTCCTTCCTCCTCCGGCTCTGTGCTTGGTACATAAACATTCTGGGAAGGTGGTGCCTGCTCTGCTGGTGGGTGAGGCTCCTCCAGGAGTCCTCCTTTTCGACGGACACCTTTGGGAATCATGTGGCGTTCATGAACTCTGCGCTGATGTCGTCTCATATTGGTGTGAGTTCCAAATACCTTCTTGCAGTATTTGCATGGATGAAGTTCTTTAACTTCGCCGTTCTCTTCCACACTAGAAGAATTTACTATTTCCTGGGGAGCTTTTTCTGAGTTCAGTATCAGAGAATCTTGTCCAAGTTGAGGTGGACTTGACTCATCTTTAGAAGTGACATTATCTCCCTTGCCATCATCTAGGTCCTCTGAGGGCTGTAGTGTCATGCTGGGTCTCCTCTTTAACCCCGCTTCATGGCGACGTTCATGCCGCCTCCTGTTAATCTGTGTACCAAACGCTTTCCCACAGTACTTGCACTTGAAAGCATGATTGATTGTAGACATGTGGATGTGCATGTGACGCTCAAGCCCCTGCTTGGTTGCAAATTTTCGTTCACAATGCTGACATGGAAACATAAACGTCTCAAACACATCACCGTTGGCCTCCTCTTTCGTTCTGGGGATGTGAGGAAGAGGGGCCATGTCTGGAGAGTCTTCAGAAGTTTCATTTGAAATGCTCTGTGGTTCTTCTAATAAATCCTCTGGCTTTTCTTCACATCGTATTTCTGGCTCTTTTACAGAGCTTTCATTGGGTATGCTAGATTCTTCCTCCACATCTTCTTCCAACTCCTCTTCTTCCTCTTCCAATTCCTCCTCCTCCTCCACCTCCTCCTCCTCTTCTTCCTCTTCTTCCAGATCATTGATCTCACAATCTGTGACTTCTTGTTTCCCATCTGGCTCTGGCTGTGGTTCACAGGCAGGGAGAGGGGTGGCCACCTGTGGAACTGCATCCTGGTTGGTCACCTCGGGAAGAAGGGCTGGCTGTTCAGGTGCGGAAGCCAAAAGCCTCTCATCCTCTTCCTTCGGACCTAGGGAGCACAGGAGAGCAGAAGCACAGATATAAGACCACACTGGCTGCTGTGGGATCAACTCCTATGACTTTATTGCTGGGAGGCACTAAGATATGTCAGCAAGAACATCCCGTTTATAGGGGTGAGCTGGCTGCAAATCCCTTCCACTGACTTAACAAATGAAAGGGCCTGCTTAGGATGAGGAAACATTTGACACTTCAGGACAAGCAGATCCACAGGGTACTGAGCTTCTTTGTTTATAAAAACTATAGTGCCTACAACAGTATTGGAACAGTCGGTGTTAACTGTAAGGAAACTAGTTATAAATTAATTTCTCATGATTCAAAGAACCTGCTAAACCTATCAGGTTAGATTCTTGACACTGTACCTGAAGGATGGAACTAGAACTCATTCTAGAATGATAATAGTCAGTTCAAGGAAACTTCCTATCTCTTAGAAGCCTAATCCAATTGTTATGAATCAGGAGCACTTCACTAAAGAAAACAGCAATCTCCAAACACTTCTGGGTCTGTGTGCTCATTTCCACCTAAAGTAGACAGTCCAGAGGAGGGCTTGCTAATGAAGCCACAGTTGAAGAGACAAAGCAAACAAGCCACACAATCATCTGGCAGACAGAATGCATTGGGTAGAAGCAGCAGCAAATACATGAGCTCTAAATCATAATGGTACTAAGCAGCTTCAAGGTTGGGAATAGGCACCAGGAGATGAGACTAGAGGTAACCTAGGACCTAGAGATCATGAGAAGCTGGCCATTACCCCAGGTCAACAGGGAGGCGGTTCTAACGGAGAAGTCATATGGCTCCACTTTAAAGAGAATCCTATTGTTCACTAGAAGAAAATAGAAAACCTAGGTGGGCGAGGAAGGGGGTGGGCAAGAAGAGCTCTCTGCTCTAGGAGAGGTGCAGGATGGTGACATGCAGGTAGTAGGGTGAGGAAGGTGGTGGAATTAATCAGACCTGGGGTACATGGATTGTAAAAATGAAGCTGACAAAACGTGCTTATTGACTGGCTGTGGTGAGAAGCCAGAAGACTGCAGGAAACCGCGATAATCCTGCTCACATGTGGCAGAAACAAAGCATGAGTTTCCTTAGGATGAGCTAAAGTTTAGGTAATGTACGAAGTAGAATTTCATAGGAATCTCGAGGTCAACACAGAGGCTGGGGTACCTGCCTATACCCAAGTACTCAGGGGAAAATGGTTAATGAGCAGTGAACTTCAGACTAACTAGAAAGTGAACAGATAGGGAAGGACTATACCCCCAGACACTGAGTGGATGTGATGGCGAATGTCTTTGTCAGCCTGACCTATCAATCAGGGAAGAAGGAACATCAACTGGGAAAGTGCCTCCATTACATTAGCCTACAGACATATCTGTGAGGCATTTTTTTTGATTGATGGTTGATGTTGGAGGGTCCAGCCCACCGTGGGCAGTACAACCCCTGGGCATGTGGTCCCAGGCTGAATTAAAAAAAAAAAATGTAGCTGAATTTGAGACTTGAAGCAATTCAATAAGCCAGAGTTCCTCCTGCCTCGGCTTTTCTCATTAACGCGCCATAGAACATAAGCCAAATAAACTGGTTGTACCACCAAGTTTCTTTTGGTTGTTTTATCACAGCAACAGAACACAAAGTAGGATTGAGTGCTAAATGGCCTTTAGGCCAAGAAACAAGTCACAATAAGGAATGGTCCACTCAGTCCAGAGCTGCAGGATGCTGGGTAAATAAAGGACCAAAACTGGTATATGCCCCATTTGCCAACAGGGAGGTCTGGGGACCAAGAAAACAGCCACAGCAGAACAGTGAGGACAAATCCTCAAAGGGAAGGAAGGAAATGGAAAGACTACTAGGAGCTCTTTCAAGGTTTCTATAAAGGAAGAGGATGGGCTTGTAGGTGGAAGAGAACAGAAGACTCGTCCAGACCAGATCTTCTGCTACCGGGGTGAATGCTGGTAGCATGGTCCACAATGTCACCTGCCCAATAAGAAGGACCAACTGCTATGCTACTGAATTCAGCCTGTTCTCTCATGGTCACTCTCAGAATTCAGAAGACTGTAAAAGAGGCAGAGATATAATTTTTCTACACCAAGTAAACTGGCCAACTCAAGCTTCCTGACAGATCCCCATGAAGCATGCACAGTAGACAGCATGGGTCACCCCAGACTGTCAGGACCCTATGCCCTACCTCCCACACATATCCTAAGTTTACAGCAGGATAAAATTATTACCAAGGACAAGTTTTATTCTGGCAGAAACTACACACAGCAAGCAACGAACTATTCTACAATAAACTAATTGTCTATCTGGCATGAAGTGTGCTATGCAGGCTAAAGTCATCAAGGATGGAGAGGGAAAAGAATGGGATCATCAAAACGAAGGACAAAAAGCATCCAGTAAAGCACCTGAATGCAGGAAAGAGTCATTTGGGAAACTCAACTATGGGATGGATGAAGAGATGGACAAAAAGGCTTTTCTGAATACCGAAACTAAGGTGGGAAAGGTGCTGTTGGACCATAGGCTGAGACAGAGGCAGAAAAGAGCTGTCCAACTAAACTGTCAGGATGCAGCAGGCTGTCCACACAGAACCACTGGCGCGAGGAAATGCTCAAGGGTGGACAAGTGCTACAAGCTCTGCAAATACAGCAAATACAAAGGTAAGAGCACAAGTTCACCTAAGCACCTGGGCCTGGCCCTCTCATTATTTCCAAGAAACAGGGGTCCTACTTCTACCATCTGCTGCCTACCTCATTAGCAATAGGCTCCTGTTTCTAAATAGAAACCAGCCTTCTCTCCCGAAGACGCATTTCATATTTTCTGTGTGTTCTCAACAAGACGGGAGAGCCGTCAAAATGGTAACCTGTGTGTGGTTTCCTTCGTTTTAAAAGCTGTCTGCAATTAATCTGGTCTGACACTGCCTCAGCAGAGGTTCTCAACCTTCCTAATTCTTTGACTCTTTAATACAGTTCCTCATTTTGTGGTGACCCCTAACCATAAATTATTTCTTTGCTACTTCATAACTGTAACTTTGCTACTACTATGAATTGTAATGTAAATATCTAGTATGTAGATATCTGATATGTAACCTTCAGTGAGGTCCCACAGGTTGAGAACCACTGGTCTAAAGTAACAGGTGCACACTCTCAAGGTAGGCCCATAAAGCAGTATCTATGTCTTCTTGGTCTTTGAAACATAAGGGCTGGGAGACCTTGGGTCAGCAGCTGCACTAGGCAAAGAGATCCTCACACTGATCAGCAGTACCAAAAAATGAGCCTGAGCATCAAATGTCTTTCATGGTTTAATGGTACAACAAGAAACAGTAACTCTTACATTTTTCAAACTTTAAAATAAAAATTGTTTAGCATTATTTGTATTTTTCAAACAAATGTCTTAGCAAATTTGCTCTCAGAAGGCAAAAGTTAGATTTAAGACTGTAAAATGAACTCCTCTCACTTACCGCACTGTGTAGTGCATAAAGGGAGGTGTGGGGATAGAGGAAGTTCGCCTCTTTCTAGTTAGTTCCTTCTGGTTTAAAAATCACACTGACCTTCGACCTGACTCACTTGGCCGCCCTAAAGGTCACGTACACAACGAACCCAACCATTTCTGAGTTACAGAAAGGGCACAAAAACTGATTTTTTTTTTTTAGTGTTATCATCATCAACGGGGCAAATTAAGTGGCCATAAAAAGTATTCAAAATATTGATACTCCCCCCACATACACAAATATTTCTTGCAAGAGTCACAAGTCTATATTCTGAAATCTGTCTGTGTCATAATGAACAATCTTGGGCAAGCTCCTGTCTCTGTGAATTTGCCTGTAACTGAGACACATAAGATTCCCAAATATGGAAGCTCAGTTGTGGTGTAGGAAGTCCTTTTGTCTTTGTGTTGCAGGAATGCCATGGAGCTGCCAGAGTCAGACATGCTCAATCTTTCTTGGTAAGCCACTGCCACATGGGGATATACAGATTAATAGAAATGGGTTAAATCAAGATGTGAGAATTAGCCAATAAGAGGCTAGAACTAATAATGGGCCAAGCAGTGATTTAATTAATACAATTTCTGTATGGTTATCTTAGGGCTAAGCTAGCCGGGTGGCCAAGAAGAACAAGTGGGCCCTATCGGTGCAACACAACTGCATTGAGCAGGGAAAGCTGACTGCTATCATGAAAGATCTAGAATATCAATGCTCAGAGACGTCTATTGGGGAGGGATAACAGGATTCCGTGAAGAGAAACATAAAAGACATAAATCATGACCCAACTATACAAAATCTAAGGTATCTGATATTTGTAAGTAACTGTTTAATAAAAGACACACAAACATAAATAAGGTATATCATTAGGACAATTTCCTTAAATAAATAGTATCTGTGTAACCACTGAGCAGATCAGAATGTCACATTGCTAGTAACCTACAGCATCTTCATGGCTTGCCAGCCTAGCTTGTTATTACAGATTTGTTTTCAAAGCATTCAACACGCACACACACAATTTGTTTTGAAAAAAGTAAGTTTTTAGTCAGTCTCACTATATAGACTATATTGAGACCGGCCTGCTGCCTGTGCCTCTCTAGTGCTGGGATTAAAGGTTTGAGCTACTACATTCTTTATGAATGCAACTATGCAGCATGCCTTACTTCATTTTAAGGGGATAATAATTTTATTTTGAAGAAGATGTGGGGTATATAAAATTCAGTTTACTATACTTAAACTCAGATAGTTTTCTTGCTACTTGGGCCCTCTATAGTTCTTGAGATGAAAAGTTAGATGAGGAACACAGATACTACCAAGCTCTAGATCACTCTTACCTTCTGCAGACCCTCTCATGTTTGCAAAGATGGAATCTGGCTCACTTGCCTTCAGCTGCGCGGCCTGGGTTTTGATGCCTTTGTTTTTGTTCTCTTGGGATTTCTTCTTCCCTGAAACACAGCATATATCTATTTACTCATTCATTCACGACCACTCTGATCCTTGAACGATTATTAACTGAAGCAAAGTCAACTGTATTTACAGGCAATTCTAAAGAAAGCAATGGATGACTGACTATAAACACCATCAAATCCTGTCAGAGGAAAAAATTCGTAAGTTCTACATTTTTAGGCACTAGGTCCTTAGTTTCACAGCTGTGACAGCTATCAAATTAATGAACAATGTATTCTCAAATGTTACTAACAGCCAGGGTGTGGCGGCAGCATATGCCTTTACTTCCAAAACTTGGGAGGCAGAGGCAGGCAGATCTGATTTCAATGTCAGCCTGGTCTACAGAGCAAGTTCCAGAATAGCCAGAGCTACTCAGAGAAACCCTGGCTTGCCCCCTCCCCCCGCCAAGTTAATAAATATAAAAGAAACTTTAGAATCAATGAAGTTTGAAATCATATAATATGAGCAAAGGCATACTGGAGAGAAACAGTAAGGTATTACTTAGAACCTTTTGTTAGTTAAGATAGGATAAGCCGGAACTGCAGCTTCTACTTTACAAGTAAACATTTGTACTACATGATGAAGGATAAACATGGCTCCAACATCAAATGCAGAGGAATCAGGAATAACTTCAGCCAGCTTAGCCCGTATTTCATTACCATGGGGAGAGGCACACACAGTTCAGGAAATGCTAACTGCATTCTAAATGATCCCAAACCATAGAAGGCTAAATTAAAACATGGCATCTACTGAAAAGTTACAAGAAGGAACTGAATCCCCAAAGGAACACAGGTGAGACCACCGTAGGACTGACCCCAAACTGGTAGTCAGTCCAGGTGAGGGTCAAGCTCTTTCCCCAACACTTCCCTCTCTTCCAGCACTGTTCTCACTGTCCAGCCCCAAACCCCAGGGGAAAAAAAATGTTTTCTTGCTTTTCATAAACAAGCCTTCTACTACCTTTATATCCACCTCAGCTGAAGACAGACAGAAACCACCCATCATTGCAACACAGTGAAATCACATTCGACAGTCTCAACAACAGATGATCACAAGGGGAACGGTCAGCTAAAATGAAGACAACTGATAGCAGAAACTCAAAATGGCATAAAACAAAAGTACAGAAATCAACTATAATATAAAGTACTAACTAAAAAGATTTTGATAAAAATTTAATAGATAGAACAAGAAAACTACACGAAACAAGTCGTTTGTTCATCTTCAAAAGGAAAATCCTAAAATAAGTGCCTAAATCTTTAGCCAGTAAGAAAACAGGCTTGGCTTTGTTTTGTTTTGTTTGGGGGAGTCAGGTTGTTCTTGTAACTGTATGATTAGAAGTTCCTTACAGTATGCTCACATGTTCTTTTCCACCTGCAGCTGACATGGCTTGGAACACAAGCACACACGACCAGAAGAACCACCACTCTGGTGTGAACGGAAGTCAAAGGGCAGAGGATCATGGCAATGGTGACCCCATCTCCAGGTGAAGAATTATACTAATCAGCACCACACGAGGCAGACTCCCATCTCTACCTTACAGTGCTATAGCAGACACACAGGCACCTTCCACAGAGGGAGGGAGGCTCTTCGGACTCCCCGCTGGACTGACCTTACACTGTTAACTTCTGACAAAGGCTCTTGAAGGATCTGTGCTGAACAGAATCTGCACTCTTTCCCCTTTCAAGAGTTCATTATCCTCAATGTCTATGTCCTTCCTGTATGTGATGTTCAGTCTGAAAGAGTGAGATTAGTAACTCCAAGCAAAACGCATGCCACACACACAAACACAAATGACAATCTGACCATAGGATGCAGTAGAACTGCTCCACTGTCACAAGGCCAGCAGCAGAACCTTCAGAGAGTGCACTCAAAATTTAGGTACAGAGGTGTTTTTCTAAAAAGTACTACTAGTACTTAGTATAGTCAGTACTATCCCATGTCCTCAAGCAGGCTAAGAAATAGGTACAACCCTTTACTATAACTGTCTACAAGTTTTTAAACGGAGAACTGTAATTTCAACATGGCCTCTGCAATATGCTTCAGGGACATTAGAAATAAAGGCATACTGTAAAATTTACTACAAAAGCAGGAGTCAATCTGTTGACCAGAATACTTTGCCAAGGCAATTCAAAGATTTGACAACCCAAGTGCTGTTCCATGCCCAAGTAGCACAAGTAGAAATATGAAGCAAACCAGGCGTATGGAAAACATTAAATATGCTTCCATTATAATAGAACCTACAGTGTGATACATTCAAAATGTAGCTGTTTAAGTATGTGAAAGACAAATGCTATTTACATTGTATTCCCTGCCTTAAAAAAAAAACAAACACAAAACACCACTAAAACAGCTAGTTCATACACATGTCCATTTCTGGGCTCCTCATCAACAAGTTACTTTGTTTTCTACTCCCTGGTTATTCACCCTAAAGCCACAGCAGGACATGCAATCCATTGTGAGGACATACCACATGAGGACGAGCACCTCCTGAACCTTCTTCAGATGATGAACAAGAGCACACCACAGTCACAAACAGAGCAATTAGCCTGACTTCTCAAGCACAGCACAATGACACTCTCAGTCACAATTCTCTGAAGTACTCTGACCAGAGTACGTTTCACAGCACCTTGCAGGGGGGCAGGGGCACTCTACCCACAAGATTCAGCAACAATGCCCCCTTTCCCAGTGTGACAACCTAAAACTCAGACCACAGCAAAACCTCCCCTGTTCTCTGGAGGAGCTCTCTCAAATGTCAGAGTACTGGACTGTACCAATGGATTAGATTTGAGGTCACAACACACATACAGGAATCTGTGATCTAAAAAATTATGCAATTCTATAGATGAAAAATTATACCACCAAGGTAACTTAGTGAACAATGTGGCAACAGAAAATCTAGTAAGACTATCATTTATTCAGGGAGCTAGGACTAACATCTAAAGTTTCTCAATCAGAACCATTTATCAAGATACTTCTCCTGAGGTCCTCTGACTAGAAGAGATGAAGGGGCTACCAAAAAACCATATGCCTGTCCCATTAGAGTGCTATTTTATGAGAGAAACTGAAGGCTTGAACCCAGAGGAACAAATACATTTGTGACAAATTAATTCGGCTCCCACTTATTGTGAGAAACTGTTGTCACACACCAGCACTGTTGGACAGATGGGACCTGCCATGTTTCCTTAATCAGAGAAGTTCTCTCCAGGCACTGGGTTTCTGTCTGCTACATTAAAGAGATTACAAGAGAAAACACAGTAACTCATCAGAACTTCAAGGGGACAGAGGACTTGGAGCTTCTCTCTGAAGCAAAAGGTCCCACTGGGTGGTTGGCAAGTACACGAGTGCACTTACCAGGGGCTCCTGAAGGGTCCTACATGGCGCTACTGCCAGCTGGCTGCTCCACTTGGTCTAGACAAGAAAGATACAGGAAGGAAACATGAGGAAAGTGAAATGGAAATGGCTCCGAAGAATAGCATGAGGGACAATATCTGATGTGCTGAGGGGAAGGAAAGTGCACATAAAGAGGAAGAAAAAGAAGGCAAAGAGCAATTATCTACTACATCAAGTCTATCATATACAAAAAAAAAAAGTTAGTTGCTGAAGTTAGGATCAATGCATTAGGTTGTCGGGCCTGTATCATGCCTATGTTATGACACCATGCCCATTCCATCTAGGGGCCATTCTTCTAGAACTCAAAGTACCAACTCATGCCTCTAATATCATAGAGACACCCCTAAATCAGAGATGGGAGGTGTCTACCCAGGCCTTTCAACTACACACTCAAGAGCTAGAATTAGTGACGACAATCCCATTCAAAGTGCTCTTTGGGTCTCTTGCTGCCATCTCATAAGCTCAGTGATGGCTCAGTCAGCACATCCATCCCTAGCCTGATAGATGAAGCTCCTATACACTGAGCATAAGGGCAGCAGTTGGAAAGAAGCACTCTTCCATTTTCATTCTACCCTTACGTCACAAAGTATCAGTTAACCACACAGAACCCTGCTCGGAACCAGTATGATTCACCAAGGAAACAGGCGCTTCTAGTCAAACAGCTCCATATAAAGACACTCAACAGTTGTAATGGCTGCTTTCTTAGACAACAGACAGTCTTATACTGCTCGTACCCAGGGTGGGAGTTACAAAATCAAAACTGCTTAAGGCAGCACATGAATAATTTAACCTAAATCTGGCTTATGTTCTAACTATCTGAATAAACTAGACAAACAACAGGAAACTCTACAGAATGTTTCACTTAAAGATGTTTAATCAGCACAACAAGGAAGCACACCCTGTGTGCTGTCTCCTTACTGGGGAGCTAGCCATCTCTTCAGTATCAACAGAATTAAGACAGCACAGAGGCCATCCTCAGACTCTAATTTAGAGAGTCAGGACTGCCTGTGAGACTCTGAGGCTCAGTGAACACATCACAGGAGATGGGGGTGGGAGAAACTGAGCTGCTGTAGTAAAGGCGAGAACCACCATAACACCATGGAGCACAACTTCCCTAACCTCAAACGCAGCTCTAAACTTCACATTATTATATGAACTGCCTCAAGACACAACCCACCAAGTCAGTACCCAATCTGGAACTTCAAGTCCCATGCAATTTTCCCCTTCATCCTCTATGTTCCAGGAAGCCTGCTAATGACATTTTCTGGGTTCTAATTTCACATAAGACTCCTTCTGTATCTCAAGCAAATTAAAGCACTTACGTTTGTTATACTTTTTTTTAAATTTTTTACATTTCTATAAGAAAAAGCTAGCTGTGCACTGACTGAGGAACACTCAGGACATGGCTGAGATACAAGCTTAGGTCCCAAAAACCAGAAAAAAAGTTTACCTGAGAGAAAGCACCAAGTACATGCTCCAGTAAGACTGTTAAAGCTAAAACCCCCTTTGATTGTGTTAATAAGGTAGAAGAATAAATAGATAGAGGCAATGCTGAGACCTCAAATAGCCAGAGTTATTTAAGACAGTAGTGGGCAGGAAGCGACAAAGTATCAACCCTGTCTTACCCTGGAGGTGATTTAATAATGGTCTACAGTGGGTATGGAGACAGAGATACACTAGGAACACATAA
Organism: Microtus oregoni; assembly: GCF_018167655.1. Lineage (NCBI taxonomy): Eukaryota > Metazoa > Chordata > Mammalia > Rodentia > Cricetidae > Microtus > Microtus oregoni. Next base: position 10,220,797 of record NW_024543064.1, on the reverse strand, counting down.
GAAACTAAGTTTCTCCACAAAGGATCCCAGCCCACTGCAGTATCTGTGTACCTTTAGGCCACAAGTGACTCAAGGGAGAATCAGGAAATTGCATTGGCAGAACTGATGAGGACCAGTGTCTGAGACACTGTGCCTGCCCAGAAGGGCTTCTGCAAGTCACAAAGCATCACACCCTGGCCCTGGTACCAAAGTCAACAGTGGCCATGACATGCAGTCACCAGGGAAGAGGTCCTGTCAGTCATGATTATGCAAAGAAAAATTCATGAGTGGGTGACTTCCAAAATGAAATATACACAAAAGCAAAATTAACAAGATAGAATTAATATTTCTGTGAGTAAGACTGACATACATAATTTTTTTTTTTTTTTTTTTTTTTTTAGTTTTTCGAGACAGGGTTTCACTGTGGTTTTGGAGCCTGTCCTGGAACTAGCTCTTGTAGACCAAGCTGGCCTCGAACTCACAGAGATCCTCCCGCCTCTGCCTCCCAAGTGCTGGGATTAAAGGCGTGCGCCACCACCGCCCGGCTGACATACATAATTTTTAATCCTTTGGCAAACATTTCTACTTTTCATTTTGAACAAATCATCTATTTTCTCCCTCCTACTTGTATACCCAACAAAACTGTTCAGAATATAAACACATTCTTTGTTCTTTAGTTATTACACCTATCATTATCTAGTTGGAATATCCACACTGAAACGATCATGCCGAGTGCCCACTGATAGCAGAGAGGGTCCTGGACTTAGTCATCAGCTAGGATGAGAGTCATGTTAACTAGCTTTTATTTGCATTTTCTTAAACTTGGCAAGTAGGCCACTGGCTCCACTACATTTAGACAGAGGGCTACAGACACAGGATCCCTAACAGAAACACAAAATCTTTTCATCTCATGGCCCTATTATGGAGTAAGGCACTTTGTTCTAGCCCAACTGCAATAATAAAACACCATTATTGCTCAACCTGATCTTATCTCTGGCATGTCAGCAGTCATCAAGCCGCCTTCATGCCTGTCTGTTACCCTATCACAACTAAAGCACAGCACATCACTGCTTCAACAGGAATCTTGGCCATGTTCACCTCAACAAGACAAAGCATTGGGACACACGAGAATGTGTGTCACAGTTATTTTCAGATTATAGAATACATTGAAACTCAGTTCCAAACTTTTCCTATAGTTCTCTGATTCATTTAATAACACATATTCTCAGATGCATCAGGAAATCAGAGCAAGCTTGTTCTTTCTAAGTTTAAAAGGTCTTTTCTCTGCTTTCTCCTCACTTCATAAAGGTTCTAATGCAATGGCAGAGAGACAGTTTAATGATTTTCTTGGGTACTATTAGCTACAGGACACTATTAGAAGCCACAAAAAATACAGATATATTACTACTGAGAGATCTTCTATGAAGGAAGTTAGAGCCCTCCGCAAAAAGAACCTACTGATAACAAAAAGCCAAATGTGTAGAAAAGTTGTTCAAGAGTATTTGTAGTTCACTGAAAAGGGAAGGGATGGCTGGAGGAAGGAGGACAAAGGAGGGAAGGGAAGGAAGTAGGGGCTGTTGAAAAGACTCAGGAGACGAGGCAAGGCAAGGCAAGCAGCTCCAGAAGTAGCTCTAACAGGTTCCAGCACTGGTCTCGGGGATTATCCCACATCATCGTCAATAGATATTTCTTATTCTGCCAAATCAGGAGGGTAAAAGAGTGCTGGTACCAAGAATGGGAGGACAGCTAAGCCAGAGCTAGGTTTAGAGTGTGGGGGGGAGGGTGCTCTCCAGGACCAGCGCTAATGACTGAGGAAAAGGGTGTGTCTCATTCTCAACCCAGTTCCAAACATCGCCTGTTCCTAGGTCTTCAGCAAAAGAAACCCCAAACCTACATGAAAGTACTGCACCACAGCCCATGACCTGAGAAATAAGAAATAACACTGTTGCAAGCAAATGGGAATCACCTGGGTACAGGCTGGTGGTCTAACAAGCTGACACTAACACCAAGAGGAAGCAAGATCAAGCACACAGAGGAAGCCGCTCATAGACCCTGAGAACAGATCATCTGTAAAGGGGACCCACTCAACAAAACATGGAATTCCCCACACTTGGGAGTCTAAGCTACCAGCCTATGTTCCTTCTTATGCATCCTCTAGCAAACTTCTCCATCAGCCATTTGTTTTGTTCATTAGTTTTACACTGAACAGGAACCCAGCCTGATATAATTATGACCTGTACAAATCTAATGCAGCCGGAGAGAAAAAAGAATCCCATACTCGTTAATGCTCCATCAATGCATGCCAAGGTCCTACCAATATAAGATACAAGTACATTCTATCTTTATAAGTATAAGATACAAGTACAGTCTACACTTATGGACTTTATTACTCTTCTTTTGATCTTTTTTCCTAACTTGAACATCTGTTTTACAGTTATTAGTGTGCGCATGCATGTGTGTACACGATGTGTGTGGAAGTCTGAGGACAACTTTTGGGAGCTGGTGCTTTCTTTTCACCATGCGGTTCCAGAGATGGAACTAAAGTCATCAGCATTTTTTCTGCTGAGCCGCCTCTCTGGCCCTCAACCTAAGCTGTTTTGTTGTTGTTGTTTTTATTAAACATATTGAGTTCACTTTAGTGGTTTTTAATCCTTAGGGAAGGATATCTTGGACCCCTTTGAAAACCAGGTAAAACTGAAGGCCCCTCTCCCAAGTTAGTCACACTGGGCATAATCTCATTTTGTATCCACACTAAGGTCTGGGCCTCCTCTTACTGTAGTCAGGTTGTAAGTGCATGCAAGCACTGAGTATCCACAGAAGAACATGTATGTGTTCTCTAACTTCTCAGAACTGTCAGATCCATTTGCTTCCCTTAAACCAAACTTTATCAGTAACTTCTAAGAGAGTGGTTCTTTACATTCTTGCATTTCTCTAACTTCACACCCAGAAAGAGAACAAAGAAATTTGAAATGTTTCCATGGCTGTCTAATGATTTCTGGGAAATGTACCTAAACTTCATCCAAAATGTCTAATGCACTAAAATCTGGTTAAAATGCACAGCAGTTAGGAGTGGTATGAGCAAGGTAAAACAAAGAAAGAAGACAAGCCAAGGGGCTGGAGAGATGGCTCAGTGGTTAAGACCATTGCCTGCTGTTCCAAAGGTCTTGAGTTCAATTCCTGGCAACCACATGGTGGCTCACAACCATCTGTAATGAGGTCTGGTGCCCTCTTCTGGCCTGCAGACAGACTATTGTATACATAATAAATAAACAAACAAACAAATAAATATTTTTTTAAAAAAAGAAAGAAGACAAGCCAATGACAGCCAGGTATGTGCGATGTCAAATGCCACAGGTCCTCTGACCTCACTCACTAATTCCACATCTCCAAAGCAAAACCAAAGATTTTTTTTTTTTTTTTTGGTTTTTCGAGACAGGGTTTCTCTGTGGTTTTGGAGCCTGTCCTGGAACTAGCTCTTGTAGACCAGGCTGGTCTCGAACTCACAAAGATCCGCCTGCCTCTGCCTCCCAAGTGCTGGGATTAAAGGCGTGCGCCACCAACGCCCGGCTCAAAACCAAAGATTTTTAATGTCCATGTTTTAAAATGCTGCAACTTGACTTCTTAAGAGTTTTGCTGGTAAGCCCAAGGACTAACAGTCTCACACAATGACTCCTCCATTACTATGGAAAAAAAACAAAGATGCACAGCAACCAGCAAGGGAAGACGCATCCTCATCTATAGCTGTTGCTGTTTTGAGACAAGAGTCTCTCACTTTGCAGCCTAGGCTGGCTCAGGTGGCATGAGCTATCACAGCCAGTTCATCTCACCCCATTTTACAGAAAGGAAAACTAAAGACAAAAACTTGTAAAGCAACATTGTTTTTAAAGCAAGGAGTCGATTTGGCCTTCTAATTCCAAGGCTATGTACACTATTCTTATTGCAAAACAGTCTAAGCTTCACACATTTAACACCTGAGGTACAGAAGTTTGTAATTTTCCCTTCCCCCTCCACCTAACACACACACATAAAAAACACAAAACACACACTTTGGACTCAATTTGAAACAGGGTAAACTATGCTACTACAACTATCATATATACATATTATGTATATGAATAAGGTAATATACTACTACCTTAGCATAGTTTATATTTATCTTTAATTCCCTAATTTACAGTTTGATGCGATTGTAACTGCAAATAGATAACAAAGTTAAAACATTCAAACTCCACCTTGTCATCAAACATACTTATAACTCAAATAACAAGGAAAAGATACTTCCTGTGATAGTTCATGCAGCCACTGGTAAAATTCCTAATGATGAGTACACATGGAATTTTGGGTTCTTAAAAGGTCAAGCAACTGCAGCTAATGACAGCCTGATCCTCCTTTATGTGGTCTAGATGTGGGTGCCATTGTGAACTGCACAATCTAGTCTGTGGAAACAGAACAAGAGGCTGTCTCATATTAGAGAAATCACAAGAAAAACTGACCACCAGGGCACCCACAGTACAAACCTGTCCATTTAGGGAGAGTCTCCACACTAACCCCTGGCCCTGTCAGCACTTAACATCCTCACGGCAAAGGACCAGAGGAGCAGAGTGAAACTCTCATTCTTTGAGACTGGACTTAGCTTTTAGCAGCCAGTCACTCTATCCCACAGTAATCCTAAGATTAAAAGTATAAACAGCCACCAGGCCCAGAAAGGCATATTCTACACCTCAACCTGGCAAGAAAATGAAAGCCAAACCTGAGAAGCCAAACAGTAAAAACAAAAGGCCCAGAAATTGAATTGGTGTTCATCCTCAACTGTTCAACTACAACTTCAAACGCCTGTAATACTGTTCGTTCTTAGATCTAAATGCAGGCAAACAAACCAGTTTGCCTTCATTTTTTGTAGCATGTGATGTCAAGAAACCCACAAAAGACTGCAGTCCAAGAGGTGGGATTATAAACAAGGGAGGAAAGATTTTCCTTTTAACCAAAGCAGAGACAATCCTCTGCTTAACATGGAGCTCACTCATTAAATGTGAAACTGGTCTCGGTCAAGCCAACACCGTAGAACCAGTAGCACCAACTTGAAAATGTCCAAAGAAAGCAAAGACTCCATTCTCATTTCAGAAACCAGAGAATTTTTATATATCACACTTAAACAATATCATTGTTTCATCATAAAATTTCTTACCTCTGAAATTATATTTCTGTACATTCAAAACAAATGTTGTTTTGAATGCTGAGACATGTAAGACAACTCTCCATCAGCTGGTGAATAAAATTTCCATCAAGTACTCTGAAGCCAGAGCAGCAGCACACACTTTAACCCCAGCACTGTGGGGGATGAAGAGGATTTCAAGTTCAAGGCCAGTATGGGATACACTGTGAGCCAAAAGATCTTTTGAAATTTCCAGATCATAACCAGATTCACAAATAGTAAACAGCTACAATCACTGCTTCAGAGCCCTCAGAGTTCTCAATGTTCTCCTAGGGCTTAACATAGCACTGTTTCTTGACACTGTAGTGAAAACACTCCCTCAGATTTTCTGGAGAAGCAGAGAAAGGAAAGGTTTATGGTATTTGGAACCTGAATGCAAATATTAAGCTAAAGCTCTACTCTGCCCATCAGGCATGTTTGCCACTCTATAGGAGCAACTGAATATTCTCAGCCAAAGTTCCCCAACTCACATTTATCACATCGTATTCCAAATTAAAGATGGAAAAAAAAAGAGTCTCCTGTGTGGCAGGCCACAATGTGAGAAAGCAGTAGCCCAGCGGTATGGTAGAAGATTTCAGTGTGTCTAGGCCTGATCTGAGTCCACGCTCCAGTGCTCCAATCAAACAAAACACTATGCATACAGACACACTTACAAAATGAATCACATTTTTTTAAATTACTGGAGAATGGTGCACACTGTGATTTCAACATTGGGAGACAGGGGTAAAAAGAACTGGAGTTCAAGGCCAGCATGAATCAACAAGAAAATCATCTTAAAAACAAATTGAATCTACTGTGGAATAAACACAATAAAGAAATGAACTTCAGCACACCTTAAGAAAATTCAATTACCACTGCAGTTCATCCAGGCCTAATGGCACATGCCTAGAATCCCAGCACTTAGGAGGCGAGGCAGATCAGAAGTTTAAAATCCAGTCTAGATTACATGAGAAGTCCAGAAGAGGGAAGGCAGAGAGAGAGAAAAGAAAGAGTAAGGGGGTCATGTCCAGGAGAGGTTGGGGCAACTCTTCCTACTAAGTCCCCTTTCCTACAGAATGAGTCAAGCAGCTAGGACAGGAACGGCTGCATCAGCAAACCAGACTTCTGGAGATGCCACTTCAAATAGCTCACACTTGTTCCAAAAAGCCAAAGCAAAACACAAGAGAATACCCTTCACAAATAAACATTCAAACAAAACACAGAGAAAACGAGAACACTTAACTACATCCTAAGACAGGGAAGGAAACTAGCAAGCATCGCTTCCTTCTACTTCAGCCACACATCAGAGCTGCACTAAATCAGTTTCTAGATTTAGTTTTCAGACTGACTATTAAAGCAGGCTGATGATCCTTAAACTTCAACCTAAGGAAACATAAAGTACATATCAGTGCAAGGGGGACAAGACCTCCAGAATGTTGCAGAAGGATACTAAACATGGTTCTTCCTTGAACTGGTCAGTAACAGGAGGACAAAATGAGGGTCCCAGTCTGTTCCCCTCTGCCAACTCTATCCAAGAGGCAAGTAAGTGGACTGGACAGCAGGGTCTTACTCTGCTCTTGTGACTTCATGACTGATGCCAAGATAATACAAAATATTTAAAAATCCCATGCTGGCAAACACGCCAATAGAAGCAATCTGGAAATAGTCTTTACAGTTTAATTTTGGACACTCAAAAGAACGAAGGTAGTTCGACTCATAACCTCTCAGAGCTGAGATAACTCTGCCATGAGCTCTCATTCTAACTTTGCTTTCTATACCAAAGACGTTAAGTCAAGCACTGTCTTCTCATCTGGATTTGTACAGATAATAAGTAGCCCAGTTCAGCAAAGTCAACTGTTCACCATGAGCCTTTCCTATTCAGAAATGCTGAGGGTGAAAATTGGGCTTAGGCAAGACAGAGCCACAAACAGCCCAGGCACATCAGTTTCTTCAGTAAGAATAAAGATCCCTTTTTTTCAGGGTTACTGGTAATAACACATATGCAGCACCAAGCACAGAGCTAGAAAACAATAGTAGCTGCTGTCACCATCAGCGGCAGTACAAGTGATGCATCATATGGCATGGTATAGAAATGAGTGTCAAATCCTGACATATGTCTGTATCAAAACTCACCTAATAAGTTAATTCAACAGAGAATGTTTGCAAAGGATCAAATCTGTTTGGTCAGAACAACAAAAACAGCTGCTTTCAATATTATCCTTTTCACTTAGAGTAAGCACAAACTTACTTCCATACTACAAGCTCCCCTAAATTATTAATGTTAATAAAAATCAAACTCTGAACCTGTTTCTGGCAACATGAGCTACACATACGGAATCCAGTACCAGGCCAGGAAACCTGAAACACAGCTCTGCACAGTCTTCACTCAAAGACGTGCCTATTGGTGGCCAACACCCAAAGTGTGTTCTCTTCTCACTCAGCCAATTCCTGCCTTCTTTATTTTTATTTGTATGTATGTTTATTGAGACAGGGTCTCTATGTAGTCCTGGCAGTCCTGGAACTCTGTAGACCAGGCTGGCCTTGAACTCAGAGATTCATCATCAGTCTCTGCCTCCAGAGTGCTGGATTAAGGGCATACACTACTACAGCTCATTCCTGCTCTTCTTAGAAGCAACTTCAAATATAAAACCACACCCTCCTTTCTGCCATGCTTAGGAACACTGAGTTCACATATCTAAACACCATCTGTGTACTGGAATGAGAAACTGCCTAGGAAAAAAGCACAACTAGTTTTAAAACCAATTTAAAAATCAGTTATTTAAGTAAAGTACTTAGTGTTCATACTGGAGGTTTTAACATTCAGATTATAATCACATTTTTAAAAAACTAAACTAATTTAAACTCGTTACAAGATCTTTCTTATCTTTTAGAAAATGCAATTATAATCAACCCCTTTTTCTGTATTAGACAAATCACACCTTATAATTTACCTATAGACAAATCACAGCACACAGCACAGCTCCTAATATATTCAATCAGATGTCTCAAATAGTTTTTGATATATTAAGATTCTGGGTTGGAGAGCGAGATGGCTCAGCAGGTAAAGGCATTTGCTCCCAAGCCTGACAACCTGAGTTCAATTCCCTGACTCCTCTACAAAGTATTCTAATCTCCACCCCTATTTCACCTCCTGGGATGTGCACAGAGACACACACACACACACACAAACATAAAGAAAATGTACTTGTGAAGAACAGTTCAGAAAAGTCTGGTTATTCCACACAATTGTAAACAAGGTTATATATAACTAAAAATCAAAGGCACAGAAACAAATAGTTTTCAATATTTAGACTAAATCTCGAGTATCTCAGTAATGGTACAAGTAGAATTAGAAAAGGTAACAGAAGTTTTCTGCCTCCTGGTGGAAAGCTCAACTTAAACCATACTGAGCATTCAGACACAGACAACAGCAGCAAAAGTGGGCAAGACATATACTGCTAAGCAAAGGTATCTCAGGTAGATGAACGGCAGCCAGGGCTTCAGGAGACACAGATGTATAAGACCCACCATACACAAGACAGCCCGCTGAGCCCAACACGACAAACCTGAAGCCCTAAGCACATGAAGGAACACTGCCTCTGGCTCCCAGAAGTCCTGCTCCACACCTGTAAACAGGTGAGGGCCCAGTTAAGTCTATGAACATAATAAAAACTGCCTATAAGGCACTAGGAGGTTCAGGATTTAACCACCATAAGGCACCACAGCCAGAACTGTCACTCAGCTCCAAAGGAATCTGAAACAGAGCTGCCAATTGCTAGCATGGACCAAGAGATCACTTCGTAGAAGCCCATGTGTTCTCTGCTTTTATAACATGTACTCGTGAACACTAACTTCAAATCCTTTTTACTGCTGCCCATTTCATTTACAATAGCATGGACACCTCCCCACCCCACACCCCCACCCCTGCTCAAGCTGATATCCATCGGCAAAATAATCTCAAACAAGTCCACAACTCTTGCCTGAGAAATACCCATTCTTCATCTGGAGCTAGGACAAAGCACTCCACAAATGCAGTGTTAGAGACATCTCTGTTAGGGTACTCAGGAGTCTGCAAGTCTGTTCAGGAGGCTGGGTACCACCATCACACCCTTCCTTCTGCACATTTCCTACATGCCTCACAATGTCCTTCACAGGGAAAACTCAGGCCTTGCTCTTTCTCCAGACCCTTCCTGTGGAGATTAGGAAGCGCCAAAGGGCAGCCTCTGCTGAGCTGTATCAAGTCCACACACCAGGGCTAGCTTGCACTTGGTTGCAATCAGGGGAGACCAAGAACCTCACAGAGCATCTAATCATCTCCTGAATTCCCCCAGCCAACCCACACAGTGCCTGGCAAGAAAGAGGCCAATACAGCCATGTACAGAGCTGTGTTCCTCAATTCAACAAATTCTCACATGGGCCTCTATATAGGCACAAGCTTCCTCTGACCATATGCTGCTCCTCTGCCTACGGAGCCCACAGTGCCCAGAGCTTCACGTCACTTAGGACAGAGGTGCAGGAAGGCTCTGACAACAGCTGTGTCACACCACACCCACTTCTTATCCACACTGACGTTACTAGGCCTTGCTCATCAATAGCCAATGGTCTGTCACTCTGCGAGTGCAAGAACCTCTCTCATCTCTCATCACACCCCTATCTGGACTGAGTCTCTGCATATGGAGCTTTTCAGTTTCCTGACCTAACCTAACCTGAACTGTTCAGCATCTCTGGAGAAAGAATGTCAGATATGTTTGATTTCAAAACACTTGAGTATTCTTCATTATACCAAGAGTTTTCATTTGAATAACTCTATGTGGAGACAGATGAAGCCATTTCCTTAACACCGACCATAATTTAAATTTGGTAGTTGAAAGTCACCTAGATAACTAGATAATGTTATCAACTGGAGAACCGAATCTCCTGACATTAAGGACACATCCAGTGCAGCCTGCTATGGCTGTAGGATGTAGTCCTCTTCGCCATCCATCTCTGAGGTCCCATCCAAGGGACTTCTTGCTGCTATGAATAACTCTTCTGTGCTAACTTGCTGGGACAGTGAAGTCAGTGAGTTACAGAGGCCTTTAGTAAGGGCTAAAGGGGAGCGAGGCAGGGCCCAGTGAGGATAACGGGGAAGTATCCAGTACTTATGGCTAGTTTCTCTTAGGTGGTCACAACATCCACTTGCTGAAGAAGTCCTCACCAAGAAACCCACACCAGGATGTGGCACTCGCAGTTTCCAAGTGTCTTCAAGCTTCAGAAAGCATTCCCCCTCTCGTTAACCCGCTTGTTCTTCTCAGCACCAAGAGGTTAGGGCAGACACCTAGGTGTCTCATCTTTCCCATTCCTTCCACCAAGCCCATCTGGGGAATGCTCCTGTTGCTCCTTCAGGCAGGGCTTGACACACACTGCTACTGCAGTCAAGCCTCGGAAGAGCATTCACCAGAACTGCATTGAGTGCAGTGGCACAGTGCTTGCTTATTAACGCTACAAGACCCTGAGCTTCATCTCCTGCGCTACTAAATAAGCCAGGGAAAGGTTCGACAACAGTCATTACTTAAGGCTAGCAAACTGTTTCATTTCTCAGTCATGGATAGGGGACAGAAATCACGAAAGTGGTAAAAATTCTAAACATGGCTTTTGTTCTATTACATTACAGATTATACATTTCATAGTAAAACAGCCAGAGACAGCCAACACTTTCCCTCCCACTTTCTATCTGAAAGCTTTAAGCTATCCCAACCAAGGCATTTCTGACATTCAACATTACAGAGGCTGCTTAGGCATGTATGCAATTGAGCAGAAACACAGAACTGAGAACTTAAAACATTCCAGTTTTAAAAAAAAAAAAGTGACGATGGGGGAAATTGCAAGCTCCTTGGCCAGGGACAATATGAACTCTCTTCTTAAAGCACTGTGTACTGTTCTTTCTTTATACACTGGGTGTTTACTGGGGGCCAACCACCTGCCAACCAGCCAAGTGCTCATCACTGCCTTTCTGATGCACCCTCTTCCCAAGTCTAGGTGGCAAGCACCAACCAGAGAATGACTGCTGCCTTTGTGTTCATGAGGAACAGCACACAGCAAAGCCTAACGCACATTAGTGTCAGAAAGAGGGAAAGCATGGGCAGGGTTGCCAGTCTGTGATAGCCATGGGAACCAGGGCTTTCCTTACCCAGTACACCCAACAGTCCTATGATCCACCAACAATCTGATGAGTTCTGAAAGGGTCCTCATGCAACGCACAGATGTGGGCACAGAAGCTGTCATACAAAGAAGCTGGGGTCCAGAACTGTGAAGAATCCAGTCCTTTGTTTCAACGTCACTCTACCAGTCAGCTGTATGTCCCAAACAAGTAAGCAACACTGCCCCCGAATCAATTTACTCTGATTCTCTCTGACACCCTGCCAAAGAAGCTATTATTTAAATGTCTAAAGTCATACCGGGTTAACAATAAAAACTTCTGCCTTCAGGTCTTCTGAGCTGTGAAGTAGAAAGGTTTGATTCGCTGCTCTCAGGTCACATTCAGCAAACAGGCCTCTTCTGAAGTAAAGCCGCCCACAGCAGAGTGGCTGTATGTGCTGAGCATGAGCCTCGCTCACGTCTTTTAATTAAAGCTCAAGAAAGACTCAGTGAGCTGTCTGCTGTCCACGGACTACTAAACAATATAAAACCCAGCAATCTAGCCATGAAATGTGTACGTCTGTGTATTACTAACATAGGATTAGTTTCAAGTTTTTCCTCCACACTGAACTAACTGAACAGAACAGTACAGAATAACTAAAGGAAACAAATGACGAAACGGGGTCTGAACACACACCCAGTTCACCACAGAGCAAAGTGAGAATGCCATCAAATTACAGACCTGATTAAATGTCAGAATTAAGTTTAGTGGCACAGTAAAAAATCCCCAGGTCCCCTAATTTCTGAACTCCACACAAGTCATAGTTTATCTAAGAAGGCTGGTAACATGACTGTTGTTTACAAACAAAATGTACACTAAGTAGAAAAATAAGTTAAATAATGGAGAAGAGACAGAATGGTAAGCCTTGGCCCAACAAAATCTCAACACACATTTAAACACTTGGCGGAGGGCTGGAATTTTCTAGACTTTTATCATCTGACCCAGAATCAAAGTATTTAATGACCTAAAGCAGCAAGTAAATCACCGTCAATAGAAAAATGTAGTCAGTAAGCGGCCTACCAGCCATCCTCGGGTGTGAAATAGAAAGAATAGGAAATTTAAAAGTCACAATGAGCTCATCAAATATTGCTTGAGAGTTTTCCAAAACCACGTTTATGCTTTTATTTATAGCCTCACTCCCACACATACTTTGCAATGTTCTGGGAAAAGGACGAGCTTGTTCGGATTTAAAAAATTTACTAAGATCTAAGGGAAGAACAAAACACACACAAAAAAACCAACAAACAACAATTACAAAAACGAGACCCAAAGTTCTTGTTTTAGTAAAAACGACTGTACCGTGCCTTGGCCTGTTTTCAAACTAGGCTCAGTCAGAGTCTCAAATTCGCGTTAAAGTTTTTCGTAAAAATATTTCAGCGACGTATCTGCATGCCAGCTGGAAATATGATATACGCATCCAAACTATTTTCCTACCCACAAACTATCCCCTCCCTTTTATAAGTGTGACTACATTCTACCTTCTGTTCAAAACATCGTTTATCGCCAAACTGTAAAAACTGAGGTCACAGCAAGCCTCCTTAACTTCCACAAAGCCCAACGCATCCTGTGCGGCAGCTCACCGCCGTAGGCCCCCGGTGCACCCCATCTTTGTCTCTCCCAGGTCCGGCTCTCCCTTCCCGTCTCTCTCCTCTGCCGCGTCCTGCGCTGTCAGCGGAGCCGGAAGGCGCGGGCGGCCCTCCCTCGCAGCGCGGCGGGCCCGATTCCGGGAGCAGGGCCGGGCCCGCACTCGGCGGCAGCACGCGCACTTCCCGCCGCGCGGGCGCTCAGGCACAAGTTCGCAAACAGCCCGAGTGTCCCGAGATCGCCGTGATTCAGCAGCGGGCCGGGCGGGGACGGCGGGCCAAGCCCGGAAAAGGTCACCGCGACGCCAGGGGCGACGCCCGGCCTTCAGCTCGTGTGCCCGCGCGGGTGCGGCCCGGCCCAGCGGCGGTGGCGATTCCTACCTCTGCGGCTCTTAGGAGAGCTCCGCTTGCTCCGGGCGCTGGCTCGCTCTTCCTCAATCGCAGCTGCTATCTCGGGGTTGTCTTCCCCATTGTACCAGACCAGGAGCTCCTCGCCAGGCGCGATTGGCTGCAGGATAGACGAGACAAGATGCGAACCAATCAGAGAGGCGGTTGTTGGCGGGGGCGGCGCGGCGACCGCAAACAGCTGTCGGGAGGGCGCCGCCGCAGCGGGCGCGCACGGAGAGGAGGCGGGGTCAGGGAGCGCGCAGGGAGGAGGCGGGCCCTCGAGCGCGCGCCCGGGCAGGAGGCGGAGCCGAGGCCCGGGCTAGCAGAAAACTCCTTGGCTGGCAGGCAAGACACTCAGGGCAAACAGGAGGACCTAGTAGCTTGTCACGGAGGCTCGCAGGAGTGCGTGTACCGGCTGATCTGGGACTAGTAGTGCTCAGCCTCCACCAGCTGATCTGGGACTAGTAGTGCTCAGCCTCCACCACTAGATTCTTACAGCTAGCTCCAAGCCTCATGCCACCCACACAAGAGAAAAAAATAAAATACGAGACCATTTTGCCCATGAAATTCGAGTGGATGAGAAATTGAAAGAGTCATTAAGAAGCAAATAGCATAGAAAGGAGTTAGCACCAAAGGTTCTAATTCCAAGCACAAGTTAAGCAGGAACGCTCTGCACCTTAATCATGCACGCAACCGCTATTTATAATAACAGAAGCGCTGAGCTCAGGCAGAGCCCAACCTAGCATCCTCAGAGCAGTCACCTACTAGCTCAGGCCTGTGAAAACATTTCTAGTTACAGAATGCCTAAGAATACCTCCTAGGCATTATGCTCCTAAAACATTAAACTTTTCACAGTCGCTCCCACACCATCATCATCATACAACTACATCTAAAATATACCGAAGAAATATTTAGAGAAGTGAGTCCTGAGCAGGGCAGTGGTGGTGCACGCCTTTAATTCCAGCAAGCGGATCTCTCTGCGTTTTGAGGCCAGCCTGGTCTACAGAGCTAGTTCCAGGTCAGCCTCCAAAGCTACAGAGAAACCCTGTGTCTCAAGAAAATAAAGTGTGTGTGTGTGGGGGGGGGGTACTAAGCAGAATCAGGGAGGTGGCTTAGAGTTTTCATTCACTCTTGGGGACCCTATCTGCTTAGAAAGCTGAAGTAAAAAAAGCCCACCTCCAACCCACATGCTGACACAGACGATCCAAGGAAGACAACTGAAAGGGAATGTTCTGACAAAGGTAGGACCAGTGGAAAGAGGGATTATAATAATCCATATGGCAATCATCAACACGGATTGAACCAGACTAGACTCCCCAGTGGACCTAAGGGTAATAGGTGAAAGTCTGAAAAGTTCCATAACATTTGCCTCCTGTCAAAATCCTCTCTCCCCAAACGGCTACCAGTCACAAAGGGAAGAAATGTCTCTCCAATGAGTCAGCCAGACAGCACCTGCCTCCTGAGAGCATGCACAGAGAATAGGTCACTTCTGAGGTGCCCAGGAGGCATACGTGGGATCTAACCAGAAGACCAAATTGAGTCTCGACAGCACTAAAATGTTATCAAACAGTCTAAGAGTGATGGCTATTCTTGGTTGTCAGCTTGACTAACTGGTGAAGACCAAATTGAGTCTCCACAGCACTAAAATGTTATCAAACAGTCTGAGTGATGGCTATTCTTGGTTGTCAGCTTGACTAACTGGTGAAGACCAAATAGTAAAAACTCAGAGTCAGAAATTGGGGTTCAACCTCAAGATCCAAAAAGCAAAACAGCCAGCCACTGTCTCTTACCTCAACCTCGATCCTGCCTCCTGGAATCTCGAAATAAGACTGCATCTGACAGTCTTATATTCCTATCTATGACTGGGATTAAAGGTGTGCACCACCTGATTTCTATGTCAACTAGGGAGGCTACAGGATTAAAGGTGTGTGTTCCCATAACATGGTCCATAAGGCTGACTAGTGGGACTGTTTTACTTTCAGATCTTCAGGCAGTCTTTACTTATTTATTTATTAAGTAATTTAAATTTATTTATTTATTAAAATACATTTGAAATGCCCTGACAATCTGAAATGAACTATAATCCAGATATGGAGGGCACACTTATGATCTGGATCTTGAGCTGGAAGACAACATGTTTTTGATCTGGATCTTGAGCGGGAAGACACAAGCTTTTGATCTGGATCTTGTGGCTGGAAGACACAAGCTTTTGATCTGGATCTTGAGCAGGAAGACATAAGCTTTTGATCTGGATCTTGAGCCTGGAAGACACAAGCTTTTGATATGGATCTTGAGGCTGGAAGACACAAGCTTTTGATCTGGATCTTGAGCAGGAAGACACAAGCTTTTGATCTGGATCTAGAGCAGGAAGACACAAGCGTTTGATCCAGATCTTAAGGTGGAAGACACAAACTTTTGATCCTGATCTGGAGCAGGAAGACACAGCTTTTGATGCAGATCTTGAGGCTGGAAGACACAAGCTTTTGATCTGGATCTTGAGAAGGGATGACACACTCCTTTAATCCAGATCTTGAGGTGGGAAGACACACCTTTAATCTGAGCCACAACTTCTGCTGCTTGCCCATCCATTCCTTGACTGCATTAGAGCCTACTTCTTTGGGAGTCTAGCATCGACAGAAGACCTGATGAGACACCCAGCCTCAAAGGACTGAGCAACTGCTAGATTCTTGGACTTTCCATTCACAGCTAGCCATTGTTGGACTGAGCCTGTAAGTCAGTCCAATAAATTCATATTCTCTCTCTCTCTCTCTCTCTCTCTCTCTCTCTCTCACACACACACACACACACACACACACGAGAGAGAGAGAGAGAGAGAGAGAGAGAGAGAGAGATTCATTCCATACGTTGTATGGCTCTAGACAACCCTGACTAATACACCAAGCCTTAGAGTCAAATGAGAGCTAGAATTCTTTTCCTACAAGGACATGATTGCAACAACAGATACAATCTTGGCTGAGTGGACAGATCAGTTAATACAATATTGCCTAGGTGCTGGCTTCCTGATATGCCAGTGTACAGTGGCTATGTAAGAGTTTGATGTAGTGGCATTTCAATTGTATTTTAATAAGTAAGTTTACCTGGGAATCAGGAGAGTAAAATCAGCCACACTGGTCAGCCTTACAGCCAGGCAGTGGTAACACACACCTTTAATCCCAGTAGCAACACTAGTTGCCATAGAAACTGAGCAGTGCGTGCCTTTAATCCCAGTGGTGCACACCTTTATTTCCAGAACTAGAGAGGATTATAAAATGGGAGAAAAAAGTTCTCAGACACAGTCTCATCCTGAGATTCCTGGCGGCAGGATCACCATTTAGGCTGGCTGCTTTGTTTTTCCAATCTTCAGATTGAACCCCAATTTTTCTCTCTGAGTTTTTATTAATCGTGATTCAGTTTGGTCCTGAAGTTTTTGCGCGTTTGTTTGGTTGGGTTGTTTGTTTGATTGTTTTGAAACAATAGGCTGACCTTGAACTCTCTAGGTAGACCAGGTTGGCTTTGAACTCAGAGATCCACCTGCCTTTACCTCCCAAGCACTGAAATTAAAGGTGTGTCACTTAGCCCCTGTTTTTGTTTTAAAGAGGAAATTCCATCAGAGATGTCAGTTTAAAAACAAAATGATCCCTTCCTTCCACAAGGTTCTAGTTTAGATAGCAAGCATGGCTTTGGTTACTGTCTACAGAATTCCCACTATTTCAAAATATTCAAGTTGTTTAAAATAAAAGAACCAGTCACTGTTTACTTTTTTCCTCCAAAAATAGCTAAAATTTGCTACTTTACTGTTTTTGAACCAATATCTCATATCCTTTTTTGCATCAGCTAAACTTAACCAAAAACCCTAATTTAAAAAAATCTATTAATGAGCTAAAACAGCCATCACAAATGCCTTTTGGCACTTTGATAAGCTAATCTGTTTTGTTTGCTTTTCAAAATTCAAACTGTTAGCCAGGCGGTGGTGGCGCATGCCTTTAATCCCAGCACTCGGGAGGCAGAGGCAGGCGGATCTCTGGGAGTTCGAGGCCAGCCTGGTCTAGAAGAGCTAGTTCCAGGACAGGAACCAAAAGCTACGGAGAAACCCTGTCTCGAAAAATCAAAAAAAAAAAAATTCAAACTGTTTTTAGAGCATATAAATTTTAGCTCGTTTCTCTTTTATGCAATGTATCTATGAAATGGTATTAAATGCTACTTGAAATAATTAGGATTCTAGAAAATATAAAAGCAAATCTTTAAAGTAAAAGGGAAAGAGTGAGGACAAATGTATACTTACCATGATCTTCAGTCAGCCACCACGAAACACTCGGGCCTCCAAAGACAAGAGCACCTGTCCCTAGCTCCTGTCTCCCTTTTCATTGATTTGTGGGTGTCAGCAGAGCTACCTGTACTTCACGATGGATGAGCTAAACATCTGCACAGGGGTGGATGTCAAGCTCAGTGCCTTGGGTTTGAACCCAACACCAACAGATGGAGAGGGTGAGAATCAGTACCAACTCCTTATATAGAAGGACACTCATGTCCACTCAAGTTAAAAATACAACTTAGAATCCGTGTACTGCAAATCAAACTAAAAAAATTAAAAAAAAACAACTTAAACACATTGATAGACAATAAGTATTGAAGAGAAACCTGGTTTGTTCAGTACACACAGCTTTCAACACCATCAGTTACTGAGATAGGGCTACATGCTAACAGACACTCTCTTACAAAAGAGAAAAACAATATTTTTAATATTTTTCTGTACTCCTTAGCATTTTCAAGATTTCATACAACAAATTCCCACGCAATTCATTTACAAGGCCTGCCTCAGAGAACGGTGAATCTTGGAAAACACTGGTGATCACTGCTGAGGGACCCAAAAGGCCGCAAGTGACTGAAAAGCTATTTGTTCATTACAGCAATTTGGACAGAGGTATTTATTACAAAAGACAACCATCATCTGTCTTTCTACCCCAAAATTCCATTCTAGAACATTCCATGCATGGAATGTAGCTTTGTCTGCTACAGAAACATGACCTGTGAAAACAAGAGAGGAAGAGAGAGTCCTACTCACCGCAGAAACGTGCGAAGATAAAAAGCACCCTAGTAGTAAGAACCCACATGTGCTGGGTGCCCTCGTTACCAGCTCTGAGCACAACTGTCCTCTTAATCTCAATAACTAATGTCCCCAAGAAATACTTGGCAGGAGGAAGAAATATATCCTAAATTCTATCCTAAATACAAGCAAAGGAAAGGGGAAGCTAACCCAAAGCTTCACGTGCACTAAACACTATGAGTGTGCTTTCTCTTAACACACACCACCACGGTACTGATACTACACAGTAGGAGACATCTGCCAGACAGTCTCCAATGCATCTGGGCCAGAGGAGGAAAAGGGGAGCAGCTGCCATAGATAATCAGCGTATCAAAAAAGATGCAAGCTGGGCAGTGGTGGCGCACGCTTTTAATCCCAGCATTCGGGAGGCAGAGGCAGGCGGATCTCTGGGAGTTCGAGGCCAGCCTGGTCTACAAGAGCTAGTTCCAGGACAGGAACCAAAAAGCTACGGAGAAACCTTGTCTCAAAAAACCAAAAAAAAAAAGAAAGATGCAGTCTATAATTACTCAACACAATCTTCCTGCCCTACTTCCCTGACATATGCTAGATCTCAGCAACCATGTGATTAACACAGAGCCTTGGGTGTGTGGACGAGCCACTTCAAACGCCATCCATTCCAGGTCTGCAGAGCTGTTCTTGTCAGTCACAGCTAGACCACACTGAGAGAAATGCACACAGAGTAGCCAGGAGTAGATTAACAGCAACACCGTTACCTTTAAGGTTTTATAGTAAATGGCTCTGTTGATTTCCAGTGGAAATAAATTCTGCTCTTCACCTGAGCAAGCCCAGTTCACATAGCGCAGCCAGTTGCCCTTCTCCGGGTCAGTGGCGTCAATGCACATCCACCCCAGGTTTGGGTAGTACACCTATGGACAGACAAGAATGAGCTCGTATTAGGACAGGAGTGCCTAAAAAGTCTCATCTTCAACTTTCCAGACATCTGTTTTTACTGTATGCAAGCACTCTGCAGCATTTCAGAGAAACAAGATAGAGAACCAATCCTCAAAAACACAGGGAGGAAACAGAGCTGTGAAATCTTTTCATTCTTTAGGTTCCCCCCCCCCCAAATATAATTGATCTACAAATATTTCCTGTACATGAAAACAGGTTACAACTACATGCTCTCAAATGTGACTTAGCAAAATGCCTTCTCAGATATTCTGTCAGTTCAACCTAGGCCCGTACAGCTAGACTACACAGTTCCGAAGTCTTCTTTCTGTCATGATTTACAGGGACTTCGCAAACGAGCACACGTAGTGAATCAGCTTGGAAGTGACAAGCTATGATGGTTTTATCAACCTCACTGTCCTTCAACACCTACACCATCCAGCACATGTATCAGAACTAAGGTCCAGCGAACATGTTTGTAAGGTTCTGGGATGCTGCAGACAAGTACCAGAAAACCCAGGACACCGGATCTACTTTCTTAGGAAGCTTCCCTGAACTTCCATCCATGCTTGCTCCTCCCCTGTGATGCTGCCAATAAACACTTAGCCGGTCATGCCTTCATTTTAAAGAACATCAACTCTGCAAGGAGTTTGACATTCATATGTGCACATATGTGCATTTATTCTTCCAAGTGCCTGAGTAGACACTGAACCAGAACTACAAATAGGAGTTCTTTTTAGGAAGAAAAGAAGGATTCTGGGTGTCTCTCTTTTCCCCACACACCTGACTCATTCCATTCATTCCTTTCTTCCTCTCCCATCACATTAATCCCTTTTAGTTAGGTCAACGCTCCTGCTCTCCACTGATGGCTGGGAGGCTGACTTCCTGATCAAGCCTGGGCCCTTGAGACTGAGGCTCTAAGTCTGTTTCTCGCCTTCCAAGACACTGACACTACTAAGCTACACTCTCTGTGTCAGATCTCCCTTACTAATTTTCCCCTTCCACATGTGGAAATCAGGGCTTGAAGGTAAAACAGCCTTCCTTTCTAAATCACTTGACTGGAGGAAAGACAGTCTTAGGCCCAGGCTTGTTTGACCTCCATTTGTGGCTGTTTCCCTGACTACCTGACCACCCTAGGTTAGACTACAGGCTCTTCTCTTCCCACCAGCACCCCAGCCTCCTTCAGTTCTTCTAAAGGTGGACAGATATACATACATACACTCTTTGCTTTTCAAAACAGAACACTCCTCAAATGGTATGTTATGAAGAGACAGTCAAAAAATTGTTAAACACAATACATAAAACAACAAAAGCTGCTTTCCAATGTTTGAGAGTGATGATCGTCCCACCTGCCGGCACAATCAAAGAGATAAGTGAAGTGAATGATCAATGAACACCACCAATCCTCTGGTCAGGCCGCTGACTTGCACGGGGATTATTATTCCCTTTGCCCCCAGGCTCAGAGATAGTCTTTTTCTCTCTCTTATTTTGGATGTATATCGGTAAACATCAGGATCCTACTGGGTCACCACCAATACATTGGCAGTATCACCAGGTATCAATGTGACGACAGAGACAGCAGCAGCTGCCAGGGAAACACACCAAATGGAAAGTAAAGGTGGCAGCTTGACTATCCATCTGCTTTTATAACAACTCAGGCACTGCTGAAACTTCCTGAATCTTCAGTCAATGTAAACCTCTGTAAAAATAAAGTGTTCCAGGTGAGTGAATTCTTTATTTATATATTCCTCATTGTATCTCAATGGAAATAGGGACTGTTCTAAGTGCAATGATATTCATAAAGAAAAGAGTTCCATAGAGATAGATGAATATAACAGAGGGGATTGGGGAAGGGTATATGGGGGGGGGGGGGGGGGGCTTTGTTTAGTTTTTTTTCTTTGTTTTCTGAGAGAAGGTCTCACTCTATAGTGTCAGACATATACAAATACATTGCTGACTGAACAAGTCACATTGAAAGAATGAACTATTTATTTTTAGCCTAAACATAAAAATATATGAAGAGAAGATAATCTAAAACTAAAGGTAAGAAAATGTCATTAATGCTTTTCTTTGAGAAAATGGGCTAATTCAGTATTCTCTTCTTTCGTTTGTCTGAACTTTCTGCCTCTCCTCTACTGGAATAGCATTTACACTGGGGTGGGGATAGAGGAAATGGGCAAAATACTAACTGTCCTGAAGATCTACATCTGCATCTGCATGAAGTGCCCAAGGTCTGCTGGATGCCAAAGGAAATGGTGGCACAAACCTTTAATCCCAGCACTCATCGTTTGGGATACAGAAGCAGGCAGATGTCTGTGAATTGGCTGCCAGCCTGGTCTACATGATAAGTTCCAGGGCTTTATAAGACAGGCTACATAGACCCTGTCTTAAATAACATTGAAAAGGTGTGCAATGTTCTTATCACTGAGCTTTAGTTTGTTAGTGGGGAACTAAGATGAGAATATGGTTTGATATAATTCCCATGTTTGCTCATCAAACATCCATTTCTAATCACATTAAATTCAGCGATTGACAGAAATATCTCTAAATTTTGCTTAACTACTAATTGCTAAGCTAAAGAAGTGCAACTTATCCTCAGACAATGGTAGTGGAAGGGCAGGGACAACCGATTATGATCACTTCCTCCATCAATCACAAGGCAGGCAACCCTCCTTCCCTAGTTCAAACCCAACAAGAGACACTGAAGAAGTCTATTTCCACATCTCCATAACGACTACAAAATAGGCTCACCTGATTCCAAAGAGGAATAGCACACAGAATTAAAAGCTTTATCCTGATGCAATCCATAAAGCAGCCTCCTCTACCACGCAAGGGTACTGGAGTACACCTGTCACGTTCAGCCCTCATCCCGCAAGGATGACACGACCACCGGAGCTCTTCTCACTGCAGTTTTATTCCAGGACTTTTTACACTTCTCTCTCTTTTCCTTCCTCTCTCTTTCCTTCCTCTCTCCTTTTTTCCTCTCTCTCTGGGCAAACCTCTCCCAGCCCTTAAGTAGGCATGGGCTGCCAATCCCGGATTGCCAGGTGGGCACTGCCCATAGGCCCACGCATATGCAAGCAGCTGATGATCATTGCGTGATCAGGCATAAGTCAGACTTTAGCCATAGGAGTTGATTATCATCTCCATCAGGTGTGGCTCTATGCTGCTCGCTACATACACCCTCATAAGAACAGCTTGAACAAACTGACTTCCATCCCACACCCCATCCCTCGACTCGAGAAGAGGACTGCAGAAAGCATCGTGTGCCAACTCTGGGTAAGCTGGCTGTTTTACAAATTATTTTTGTTCCATCTTTGTAAGGGTCTACAGAATAATCTATAGATATTATGCCTTTGACATTTAAGTTTTTATATGTGTGTATGTGTTTGTATTTATAGGGAAGGTGTAGGCTGTGCACGAGTGCTTGTGCCCAAGGAAGCTAGAAAGTGTCAGGTCCCCTGGAGCTGGAGTTAATGGAACAGAATCTAAGTCCTCTGCAACAGCAATATGTATTCTCAACCACTGAACCATCTCTCCAGACCCTATGAAATGTTATTAAGTCCCTTTTTTATATATATATGAAGAAGTAGTAGATGGGCAATTTTAGTAGAATAGCCAAACCACTAAAAATACTGCCAGGACTCAAACTTGATCATCTCATTTCTTCCTTACATCCAAATGAAACCGATAAGAAGACAGGGAGCAGGGAAGGAGTTTTACCTCAAACCCCTCTTTATAATCCTTCTTCTGATGGCTAGGGTGTAACTCATGGTAAAGTGCTTATCCAGGAGGCTGCCCCTGCTGTCACCTCCAGCAGCACTACACAAAAGCACACAGCTTTCTTCCTACTCCTGACTCCTCTAGGTCAGGGTTGTGAAAGCCATTCCTGTTTCTCATTGAGCAGACAGGGTGCTAACTCTTCTTCAAGGACAGCATAAATGTCCTGTAACTTAATTAAGTTCTATTTAATTCAGTCATTTAAAAAATAGTTTTAAAATAATCAAAATTCAAATGCAGTACACATGCCCCTTTGAATATGACACACTCAAAGTTGCATCTCTATGCCATTTAGGAAAAAGAATTTGCAAAGAACAAACCACATTGTATCTTCCTTAATTATTCATTACTCGGTAAGCATACTGGTTAATGTTGGAAGTATAGGACAAAACTTTGATTCACTTTATGAAACATAACATCACTTAAACTCTCAATTGTTCACCTACAACATCCTAACTCATAATAATAACAATAATAATAATAACAATAGCAAATTGCCACAGACATCACAGGCTAAAACTGAGACAAGGCAATGACAAACTCTCATGCTGGGTCAACTCTAATATCAAGTTGAGTATTACACTTGATTAAACCAGCTCTCTAACATTACAGCCTACAATGACAAAACCATGTCCCTGGGCTATTGTTTGGACTTCCCTACAGTGTAGGTACCAAGCATTGCTAACACTTCACAACCAAGACAGACCCTCTCTAGGAGGCCAGGTACTCACATCAGGAGCCCCAGTCTGCCTATACTGTCAGAGGCTCCTTTCCATGCCTCTGTATCTTCCCTGAGGATTCATTGCTGAACATCAGTAGGAAGATCTACACCAGCGATTCTCAACCTGTGGGTCAAGACCCCTTTGGGGGTCAAATGACCTTTTCACAGGGATCGCCTAATACCATCAGAAAACACAGATATTTACATTATGATTCATCATAATAGCAAACTTACAGTTATGAAGTAGCAATGAAATAATTTTATGGTTGGGACATTCATACACCACACACGAGGAACTGTATTAAAGGGAGGCAGTATTAGGAAGGTAGAGAAACACTGCTCTAAACAAGCTACAATTTTTAGAAATGATTTTATCCTTTACAAGATCAAATGTTTTTCTTCACTGCTTAGGTTCAAACCGTCTTACTGAGAATAATCTCAGCAACTCATTTATAAATATCATTGAACCTGCAAATAAAGCTATGAAGACAAAAAAGAGAAAGGTAACCTCAGTTTGTATGAAAAGGTAATAATAAATGTATCTTTGCAAGTCTTAAAGGATTTTACTAATACTACCCACAAAAATACCATATCTTTGTGACATCTTCAGCCCCCAGTGGCACTTCAGTGACAGAGCTGGCTGCCTGCAGGTTTCATTAAGGATAAGCAGACTGCTACCCTGTAGAAGAAACTTTCTGGGAGCTACAGACTAAATGGATCATTGCTATCATCTGCTCCATGCCTCATATTACTTTAGAAGCTCAAGGGCTTCTAAAATGTTCTAAACATTTGACAATAGAGAGCAAGTCTAACAGGTGGTGGCACATCTTAACAGAAAAGGCCCACTCGTCAGAGGACAATTCCAAGCATACAGGCTATCTGTACTGGCAAGTCTAAAACAGAAATGTAACAACAGTTGGCTTCTCAGGTCCTCAAAGCCCAGCCGCTGTCCATCCCGTCTGAGCATGCTTACGTGACTGACCCTCTTTTGAAATTACTGGGAATAGGTCTCAGTTATACAACTGCATAAATGTTTGTGGGAAATCCTCCAATAACAGATGCTCTACAAAATATAAACTGCTTCCCAGCAAGTCCCTAATCAAATTCTAGTGGGTAGGCAAAATAGTTTATTCTTGTTCTTAAATCAGAATTTCTACCCATGACCATGGATGTGTAAGAATTCCATAAACCACTAGAAGTGGCAGCAATCTTTCCCAGTATGCAGTTCCACACTTTCTGGGGAGGCTTGCAAGAGGGTGGGTGGTCTGGCTGTACCTCCTCTATGGGGTGCTACTGAGAAATAATGGACCTTTGAAATGTGGGGTCTGGTGGAAGGTCCTTAGGCCACAGGAACCATAACCTCAGAAGGGACTATGTGGGGCCGTGCCTAGCCTTCTGTTTCTGCTTCAGTCTGAGAAAGAAAACTTGGGCTCCTACGTGTACTCCTGTCAGGATATGCCACTGTCACCAATGGCCCAAGCTACATGACCACTTAATTTTGGATGGTTACACAAAGAACTGTGAGCCAAAACCAAACCTTTCTATACTTCAGATAACCTGCCTCTATCATCCTGTCATAGTGATGACACACAAGGTTCCATACCACAAAATACTCTTGTCTGCGGCCTTTGCTATAGGAAGAATACTGACAACAATCCAAGTGCTTAGTTTGGTTTTGACTCCAGGTTAAACAGTTTGAGGGCCTCAAGCAAGCCCCTTGGTATCCAGACCTATCATCTACTTACTTGTACTCCTGACCAACAACCTCTGAGACAAAGCCAAGAGTTTATAAAGCGTGTGTATAAGCCAAGATCAACACACAGGAAAGGCTTGACAGAGAGACATTAAATGAACTTCCACCGGGGGTGGGGCTACACCACACCAAGCTGCTAATCTAAGTAATAGTTAACCTGTTTGAAAAGATTACTTAATCCTCTGTACTTCAACACCCTCATTTATCTTGAAACTCCTGAAACAGCACGATTCATGACTGGCTCTGCTGTTACTACAAAAGCCATCTCTATAGTTGGAGTAGCAAGTTCTGCACACGGCTATAACCCAGTCTCAGTAAACCTGAAACATTACACAGCTCCACACTCACCCCTCTGGCTTCTTCTCCACACAGCCAAGAAACAGCAAACTCTCTATAAAGAGTAACGTGAAGAAAGTATTTGGGAGAGCAGGAAAGATGGCTCCGTAGTTAAAGAGCACCAACTGCTCTTCCAGAAGACCCACGTTCAATTCCTAGCAACCACATAGTGGCTCACAACTGTCTGTAACTCCTGTTCCAGAAGATCCGACAGCCTCCTCTGGCCTCCGCAGACACTGTACAAATGTGGTGCCGAGACACATATGGAAGCAAAACACCCATACATTTTTTAAGTATTTTTGACCTTACAGGTCATACAGCCTGTTGCCACTGTTCGACTCACCAAATGAATGTGGCTGTGCATAAATAAAACTTTCCTCATGAATTGAAACTTCAAATTCATAATATCTTCATGTGCCACAAAGTTTGAATCCGTAAAGGTGCTTCTTAGTCTTGGAGCTTTAAAACACAGACTATAGGCTGGGATCTAAAGACAACCTTTCCTACAGTTGCCCTGACAGAATTCTCTAGCTAGACAACAGCAATGAACATGACTAGGACTTGCTGAAAACAGACTCTGCAGAATCTGCTGGCAGCTTCCAAGTGACAGCCAAGTACAAGAAAGGACACCGGAATCGGCAGCCATCACTTCAAGTGACATCCAATTACAAGGACACAACAAGCACTGTCCCCACTCACACACCAACATGAATTTTATTCGCAATGCTGGGAACTCATAAAAAGAGGGCTTGCTTCTTTTAAAAAAAACTATAGTAAAATCTTGGAGCTATGCAGAGAGCATTTATGTATCTATTACAATTGATAAGCTCTTCTACTTCTTCCCTCTGTCCTCTAGACTCAAAATTTTTTGTATTAATTTTTTAAAACTTTTTTTTAAGATTTATTATGTATGTAGTGTTCTGCTGCCTATATTCTGCCTGCATGCCAGAAGAAGGCACCAGGTCTTATTACAGATGATGGTGAGCCATCATGTGGTTGCTGGGAATTGAACTCAGGACCTCTGGAATAACAGTGCTCTTAACCTCTGAGCCATCCCTCCAGCCCTAGACTCAAGAAGATCAAAACACAAATAGAAGTAGTGATTGTTCACTTAAAAGAATAGTTTGAGGTTTTGGCTATTGTTTTGTTTTGGCTTTTGTTGTTGTTATTTTTGGTTTTTTGGAGGGTTTCTCTGTAGCTTTGGAGCCTGTCCTGGAAATAGCTCTTATAACCCAGGCTGGCCTTGAATTCACAGAGATCTGCCTGACTCTGCCTCCCCAGTGCTGGGATTAAAGACATGCGCCACCTCCACCCAGCAAGAATAGATATTCTTAAAGCGATTAAAAAAAAAATACTGGGTTTCAAAGCCCTAGAAAAAAAAAAAACTCTTGCTGATTATACAAATCACTACAATCTTTCTAAGGGCTTCAGGGCAAAACTGACCAAAAATGTATAGAAATTTACATAACATTTGACTTCATATTTACACTTCTAGGAATATATCTTCAGAAAAATATCAGACAAGTCAGCATATTGCATCCATAGTGAGTTTACGCTTTGAAGGACTGTACATACTCAGCAAAAGATTAAAGCTATCTAAATATCCAAAACAAGGTAAACTGTGGATGGTATACAGACAGAATTATGAGCAGCCACAGAAGAAATGGCCTAGGCCGCGTACTTGACAGACACATCCTTGGGACGTTGGTAGGAAGCAAGCATATGGCATTCCTATAATACACGGTGCAAGGACAGGAACTAGTGTGAAAAACAAGGATGGCAGAGGCCTTAGGCAGAGAAAAAAGAGACTGCACCACACAAGGGTGTGACCAAAATAAGTTCTTTAATTTAGTAAATTTTAAATGTAGAATTAAAAGAATGCTCATAGAGATGTCTGGGTACTGGGAGTTTAAGTGAATTTTAATTTTTGGTGAGCTTTTTCTGTACTGTCCATACTATTATAGTTTGTGGTAAACATAGTTTTGTGTTGGTGTTGTTTTAATTACATTTATTTGTGTGTGTATGTATGTAAAGGCAGAGATCAACTGGGGAAGTCAGTTTTCTCCTTCCACCACGTGGGTTCAGTGATGGAACTCATGTCATCAGGTTTGGTGGCAGTACCTTCACATAATGAGACATCTTGTTGACCTTGTTTAAAATTTTAAGACTTATATGCTGGGTTGGGTGGCACATATCTTTAATCCCTGTACTGAAGGAGCAGTGGCAGGAAGATCTCTATACGTTCAAATCCAACCTGGTCTACCTAGCAAGTTTCAGGACAGCCAGGCTATATAGATCATTTCAGAAGAAAACATTTTTTAAATACTCATTAGAAAATATATACCAAGAAAAAGTTAACACAAACTATGAACATTATATGATAACAGCCCTAGGATGCAGGTTTAGTAAAAATAACCAGTGTCTCACTCTAGGGGAAAGGCTGATGGTTGGAAAATCTGCAGTTACGCAGAGGTAGGGTTCTACAGACAGAGTAGGAATGGCCCCCAAATGCACATACTGTGTACAGACACAGACTTAATGGGATGTCCAGATTCTGGCAGCTCTGGCTCTCTGAATGGAGAAACACAAGTTCTAAAAGAGTTTGAGGCCACAACTTCCATCTCTGGCTCTGTCTTGATCTGTAATGCTTTCCAGCAATGCTATAATAGATTAATAAGTCCCTCACCACGTATGTACAGCTCTTTGATCTTAGACTTCTTGGCTTTCACAATAAGCTTAGGGACTCTACCCTGGCTATGGTATTTTATCAGAGCAGCACAAACCAAGGCAGAAATGATCTCCACCTTCCAATCAATTTTCTCTGAATCTAACACTGTTCTAAAAACTTAAAGTTATATAATTAATAGTTAGCTCGTGCCTGTATTACCAGCACTTAGGAGGTTAATGCAGGAGGAATTTGAGTTTTTGACTAATCTACAAGCAAGGCTCTATTTCAAAACAATACAAGTAAAATTTTAAAAAATCTATTTTTAAAGGATTATTAGAATAATTTTTACTCAGATAATTGCAAAAACACTGTTTATTAGCAGCAATATGAGCCTAAACTTGAAAGATTTTTTTATCAGCTAGGCATATAGTAGGCCATGCTTGTAAACCTAGCACATGGGAGGTAGAGGTAAAAGGATCCTAGTTCAAAGTCAACCTAGACTACAAAGCAAGGTTCTGCCTTTAAAGGGAAGGACAGTTTTTTAAAATCAGGAATGGTTTCAAAATTCTGATATTGCACAACACACCAGGTGGTCAAGAGAAGTGTCCCAGGCAGTCCAGCATGTCAGGTCCCCAGGGTCCTGCTAGTGGCAGATCAAAGCATGCTGGCTTTTCTGTAGGAACCTGCTCCATGCACTCACCCTGAGCATCACACTCTTCTGCATTTAAAGGAATGTGAATGCTTTCAGTGAAGCTTGAGGATTTATGAAGTCAGACAGTCAAGGGCTCAAGAAAGGCAATTAACACTTCGTCTTAGGTTAGCACACAATGGTGAACTAGTTGGTGTAAAATTCTACTGCTTCGATGTTCTAAAAAGGTCTTAAGGGGCTGTGATGGAAGAAAAACACCAAGATGGAGCTCTGATGATAAACTCTTTCTGTGACATTAGGAGATTTTCTGATGCAAATCTGAGGATAAGACTAGGGTTAGAATCAATTAATAGTAAATAGTTTACCTTGATTTTCAACTTATTTATGAGAAATATGCCCATTATAAGTGATATTCCTGATACCTTGCCATATGTGAGGGTATACACCTGTCAACTATATTCTAACATTTTTTTTTTAATGAAAAACCTTTCAGATGTGAGAATAAGTGAATAAGATCCTGACTTTTCTTCCTTGCAAGGAAAAGTCAATCTTCACAAGAACAAGATGGTAAACTTGAAGCTGACTAAGAGGAAGTGGTACTTCCATGATGGGTTAAACACTAAAGCATGTGCGTGTAGAGAACCTTACATTATTAGCACGAAGACGATGTGTGTCTAGAGGAAAAGGAGACCCTAGAATCTCATGGTTGAAAGTGACTCTCAAGCCACACTAGGTGTGAATTTCAGTGCAGATGGTAACTCCCATAAGACATGGGTGATGGTTCATACAGCCGTGTCCAACTGTTACAGCGCAGAGAAGATGCCATGACTTCACTAAGCAGCAATGGCATTTATTCTACTCGCTCTGTATATACAGGACGTCGAGTAAGCATGTGACTCCCTGATACTCCCCACTATGATTAATGCTATCAAAGTCAAGCACTCCTGTTAGCTTCCTTTGGAACCTTTTAAAATTAAAACTGTGATTTATTTGAGAGCAATCTTATACAGGCAACACATTGTTAATGACACAAGTACTATCCTTAATAATGAAGACTTTTTGTGACCAGACAGTTTTCTACAATTACAAATTTCTTTCAACTCTAGTCAGATTCTTTGGGTAAATCCTTGTTTCCTAAAGCCCCCAGGGTTCACTGTCAGACACTATCACAGACAACAGACTCACAAAGACACAAACACAAAATGATTAAACTGTCAGATCAAGCTCTAACCTTTCCAGCCTTAAAAGGCCCCCTTGCACTGAGCTTCCTGGGAGGATGTGGCCACACATTTGACTGTCAACAAGAATAAAACAGATGGGATTCCTTCTCTTTCAAAATGAAGCTTGTAAAGGAGTCATGCCCTGAGGGGCTTCCCCAGGGCACTGACCTGAGATCCCATACAAACCCCAGAACTCGATCAACACATGCAGTCACAAGCACCTTAATGAAGTGTTTTTAGTGACTGATTTTTTCAACAGAAAACTTCACAGCCCATAGGTTAAGAAAGTCAGGAAGCTGATGGAGAAGCAGGACCTGGCCCAGGCAATCCGGAAGAACATGTGTAATTGTCCCACTGTTCCCCTGTCCCACTGTTCCCCAGAGACATGGCTCTGACTACATCTGCCCCATTCAGGCCTAGGGCTGCAGAGCAAGGGCAGCTCCTCTTTTTCTGGAAGCTTCTATTAAAAGGCAGCC
Organism: Microtus oregoni; assembly: GCF_018167655.1. Taxonomy (NCBI): domain Eukaryota; kingdom Metazoa; phylum Chordata; class Mammalia; order Rodentia; family Cricetidae; genus Microtus; species Microtus oregoni. The sequence continues at coordinate 10,189,884 of NW_024543064.1, read as the reverse complement.
ACTGCCCTGCTTTGTCCTCCAGGGCTGTTGAAAAAATATGAAGTAGAATGAAAACCTTTTACAAAATTAAGAGTTCAGGGCTATAAAGACAATTCAGTAGTTAAGAGCACCAGCTGCTCTTCCAGAGGACCTGGGTTCAATTCCCAGCACTCACATAGAACTCACAGCCATCTGTAGCTCCATTTTCACGGTATCCAACACCCTTAAACTTGCAAGCAAAAACATCAATGCACATAAAATAAATATATCATTAAAAAAATTTAAAATTAAAAAAAACTAAAAAAAAAATTTTAAATTCAATGTAAGTGTGTCACATGCTATATGTTTACAGTATTTCAGGGACATAGAAACTACTCTCTGATATACAGAAAGGAATCTAATATGTTCTTGGCAGCCTATGAAGTGTATTTTGTGGTTATATCCATGTCATTTGTAAAGTGACAGGCCACCACACAGAAAGTCAAGGTCTTAGGGTGCAAGGTAAAATGCCCTGGATAAGGAATACAAAAAGTAAATGTGACACTTACAATCAAGAACATCCAAGCAGCTTCAAACTACACACACATATGCAAATAAGTCACCAAAAAATTAATATTGTCATTTAAAAAGATTTTTAAAGAACATACTAAAACATATGTTTTAAGTTTAAGATGTAAAATTATATGAGAACAGGTAGCAGCCTCTTTAAAATGTTTGAAAGTCTCTTACCTCCCACATGTACACATTATTCCTAACCTGAGATCGTTTCTTCTTATCACCAACAAATGGCCCAAACTTTTTCCCTTTTAAAATTGGTTTAGTGGCCCAGACACCTAGAAAAACAAAACCAGTATTTTTTATAATAGTAGTTATTTTAAATATTGGAAGCATTAATGTCATTCAACTTTACAAAACAATTAAAGCAAGGATGCCTAAGAGCAAGATAACTATGAGTAAGTTCAGTCAAACCGAATAGAGTCCTCCAGGGGATTCTGGGTTTCCTTCTGTAGCTCCTCGGTTTTCTCTAACTAGTCTGTAAAAAATCTGCATTGTTTTATCATTTTTAAAAGTTCATATTAACTTTTATATGTAAAATAGACCATATATAGTATAATTACAAAACTTGAAAACTAACATAAGGAAAAAGAAATGGAATAAAACTACAAAAACTTAAATTCTTCATAGTCTGCCTATAGGTTTCAAACTGACCCTACTAAAGACAAGCTCTTCTTATAGTGGTTAGGACTTGGTTTTTATTAATAAACACTTTCAAGGCTGATCTGCCTAGTTAGATTGGAAAATCCTTCCCTCTCACTAGTTTCATGAAACATAGCTCATGGGATAACTTGCTTTCAGAGTTTCAGTCCACACACATGCTCACCCGTGGCGTCCCTTGGGATTATTTCCATCACTTAGTCACCTATCATAAACACACAGATAGGATAAAGACACAGTCAATGGAATGACTGGAGCCCAGGAGTCAAGAGAAGCACACATTCTGGACAGGGTCCTTCATTTCTAGAAGGAGAGGTGGAGGCTAGTCCTGTGGTGTGTGACTAGGACGTATACTCTCCACTCCCACTAAGTCAGCTTGGAACTGCACCTGTGAACACTAACAACCCGTTGGCTGAGCTGTGAGATAACCACTTTTGCTCAAACAAAATAAAATAAAATCCCCAATGCTCACTAAGCAAATTTCCAATGAGAATTAGAGAAAGTGCTTGCCAGGTCACACACACTGACTGAGCATCAGAAGAGCATCTAAAAGACAAACAGGAGGGTGGAAGCGTGATCTACTCAAGAGTACATTCTTACAAGATTTTAACAACCTACTCTCAGCCTTCTCTCTAAAACTATCTATGTAAATCACAAAACAAAAATCAAATACATACAAGCTTGTGTATTCAACAAGAAACTCTAGCCAGTTTATGTTGTTTATTCAGATATCTCTAGAGGGTTCCTAAGTATAAAAATGTGGGTAAAGCAACAGGGATATATATATATATTTTTCTGGTTTTTTGAAACAAGGCTCCTCTGCATAGCCCTGGATGTCCAGAAACTCACTCTGTAGACCAGGCCAGCCTGGAACTCACAGAGATCCACCAGCCTCTGCCCCCCGAGTGCTGGGACTAAAGGTGTGCAGCACCACAACCCTGATGGTTTCCTTTTCTAACCCAAGTCCATCCTGGAATCTGATGTGGAAAGTCATATACATCACAGAATTTAAGGGTCAACCTTTCCTTTATTGGAGTAACATTTATCTAACACGATCCCTGCTCCCAAAGGAAGCAGCCTACTCTTTGCTGCCTGACTCCTCTGATGAGCATACTCACCGATTCGGGTCTTGTCAACAGCAGACGGTAAAAGCCTCACTTCCTCGGGAAGTCCTCGCAGCACGTGTTCAGGTACCTCAGCCAGAGTCTCAGTGGCGGCCACAGACTCCGTATTCTGTAAGTCAAACGGAAGAAGGATCATAGGAAAAGGAAAAAAAAAAAAACAGTAGTGCTTTTTGTTTTGTTCTGCATTGCTTTTTAGTTTCTCATCCAACAAGCAAATGATGAAAACTAACTAGAACTGTGTGTACAAAGCAGACTGGGACAGGCCGTTCAGCAGCTCTGGAGCTACTCTGCCACTCACTGAGTCTCATAATGAAACCCCAGCAACCTGTAAACCGGAATCTATCTTGCTCCAGCCACCTATATCCAGTTTCAAAATATGTAAATCCTTAGCAATGCACTGCTCTTTAACCTCGAACAGAATCAGGCAGCAAAGTACAGCTTACCCCTGTTTCTAAATCAAAGGCTACCTACAGTATACCACAACCCTAAAAGAATAATTTTGGCACACTCCATGAAGACCACTTAACCAATTAGATGCTGCCCCCTCCTGAATCCCTCCAGCAACTTGAACAGCTTGGACATTCCACAGAGAGTGACGGTTTACTGTTAACACTCACTTCAAGTGGGGCTGGGGCTTTCCAAGAAGAAGCAATGGCTGATATTAGAAGTCACTAGACACCAAAGGCATAACATCTCAGAGTTGACAGGAAATGAAGAATGTTATACAATTACCTCTCAAATTTTAGACTGGAATTCATGAGAATCATAAGAAATAAGATTAGTATTAGATATTTATGTAAAGAATAAGGGACTGATGTCAATGAGAAGAACAAGGATATATCTTTTAGAATAACTTGCAATTTAATCAAATCATAGAAAACTAAAAAGATTAATTTCCCACAACAAAGCAGCATTTGTAATTCTTCTTTGTTTGCTTGTTTGTTTGCTTGTTTTTTGAGACAGGGTCTCTCAGTGTAGCCTAGGCTGTCCCAGAATTCAGTATGTTGACCAAGCTGGCTCTAAACTCAAGAGATCCACCGTCTCTCATTTCCAAGTGCTGGGGTTAGGGCCACCACCACAAGACCTGAAGCATGGTATTGCATGCCTTTAATCCCAGCACTGGAAAGCAGAAACAAGAGTGTCTCTGTGAGTTCAAAGCCAGTCTGGTCTACATACCGAGTTCCAGAATAGCCAGAACTACATAATAATGTAACAGAGACACCCTTTCTCAAAAACAACAAAATGTTAGGTACCAAGCTCCCCTATCCAAAAAAAAAAAAAAGTCATCCAAACTCAAAACTCCTGGAGTTTCAATTTAAAAAGAATGGGCTGTTTTAACAAAAATCTATTTCAGTGTTCATGGACTACTCTCTCTGGCCTGCTTGGAGCCAGAAAGCCCAAGAGGGTACCCACAGATGGGTCACCTGCAGGGCAAGGCCAAGCTACCAGTGTGCTTGCTTCAGAAGCACAGATACTTTGCTCTGCTCTGACTTAGATCCTCTTCAACAAATCACCCAACACACTTTCTAAAACTGGAAGTTTCAAACTGCCCCAGAAAACAGACTCCTGTACCTCTAATGAGCTAAAAATACGAATAAACTTAGCAGACATTTTTCACTTCTACATATGGTATTTCCATTTAAAAAATGTTTTAATCTATAAGCTGGGCATTTGGAAAAATTAATAAGCTTTTTGCCGAAGGGAGAAAAATACTGACCTGACAGTATCCTATAGTGTGATTTTTTTCTAAGGCTCCAATAAACTAAATAATACCAATAAATACCAGCCAGAATCAGTGGGTGCAGCTGGCCACTTAGAATAACCAATGAGAGCCCTTCTTCCCTCTCTAGCTGTGGTCCACCTATCCTCCCCAAGAGGTAACCCATTCACACACACACAGCACACACACACACACACACATATATATGTACACTCACACACACACACACCGAGGAAACTAAGGCTTAGGAAAGTGGCCTAAGTTGCTCACAGTTGACTCTGAACCCTGGTCTAACTTTGAAACCCAAATTCATAGTCACTGTGGGTTTCCATCAATACTTATGGGAACCATCTACGATCCTCTGCCCCACAATTTCCAGACTCATGGGAACAGCCACAGGAGTATTGCCTAAGGCAGGGATGGTCTCCCATAGGAAATGTGTCAGTTCAATGGAGATGTGTACTAAAACTCCTGAACTACTTGTGAATATAAAGGGTCTCAGCAGAGCTGCCAGAGGTTAAGCCTGTTCCGGGTCAACCCATTACCTGGAGTGTGTCAAATGTTTTGGTTTGGTTTTGGTTTTGCTAAACAGCAAAACTCAAACTGGCTGGACTCAAACTCAAGATCTTTCTGCCTCAGCCCTGGAAGTACTGGGATTACAAGGATGAGCTGCCACAACCAGAGGACCTACGTTCTTAATGTGGGCTCATTTTCAAGAAGCTCTCTCTGCTGTCCACTGTAGTTTTCTTCAATGAAAATAAGATTCAACTAAATTCACAGCAAAACACTCCAGAGCCTGTCAATCATGGCTTCCCCTTTCCATCTGCCTAACTGCTGGAACATCTTCATGGCTGCAAATTGCTCAGCACATTCTTAGATTCTCAAGAAATGGCTTAAGACGTAGAAGGCAAGCTCCACCACCTCCACTTGCCTTTTTTCCTTTAAAGTCCTCAGGCAATTTTTCCTACTTGTCTATCGTGTTACTGTGCATCCCAACACTGGCTTTGTGTTGACTGTAGATACAGGGGGTGTCTCTCTCGTTTCCAATGGGAGACGCGAAATGCTTGTTTGTGTCTGTTAAGAAAGTATCTGATTCTTTGTAAGATAACTAATGTAACATCTTTAAAAAATATTTATGTGTATGTTTGCCTGCATGTATGCACATGTACCTCATGGGTGCTTTGTGCCCAGAGGCCAAAAGAAGATGCCAGATCCTTTAGAACTAGAGTTACAAAAAGTTGTGAGTTGCCATGTGGGTGCTGGAACCCAAACCCAGACCCTCCCCAAGAGCAGCTGTGAACTCCTGAGCCACTTCTCCACCAGCACCACCCCACCTCTCTTCGGAGGGACAGAACTAAACCAGCAGAGTCATCTCTCAGGATACATTTCTCCATGTATGTGGGAATGTCTTCAATTTGTGATAGATACTCAACCCACACCCCTCTCGTAACAAAATCCCAAAATGCTCGAGTTCCTTATATAAACAGCACAAACTTTGTGTGTATGACCTCCACACAGCCTCTCATATACTTGAAACGCACCCAGTATAAGTCAAGCACTACGTAAATAGATGTTAAACCTTATTATTTAGAGAACACAGGAAAGAAAAGTCTATACTTGTTAAATTCAGAGGCAAGTTTGCCTTTCACATATTTTCAACCTGAACTTTGTAAAGTAAGTTAGTAAGTTACCGAGTCTTAACTATTTCATTGATTTCTGTTGTCTAATGCCCTCAACTTTCTACTACCTCAAATCAAAGAGGGCCAATTTCATGCTGGCACTGTGCTGGTTGGCAAGGAAACAATGACTAATAGCACCAATCAAGACCTCCATCTCATGAAGTTCACCCATCGGGGAACCTCTGTTCCCACTGCCTAACCAAGAAACCTTAAAGATGTGATGGTCCATATCTGACCTTACTGGGAACTGTGAAGAACCACATGCTTTCTCCTGCCATCTGTCCCTTGACCCTAGATGTCTTTCTCATGCTAGATGGATGGGAACCTGAGAGAGGATAAGATACACTGTTCCCTCTGAGCAAATATGTGCTCGGTGTTATATGAAGGTCCCTTCATTTCGTCACTGTAACAACCACAGTCAAAGTGAACTCAACAAACACTACTCCAGGACAGTTCAAGCACAAAATGTCTCACTCACTCACTGTGCTACAACCTGAAAAAAGAAAAAGAAAGAAAGAAAGAAACTTTTATGACCCATATTTTACAGAAGAAAGTGAAAATTGCCCATAGTCACAGACAGTGTGTGGCAGAACTAAGTGATCCAAGCCAGACACAGTCAGACTAGGGTGGGCCACAGGGCAGTCATAAAGAATCACTTCCACACTACACAGTATGATATTGCAATCAGATAAAACCCAGATGGTCCCTATTGCTCCAACCTTTCTGGGGTTCACAAAGTCAGATCTACTGTTATAATGACACCAAAAAAATCATCTGTCATTTTTACCCTAAGGTGTGGAGAGTGAAATATTCTGTAGGCTGTGACTGTGATGAAATCATCATTCTAACAAATGTGGGAATTCTTAATCCCTCAAGCTTTTCTGATCTGTGACTAGACCCTGTATTCTAAAATTATACCAAACCAATCAAAGTTTTGATATTCTACTAGAGCTGTGTGCATGCTACCCCTGGAGAAGCTGAGGAAGAAGACAAGGGATGATGCAGCATTCCAACGTGCTGTTGCTAACCTCTGAGAGACCAAACCAGAACACTCTGGGATGTGGTGCAGTGCTTCACAGTCCTAAGCACAGTGATCTGCCGTCAGTGTTGCAGTCAGACCCAGGAGGGACCAGAAAGCAACAGAACAGTCTCCCCCTTCACTGTCAAGCCCAGGGGGGGACCCACACACAACAGTAGAACTAGTACCTAAAGGTCCCAATTTGCATTTGTACTGCTGACCTGTGCACTTCAGCCAGGCTTCTTCGAGCCTTGCTCCACTCCCTCCCCTGCAGGACTTCCCACGGCTGGCATTTAGCAAGTCCTTACTGGCTGGTGTATTAATCAAGAGCAGGTTCCTGGTGTCTGGCCCAGGAGAGGAAACACAAAGAAGTGAGGGTCATGAACAAATAAGCAAAGGTCTAGCTTCAACGCCCAAGAGATCTGTGATAGTCTGAATGCACTTGGCCCCCATAAACTCATAGGGAGTGGCACTATTGAGAAGCAAGTCCTTGTTGAAGTAGGTGTGGCCTTGTTAAATGAAGTATGTCACTGTGGGGGCAGGCTCTCAGGTCTCTTGTTTAAACTTCACTCAGTGTAGGTCTCTCAGTTACTTCTCCAGCACCATGTCTGCTTGTACACTGCCATGTCCCACCATGATGATAATGGACTAAACCTCTGTACTGTAAGCTACCACTTCAATTAAATGCTTTCCTTTATAAGAGTTACCATGGTCAAGGTGTCTCTTCACAGCAATAGAAACCCTGAGTAAGACAAGGTCTGAGACACAAAGGGATAGATGAAGACTACATGGATCCCTGGGAGTGCAGAAGAGGCTTCATGGGAAGCAGAGAACTCGAGATGCCATTATCCCAGAGTGAAGCAAACGTAAGGGAGAAGTGGATGCTTGTGTCAGAAGTCACAGCAGAGGTAGAGGGATCCCTGAGCTTATGTCAGCAGAGCGGGAAGGAATTCTAGTAAGGAATGTGGGCTATGAACAGTATGACTGTGACTTTGAAGTCCACGGTATCTGAGGCTCTTATCCATGGCACAGCCTCTGCTGCCCTGAAGCCTGAAATGGTAAGGCCATCTCCACTTGGCCCACACATGCACAGCGAATGTTCAGTGGGTCAATGAAGTAGGGCAGGCCTGACCTGTCTGAGGCCCACAGGCTTATGTGAAACATGAAGGTATCTCCATCAATATTAACAACAGCAAGACTCATAAACCGAGTTGGGGATGTGGTTCACTGGTAAAGCTCATGTTTAGCATGGGTAGGGTCCTAGGTTTGATCACTAATTATGTGTCCACTCCCTCCCTACGTTATACACACACACCTCATACAAATTCAAGGTCCTGCCCCCCTGGAGCCAAGGTTTAAATTGCCAGTTTTAAACTATTTCCATCAAGGCTAGCAAACAGGCTACAGCTGGACTGTCAGATGGGGTTTATCTGGTCTACTGAATGCTTTAAAGGCAAAAAAGAAACAAATAAACAAAAATCTCATAATTCTGGGGGGCGGGGGAGGTCCCATCTTGCCCTGGCCCCTGACAAACAGCAGGCATAGCCTCTATGTTCTTTCCCCTCTGAATCAGGGGATCTGTCTTAAGGCAGGCCTTCATACTGCTACTACTCCTAGGCCTCCATTCTTCCAACCAAGCAGAGTGCCCTGAAGCCCAGCTTATTCATGAAGAGAAAACAGCCGGCTCTGAGCACTCCTTCTGGGCTCCTATCAGTTTATGTCGGGTACTCACAGGACACAAGGTCGGTGGAAAAGCTGTCAGAATTACAGCCCATGAGGTTGCTGTAATGGAACAAGCAAAGGTCTGAGCTCAAGTTGGCAATGAGAGGGATCAGAGGTATTAGAGGGCCAGCAAGACAACTCAGCAAGGAAAAGCAGTTGCCATGCAAGCATGATGAGCTGAGTTCAAATCCCAGAAACCACAGTGGAAAGAGAGAACAGACTCCCCAAAGTCCTCTGATGGCCTGGAACATATGTGCCCCCCAAGCACACATTACACACGCATACCAAGTAATGATAAGTGAAGATTTAAACTAACAACAACAGAGGCACTAGAAGGCAGAAGCAGTGTAGCTGCTGGCTGAAGTAGCAGTAATCATTTACCCAGTGTTCCCACTTCCCAGGCAGCAGCCTTACACTAATCTACTTACCACTGACTGTAACCGCAGGTCCATCCTTACCCATCAGGTAGCAAGCTAAAACCAAGAAGTCAGGCAGGTCACAGAGGGAGTGGCGTTCAGAGCTGAGCATGGGTAATGACTAAAGACCACAACGATGAAGTACAGTGAAACTGAGCTACCCTTGTCTACCACATCATCCACGTCCAAATAACACAAAAAAGCAAAATTTTCCAATTACCTAAAGAAACACAATCCAAATTGTTGGGTTACCCCCTGCCCCGGTTTTCAGATAATCTAATAGTTTCATTCAAAAACCACACTCATGTTTTATAAAAACTGCTATCTAGCAGAACACAGGATTTAAAATGAGATTTAAGTACCATCATTAGAATATAAATTTCTGAAACTATACATTTATTTAGGTCTTCCTCATGGACGTCTTTTTAAGGCTGAAGATTAAATTTGTATTTATAATTATTAACATTTGTCTCACATGCTAAGAGACTAATTTTAGTGTTAGAACAAAGAGGGAAGAAGATAATGAAAACGAAAGCAAGACGCCACCACAGAGCTAACCACCTGGTAGACTCAGACCTATGCGCAGACTTGGCTAAATACTCAGATGGTCTCAAAAAAACTGCAAAGGAAATGAAGCCGCAATGCAGGCAACCACCTGGACAGATTGCAAAAGCATCAGAACATAAACACAGAACACGTTTTGTTTGACTACATGTCTGTGACACTCGAGAACAGGATTAACCACTCCATGGAGACACAGAGCTGATCAGGAGCTGCTAGGGTAAAGGACTAATCGGCAAGAGAAGCCTGGAGAAAGAGAATGTCCTGGAGCCAGGAAATGGCCATAACTCCATGAGTGCAGATGTGTGTCAAATGGATACACTATGCTATACACAAGTCACACCTGGGGAGAAAATCTAGAGAAAAAAATGGCCCAAGAGTCTCATTTAATATCAAACAATTTAAAATTTAAGCTCAGAGATAAATACCTGAGGTAAAACGTTAATGAGATACTGGGAAAACAGGAGAGCAGTAACAGCACACAACTGCAACGGAAACCTACGGCAAACATCAAAGGGCTCAACTAACACTGCAGAGGACAGTAATGCAGAGGACAAACATCAGCAGCCCTAAATTTTAAAAAGGATGAAGATGATAGGAAAATATTTTAAAGCACAAAATAGTATCAGACTTTAAAAACTGAACAAATGGAATAAACACCATGTGTATAATAAAGAAAACCTAAAAGAGGAAATCCAAGTATGCTTATTAACACCATGCAAGAACACAGTGACCAGGGGTTGGGAGAGCTGGCCCAGTCAGCAGTCAAGAACAGCCTTCTTTGTAACCCAGAGAGCTTCCTCTAACTCTGCCTGCCATGCTTCCTCCCAGGCACTTGCTGCTGCGATTGTCACACTTCTTTCCCTATCCACTGGAAACTGCCTTGCCTGTCTTTCTGCATATAAACTGCAGAAGCTCATCTACTTGGTTCACTGTGGTGCCCACAGCATGCTGGGAAGTATTCTGTGCATGAGAACAAGCAAACACCCAGGACAGCAAGAAGATAAAGGGAACTGCAGATGGCTTAGAACAGTGCCCAGAGCTGAATGTGTGATGCTGAGCGGGCACAGCTTCTTTGTTGTTTTACTGGTTTTTAAAACTAGCGCAGAGAGCTAAATTGTCCTGGTTAACAGCAGTAGCATACGTAGGTCACTGCTTAGAACAGGGAGACGCTGTGACTATAATAATTATATTGCCAATAGAGTCACTATATTGCAAATATTAATAATAATTTGAGCTATGCAAAAACTCCGGGGGAGGGGGCTTGTAACTCAGTAAATTAGTAAGCCTCCACTGTCCGTTGTTCTTGTGTAACTATAGCAGCATAGCACCAGACTGACCCACAGGGTTTGTAGAAAAGACAAGTAAGCAGGAGCTATGCTAAGCCACTGAGCTGGGGAGCTGTTTGCTACCTCTGCACAGCCAAGAGTATTCTGGCTGCTATAGTAGCAGGCTTTACATCTGAAGGGATGCTGACTGGAAGCTCCTTTTCTCCCTGGAATGGCCATCTCTCTGACCATCAATGTCTTTAGAAATAAAATGGGAATTCTAATGCCTGCATGGGGTGTTTTACAAATACTGTATTAACAGGAGAATCTGCGTGCATTTTCTGTTTGCTTTTGTTTTGGGTTTTTGCTTATTTGTTTATTTTGTTTTGTTTTTTGAGACAGGGTTTCTCTTTGTATCAGCCCTGGCTGTCCTGGAACTAACTCTCTTTGTGACCAGGCTGGCCACAAACTCACAAAGATTCACCTACCTGCCTCTGCCTCTCAAGAGCTACGATTAAAGGCATGTGCCACCATGCCCGGCATAAACATTCTTAACAGAGTACTTGGAAAGTGTGCTAAGAAAGAGTGCTTGGAAAGGCACAAAGTGGAATTAAAACTCTACAGCATGTCTAACTTAGGCTCCTTTGAGCCTATTTACATTGTTCCAGTAAACAACCTAGGAACCAGGAGAACATCACAGAGATGATCTCCAGTTTACAACAGTTTGAAATACAAAAGACAAAGTTGTAATTTCTTAGGCTTTACAGTGAGTTTAGCAGGATGTTACCATACTGAAAGCCCAGGAGCAACTGTGGAGGGTTTGTGTAGAATGTCAGTGAGGATCCAAAAAACGGAGAAAATAAAAAATGAGGGCGAACGTGACCCTGACTGCCAGCCAGGCACAACTGTGAGGAGGAACAAGGACTCACCTGCATGGCAAGCTGTGCTCCCTCTCAAGATGAAAGAGATGACAAGAGAGTAAATACTAAACGAGAAACAGGGACAAGGAAGAAACATAAAGAACTCATGTTCTGGGACATGTGGAGCCCCATAAATGGCTTCAGATGGAGAGCCTAGCAAACTACCTCTCTAGGAGGGACTTGGGACACACCAACACAACAGGGTGACGGGGATGTGTACAATATGGACAGGCTTTGGACTCTGTTGCTCCTCCTAAAGGATTCTCATAAACAACGTGGCCCTAGTCAGATTATCCCTGTGTCTCAAATAGCTCGTTCATGGGAGAAAAATGAGTCTGTGCTAATGTCTCTGAGATCACAGCCATTATGAGAAGCTTTGACTGCTGAAACACAACAGAGAGGCGCCAGTCATTTCCTAGAGGGAAAATTCCAACCAATCATAAAATAACTTTAGATTTTAGTTATAAATCAGTCTTGTTCGAGTTCAAACTTTTCCTGAATGTTATTGTACAGTTATTTGGAAAAATTTAGTACAATCTAATTGACAATGATAGTGATAAATGCAAAAACAAAAGCCATAAACTATCTGAATAATTGTAATCTTTATTATACTAACAATAGTGGAAAATACTAATGAACATAATATTTTAGCATAATAAAGAAAATTAATTTCTTTAAAATGCTAAAAGTTTTAGCCAGGAAAAGTAGAAAGGTTTTATAATCCAAATAAAACCTTTCTCACTGCCAGTCCATTTAAATTACACACAAATCTGAAATCTGCTGGCCATTAGAACACACATGAATCCTTTCCTCCTGATACCTGGCACTTGGCATCAAAGGAAGCCCTGTATAGATCTATTATTAAAACGTGTCAAATATAAAATGAGACTGTTAAAGAGCCAAAAACCAAAATGGTTATTGTTACAACTCTTCTGGAATAGTGTGCACACTCTTTGTTTGACACAATTGGGACATTAAAACAAAATGCAAAGTACCAGAAAATAATAATAATACGGCCCAAGCACACTGATACCTTACTAACTCAGTAGGGAACGAAAATCAATGCACGATTCAGCCTAAGCCTAACCGTCAGCTCTCAGATGAATGAACACAGAACACAGCAAGAACAAAGTCCACCTTGGAAAGTCACCAGCACTCTAGGCCAGGACTGACTCCTCTAACAAGCCCCAGACCGCAGAAAAGCCACTGCCTTTGAGTGACCAGGTTCACATTAAGAATCAATCTTAAAATAATAAATAAATGAAATGCATACATAAATGTACCTCTGATGCATGAGGTATATATTCCCTACCCCCTCACCATTTCAAATATAATCTGCCTTCAAAGGCATGTCAGTAAATCTTCAACTATTACTGTAATAGAGACCATGTGCCCATGTGCTCACCGGACTCGTGTTTATGAGGTATAGCCCTCTATATTCAAATAAACGTATTTCTGATAATGAAGCAATAAAAAGAAATCAAAATGATCCACTCCAACAGTTTCACCTCTCTCAATGCAACACAGGACAGAATGTATTAAACCCCATCACCTCACAAAATGATATTTGTGGTTTCTAATTAGAAGCACCTGGAAATGGCAAACAGGTGTCTAAAGCTTCAATTGCTAAGACACAAACTGGTTTCAAGTCTTGAGAGTTTTAAGCTGTGAAGTAAAAAATATTTACACACTTTACATCTTTGCTTTTCATCTCTTTAAAAGTTGCTTATGAAAAATGTAAAGAGAATGTTTCTGACAACCATAAATTATTTATTTATTTCTTTTTGAGATGAGGGTCTCTCTATTTTATAATTCTTGCTGTCCTAAACTTGCTCTGCAGCCCAGCCTAGCTTCTAACTCATACAGATCCACCTGCCTCTATCTCCCAAGTGCTGGGATTAAAGAAATGCTTACAAAAAAATTTGGGAGAATATTTCTGGCATTCATAAATGTCTGCAACTGTGAGAATGAGACAAAAAAATAAGACTAGGGCTGGAGAGATGGCTCAGTGGTTAAGAGCGCTGACTGCTCTTCCAGAGGACCCGGGTTCAATTCCCAGCACCCACATGGCAGCTCACAACTGTCTAAAGATCCAGTTGCAGGGGATCTGACACCTTCACACCAATGCACATAAAATAAAGTTAAATAAACCATAAAAAAATTAAAAAAAATAAGACTATTGCTCTAGAATGCTTTAAAACCACAAAGCTAGCACTACCTATCAGAACACCCTTTAGGTTACAGAAATATCCAGAGCAGAATAGTTTAATCTCCCAGCAATCACATACCCTCCTGCAAGAGAAAAGCATCTTACATTTCAGTATCTGTCTTCTGTATTATATACAAAGGACTTTCGAGGACAAATACTTGAAAGTTTCTGTTTGATCAGCTGTAGTCTCTAAAAATGATTTTTTAAATATTTATTTATTATGTATACAATATTCTGTCTGTATGTATCTCTGTAGGCCAGAAGAGGGCACCAGACCTCATTACAGATGGTTGTGAGCCACCATGTGGTTGCTCAGGACCTTTGGAAGGACAGGCAATGCTCTTAACCACTGAGCCATCTCTCCAGCCCCTCTAAAAATGATGTTTAATCTTGGAAAACTATAAAATAAAAAGTTCAGAAAATAAAAAGCTTAATATACACACACACACACACACACACACACACACACACACATATATATATATCAAACAAAGACACACTGAACCTTCACAGTGAATGTGGCAGAAGAGAGGTTAAAAAAGAAAGTCTGAGCTAAAGTTCCTAAGAGTTAGTCTCCCTCAGGAACCAAAGAAACACCAACCCACACCAAGCAATGCACAACACATGCCATGCCACACACAAACTCACAAGCAGTGGACAAATAATGGTGTTAGAAACAAACACAAACATCCAAGGGGAAGGAATGAGGGTGTGTGTGTGTTTCTATGTTTTAAAATCAATAGCTGGACTAACATCTAGGTCATGAATTTGTATAAATTTTTATTATTAAACTCACCTGATACATTTTCAGTTCCTGTTGTGTTCTGTAAAGACACACACAACAAAGAAACTTCTTTGATTACATGAGCCCTAAAAAGAAAAACAGACAATTGTAATATGCACCTGCCTACAAGTTTACAGTGATTTAAAACCACATATGAACTATAGAGTGTGCTCCAAGAGCTAGTCATAAAGCAACCCCTGCCAGTCAACCTCAGTCCATACTGACAACTAACTTCTCGGATTCATTATCATAATAAATACATTTCTGGCACTGATGAAATGGCTCAGAGGTTAAGAGCCCTGGCTGTTCTTCCAGAGGTCCTGAGTTCAATTCCCAGCGACCACATGGTGGCTCACAACCATCTGTAATGAGATCTGGTGCCCTCTTCTGTCCCATAGGGATACATGCAGGCAGAATATTGTATAATAGATAGATAGATAGATAGATAGATAGATAAAATACATTTCTCACTAAACCTTACTAGGGCTTCACTGTACTCTACAAACAAAGCAGAACCATCAGAATGACATCATATTTTTGGTTAAGAATTGCATCACTCCCAAGGAGAAATAAATTGGCTTTGTTAATAGTCAGAGGCACAAAGCCTAGAGGAGTAAGTGGCAAGCAACTCAGGCGTCCTTCTTTTGCTTCAGTATTTGCTGCACGCAAACACAATTAGACTCCATTACTCTGTTTTTCAAGCTCCTGAAGCAGAAAGGTGGACTGACTAAAAAGGGCCACATGAAATTCTCTTCAAAGGGAAGAATAAAAAGCAGGCAGTATCATGCAAAGTTTTTAAAAGAGGTCTGGAAAGAACTATAATTATGCCTCGCTACAGTGTTGTGTTTGACACAGTCACGGCATAGAGAGACATGACAACACAAGCTCTTCTGTAAATACAGATGGCACACAGTTACACACCTCTTACACTAGTACAGTCAACAACTGCTGCCTCGTGGTGAGCACTGGTCTCAGCCACGCCGTACCAGTACATTTATGACATTCAAAAATAAAACTGCCCAATAATACAATGTCAGATCATACCCTTAAGTGGTGTGTGACTGCATTCACTTCTAAATAATAATCTACTAGCCAAGTGTGGTGTCACACTGTAATTCCAGCACTTGAAAAAGTGGAGACAGGAGGACTTGGGAGTTCAAGGTCAGCCTGAGCTACATTAACACTACTTTAAAACTATATTACATTATCTTTTTAAAAGTCTATGCAGATGGTTCTTTCTATATAATGTATGCTCATGTAGGCCTGGTGGCTCATGACTGTAATCCCAGAACTTGAAAACTAGCGGCAGGAAAATCAGGAGTTCAAGGCTACCCTGAGCTACATTACATTAGATAGTATCCCTCCCCAAAAAAATTAATTTGTTAGAGATTTTAAAATAAATTAAAAGTATATAGATATAGATACAATGTATGTTCCAAGTCGGTTAGTGCCATTCACGTACACAAATCCTGGCACTTTCAGCAGCCCTTCCACTGTAGCATTGTTGATGTCCCCAGTAAAGTACATACATACACACGCACCATGACATGTAGTTCTCTTATTTTCTCATGCACTTCCTTGATCCACAGTATATATATGGTAATTGTCTGATCTGACTGGCAATCATACAAGGGTATGTGATGTAAAGCACACACCAGAATGGACAGATAAACGCCTGCCCCATCAGAAGCAATGGTGTTTTAATGGGCTCCATTCTTGGCAGGTTCTCTAGGATGAGCTGACTTTCTGTCCTTTCCTTGAGCTGCTGGACCATACTCACCTGATGACATTTAACCATGAGGTATTATATTTAAATCTGGCCCTGCTCATCAATTAATTTTATGTATATTGTACCCCAGGAATGCATTCCGTCTTGTTACACAGGTCAGTGGCCAAGCCAATATAAACTCTCCGTATATTTGATAGAGAAAATGTCAAGGTAAATGAAGGGCAACCCATGCTGTCAGTTCCTTCAAAGAAGTAGTTCTCAACCTTCTAATGTTGTGACCCTTTAATATAGTTTCTCGCCTTGTGGTAACCCCAACCAGAAAGTTATTTTGTTGTGACTTCATAATGCTAATTTTGCTAGTATTATGAATCGCAATGTGTTTTTTAAGGTCTTAGGCGACCCACATGAAAGGGTGAGTCACCTCCCAAAAGGGTCTTGACCCACAGGTTGAGAATCACTGCGTTCAAGTTTAACACTTAGCATGTTTCTCACAGATATTCAATATGACCTCTCCCAGGATACATACAATACAGTAAGCAGAACTAATCCTATTTTTTTTTATTTTATTTTTTTGGTTTTTTGAGACAGGGTTTCTCTATAGCTTTGGAGCCTGTCCTGGAACCCCCTTTGTAGACCAGGCTGGCCTCGAACTCACAGAGATCTGCCTGTCTCTGCCTCCCGAGTGCTGGGATTAAAGGCGTGAGCCACCACCGCCCAGCTAGAACTAACCCTATTGCCTGAGACTGAATCTGCTATTCTGAATAGTGGCTCTGGGGTATGAAGAGTTACTAATTGTCTCTTAGACATGCATACCTGGCCTCCATAGAAGGTTTACTGGCAACTATCAGATCCTCTAGGCCTGTGTGCCATCTTATGCTCCGGTTTCTCTTATCTTCTTCAAGCTTTTATATGTGAGTTTATGAATATGGCCATGGGAGATGTGTGGAAGGACTGGACTTCCATGCCACTTCCCTCAGGTTGGTTTTTCCTTCTCTGAAGACTCAACAGCATTACTGTAACAATTACATACAGAGCTTCTTCCAGGAACAGCGGCCCCTGCTGCCTTCACATACTTATACTCTGATGATCTGTTTGGAGGGAAGCACTGGCATCTTCAGCTAACAAGACCTAGCTTTGGGCTGACTGAGAAAACTCGGTCATGCTATGCAAACCTGGTTTCTTCTACTACTTAATGGTATGGTGCTTGCTACTATTCGATTTTGTTTGGGTTTGTGTTGCAATTTAACAGTTTTACTGGGCTATTCATGTATCATGTAACTAGCTCAATTACAACACACAGATCAAAGTATTTCCAGACTGAAGAGATGATGCCTCAGTAATTAAAAGTACTTGTTGCTTTTGCAAAGGATCCAATTTCCACTCCAAATACCTAATAGCGGCTCACAACCTTCTGTAACTCAAGAAATCCAACACCCCCTTCTGACCTCTGCAGGCATCAGGCATGCACATACATGTATGTATGTACACAGACATACATGCAGACAAAACATTCAACCACATAAAAAGAAATAAATCTTCAAAGAGAGAGAAGGGGGAGGGAAGAGTGTGTGTGTGTGTGTGTGTGTGTGTGTGTGTGTGTGTGTGTGTTTGCCATGCTGACAGAGTTGTGCAACCATCACCACAATCACTCATGGGACATTTTCGTCAGCACAAAAGGAAACCTTAGCAATGACAACATCCACCCCTAACTTTTTCTCCTCAGCATGCAGCACTCAGCAACATCTAAACCACTTCTTGTCATAAAGATTTGCCAATTCTGAACACTGTACTTTGTAAAGAGAAAAAATGACAATGAAAGACCTTGGTGGGATTTATTTTAAGTTCCAGAAATTAGGCAGCACTTCATTTCATACAAGAGAATAAGTATGTCTTACTAGCCTGTCACTCCTCCCACCTTGAGCACTGACAATGTGTCAGGCACTGCTCATGGGCCATAAACAGGGAACGTTCCTAACCTCTAAGGGAGAGGCCCACAATGAGCAAATACAGAAAATACCTGCAATATGAAGAAAGTGCTATACAAAAAAAGCAAGGAGAGGTTTGTCAAGAAGATGGATCACAGTCTCCTGTCTCTACACCTGCCAACCCGAAAAGCTGGTCTAGGGATAGGAAGAAGAGCTGTGACCGAGAAGGTAAAAGAAGGAAGAGAATGGGCACCAAGAAAGCTAGAGTGAGCTGAAAGTCTTCAGTTGGCAGATCTGGGTGTTTGGGCACTAAGATGAACAGCCTACAGTGGCAATGTCAGGCAAAGGACAATGCTGGTTTGGCGTGGTGGATAAGGAAAAAGAAGAGGCTGGATCCTGGGTACAACTGTAAACTAGAGCCTCTAACTTCAGCTGCCAGAGTAGCAAGAGATGAACTATGAAAGAAAGAGTAAGTTGGGATGAAACTTAGGTCCCTATCCTCCCAAAACTGTGGGTGGGAGGGTACTGCTTCCTAGGGTCCCCTTCCCATCTGTTTTGCAGCTGGTTTTCCCTATCTATTTCACATTTTTCTTCTTTCCTTTCCCTCAGTCTTTGTTGCTAGCTCACAGGCACAACCCAAACAGAAGTTATCTGCTATCTGACACTCGACCAGGTAAGACAGTGCAGCACTTAAAACATTTCATTCTTAATAAGTGGCAACTTTTTCTAATGGGAAAAAAAAAACCTACTATGTAACTCGAATTGTTACATGATGAAGCATATTCTAAGACTTCCCACACTACCTGCTTCCTCCTTGTCCAAACAAAAGCCCATTTGATGTGGGATTCCCCTCTGTATGCTATGGATATGTCTTATTATCATTGGTTAATGAATAAAACTGTTTCAGACAATGGCTTAGCAGAGCAAAGCCAGGCAAGAAATCTGAACAGAGATATAGAGAGAAAGCAGGTAGAGACAAGGAGATGCCATGTAGCTGCCAAAGGAGAAAAACCCAGAACCTTTCTGGTAAGTCACAGCCTCGTGGCAATCCACAGATTAACAGAAATGGGTTAATTCAAGGTGTAAGAGAAATATGCTTGGGTCATTGGCCGAACAGTGTTGTAATTAATATAGCTTCAGTGTGTTTATTTGGGTCCAGGAGGCCAAGAAAAAAAGAGCAGCCTCCATCTACAAATGGAGTCCATATATTTGGGGCTAATATGCATGGCCAGCAACACACTTCGGGTTCCGGTGTGTGCCCACTCAGGGTTAGGAGGGAAGTAGCTGAGAGCATGCCTGCCACTAAGCACCCCTGCCTGGGCAAGCAGCTGAATTGGGTCTGCTAGGTGTACACAGGCATAAATGCATGGTGGATTCCCTCTACCATACACAAAGACACGTCCAGGCCATGCAGCACACTACATGATAGATTTAGCTTTTACTCCGACAAAAAGAGTTTATGTGCTGCATGTTCCTTTCCAGAGTTGAGGTGATGAGCGTGGCTCCTACCCAGTGGTCCCAGAGCTGATGTATGGTACCTCTATTGAAAGGCTGAGGGAGGCAGAGTCAGCATCCAGGACCACTGCAACCACACTTCTTACCATTTTAAAATGCTCCTTGTCAGAAAAGATGTGCAATAAAGACAGATTCAGACAAAATTAACCTCTGAATGGGTCATAGACTTGGGAGAGAGAAGAAAAAGAGTATAGAAAGGAGTAAAGAAAAATAAGCTATGTAAAGATGGAAAATATACAAAGTCTGGAATATGTATATTATTGTGTTTTCTTTGAATTTTTGACTACAGAGACACATTTGATTCTAGGAGTTGCTAAGTTAAACCAACATAAAGGTATCTTGACTGCAAAATTTAAGTCTAAGGGTATGTTGCTTTGGAAAAGAGGTTCTGCTTTTGTTTCCACAAAAGATGAGAACCTGTAGATTCCTTCCAGGCTAATGTGATTTGATGGAACAAGACCCCCTGAAAGTTCTCTGTAAATCCTAAAAATACTTTGCTCAACAAAAGGCAGGAAGCAGTTTAGAGAAAATTACACCCAAATTTCCAAAATGATTGTTTATAAATGTTTTATTTGTTTTCATTTAAAGGGGAATATTATATAGAGATAAGTACTTTACATTGGTATGGACTTTGGTGTATTGATACAAATTTAAGGTCAATTTAGTTATATGCATATTTCTACTCTTCTTTAAGGCATTGTATTTGTACAGCTCATTTAAAAATGCAATATATAATTTAAAAATACAGCTTAGTAAATAGTAATTTATAATAAACTCTTAGTCATGTTAGGTTTTCCAGATATGCAGAGATATATTTCAGTTAGATAAATAATCTTCAATGCTTCAAAGACCTACAGAATTGGCATTTAAAATGTTTTAAGAACTTAGACTTTTCTGGACAGTGAGACATGTCTGCTTTTGGCAGCACAAATTACTTCAAGAGGAAGATGAGCATCGAAAAGGGTCCTTATGGAGTTTGTTAGCCATTTGGGCAAGAAACTGCTCTTGCCTGGACTGTTTAATTACGGTGTGCTGTATAAACTGGACATGCAGGACCCACAAAAAATGACTGCTGAACTTTCCAAAAGATGGGATGGTCCTTCAGTGTTCCCACTTCACAGAAAAAATTGCCAGATATTCTGCAGGATACAGAAGAAAGTGACAAACTAACTAACAAGATAAACCAAATTTTCTGCTTCATGGAAAAGTCTGCCAGATACTATGGACCAATAGGCTAAAGATGGATGCCCCAATGTGACAGAAGAACTTTGGGTGACTGTCCAGTCAGCAAGATGTCTCTTTGTCAATTCTAGAGTTTTGAAAGTGTTTGAAAAGTAAACACTTCCTGTTTACTTAGGTAATATTAAATCCTTCTGGGGTCATTGAAGAGTTGAAGACATATAGTTTTCTTTGTTATGACAAAAGATAAATTAGACATGGGGCTGGAGAGATGGCTCAGCAATTAAGAGCATTGCCTGCTCTTCCAAAGGTCCTGAGTTCAATTCCCAGCAACCACATGGTGGCTCACAACCATTTGTAATGGGGTCTGGTGCCCTCTTCTGGCCTGAAGGCATACACACAGACAGAATATTGTATACATAATAAATAATAAATAAATATTAAAAAAAAGATAAATTAGACATAAAACTTTTGACTCACAAAGATAGGATAAAGTATTTTCCTTAATTTGCCAAATGTAACTGGACTAAATATTGTAGCTATAATTCTTGCTTGATAACTGTTTTGTATATGTAATTTTACAATGTTAAAGTTAAAACCTTTTTAATTAGACAGGAAAGCGGAGATGATGTGGGATGTCCTTCTGTATATGTGGTTGTTTTATTGGTTGATGAATAAAGCTGGTTTTGGTCAATGGCTTAGCAGAGTAAAGCCGGGCAGGAAATCTGAATAGAGATAGAGAGAGAGAGTACATGGAGTCAAGGAGATGTCACGTAGCTACCGAGGAAACAAGAAGTAACAAACCACAAGCCTCGTGGTAAAACATAAAATAATAGAAATGGGTTAATTTAAGATGTAAGAGTTAGTTAATAAGAAGCCCAAGCTAATAGGCCAAACAGTGTTATAATTAACAGAGTTTCTGTGAGATTATTCAGGTCTGAGCGGCCATGAAACAAAAGAGCAGTATCCACCTACACCCACTGATCATTTCTTGTTGGAAAATATAAGGATCTTAACACCTTTTATTAAAAGTTCACTACATACTTATGTTCAAGGGACTGCCTTCTCTGTCACTTCTAATCCTAAAACCGCTAAAAAACACATCCTTTTTTTTTCTTTTTCCCTCCGGATTCCCAACATGATAAATTACATACCTAAAACTTCAAAACCCAGGGAGATGGATCTGTAGGTAAAGGCACTTACTGCCAAGCCTGACCTCAGTTCAATTCCTAGAACACATGTGAACAGAAAGACCCAATCCCTCCAGTTGTCTTGACCTACACACACACACACACACACACACACACAGAGGCATGCATGCACCCACACATAAATATACACAAATAACATAAATAAGCGTACCTTTTTAAAACAACATTGTGCAGTATCAAGGCTATTACAAGCCCAACAGACTACCCAGCTGATTTTTTAGTATATGTATGTATGTGGTGTGTGTGTCAGGGGTGTACACACATGTTCACATGTGAGGGGCACAGCTGTGTGCAAGTGTCTGTAAACTTGTGTGCACGTTTATGCAGAGGCCAATGGGTTGACATCAGGTATCTCCTCATTTGCTCTCCACTTTATTTACTCAGTCAGGATCTCTCACTGGGCCCAGAACTTGCTGACTCAGCTAGTCTACATAGCTGGTTACCCTGGGATCCCACTCGACTGCCTGAATGCTGAGATTATAGACAGGGAAGCCACTATTTGTATATGGGTGCTGGGAATCCAAACTCCAGTCCTTACATGTTTGCAGAGAGTGTTTTATCCACTGATGCCATCTCCCCAGCCTTCCTGTTTTTCTAGGTTAAATTCTCTCTAAAATATGCTAAAGTAAAGGCATGTACAGTAGTGTGTGCCTGTCACCCTAGCTACACAGGAAACCAGGTAGGAGGATCACTCTTGAGTCTAGAAGGTAAAGACAAGCTTGAACAACCTAGCAAGACCCTATCTCTAACAACACCAAAAGGGAGACTTGGGCAGTCTCTCTACAAGTATCACTGTGTACTGAACTGAACAGCCCCTGGCCTGAGCCTGTCTTTCATTATAGGTATTTAGCACTACCCTGGCCCATCAATGCCAGGGGTGCCACAATCATTTTCACAACTTAAAACCTGCATACCTTCCCAAACACAAGCTAAGGAGCTGAGAACAAGGGTCTGTAGGAATCACGTGACTAGTGGAATAGAAGCACATGTGCTATCTGTAGCAATGACAAAGTCCAAACACTACTCTGAAGTAACTTTCTTAAGGATCCACCAGCACTGCTCAAAAACCCCAAAGCCCTGGCAGTACTTTGACCTTAGCACTGGCTGGGAAAGCGCCACTTCCACATTCCCGCTTAGCTAATGTCCGGCATCTCAAAGGCAAAGTTTATCCACAAGAGATCCACAATGGATCCTGTCAGTGCAGAGGCAGGGAAGAATCTTCTCACACATCTTCAAAACCATTCCAGCACAGGGTGGTGGTGGCACACACTTTAAATCCCAGCACTTGGGAGGTAGAGGCAGGTGGATCTCTGTGAGTTCAAGGCCAGCCTGGTCTACAGAGCAAGTTTCAGAACAGTCAGAGTGTGTTTTTGAGACACAGAGAAACCATGTCTCAAAAAAAAAAAAAAAAAAAAAAACAAAAAATCCAGCAAATGCTTTTTTGTAACTTTTTTAAGATTTAGTTTGTATGTATGTACACCATACGAATGCCTGGTGCCCACAGAGGTTAGAAGCAGGCACTGGATATTTCCTGCAAGTGGAGTTAGAGCAGGTTGTGAGCTACCACGTAGGTGCTGGGAACCAACTCCTGTCCTTCATAAGAACAAGTGCGCTGAACTGCTGAGCCAGCTCTCCAGGCCCGCAAATTCTTTTTTAATACTAAAAGCTTCAGTGTTTCTGACTTTCTACATACTACTACATACTGAAAAGAGGTAGAAAAAGTACAGTAGACAGATGCCGTAGTCTGAGCCTGTGAATCAGTCAGTCACAAATAGCAGGGACCACTGAAAAGGCACACACTTCAGCTCCACCTTGTGTTTCTAAAGTTCTAATCACATGCATGCACTTATTTCCTTCTTAGATTTATTTATTTTGCTTTAGGAATATGGGTGTTCTGTCTGAATAAATAAATGTGTGTACATATATATATATATATATATATATATATATATTCATACATCATGTAGGTACCTGGTGTCCACAGAGATCAGAAAAAAATGTCCAATCCTTTAAAGCTGGAGTTACGGATGGTTGTGAGCCACCACCATACGGGTGTTGGGAGCTAAATCTGGGTCCTCTGAAAAAGCAACAAGTGATATTGATCACCAAACCATCTCTCCAGCAACTGTTTTAAAAACAGTATCTGGTCTGGGCTACAAGAGACAAGATACATATTTAAAAAAAAACAAAAAACAAAAAACCTATCCTCTTACTTCTGCCATTGGAGAATTGGGACTATAGCGTATGCTGCCCTGCCTAGCTTATAAAGTGCTAGGGATAAAACCCAGGACTTCCGGCATGCTAGGCAAAGAACTTGAACACATCCAACTATACTTTTCAAAGTACTACTTTCAAATTCCAGAGGAAATCATCTTTACCAATATTAACTTGTTAATATATAAAGGTGACTTGAGTATTAAGGTTCAGTAGCAAAAAAACTAAACTAAAAATTACTGGTCTCTCACAGTAACAAAACAATCTGAACAACTGGCAACACGTTCCAGAGACCTGAAAACGGAGTGATAAGTGACATTCCAGCCCCTGGGTGTGCACAGACCCATAGGCACTCAGCGTCTTCTGCAACAGAGCAGAGTCTACCTAAGGACAGACACACCAGCACAAACCAAACATGTGACACTGCTTATGCTAACTTTGTGCACATCTGCAAACTTAGGAGTTTTACAAAGCTAGAGGAAAAGCAATCATTTTTAAAAACTCAAAGTCTAGAAGAAAGGAAAAATGATGAAAGTGTGTTCACTCACAAATCCCTCATTGTAGTTATTTCTGGGTCGCTTTAGCTCTTTGGTTCTTATTTGAAAACTACTGTAATTTCAAGGCTGTCACTTTTAAATTGCATTCATTTACTGCATGTGTGTGCTTGCCACTGTGTGCATGTAGGGGTCAGAGGACAACCTGCGGGAGTCAGTAGATTCTTTCCTTCCAGAAACTTCCAGGGACCAAAGTTCAGTCATCTGGCTTGCTGGCAAATGCCCTTACTTGCTAGGCCATCTCACTGGCCTAATTTTTCCCACATTGTAACATCAAGAATCAGTAGCAATTACTGAGTTGTAAGACTCCGGAAGCTCTTAGACAAAGAATAAAACAGACATCAGCATAGGAGCCAGCATGCTGTGCCAGAGTTAGACCAAAATGCAATGAAGACAGATGAGGTACAAGGAACTAAAACACTGTTAGAGCTAGGCTAGAACTGCAATAAACACAGACAAGGTAGGACAAGGGAAAGGTCTGGAAACAGCATTTTGTGAAAGGAGTCTCACAAGTCTAATAATAACAAATTATTATAAAAATAGTCTAATCACTACAAAGTAAGCATCATGGCAGCAAACAATATGGAGACGGAGCTTTCAGCCTAGCAGATTTCCTAACTGGTTTACTCTGACCAAAACACTCTCATAACCCAGAAACTTAAAAATGAAAAATTAAAATCATGCTGACTTCTCAAAACCAGATTTTATCAATTTACAAACACCACCAGAATCGTCAGGATCCCTACCAGGAGGGTGGCACCAGCAGGCCACGACGGAAACAGGCACTGCTCACACTACACCTGCTCAGAAAAAAACACGTCCATCTTCCTTTCCCAAAATAATATAATTTCACAAATCACTTAAGTTTCACCCTAAAAATACAAAGCCCCAATTTTTCCTTGAAGAGAGAAATTATATGAGTGGCTTGTCGATGGCATGTTTGCAGAGCATGTGCAAAGCTGCAGTGCTGCCAAAACAGAGAAGAAAATGCAGGCAGTATTACCAGGTTACATAAACTGCAGCAGGAACTATACTGAAATGTGTAGCGCTTTAAGAACAGGGAGACCTGTGTGTTTGTGTGTAGATCACGAAAGCAGGAAGACTGAGCAAAATCTGACTCACTGGGTGTGGCCTCTGCTGAAACCTGTCTCTCCCCCTCCCCAGGACTTCCACCCAATACCAAAGAGAGAGGTGGTAGAGATCACAGAGACAGCAGCAGATCCCTTGCTCAGCCTACAGAGGCTCAGGGACAGGCTGGTAACAGAGAGCCCTCAAATGTTCTCACACTGCAGTACACTGATTTCCATCACGTGGCCCAGAGCACCAGCAACTGCCCCAGGCTCCAGATCCCTCAATGTGCACAGCAGAGAATTCTGAGACACAAACCTGATTTAGGACGTGGGGTTTAGAGAGCTGATACAGGTGAACACCGTTTCCATGCAGCAGACTGAAAACCCCGGCCTCCTCTTCCCAGAGCCACAGACACAAATGAGAAAATGGGGCTGATTAAGAGCTCTGTTGAAAATATGTAAGTTACAGAGCTCTGAGGTCAACAGCCCTCGACTCTAGAGGGCCTTAAACAATTAAACACCATCATATTAAAATGTCAAGTAAGAGACCAGTTGACATCCTAAGAAAGTAATATAAATCTGCATTTAGACTGCAGGCACCCAGGGGCTTTCCAACCAAATGGAATTTTTTACTCTACAACAGTGGTTCTCATCCGGTAGGGTAATGACCCCTTTGGGGGTTAAATGACCCCTTCACCGTGGTGACCTAAGACCATCCAAAAACACAAATACTTATATTACAATACATAACAGTAGCAAAATTACAGTTATGAAGTAGCAACAAAAAATAATTTTATGGTGGGGTCACCACAACATGAGGAACTGTATTAAAGGGTGGCAGCATTTCATATGAAGGTTGAGAACCGCTGCTTTAAAACAAAAGGGGCTGGATAAATGACTCAACTGAAAAAGTACTTGCTGAATAAGTATGGGAACCTCAGTTCAATTCTTAGCACTCTTGTAAAAAAGCCAGGTGCCACAGCACACATACTTACAATCCAGTGCCGACACATGAGGGGCCTGGGTACTTGCTGGCCAGCCTGCCTCCTCGATCAGCAAGCTCCTGTAAGTGAGAGACCTTCTCTCGAAATATAAAGTGGGCTGAGGAAATGGCTCAATGAGTAAAATACTTACTTGTCATGCAGATGTGAGGACCTGAGTTTGAATTCCTAGAACCCATTTAAAAGTTGGGCACAATAGCTAGCACGCTTGTCTGTAATCCCTGCTCAGAGACAGGGCATGGAGATAGATTGAGTCCTGGGAAGCTCACGAGCCAGCTAGCCTGGCATACACAGCAACGAATAAGAAATCCTGCCTCAGACAAGGTAGAAGGTGAGGACCAACACCAAAGTTGTCCTCTCACTTCCTTCTGTGCCCACGTGCATACACTCACGAACACAAGCGTGCATGCACGCACACACACACACACACAAACACAAATAAAAAATAAAGAAAGTAGGTAAAAGCAATTACAAGATGTGCTGGGGTAAAGATGGTGCAGAAAATGTGGGCATGACCAACTGATGACTGGCCCAGCTGGAGATACTTATCCTAAGAGGAAGCTTACCCTAGAGACCTAGGAGAGAACCAAATACAACTGGCAAAAGTCAATGAAATGATTCCTGATGATATTCTGCTATATTCATAGACTGGTGCCTCAGTCAACTGTTCTCAGAGGCTTACCCAGCAACCGATGGAAACACAAGTAGAGACCCACAGACAAATAGTAGAGGGAACTTGAGGAATCCTGTGAGAGGGGAAAATGGATTGTAGGAGCCAGCAGGATCAAGAGCACACAAGTAAATTCACTGGATCTACTCACCTGGCTCACAGGGGCTCAAAGAGACTGAATCAACACCAACCAGGAAGCCTGCACGGGACTGACCTGGGCCCTCTGCATATATGCTACAGCAGTGTAGCTTGATCTCGGCGGGAGACTCCTAAGTGAGAGCAGGGCTGTCTCTGATTCCACTACCTGCTTTTAAGACCCACCCCTCCCACCAGATTGCTTCATTTGGCCTTAAGAGAATAGGAGGTTCCTAGTCTCACCGTAGCTTGATATACCATGCCTGGCTGATATCCATGGGAGGCTCACCAGTATCTGAAGAGAAACAGAGGATGGGGGGAGGGGCGCTGAGAGGAAAACAGGTAGGGAGAACTTTGGAGTACTTGCCTAGCATGTATGAAATAATGGGTCCAAACCCCAGCACTGTAGAGGGGAAAAAGGTCCTAGCACCCATTAACAGAGCTAAGCTTAGAGATAAATGTTGGCCATTGTAGATTATCATCTGCCGTGGAGAGTAAAGACATCTATTAGTATTCTCCCTTATTCCCTTCATCATATACCTAGGGCAGACGTCATTGGACATGGGATTTCCTCCGCCATGGGTCTCAAGCCTACTATACTATGAGTTATCTTATCTCTCGCTGTAGCCGCAGATATCCCCTCACTGGACCAAGAACAAGATCAGTGTCAATTTTCCTGGGAGAAATAATCCTATCCCACCAAAACATCCTTGAACCAAAATTTTCCTTATTTTAACGACTAATTGTCAAAAAAAAAAAACAAACAAACAAAACTGCATGGGCTGGAGAGATGGCTCAGTGGTTAAGAGCATTGCCTGCTCTTCCAAAGGTTCTAAGTTCAATTCCCAGCAACCACATGGTGGCTCACAACCATCTGTAATGAGGTCTGGTGCCCTCTTCTGGCCTGCAGACATACACACAGACAGAATATTGTATACATAATAAATAAATAAATATTTTAAAAAAAAATTAAAAAAAAACTGCAGATGTAAAGATCAGCACAGAGGCGGGAACGGGGCAGGAGCACTTGTGCTTTCTGCTCAAACCCTGTGCTCTGCCTGGGGGCCACTACAAATCCAGAGTTACAAGGGTCCAACCAAAGAACTGCGACCCACTGCTGACTGCACATTCTGCAAAACGGCACCAGCATAAAGAAGTTTCAACTAAAAGATTCCTGACATTTTGTTAGTTGTATAAAAAGTTGTAATTATTGGAAAAGGAAGTAAAATCTTCACAAACCCTCAAAAGACAAGCTTCATGAAGTGTAGTAATAAGGGCAGCGGGGCTGCATCCCCAGCACCCCGGCAGCCTGGCTAGCTTATGCTCCAAAATAACAACACACAAACTGTATTCATTTAAACACTGCTTGGCCCTTTAGCTCTAGCCCTTACTGGCTAATTCTGATATCCCGATCAACCCATCTCTAATAATCTGTGAGCACCGGTCTTACCGGGAAAGGTTCAGCATGTCTAACCTGGCGGCTTGCTTCATCGGCGTGCGTCTGCCCGGGAGAGCGGAGCATGGCATCTCTCTGAGGCATCTGCTCCCGAGAGGAGAGTTGTGGAGTCTGAGCTCACTTCCTCTTCCTCCCAGCGTTCTGTTCTGTTTACTCCTCCCACCTATCTTCTAACCAATGAGGGCCAAGCAGTTTCTTTTTATTTAACCAATGACCTTCCTCCATCATTTCCCCTTTTTCGGTTTAAACAAAAAAAAAAAAAAGAGGAAGTAAGCGCAGACTCCACAGCTCTCCTCTCGGGAGCAGACGCCTCAGAGAGACGCCATGCTCCCCGCTCCAGGGAAGATGCACGCAATTGAAGCTCCGACCAAGGATGAACATAGGCTAGAATCTTCCCGGTAAACGCACCTAGCTGTGCTACATAGAATATTAGAAATGGGCTAGTCCAGGTGTGAGAGTTAGCCGAGAAGAGGCTAGATAGAAATGGGCCAAGCAGTTATTAAAAGAATACAGTGTCCGTGTAATTATTTCGGGGCATAAGCTAGCCAAGCAGGCAGCTGGGGTGCTGGGGTTGCAGCCCCACCGCCCCTAATTACTACAATGAAGAATGTCTAAAGTGAGTCTAACTCATTCCAGTTACCCTACAAAGTCTCAGCTGATTGCCTCGAGTGACTTTTCCCACGAGAATTCCCAATACAGCACTGCCTTTATAGTTAAACACTGAAGAGTAAGAGATATTCAGGACTCCCGCTAAGAGTTGCAACATGAACATGGTGAGTATGTCACCCCAGTGCAAATTTAACTCAGAGACTCCCAAAGGTTTCATCTTCTCACGCTTCGGAGGCAGCTTGCAGCTCTCAAGGTTTTTCCACACACTGCGCAACACAAGAAAACTAATCGTGTACAGAACTCAGACCCACAATGGGTTTCCTGAGACTCCAGGTGAGAAGCCGAGAACTGTGACCTACACCGGCCACTGCTGCTGCTGGCACTGTGCTTGATCATGCTGCTGGCCACATGGACATCACAGGATTCATGTCACTTCAGTGAGGGATTTTTCATTTAGGACAGGAGCTAGTTTGTATAATCTGAGGTTTGGGGTTTATACTGTAAATGAGCAACCACTGTTCTCAAGACCACTTAAAAACAGTAGCAATACCTTCGGTCTACAAAGTGAATACAATGATCTACAGTTTAAGAATTGAATACACAGGAGTTGTTTTTGTTGTTGTTACTCTTTTAAGATAGGTACATTTCCTCAAAATAACTTACCAGGCTGGCCTTGAACTCACAAAGAGCCACCTGCCTCTGCCTCCCAAGTGCTGGATTAAAGGCCATCACCAGCTGGCAATAGTTCTCAATTCAACATAAAAGTAAATGTCTAGGAGTTGATGATAAAAACATGAAATCTCTTGATATTGGTCGGCTATGTTCAGTAAAATAGTGCCCTGCATGCAAAGGTACAGAAAGAAAGAACAAAAAAGATGAGGACAGTTCTAGGGGGCTTTGCATTCCAGGGCAAATCTGAACTTGACCTTGTGGTACGCATCCTAGTTTGCTTTCTGTTGCTGATCAAAAGCAACTTGGGGACAAAAGGAGTCATTCCATCTTACGCTTCTGCCCATCACTGAGAGAAGTGAGGATAGGAACTTAAACAGAGATCATGTAGGCAAGCTACTTACTGCCTTGCTCAGCCTGCTTTCTTATACAACCCAGGACCACCCTCGCAGGGCTGACACTGTCCACAGTGGACTGGACCCTCCCACATCAATTAACAATCAAGAGAGTCCCCACAGACATGCCCACACAACAGTCTGGCAGAGATACTTTCTCAGATGACATTCCCAGATGTCCCTAGCTTGAGTCAAGGCAACAAAAAACAACCCAGCACAGTAGGGCTCTCCAGATACTGTTGCCCTCTCAGCCTGCTCCCAAGCCCTGGAGGTCTGTCTGCAGGCTAAGTCAGAAGCGGGATTGCTGAAAAGCAAAGGCCACGTCACCTGGAGGAGGACAGATGGTCTCAGAACAGTCTGTTAGGAAGGCCTTATTTACCTGGGAGGAGCGACGGAGCCTTTCTGACTGAGGAGACACCATAAACAAAATACAGTCTGGTATTTAAGGAAAATTTACACAAAGAGACCAAAGCTAATAAGCTAGTAGAGCCTGAATCACACAAGATAACTGAAAAGACACACACACAAAAGTCTCCACACTACAGTTTACAGGAAACAAGAGATGGCAGAAATAATCTAGAGTGTGGAAAGAAGGTGACTAACAGGGAGGCTGTGAAGACACTGAAAAACACAGCAGTCGGGAACAGGGATGGACTGAAACGGAAAGTGCTGAGGGTGAGCTCCATGTCGGCATCTGATGCTCCCAAGAGGGCAGGCATTCCCAAAGAAAGCTACACCCGTCAGAGGAGAAAACTGGTCTCCTTGCAGACTGGCATGGAGGTCAGAGATAGAGTTGCAGAGATTTTTAGTCTCACTGGGGTGCCTCGAGAAAGAGGACTGCCAAGAGAGAAAATGTCCGTAGGGAGAAGACATGGATTTGACTCTGTGGGAAGCATGGAGATGAGTGAACAGTTGCCTCTTGTGCTACGTCCGGTGTGTGTGTGTGTGTGTGTGTGTGTGTGTGTGTGTAGGGTGGGGGTTCGAAAAGCCTAAGGACAATTTTCTCAACAACGTCATATTATCTCTCAAGACACACTGCACTGGAATATCTAAGGAAAATGTTGGTTTTCAAAAGCAATAATGTTGGTTTTTCAAAAACAATAAACTTCTTGCATCTTTTAAAGTGTTCTTTTTTTTTGGGGGGGGGGGGTGGTTCGAGACAGGGTTTCTCTGTAGCTTTGGAGCCTGGCCTGGAACTAGCTCTTGTAGACCAGATTGGCCTCAAACAGAGATATGCCTGCCTCTTCCTCCCGAGTGCTGGGATTAAAGGTCCGGGTTTTAAAGTGTTCTTATATCACAGTGTGTGTGTGTGTGTGTGTGTGTGTGTGTATGTGTGTAGGCATCACAGGTTAAAGGACAACCCCTGGGTTAATCCTTTCTACTACTGGGTCCTGGAGCCTTAACATGCTGAGCCATCTTACTGGCCCTGCTTGCGGATTCTTTACCTATTCAGCTCAAAATATCCCGGGGGGGGGGGGGGTATTATCTGTCCCCCACTTTGCAAACATTAAGAAGAGAAAAGAAAGCTGGGCTGGGGTGGTGCACACCTTTAATCCCAATACTTGGGAAGCAGAAGCAGGCGTATCTCTATGAGTTCGAGGCCAGCCTGGCCTGTAAGAGCTAGCTAGCTCCAAGACAGGTTCCAAAGCTACAGAGAAAACAGAGCTATATGCAGACAATATCCCCATATCTTCTAATGTGGGAACAGGGCTTCACAATTAAGCATCTAAATTTACCTCCAAGAGCCTTCCTTTTCAAAACCTCTATCTTGCAAGCCAAGACTTGTCGAATTATGGCAAAGTCTTTAAGCCTCAGAGAACCAATTTAAATGTCATTTTTATGGTCTCCAAAATATGCTTAATATACATTGTCTGAAAACAGTCTTAAGAAACATACAGAATCCCAGCACTCAGGAGGTAGGGGCAGGCGGATCTCTGTGAATTCGAGACCAGCCTGGTCTACAGAGCTAGTTCCAGGACAGGCTCCAAAGCCACAGAGAAACCCTGTCTCGAAAAAAAAAAAAAAAAAAAGAAAAGAAACATACAGAATTCATGCTCAAGTACATACAGGTTTGGGAAACCTCACAATTCTTTTCCAATTTTGAAAGTATCATTTAAATTAATTTCCCATGAGACACTCTTAGAAAACCTACATGTAAGTACATATAAAATATGTAGGTTTTACCAATTTCCAGATGGGCTGCCCACAGTAATCAAGCTAACGTTTCCATTTAGCTTTACATATTTCAGACACACTGTGCCAAGAAGTAATTCAGCTCTTTTAAAGCAAAGCTTAATATGATTTATTGCAAGGATTACAAAATATTCTTTTCACCAAAATAGTTGGAAAATATAGATTCAATAAAACTTTTTTATTGCACATTCCAGGGGCAAGAAATGAGAACATAGTATAGGTATGACATGAACCAAGATCCGAAGAACTACTACTTACATAGTATAATTAAGGAAAAAATAAGCATTTATCATTGTAGTAACCAGGCGGACTATATACAATGCCTCTAACTCATTCTTGAAGGAGGTGGAGAAGAAGACCATTCCCTTTAAGAAAAAATACTTAAATGATACATGTATTCACTGCACTGGAATTTTTCATATATTTCTGTAATTCAGAAAAACCATTCATTACTAATTACAGCTCCAAAGGCAGGGTTTTTTTCATATATTTTATTTAATGGTGCATTCTGATTAAATATCATTTCACCACCAAAAATAAATAAATAAAAGAGAACCACAAGCAATACAATTTTGACTTAGAATGATTAAGAATAAAGATTTGGAGACATATTTTCTCCCCCAGTGGAAAGTGCATTAATGACACATTTCCCATGAAGATCAATTCCCTATTATTAAAATGTAATGCACTGGTGTCAGGTAAGCATTCCAAAAGAAAGCTTTCCTTCCTTAGGACAAGTTTCTGTGCATAACCCACACTGGTTGGGGTTTTTTTGGTTTTTTGTTTGTTTGTTTTTAAGGAAAGGAAAAAAAGGAGATTTTAGAAAAAGCACAATTTGGCTTTCATTATCAATCTTCAAGGAGTTGCTTCAAGTCTCATTTTCTAGAAGAAAAGAGTTATTTCTGTGCTATTCAGCATAATAGACCAAATGCTTAAATTATTCACCATCCATCAACTCTATGCAAATTTATTTAAATTTCATAATAATTTAATCTGCATACTGGGACTGCCAACCCCATGTCATGAAAACTTCATAATCTCCAGGCTATCTCACACTACCATATCTCTTGCCACAAAACGATGCCAATATTCAACTGCAGAGAGTGAGCTGCTCTGTAGTCACAAAAGATGATGCTAAAAGGAATTTGGATAGGAAGCCCATTCCCTCCTTCAAGGTATAAACCACAGCATCTATTCTTAGAGCTCTTTGAGAAGCCTTAACTGCTGCCATGATTCAACCACCCAGCAAAGGAACTGTCAGTCAATGAGGTAGTTGAGAATCGTGCAATTTTTGTCTCCCCAATGGACACCTGGCAATGTCTGGTGACTTATTTCATGGCTTGTCACAACTGAGGGAGGAACCACTGGCACTTTATGGGGTAGGTTTGCTGCTAAGCATTCCATCATGGACAAGAGAGATACCTCCAACAAAGACACAGTAAAAAACACAGTCCAAATGTCAACAGTACAGTAGCTGAAAAATAAAGTTTTATTGGAACTAAATATGCTATCCCTACTAACAGACTCAGTAGCTTTCCCCAGCCTGCTCTATGAAAACCATGTTTTATAGTTCTAACTAAAAATTCCTAACTTCAAAAGGCAAGCATGAGGCCATGACACCAGGCACTGTAATTGCTGATGGCCAGCACACAAATTATGAAGGAACTAAATACATGTCAGCAGGAGCAGAAGCCACGCTCAGCAGGTACTTTCCCCTTCACACCCAGAAGTCCCTGTAGATGATCTCTACATGCAGGTTTGACATATCCTCCTCAATGTCCACATACTCTGTCGTTTTCTAGAGGATGCTGCAGATTTGCTGCCGGGCTTTCTTCCCCTGGTACATGTATTAAAACTAACATGGAGCTAGTCAAAAGACAGTAAATAATCCAAGGTGCTTTCTACTCTGGCAACTGTGATTTAACAGACCCTGAAAGGTGTCTGAGTCAGATCTAAACTTGAAAAGATAGCAGCATTCTGAAGAAATAGTCCCATGAATAAATAAGTAACCAATGTAAAATAATCATCAAAAGAAACTGTGTGCACATGCATGTGAGCTACACAGATGCGGCAGAGATAACGGGGAGCTGAAATGGACTGTTACTTCTTAGGAAGGTAGCTGAAGCAAAAAACGTGTAGACAGATGCTAAAAAGCAGATTTTTTTCAGTTTTCACATCTTAGGTAACTACAGAATTTTAAAGTTCATCATAGAGAGAAAACATACAAATTTTAATGAAAAGAAAATGTCAGGCTTTAGAAGCCTTACAGATCAATGTGGAATTGGTTGATAAGTGACAGCCCGTCCACATATCAGACAGCCATTAAACATCAAAATGAAGAACAGTTAAAGACAGATACGCACTTACAACAGCATCATGGAAGCCAAGCTACATCAATACACACAACATATCAATTCTGTATAAAATGTAATACAGACGCGAATGCTTCTATAAATGAATATGTGTGCATAAAGAAATGCAAGCAGGCACACCATGAGGGGCTGGTGACAATCTGCTACAATGTTAACAATGGCTATCTGTGGATGCGGAAGGTTATGTCTGGTTTCTATTCCTTCTTTGTGCTTTTCTCTGTTTTCCAACTGTCTTACAGTGAGACTACTTTGCTGTTTTGTGCTTACAGATCCAATACATTATTACAAAGTTGCCCCTTAGTATCTTGAGCACTGTGTAAAAACACAAAACAAACCCAAATGAAGCCAGCTCTTCCATCAACAAACAGCAAACATTGAGCATTGTCGTTCTATCCCTGGGTCTAGGAACTTTCCTAAGTGCATCAACGGCCTAAAACAAAATAATAGATCCCTAAAATAACACCAAATGCAATCGGGTGTTGCTTCCAACAATGGGTTTACAGCTCTATTCCCAGGGCTTGAAAGAAAGGGGACTTACAAAATGATCTATAAAGGTCTTCAAAGCTAAGCTGAAATTTCACATGGGAAAGATTTTTTTTTTAAAAATCGAATAAGGTGTTTGTAAGAAAGCCTGGAAGGTAGCAGCTACATTCGGTCTCAAAAACAGAACTCTACAGAGAAGAAAACAACATAATGACTCTTAGTTCCTCCTTAATATCTGGATGCAAACTTCCTATCCCTTTTTTAATACCACCGTGGGCAGGACGGATGATACCGTAGTCTGCGCTATAGTAGGTAAAAGAACCATTGGTAAATTCCTTTTGCTGTAAAATGTTACTTTAAACAATAATCCCGAAGTAAACAAAAACTTTGAGATACATCTTAAGTCATGCTCTGGAGACATTTTGTTCCAGACAGAAACATTCCAGGGTCTTGCTAAAGGGTTCTAAGGGCAAGGCACTGGGATTCAGCAAAAAGGCAAGTGCATAGGTCAAATACACCCAAACCCTCAAAATATGAAACATGGGGGGTGGGAGGAACCCCATTTCTCCAGGTGCAAATTCTAACTTCGTAGTAAGGGACAACGGGGCTTCCCGGTTCTCGGTGGGATTGTTCCCAATGCTCAAGAGGTCCGACCCAACGGTACCAGGCCGTGGGCTAGTGCTTCACGCGTGGATCGTGGAAGAACACTGACCTGTTAGGTGAATTTCGTGTCTCACTTGTCATCCTCAGTCAGAGACATGGTAGACCGATCTTTTGACTAACCGAAATCAGTCACACGTATGTTAGTGCACACCTGTGACACACGCACATACGCACCAGTGGGTCGATGGGAAACACTCACGGGGACCACTGCCAGGTTCACGCCACACAGAAACTATACGGGAAAACACAAAGGCTCGAGGCACAGAACCAAGTCGGGGGATGCTGATGCGCCCAGACACTCGGGCGGGACACAAAAGAGGAGAGCCGAGCTCACAGCCCCGCCGATGGGGACCGCCCGGGGCCCACGTGCGGACCCCGCCAAGCCCGCAAGCCACGCACCCCGACTCTGCCGCGCCGCCACAAAGCGGACCCCAAACTTGTCAGCGGGGGACTCGAGAGCCGCAGGGCGGGAGCCGCGCGGCGCCGCCCGCAGGCGTCGGTCAGCTTTCGCCACCGGTCCCCAGCGGTTCCGTGGGAGCTCGGAGGGGGCGCGTCAGCCCGCCCCGCAGCCCCCTTAGCGCCCGGCCCGGTCGCCCCCGCCGCGGTGGCCCACGCTCCTCACCGACACCGAGCGGCGTCCCCGGAGGCCCGCCCGCCCAAGTTCCGCCGCCCCTCACCAGAAAGCGACGTGCCAGCGCCTCAGCGAGCCCAGAGACGACGCCGCCGCCGCCGTCGCTCCGGCGTCCGCGGCCCCGCCGCTGCCATCTTGGCTCCGGCCCGGAAGTGACGTCGCGGGGCGCCCGCCGCCCCGACACCGACCCGAAGCGGAGCTCGTGGCTCGCGACCCCTCTGGGCCCCGACAGGGCTCCGCGGCGTGACCCTGACGGGCTGTGTTGGCCTGGCTGTCAATCATTGGTTTACTGTGGACCCCAGAGCGTCACCCTCGGAGAGAAGCCCGCGTCGCCATTGCTGGGCCAGGCTGACCACGGAAGAGTTATAGCTGCTCCTCAGAGAATCCAGCACCCTTCACATGGTCAGGGCTGCTGGGCACGGTGGCGCACACTTTAATGCCAAAATTCATTGAGACAGAAGCAGGCAGATTTCTGTGAATTCAAGGCCAGGCTGAGCTGCATAGTGACATCCAGGACCACACCATGAGCTCGCTCATGTCTCAGGCAAAATAAGAGCAGAAGAAAGGGTCCACTGTGAAGGCCATTCATTATACCTGTCGGGCAAATAGACCACTTCGGTTGTGTGCAAAGGAGCAGGGCAGCCACATGCACTAAAATGAAACTCCCGCAAGGCAGATGCAACTGGGTGGCTGCGTTCATCCCTTACCAGGGGGCATTTGTCAGCCATGGACCTGGGTCGATGCCAGGGAGCTGTGACACCTCAACCCTTGCCCTTGGAAACTAAGTCAATATTTACAGACAAGGTAGCAAACAGATGTCTGGACTGTGGTGATGGAAATAGACTGGGTCGAACTAGAGATCGCTTCTGCACATTCCCCAGAAAAGATGTCTGACAAGAACCCAGCTGCCTGCCTATCGATCTAAAGTTGTGGAAAGATGCAGCCAGAGGTGAAGGATACAGGTGTCGCATCTAACCTCTTCCTAACCTCTTCCTGCCTAGCTATTTGGCCATTCAGCTCTTTGTTACACCAGCCACAGCAAATACATCTCACACCGTGTGCAAATATCCCACCACACAGACAAGTTCATGAAATGTACTTGGAATTTAGAAAACATGTCATTCAACATGGATCTTGGCATACGCTGACTGTAAATAAGGGCAATGTAGCTGACCGTTTCATCAGTATTATTGACAAGTGAAGATAATGTTCCATGTCAAGGTCTTGAAAACGACTGGGTCACCATAGAGACCATGGAAAAGGGAAATAAAACATCAAGGGTTTGCTTATTTCACTCTTCAAGGAAGAGTTTGTAAACCTAAAAAAAAAAATGTGTGTGAGCATGTCACTAGAGTATATAGGATTGTGATAGGAGTCACCACTGGACTCTTTACTTGGTTAATGCCTTACAACTTAACCCATGCATCAAAACCATCTGAGTCATCTTCTGTGGGAGTAAAAGGGAGACCAGCATCTTATCCACCACCAAACTGCCACAGAAGTCATCATTTTAGAAGAAAACCTATATGCCATGGCCAAAAGGAAAATAGGGGACTATCAAGTCAAAAGTGACATGGTAAAACCAGGGAGCATCATTCCAGGAGAAGGCCGACAAAGAAGTCAGTGGCTGTCCTTTCTGTCTTTAATCTAAAATGACGATATTATTTTTTTCCCTGGGGCTACTGTTTCAGATTTGATGTCTTAAAACAACGGAAATTTAATCTTTTACAAATGTAGAGGCTGGAGTTCAAAATCAGTATCAGTAGGCCAAAGCTAAAGTGTCAGCAGTACCATACTTCCTCTGAGGCCACTAGAGGAGACCGTTTCCTTCTTCTAGCTTCTGGAGACTGCCAACACTCCTTGGCTTGTGACCATGGCACCCAACACTTCAAGGCCAGCGTCTTCACACTCTCTGCTCTGCCTTCGTGTCACTTTCTCTTTTGTAGGTAGTCCGATTTCCCTCTGCTCTTCCTTTAAAAGAAGACCAACAGTTGCCCTGGGGATCCCCAGATAAGACACAGTTAACCTCTTCGTTGCTTAGTCATAGGCACAGAAGTTCCGTACAAGGCAATGCTTGAAAATTCCCGGGATTTAGATGCAGTGTGATGTGAAGGGATGATTATTTAGTCTACCACACTGAGTGTATCTTAGGTATTTCTAAATCAGCCATCATGCACTTTTGATTTGCGTATTCTGTTTGGACATGTTTCAATTCTTTAACCTGTGATACTTTTCAGACTGAATAATACTATTGAATCAAAAAAAAATGCTATCGAGAATGTAGCTTAATTTCATTAGTGATGATTTCCTGTGTGGTATGTTAAGTACTGTCGTTTTCCTCTTTGAAATGGTGAAATGTGTTGCCCATGAATGAGAGAAGGAATTGAGACACCTCCATCACAACTTGTAAAAACCTGAAGCGGTCCTGTAGCGCCAGTGCCACTACAAGACAGTACACAAACCGGGGACTGGGCTGGAGACTTAAAATCACATAGGCAGAGACACACAGAGAGAGACACGGACACGGGTCATCCTTGATACGAGAATGCCAATGCCCACTGTATTGTGCTCAGGGATTCTTGGCCACGTCCAGCTCTGGAAATCTTTCAGCTGCAGGCCCTCCAGCCTGCCATCAAGGTCTCCTGCTCAGAGCAGCTGTAGGCATAGGTGTTTTGCTCAGTTCACTTCAGCAGGCAAAGGGTCCAGGTAGGCAAAGAAAGTCGGAGGGCCAGAGATCTACAGCTCCCAACAGCAACTCACGCCTGTGTGTTAGGAGATGGAAGTGTGAGATGCACTCGCTATCAAAATCTGCAACCGGAACGAAACGTCATGCTGTGCAAGCCACCTGGCCCAGCTCTGCTCAGATTTTGACCTTGTGCATTAACACAGCAATGCTGCTCACGGCTCAACTTCAGGGCAGGATCTCAAAGACCAGAACAATGCCTACACACAAAATAGATCGTTTTTTATAAGGGCTTAAATGGCGTCTCCCTGACTCTCGACATGAATGGACTGAAGCAGATACGTATTAGCCCAGACATTGTATGTTTCTTTTAAAAGCATGTGGTTATAATTAGAACCACAGCAATATTTACAGAATGCCCCCTCCCAAAAGATTAAAACTTTTATAGCTAAGGTCAGAGAATTCAAACTACTCTTCAGCAGCAGTGCGAGTGAACGTCAGACTCCCCGAATGCTGACAGCCCTTGCTCTCTGCTAGGCTCTGCCACTCTGCACGACTCATCTCCTGCTCATCAGAGCCAGGTGTGATGAGCTCATGGCCAGCTGTGGGAACTAAGACCAACAGCGATGAAGACATGGCCCAGCTACTAAAAGAGACCAAGGGGGCTGGAGAGATGGCTCAGAGGTTAAGAGCACTCACTGCTCTTCCAAAGGTCCTGAGTTCAATTCCCAGCACCCACATGGCAGCTCACAACTTTCTGATGGATGCTGTCATCTCATGTGCAGATGTAAGGGTATACAAAGTATTCATCTACGTAAGTAAAACAATGTAAGAAATGAGACCAAGTTTTTAACTTGGACAGTTTGACTCCGTAGGAAGCGACCATCTCATCCGTGGTGCCTGTATATGTGCATAGACACACACTTGAGAGTTAGACCAACAGTCATTGTGTGATAGCACACACACACACACACACACACACACACACACACACACATATATATGCTCTCAAGCATTAATTCTAGTGTAAATGTTGTCATGGTGGCCAATCGAGCCACAGTTATCAGCTGTCATCGCATTCAAGAGAACCATGACTTGGAGTAAGTAGGTAAAGGGAACAGTGTGTCTATGTGTGCATAGAGAGAGCTAGGCCTGATGACAGAAGCCTCCCACCCTATCTGTTTGGGAGGCTGAAGCAGGAAGATCCTGACAGTTCAAGTGCTTGTTAGGTTCCTGAGTAAGTACAAGGACAGACTGGGCAATCTAGTGAGCCCCTACCTAGCAAGTTCAAGGTCCTAGGTTCAATCACCAGTGTGGGAAAGAATGAAACAGAAGCTGCATAAAAAAGATGGCGCACATCCTAAATATTGCCCCCCCCACAAACTGTCAGGCAAGAACAGCACTGAAAAGATCAAAGGTGCCATCATAGTAAGTAGCCCCAACAATGAGGAACCTGCCTCATAACCTTGCTTGTTCACATAATGCACTGTTCACCTTAAAAACAACAAAATGGAAACAAAACAAAGTCTTTTTTCTTTTGACGACACGTTATTTTTCAACAGGAAGCAGTTCCTCCTTGGTTTGGTCCCTTTGT
This sequence comes from Microtus oregoni, assembly GCF_018167655.1. Taxonomy (NCBI): domain Eukaryota; kingdom Metazoa; phylum Chordata; class Mammalia; order Rodentia; family Cricetidae; genus Microtus; species Microtus oregoni. The sequence continues at coordinate 10,148,318 of NW_024543064.1, read as the reverse complement.
CCTTCTTTCTTTTCCTCCATCCCTCTGCACATCATTCACCCAAGGAAGCAATGACATCTTAATCACATGAGCAACCAAAAGATGTAAATCTTATTTTCTTGATTATCCTTAGATAAACACGAATAAAGTTAGCCAGGTGATGGTGGCACACACCTTTAATGCCAGCACTCAGGAGGCAATGACAGGCAGATCTCTGAGTTCAAGATCAGCCTGGTCTACAGAACAAGTTCCAGGACAACCAGGGCTACACTGAGACACCCTGTCTCAGGAAAAAAAAAAAATGAAGTTCAAAACTAGACATTAGACATCCTGGGGACAAAAGCTGTATTTTCTTGTCCGACAAACACTTGGAACAACACTGTCTCCTAAGAAACCTGCTGCGGCCCCACAATTCAGCTGCTGCTCACAGTAGTGAGACTGAGCTATAAGCAGGGGAAGGAAGTCACCTGTACTGAGTGCCTTCTGTTGACACTGTGTCTTCAGCCTTAACACAGTATTAACTCCTGCAGTTTACGGAAGACGCTGAAGCTGAGCTCGTCATAGCCAGACAGCTGGTATCAAGTCAGAGACCGAGTCAGAGACCAAGTCAAGGAACTGTGTGGCGTCCACTGCTCATGCTGCTTCCAGTCCTCAAGGTGCACCAGGGCTCGGGGGACCAGACACCGTCCCAGCTCTGCAAGAATGGGGAAGCCGGGCTAGAGGACTGGACTGAGAAAAGCAGCTTACAACGTAGTCAGAGCTTAGAACTGCAAAGCCTGCTCTTGCCGGGCCCTTCAGGACTGACTCTCCACACTGTTTGGGGGGGGGGGGGTGGCTTTACGTGTGTATGTGTGTGGTATGTATGTGTCCTTGCATGTGTGAGTTCACGTATGTGCTTGTGGAAGCCAAAGGCTGACATCAGATGTCTTTCTTGATTGCTCTCCACTTTATTAACTAAGGCAGAGTGTCTCACTGAACCGGAAGCTCATAGATCCAGCTAGTCTCGTTAGTTAGAAGGTAACCTTGGGATCCCCTGTCTCAACCTCCAGGGCACTGGAATTTTTGGTGAGCGGCTACCCTCACCCACCACTTCCATGCATGCTGGGGATCCAAACTCTCATTTTTTCAACGTCTACAGCAAGTTCTTTATCCTTTGAGTCATCGTTCCTGCCTGCCACAGGTGTTTTGTTTTATTTTGTTTTGTTTGAGACAGGCTCCTTTTGCCCAAGCTGACCTCGACCTTGCCAAGTGACTGGAGATAACCTTGAGAACTGCTACCACTCCTGCCTCTGCTTCCTGGAATTCTAGGCATGTGCGACCATACCCAAACCCACAGGCAGGCCCTCTCCCCTGCGAAAAATTAAACAGTATTTTTTAAAAAGAAGAAAAAGAGGGCTAGAAAGATGGCTCCGCAGTTTAGAGCACTGGGTTTTCTTTCCAGCACCCACGTGGCAGCTCACAATAACTCTAGTCCCAGGGGATTCAATGCCCTCTTCTGGCCTCTGCAGGGACCTGGCATGCATGTGGTGCACAGACATGCAAGCAGGAAAAATATCCATACACATAAAATACATAAATACATTTTAAAAATAGAATTTTCAAAGGAGAAAAAAAAGAGCAACTTCAAAATGATCAAATAGCAATTCTAGCAACGATAACTTTATTCCATGCCAAACAAGATACAGATGACAGATTCTTCATTTTTCCGTCGCATTCTGTGAGCCGAGCCAAACATGTTAATCAATGAGGTAAGAGGTCCAGCCTTTCCCACACAGCTGCCCCTCAGTAGCCTGCTTAGCTCCTTTCTCAGAAGCTCCAGTGTGCCGGGCTCAAAAGCCTACATGGTTTGTTCCCAAGAACACAATGGGAAGGTTCCATCTCCACGGTCCTCCAAGGCAGAATTAATTCGCTAACCAACCACCACGATGGCATGAATAAAACATATCCACCGGCAACAAAGACAAAGTGAAATGTTTTTCAGCAGGAAAGCGGCAGCAGTGTGGGAGGGAACCGAAGATGAATCAGGTGCAGAAATCCACAGGCTACGCTGAGGTGGCCACACTGGGAGGTGAGTCGGTTAGAAGTCGCACTCTCTGCCTTTGCGGGTGGGGGTGACTGCAGACAGGATGGGCCGTCCTCCTCCGTAGACTACTGCTCATTCCCTACACATTCTCAGCATAAACCATCTCTACACGGGAAATGCAGGGCTGCTTCTTTTGCTGTTCGGCTGAGAGTCTCCCATCACCCTTTCTATTCTGCACCCATAGTTGGTCTTCCTTTAGAAGCCAGCTTCTGGATGAGCGCTTCCTTAGTTGTGTGGCTTCTGGAGAAAACAGCACAGCGCAAAGTCTGTGGGTTAAAACAACACGCACGCTTCCTCAGCAGCCTGAGGGTAAGGGTAGGGTCGGTTTATCCTGAAGGCCCAGGGACATAGCCTGCTGCGCGTCTCTCCGCATTCTGGGTTTGCCTCTGTACTGCCCCCAGCTTGTAGACCATATCCCTTCAGCAGCCTCTGCCTTCACAAGCCTCTTGGGAAGAATACTAGTCACTGTATTTGAGAGTCACCTTAGACCAGGATGGGCTCAACGAATTGCATCTGCAAAGATGCCATTCAAAGGTCACATTCTGAGGTCCCAGAGTATAGGAGTGTTGGAAGACATTACCCAGTCCCGAAGCAGAGCCCACATGGGTCGTTTCCTCTTTCTATAGGTCTCATCACAACCCGTACCTGCAGCTACATGGTACTGCCTCCTGCAGTGCAGCGCCTGAACATGTGTGTTTTATACCCCAAAAGTATCTCAAGCACCATGAGAGAGAAACCAACCATTGGGTTTCAGTGACAGACAGATGTCTTCCTCATAAATACTGTTGAATAAGAAATACAATGCTCTCTTTGGTCATTTAAATATCATCTCTAAAATAGAAATATTAGCCAAGGCCAAGGCTGGGACTCAGTTCAGTGGTAGAATGCTGGTTTAGCTGGAGGCAGGCCCTAGACTCTGTCCTCCACATTGGGAAGACTATGCCTTCAATTCACGTTTCCTCCCTCCTCTGTCCTGCCCAGGGGATCGAAACTCTGATTTCCTCATAAGATCCTTGGACTACGAAGAGAAATATGAATTCTTTTGCACTCATGATAAGAGTGCATTGCATTCCTTTGTCACGAAGGTTGTTTCAACAGTATGAGGCAACCATACAGGTGTCCTAGGCAGGGTGATGACCTGTTAGGGCTTTGAAAGCATTGATATGGGCCTCCGTAAGTCAGCTGCGACTAACTTTAATTGTGAAACTGAATAAGGCATTCTATCTTCAGGATCCATTTTGCAAGGCAGCCCCAGTATCATCATTGACTTGAGAGCAGGCCTGGCCTTTAGGCGGTCCTGGTCAGACAGGCTGCTAACCATTCTACTTGGTACAGGAAAATATCTTCCATATCAAAGGACTATCTGGCTGCAAATACCACAGCTGTTCACAAAGCTGTACTGGATAACTCTGCATTTGATTTTCCAGCCTCACCTTGAGATACGTTTCTCTTTGACTGGAATATGGAGCCCAGGCTCATACAAAAAAAAAAAAATTAAGAAGGGCTATTGTCCACTTTCTATTATTTTTTCCCATCCCAAGAGTTCTTTCAGATTTTTTTCTTAATCCATTCCTGTGGTAGTTTGAATAAGGAATGTTCTCCATGGTCTCAGGCATTTGAAAACTTGGTCCTCAATTGGTGACACTGTCTGAGGAGGTTTAGGAGTTATGTTCTTGTTGGAGGAAGTATGTCACTGGGAACGGTTTGGCTTTGAGGTTAAAAAGCCTCTTGCCACATCTAGTTGAACTCTCTCTGCTTCCTGCTTGGACTTGAGGTGAGTTCACAGCTTCCCACTCCTGTTGCCGTGCCTGCTGCTGGCCACTACGCCTCCCTGCCAGGAGAGACTCATCCTAAAATCAAACGCTCAATCAAACCCTTCAGAAAGTTGCTTTTCTGCCGCCCTTCGTGAAATTTCGATATCACAAACATGCTCGCTTATACACTGTACGAACGTTTCTATACCGAATACTCTAGAATAAGCTAATCTTGTATGTAAGACCACAGTGAGCTTTGGTGAAAATAATCACAGGGAGCTAGGGTGTGGGTCAGGGGTATACCACCTGATTAGTGTGCAGGAAACCCTGGGTTTAATCTCCAGCAAGAGAAAAAAATGATCTGAGCCTGGCGTGGTGGTGCTCGCCTGTAAAATCTCAGCTACTAAGGAGGTTGGGAGGATTATTTGAACTTGGAGTTCAAGGTCAGCCTAGGCAACATAGCAAGACTATTTTTTAATGGTCTATAAAGGAGAAAGGGAGAAATGGAGAGAGAGGATGGAAGGGGGAGAGGGATGGAAGAATACAGAAGAGGAGGGATTTGGGATACAGATAACTAAGTAAGAGTGTTTGAAAAAAAGGCATATAGAAACCTAGCATTTTTGTAGATAGATAATAGATGACTAGATGTTAGATAGATAGATCATATAAACGAGTCTAATTGAGGTAGCCTACTCAGAGGATGATACTCTTCCCAGAAGCCATGGGTTGCTAAATCAAAAGCCCTGGCCCAGGTGTGGGATATCTCTCTTTAAACTGTTAGTCAGCCATGTCCTGGAGACCAAACAATATAAGCTATTGCTCTTACTCTTGATTGTCCACAGGCAATTAATGCTAAAACTCTATTGTAAAAACATCACATACTTGTCATGGGCCATGGAGGCATCGAGCTGATCCTAACCAAGAAGCTTCTTCAATTCTAGATAGATGTCATAGTGACAGAGAGTGCTGTATAGCCTCCGGGTGGGAGCGGAATCAACATTCTTACCTAGCTGAGAATTCCATGTGCTACAATACTGACTGATCTGGTGATATACACCCGTGGGTGCAATAGTGGTATAAATGTTGTGTGTGTGGAGGGGAACCAATCACTCTTCAGTTGGCTGAAGGCCTGATCCATAGAAGGGAACACATGTTTTGCTACTGTAAATCTGGCCAAGAACCCAGGCCTGGGGAGATAATAGGACTATTATTAATAGGGGTGAGACTACTATTATTTTGCTTAATGAGCATATTATCAAACTGCCCTCTAAACTCATCTCTCCATGCCCACAGATTAGTACAGCTCTCAGACCTCGTCAGAGGAGCATCTTTGTGCAGCAGACAGCAGTTAAAGCAGAATCAACTGAAGTACAGAGAATACGTGTCACTCGACCTCAAGTGGCACGGCTATATCACACCCTCTCCCCTCAGGGCTCAGGGACCATCGCGGAAGAGGGTATGGAAATATTGTTAAGAACTATGGATTGAGAAGGACCACAATGAAACGGTGTCTTCCGCTTGCTGCACTCCTGAACCCAGAGCCGCTGTGGCTGCCCGCACAAGACCTGCATGAGAGCAAGCCAGTCAGCGTTCCGGCATAGAGAGGAAAGAGGCTCAGGAGCTCCCACTAGAGCTAAGGGGTTATTGACAGGTGGTGGCTGCTGGGAGAGAGAGAGTCAGTTTTCTTTAGGGGTACGTGTGTACGTGTGTACGTGTGCGTGCACAAGTGTGTGTATGGGGGGATTGGTATGCATGTGTCACCCCAGCATTCAGGAAACAGAGGCAGGTGGATCTCCATGAGTCTGGAAGCCAGCCTGGTCTACATGGCCAGTTCTGAGCCAGTCAGGGCTACTGTTAGACCCTTGTTGCAAAAATCAAAAACATAAATGAGTTAGTCACGTAGGAGTATTGCCATTTTATTTGTCTAAATTGTATCCTTTTGTCTGGTTATTTTTAAGGCTGAGCACATTCAAGTGGCATAGTTTTCTGTTCTAAGATATGTCAGGAGTGTGCTCGGCAAGCCCAAAGAGGCAGCATGCCAAAGGGGCCTCTCAGCACTCAGAAGACTGAAGCTTCACAGCCCAGCACTGCGGTGACTGGATCTAAAAATATCCCCTCACTAAAGCTCCAGTAGGACTGGCGAGGGACAGTCCCTATCTTGGGGTGTCTCATGCAGGAAAATGGCAGGGCAGGCACAGTGCTGGAAGCGCTGGATGCACAGAACACCCGCTATGTATTCTTCTCCAGGAGCAGTTGTCAAAACAATTTACCGGCAAGATTGACAGCTCATTAGCATCCCCTTAGTCACCGGGATGCAGACTGCTTTCCAGCAGACAGACAGAGCAAAGCAGAGGAAGCAGCTGCCCTGGGCCATGAGGCTCAAGCTCCCTCCGCGCCTTCTGCCATGATGAACACTCACAATAGGCATGCCTATGGACTGGGTTTTGAATCCACCGTGGGGCTGTCATCACAAGTCACAGGTCCTCCGCAGCTTCTTATAATTGACGGTGCTGAAATACCACGACTGTCCTCACAGGAGGGCAAACAAACATTTCAGCAGGGACGTCGTCTCCTGTGTGAGATTCCTGAAGAGCGCTGAAGTGTAAAATGGACTCCTGCGCCTCTCTGTAAAGTATTTATTTTAGCCATCATAGACGCTGCTGCTTTGGTCTTTGTTTCTGAGTGGTCGTGGTTTAGGCATTTGGACAACCTTAGTGGTGACGCCTAATATTTCTGGGTCTGTTTTATATTAAGTCTGTAAAATAAAAGGGTTAAAACTAAGCCCCTAAGTTTCCCTCTAGTTCTAAAAAGGTTTGGTTCTGGTTGCATTTGTACACATTTCTCCAGGGCACTTTCACATCTGAGCACTAAGAGCAGCCATAATAGATGAGAGGTATCTTGAAATACAAATAGTTTATGTCTTGGATTCTGAAAAATGCTCTAAAAAAATCAATATTATGGGCTGGAGAGATGGGTCAGCAGGTAAGATTATTGTCACCCTTGCAAAGGACCTGGTGTTCACAGCCCCCTGTAACTCCTGCTCCCGGGGATTTGACTCCCTCTTCTAGCCTCTGCAGGTACTGCATTCCTGTGGTACATATCCGTAATTCAAGCAAACACTCACAAACATACAATAAAATTAAATAAACATCTTCGGAAATAATAAATGTTTTAACCAGTGTCCACCAATAATTCCAGCACTCTAGAAACAAAGTCAGAAAGATTGGAGGCCAGTCTGGGCCACGTTACAAATCTCCATTCTTAATACAAAACAAAATTTCCAAATTCCCCAAATTATTTACATTGTTTTTATGAAATTGTCCACATTTTAAGCAATGACAACTATTTAAGTAAAAAAGTATGCAAGTCATCTCCCATTGCACACAACATACAAAACAAATAAAGAGCGCACTATTGCATAACTTGATGCTTATTCTCTTACATTACTATGGAATTCAATATTTGTGATTAATGGGAGTTTTTTCCAGTGACAAATTCCAAAATCAATACTGTATAAAATATAGACTATATAAATGTATGTATATGAATATATCATAGAAATTACATGATACCAACATATATAAGGCATCGTCTGAAATAACAAAATATATTTAATAAAAAATGTGTGAGTTGTTGTATATAGAAGTCACTATTCTGACCAGGTGTTGTGGTGGTGCACGCCTATGAAATCCCTGTGCTCAGGAGGTTGAGGCAGGAGAACTGTTACAAGTACAAGGCCAGCCTGGGCTACATAATGAGTATTCTGTCCTTCAACTGTGGGTTCCAGGGACTGAACTCAGATCGTCAGGCTTGGTGGCAGGCCCCTTTATCCATGGAGCCATCCTCTGGCCCTCTCCATCTCTCTTTACTGAGCTGCTCGTTAGACGAACATGCCAGGATTGGGTAGAAGGAAAAACTACTTTGTGTCAGGAAACCCGCCTGGAGTTTAGCCTGTCCACATGCATCTGTTCATTTGTCATGGGTTTACAGAGCAACACACAGGGGATGGGAGATGGGAATGTGAGCTGACACACCTGGGTCCTCACAGGACTGGGATTTACGACGAACTTTTGAAGCCACAGTATATCTCGCCTGGAGGTCAAAGCATTCCCGAGTCATCAACCTTGACTTTCAATCACCAGGGAGCTAAGATGATAATACCTGTACAAGTCGCAGGAGTAAATTTCCGTGACCTTGGGTAGGCAGGGACTTTCCGACGTGATAAGCTCAGAAGCAGCTAGAGGGAAAGATGACTTGGATCTTACCAAGTTAAAATCCCAGTAATAAATAAAGCCATCAAGACAGCAAGGCTACCCAATGACAGAAATACTTATAATATATGTCTCTATGGGTCAGGAGAGATGGCTCAGCACTTAAGAGCTCTGGCTGCTCTTCCAGAGAACCCAAGCTCAGTTTGCAGCACCTGCATGGAAGCTCACAGACATCCATAGCTTCAGATACAGAGGATTTTATGCCCTCTTCTGACCTCTACAGGCACCAGGCATGTATGTGGTACACACACATACATTCAACAAAATACTCAAACACATAAAATAATAAACCTAAAAAAAAATTTAAGCTGTGTCTCTGGTAAGTATCTCCTGTCCAGATTATATGAATAATTGTTGCTGAATTTACAATTCAATACCACAAAGAAAAATTGTCTGTTTTTTTAAATTTTGGTTTTTTAAAATTTTATATTTTATATGCATGGTTGTTTTCCCTGCAATATATATATATATATATATATATATATATATATATATATATATATATATGTGTGTGTGTGTGTGTGTGTGTGTGTGTGTGTGTGTATCACATACATGCCATGGAGGTCAGAAGAGAGTGTCAGATCGCATGTAACTATTAAGTCACCATATGAGTGCTAGGAATTGAACCCAGGTCCTCTGGAAGAGCAGCAAATGTTCTTAACCACTGAACCATTTCTCCAGCCCCATTTTTTTGTTATTGTTGTTTGTTGTTTTTAAGGAAAAAAATACTTGAATATACATTCCCCCAAGAAGACATGCAAATCGCCAGTAAGCACATGAAAAGATCCGGAATATTACTTGCTTTTAGGGAAATCCCGATCAAAATCATGAGCTACCACTTCCCACCCACTGGGGAAGCTGTCATCAGTAGGCAGCAATGGCAAATGCTGGCTGGGCCTTGAGATGATCAGGGTGCTTATGTCCCACCGACAGGGATGCCAAGTGAAGCAGCATCTTGGCAAACTGCTTGACAAGTCCTGGAAGAGTCATGCATAGTTACCACGTGGCCCATGCCTAGACACACACCCAAGAGAATCGAGAAAACATGTCCGTACAGACATCCATGCTCAAACATCCAAGACAGCACCATCTATACGAGCCCCAAATGCAAACAGCTCCCAAGCTGGGTTCACCCAAACGGAGTAGCAGTCAGTCATAAAACAGGCAAAACACCCATAGGAGCTTCACTGAGAATGAAGCTTGAAGTCACTGTCCTAGGTGAGAGACGCCCGGTGCGAAAGGCCCCAGATTATTTGACATCATAATTTGCATTGGGAATTAGCAAAACAAATCAACAGAAGCAGAAAGGGGACTGGTGGCTGCCTCTACTGGGGACATAGAACAGGGACATTTGTAGATGGGGTTTCTCTTGGGGTGGATGCAAATGTTCCCCACTTTGGCAATGGTTGCGAAACTGAATAAGCAGGACGGCGCCTAATTGTGTATCTAGAAGGAGCGGTTTTATGGCATATGGCTTATACCTTAGTTTTTTTAAAACACAAAAACAATCAAATCCCAATGATGGAAATCTGCTTGCTTGCATGTCAGCAAAGCACACTCAACCTGTCAGTGAGGTCACCTGGTGACTGAGGACAGAGAGCCATGAGAAAGGGGGTTGGGACTGAAGGATGACTGGATATTTCTGCCAAAGCCAACACACACTTACTTTCCTTTCCCCAAAATCCATGTTGGAAAAGTATTGGGAGGGAGGAAGGATTCGAGGAGCTAGCTCAGTCGTCAAAATACATGAGGGCATGATTCAGATGGCCAGCGCCCATGTAAACACTGCTCAGAGTGCTTCTGTAACCAAGAGCCTTGGACGGTGACATGTAGATCTCTGGGGCTCATTGATTTTAGCCGCTGCATATGCACAGATGGGTGCGCATGTCTACACACACATGCACACCACACACACAAATAAAGTGAAATAAAAATAAATAAAAGAGGGGGAGGGGGCTCAGTGATGGAGAACTGGTCTACCACTCAAATGACCTGGGCTTCATGCCTAGCACAAAAGGAAAACAGGAAAGGAGTGGGGGAAAAATTAAAAGAAAGAAAGAAAGAAGCCAGGCGGTGGTGGCACACGCCTTTAATCCCAGCACTTGGGAGGCAGAGGCAGGTGGATATCTGTGAGTTCGAGACCAGCCTGATCTACAAGAGCTAGTTCCAGGACAGACTCCAAACACCACAGAGAGCCAACCAGCACAGAGATCTGATCTGGGCACCAGGAGATCCATCTCTGGGGTGAGTGAGTTTCTGACCCGCAGCAGCAGCCCAGGACAAGGAACTACTTCCTGCAGGGCCTATACTCCTACATAATGCCTCTCTCTTCCTATCTCACCCAGCGTGCATCCAGAACCCTCCCCACTTCTGCCTCCCTGCCGTCTTTGGGCACATAACAGCACCCAGCTCAGCCTGTCTGGGCGCTGGGATCGAATCCGGAAGGCAGCGGGAATTCCTTTGTTTCAATAACCTGCCTGCAGCAAACAAGGTAGGCGCTTTGTTTATGAGCTACCCAACCAGCACGGAGATATGATCTCGGCACCAGGAGAGCCATCACTGGGGCACCTAAAGAGCCATCACGCGAGAGTGCCATCACTGGGAAGGTACATCAGTGGGCAAGGAGACCTGATCCTGTAAAAGAAGATCCTTAGGGGAGCATTCGGAGGAAGAGATGGGCAGGCGCCAATGCAAGAATTCACCCAACAATCTGAAAAACAACATGAAACCACCAGAACCCAGCGATCTCACAACAGGAAGACATGAACACCTTAATCAAGAAGAAGTAGAAAAAAATGGACTTTATGAAAGTGATTGACTTTCTTAAACAGCATGTAAAAAAAATGCCCTTATAAAAATGGATGAGAAGTATAACAGAAAGTTTGAAGAATTGAATAAAGCAGTGAATGATACCCTTGGAAACCAAGGAAAAACAATCAAACAGATAATGGAAAGAGTTCAAGACTTGAAAACTGAATTGGAGACAAGGAAGAAAAAACAAACAGAGGGCCGGCTGGACATGGATAATCTAGGTAAACACATAGAGACTACAGAAACAAGCATAACCAGCAGAATACAAGAGTTAGAAGAAAGAATCTCAGATTCTGAAGATAACATAGAGAAAATAAACGCACTGATCAAAGATAACAGCAAGTCCAACAAACTCTCATCACAAAACATTCAGGAAATCTGGGACACAATAAAAAGACCAAACCTAAGAATAATAGGAGTAGAAGAAGGAGAAGTGCAGCTCAACGGTCCAGAAAATATATTTAATAAAATTATAGAAGAAAACTTTCCCAACATAAAGAAAGATGTACCTATGAAGGTTCAAGAAGAATACAGAACACCGAATAGGCTGGATAAAAAAAAAAAAATCCCCTTGCCATATAATAGTCAAAACACAAAGCATACAGAATAAAGAAAGAATATTAAGAGCTGCAAAGGAAAAAGGCCAAGTTACTTATAAAGGTAAACCTATCAGACTTACACCTGACTTCTCTATGGAAACCACAAAAGCCAGAAGGTCCTGGATAGATGTTCTGCAGAAATTAAGAGACCATGGATGCAAGCCCAGACTACTATACCCAGACAAGCTTTCGTTCACTATAAATGGAGAAAACAAAATTTTCCAGGATAAACAAATTTAAACAATACGTAGCCACAAATCCAGCCATACAGAAAGTAATAGAAGGAAAATCACTAACCAAGGAGTCCAACAATGACCACAATAACTCAGACATCTAGAGACCCTTCACCAGTGCAACTCAAAGAAGGGAAACACACAAACTCTACTATTAAAAAAGTGACCAGCCAGGCGGTGGTGGCGCACGCCTTTAATCCCAGCACTTGGGAGGCAGAGGCAGGAGGATCTCTGTGAGTTCGAGGCCAGCCTGGTCTACAAAGGGAGTTCCAGGACAGGCTCCAAAACTACAGAGAAACCCTGTCTCAAAAAACCAAAAAAATAAAAATAAAAATAAAAATAATAAAAAAGTGACAGGAGTTAACAACCACTGGTCATTAATATCACTTAATGTCAATGGACTCAACTCACCTATAAAAAGGCATAGGCTAAGAGATTGGAGACGAAAACAGGATCCAACATTCTGCTGTTTGCAAGAAACACACCTCAACCACAAAGACAGGCACCTACTCAGAGTAAAGGGCTGGGAAAAGGCTTATCAAGCAAATGGACCTAAGAAACAAGCAGGTGTGGCCATACTAATTTCTAACAAAGTTGACTTCAAACTTAAATCAATCAGAAGAGATGGAGAGGGACATTTTATACTCATAACACGATCAGGATGAAGTCTCAATCCTGAATATCTATGCTCCTAATATAAAAGCACCCATGTACGTAAAAGAAACATTACTAAAAATTAAGGCAGCCATCAAACCGCACACACTAATAGTAGGAGACTTCAACACTCCTCTCTCACCAATGGACAGGTCAATCAGACAGAAACCTAATAGAGAAATAAGAATTAATGGAGGTAATGAATCAAATGGACTTAACAGACTTCTATAGAACATTCCACCCAAATAGGAAAGAATATACCTTCTTCTCTGCAGCTCATGGAACCTTCTCGAAAATTGACCACATACTCAGTAACAAAGCAAACCTCCACAGTTACAAAAAAAAAATATTAGTAACCACCTGTGTCTTATCAGATCACCATGGATTAAAGTTAGAATTCAACAACAATGCTACCCCCAGAAAGCCTACAAACTCATGGAAACTGAACAGTCAACTACTGAACCACACCTGGATCAAAGAAGAAATAAAGAAAGAAATTAAAGTCTTCCTTGAATTCAATGAAAATAAAGAAACAACACACTCAAACCTATGGGACACTATGAAAGCATAGCACTAAGTGCCTACTTAAAGAAAACAGAGAAAGCACACTTTGGAGACTTAACAGCCCACCTGAAAGCTCTAGAAAAAAAGAAGCAGACTCACCTAGGAGGAGTAGAAGACTGGAAATATCAAACTCAGGGCTGAAATCAATAAAATAGAAACACAGAAAACAATTCAAAGAATCAATGAAACAAAAAGCTGGTTCCTGAAGAAAATCAACAAGATTGATAAACCCCTATCCAAACTAATCAAACGGCAGAGAGAGAACACGCAAATTAATAAGATCAGAAATGAAAAGGGGGACATAACCACAGACACAGAGGAAATTCAGAGAATCATTAGATCTTACTACAAAAGCCTGTATGCCACAAAACTGGAAAATGTAAAAGAAATGGACACTTTTTTAGATAAATACCATATACCAAAGTTAAGCCAGGAACAGGTGAACGATCTAAATAGACCTGTTAGTCGCAAAGAATTAGAAACTGTTATCAAAAACCTCCCTACCAAAAAAAGCCCAGGACCAGATGGTTTCAATGCAGAATTCTACCAGAACTTCGAAGAAGACCTAATACCTATACTCCTTAATGTATTTCACAATATAGAAACAGAAGAGTCATTGCCAAATTCCTTTTATGAAGCTACAGTTACTCTGATACCAAAACCGCACAAAGACTCAACCAAGAAAGAGAATTAAAGGCCAATCTCACTCATGAACATCGACGCAAAAATCTTCAACAAAATACTGGCAAACCGAATCCAAGAACACATTAGAAAAATTATCCATTATGATCAAGTAGGCTTCATCCCAGAGATGCAGGGCTGGTTCAACGTACGAAAATCTATCAATGGGGCTGGAGAGATGGCTCAGCGGTTAAGAGCACTGACTGCTCTTCCAGAGGACCCGGGTTCGATTCCCAGCACCCACATGGCAGCTCACAACTGTCTGAAAATGCAGTTCCATGAGATCTGACACCTTCACGCCAACAAACATAATAAAGTTAAGTAAATAAAAATAAAAAAAAGAAAATCTATCAATGTAATCCTTCATATAAATAAACTGAAAGAAAAAAACCATATGATCATTTCATTAGATGCTGAAAAAGCATTCGACAAAATTCAACACCCATTTATGATAAAAGTATTGGAGAGATTAGGGATACAAGGGTCATACCTAAATATAATAAAAGCTATTTACAGCAAGCCAACAGCTAACATCAAATTAAACGGAGAGAAACTCAAAGCCATCCCACTAAAATCAGGAACACGACAGGGCTGTCCACTCTCTCCATACCTCTTCAATATAGTGCTTGAAGTTTTAGCAATAGCAATAAGACAACATAAGGGGATCAAGGGGATTCGAATTGGAAAGGAAGAAGTTAAACTTTCATTATTTGCAGATGATATGATAGTGTACATAAGCGACCCCAAAAACTCCACCAAAGAACTCCTACATCTGATAAACACCTTTAGTAATGTGGCAGGATACAAGATCAACTCCAAAAAATCAGTCGCCCTCCTATACACAAAGGATATGGAAGCAGAGAGGGAAATCAGAGAAGCATCATCTTTCACGATAGCCACAAACAGCATAAAATATCTTGGGGTAACTCTAACCAAGGAAGTGAAAGATCTATTTGACAAGAACTATAAGGCATTGAAGAAAGAAATTGAAGAGGATACCAGAAAATGGAAGGATCTTTCTTGCTCTTGGATTGGGAGGATCAACATAATAAAAATGGCAATTCTACCAAAGGCAATTTATACATTCAATGCCATCCCCATCAAGGTCCCATCAAAATTCTTCACAGATCTTGAGAGGACAATAATCAACTTTATATGGAAAAACAAAAAACCCAGGATAGCCAAAACAATCTTATACAATAAAGGATCATCTGGAGGCATTACCATCCCTGACTTCAAACTCTATTACAGAGCTACAGTAATGAAAACAGTGTGGTGCTGGCATAAAAACAGAGAAGTCGACCAATGGAATCATATAGAAGACCCAAATTTTAACCCACAAATCTATGAACACCTCATTTTTGATAAAGGAGCTAAAAGCATACAATGGAAGAAAGAAAGCATCTTCACCAAATGGTGCTGGCACAACTGGATGTCAACCTGTAGAAGAATGAAAATAGACCCATATCTATCACCATGCACAAAACTCAAGTCCAAATGGATCAAAGACCTCAATATCAATCTGAACACACTGAACCTGATAGAAGAGAAAGTGGGAAGTACACTACAACAGATGGGCACAGGAGATTGCTTCCTATGTATAACCCCAGCAGCACAGACATTAAGGGAAACATTGAATAAATGGGACCTCCTGAAACTGAGAAGCTTCTGTAAAGCAAAGGACACTGTCACTAAGACAAAAAGGCAACCTACTGACTGGGAGCAGATCATCACCAACCCTGCAACAGACAAAGGTCTGATCTCCAAAATATATAAAGAACTCAAGAAACTAGACTTTAAAATGCTAATTAACCCAATTAAAAAATGGGGCACGGAACTGAACAGAGAATTCTCAACAGAAGAAGTTTAAATGGCCAAAAGACACTTAAGATCATGCTCAACTTCCTTAGCGATTAGGGAAATGCAAATCAAGACAACTTTAAGATACCATCTTGCACCTGTCAGAATGGCTAAAATCAAAAACTCCAATGATAGCCTTTGCTGGAGAGGTTGCGGAGGAAGGGGTACCCTCATCCATTGCTGGTAGGAATGCAAACTTGTGCAACCACTTTGGAAATCAGTGTGGCGGTTTCTCAGGAAATTCGGGATCAACCTATCCCTGGACCCAGCAATACCACTCTTGGGAATATACCCAAGAGATACCCTATCATATGACAAAAGTATTTGTTCAACTATGTTCATAGCAGCATTATTTGTTATAGCCAGAACCTGGAAACAACCTAGATGTCCTTCAATAGAAGAATGGATGAAGAAAGTGTGGAATATATACATATTAGAGTACTACTCAGCCGTAAAAAACAATGACTTCTCAAATTTTGCATGCAAATGGATGGAAATAGAAAACACTATCCTGAGTGAGGTATCCCAGACCCAAAAAGAGGAACATGGGATGTACTCACTCATAATTGGTTTCTAGCCACAAATAATGGTCATTGAGTCTATAATCTGTGATCCTAAAGAAGCTAAATAAGAAGGTGAACCCAAAGAAAAACATATAGTTGTTATCCTGGGTATGGGAAGTAGACAAGATTGCTGGGCAAAAAATTGGGAACTTGGGGGTGGGGTAGGATGGGGGTAAGGGGATATGGGAAGAGAAAAGTAAGAAGGGGAGAATGGGGGGAACTTGGGGAAACGGGATGATTGGGAGAAAGGAAGGTTGAATAGAGGAGCAGGGAATCACATAACTTAATTAAGGGAGCCATCTTAGGGTTGGCAAGAGGCTTGAACCTAGAGAGGCTCCCAGGTGCCCAGGGCGATGTCCCCAGTTAGCTCCTTGGGCAGCTGAGGATAGGGAACCTGAAATGACCCTATCCTATAGCCATACTGATGAATATCTTGCATATCACCATAGAACCTTCATCGGGCGATGGATGGAGATAGAGACAGAGACCCACACTGGAGCATCAGACTGAGCTCCCAAGGTCCCAATGAAGAGCAGAAGGAGGGAGAACATGAGCAAGGAAGTCAGGACCACGAGGGGTGCACCCACCCACTGAGACAGTGGGGCTGATCTATTGGGAGCTCACCAAGGCCAGCTGGACTGTGACTGAAAAAGCATGGGATAAAACCTGACTCTTTGAACATGGCGGACAATGAGGGCTGATGAGAAGTCAAAGACAATGGCACTGGGTTTTGATCCTACTTCATGTTCTGGTTTTGTGGGAGCCTAGCCAGGATGGATGTTCACCTTCCTAGACCTGGATGGAGGGGGGAGGACCTTGGACTCTCCACAGGGCAGGGAACCCTGACTGCTCTTTGGACTGGAGAGGGAAGGGGAGAGGAGTGGGGGGAGGAGGAGAGGAGTGGAAGTAGGGGGAGGGAAATGGGAGGCTGGGAGGAGGCGGGAATTTCTTTTTTTTTCTTTAGAATTTAATTATTTAATCAAATTAAATAAAGATAAAATATACACAGAGAAACCCTGTCTCGAAAAAGCAAAAAAAGAAAGAAAGAAAGAAAGAAAGAAAGGAGGGAGGGAGGGAGGAAATGAGGGAGGGGGAGAAGAAGAATGGAAAAGAAGAAGGGGGATTTCTACACATGAACAAAATCTCAGCAGCAAAGGTAGATGTCTTCTGGGGATGCTACTAGGCCCAGCTGTGGGAATATCCCCCAGTCTAGCCTGAGAAGGAACTGGATGCCACTGTGGAGAACTAGGCTGGAGGAGGGAGCTCAGCCTCTCTGGTCCTGTTTCTTTCCTGGGTGACATTATGGCACTATTGTCACCTATTTTACTTAGAAAATCCAAGGTCACTGCCTTCTAAATGTACCACAGATCTTATGGGACTAAGGGACTGTTTGGAAGATATTAGGAGTCCTGGCTGTCTCTCGTTCCCTCATACCTATGCGTGTCTGGGTCTCCTGCCTCCTCTCCAGACGCAGAGAATGGAATATGTGCTGGACTCCAAGGCCTCAGCAGGTACTGAGAGTAGCAGGTGGGGAGGATGAGACTGATGAGTCAAGAGATGTCCTTAGAAATGCTCAAGATGGCCGGGCGGTGGTGGCGCACGCCTTTAATCCCAGCACTTGGGAGGCAGAGGCAGGCGGATCTCTGTGAGTTCGAGACCAGCCTGGTCTACAAGAGCTAGTTCCAGGACAGACTCCAAAACCACAGAGAAACCCTGTCTCGAAAAAACCAAAAAAAAAAAAAAAAAAAAAAAAGAAATGCTCAAGATGAAGAAGGATGTGGTGGAGAGAGAACACACCCAGGTAATGGACAGGAGAGATGGCTCAGTGGTTAAGCACACTGGCTATTCTTCCAGAGGACCGTGTTCAATTCCCCACGCCCACAAGGCGGCTCACAACATTCTGTAACTCCAGTTCCTGAGATCTAACTCTGTCCTCTGACTTCTGAAGTCTACAGGAACACACAGAATACAGAAGTATGTGTAGGCAAAATACCCATTCATGTAAAATAAGAGTAATAAATAAAGCTTTGAAAACAGACCCCAGAAAACTATATAGCAAAGATTTTTAAAATGTTTACATAAATGTGACCACAAAAATATGCATATGTTTTATATAGTCTATATTATAATGCACATATGTATTATGCATGTGTGTATACATAGAAGCGGGAAGAGAGAAAGAATGCTAACAAAAACCAGAGTTCACCATCTTTTTTGCACATTTTTGAGAACATATGGAAAAAATACTTTCAAGTTATACCATAAATGGGGCCATAAAATAAGTCTCAGTAAATTCCAAAGGTACAGGATCTTAGCCACGCAGGCCTTGTTCCTTATCGCAAATGCAATAAAATTAGAACTTAATAACAAAGGCAGAACACAAAGACCATCAGGCACCAGATACACCAAAGAGTACTGAACAGAAAGCCACATTTTGAAGGAGATCCAAAGAGGAAATGAAGGCATTCTTAGGGCACAGTGATGTGTTTACTTGTCTGTGGTACTGAGAATTCAGCATGAGCCCCTGGCATTATGGCTGGCATTGTGCCCCAGGGGCTTCCATGCCCAGGCAGGGTCAGGGATGGAGTCACTGGGATGGTTTTAAACGCTGAAGTTTTTTGCGAGTTGGCTCGCTCTATCTATCCCTCAATTTGCCCAGCTCGGCTTTGAACTCTTGATGCCGTGTTTTCTGTTGTTTGTTTGTAAGACAGGGTCTCATTATTTAACTCTGACTGCCCTGGAGCTCACTATGTAGACCAGGCTGGCCTAAAACTCAGAGATCTTCTTGCTTCCCAAGCGCAGGGATAAGAGGCATCCACCACTACGCCTGCCCCGTTACCATTCTTGCTGACATAGACTGTAAATTAGGAATGTCTAGGTTATTGCGTGAAGTAGCTGAGGGGTGTGTGTTGGGGGGTGCGGGTGCTTCCACCCATGTATGAAAATGTGGACACCAGATGTTAATATGAGGTGTCTTTCTCTGTCTCTCTCCACCCTTTCTAATGTTTTTCTTGTTTTCTGTTTTGTTTCATTTTGGTTTCAGTTTTTTATTTTGTTTTGTGGCAGGCTCTCACTATATAACTCTGGCTGCCCTGGAACCCATTCTGTAGACCAACCTGGCCTGGAACTCACAGAGATTCACCTGCCTCTACCTCCCAAGTACTTGTATTAAATGCATGTGCCACCATTCCTAGCTTTCATACACACACACACACACACACACACACTACATACATATATATGCACATACACATACATCATACATACATATATATACATATACCATACACACATATAAGTGTGTATATTGCGTATATACATTCATATATACATCTATATAGGGGCAGGGTCTTATTATGGAGAGTACTAGGATTAAAGTGTATGCCATCACATCTGACTCTGTCTTATTTTTTGAGACAGGTTCCCTCACAGAACTCGGAGCTTACCAATTTAACTAGACTGTAGAGTCAGTGAATCCCAGAGATCCTCTTATCTCTATGCCCAAACTCCCAGCCCTGGGCTGACAGATGTGCACTGTGCCTGACTTGGTTGTGGATTATTCTGGGATCTGATTCAGTTCTTCGCCTGCACAGCAAGTGCTTTACCCACTGAGCCGTCTCCCCAGCCCTGGATGAGTGCTTTCACCAGGCATTACTCCTCTCTGCCCTCGATAAGAGCATCCTAGACATTGGGAGGAAACTTACCCTCTGCTTACAAACTGTATGGTCTCGGCAGATGCCACCACTAGCTTAAGGAGTGGCTACAGATCCAGGCCAACCGAAGGAAACAATTGCTTCCAAAGCACCATGGCTGCTTTCATTGTGGGATATGGATGGTGATCAATCTGTCCATAGTGAGATTCTTGCAGTGTTTGTTGTGGTTGTAGGGTGAAATCTGGGACACACGCTGGACAAGGTGTCTTCTAGCTGCCTATACTCCCAGCCCTTTCTTTTTTGAGGCAAGGTCTCTCAGTGTAGCCAAGGAAGGCTGTGACATCTCAGTCCCCCTGCCTCAGCCTCCCTAGTGCTGGGATGATAGGTATGTGCTGCCGTGCTCAACTTATTTCTTTAACTAATGCTCTCTGTTCTTTTGAGAGTAGGGGAAGAGATACAGAGATGTGTGAAATAGTTACCTTTGCTTCTTTGTAAACAGAAAGGTCTAAAGGAAAGACAACAAACTAAACAATAGTCACAGTGGGGCTCAGGATCAACAACCAAAACATTCTGAACAAACAGAAACCAGGGACCCAAGAGAGAAAGGAGAAAACTTTAATATTTACCATTTTACTTATGCATGTTTGTATACGCCACATGTGTGCAGATATTCACAGAAGCCAGGAGAAGGTGTCAAATCCCCAGAGCTGGAGTTACAGCTAGTTGTAAGTCTTATGTCATGGGTCCTGGCATCCAAACTCAGGTCCAGTGCATGCTCTTAACCACTGAGCCATCTCTCCAGCTCCAGTTTCTTAATGATACCATATAGGTACATAGATCCAGCCATGCCTGAAGTTAGATGTATACTTGAACTTTCTGCTTCTGGAACTCAATAAGTACCTTTTTAAAAATTAAGGGGCTGCGGTGATGGCTCGGGGGGGGGGGGATATTTCCTGTGTAAATATGGCACGAGTTCAACTGCCCAGAATCCATATAAAATCCAACACAGTAGTGAAGGAGAACGTAAATAAAGTAATCCCACACTAGCTCAGAATTGAGTATAATAAAGGGGTTCTTTATTTAGGGGGACTCACAAGTCACAATCCTCTGCACAAAAGGGGAACAGGAACCAAATCCAGCATCTAGGCCAGGGAGGGGAGAGAGAGAGCATGCATGTGCATGCTAGAGAGAGGTGGGCCTGTACCTTTTGCTACCCAAGGCCACGCTCAACCTGGTCCAGCTTCTCAAAGGTCATTGGCTGAAGGAGGTTCCCCATCACAGCAGTGCAAACTTCCTCAGTTCCCGTGCATTCCTGGGGAGATGGGAGGCAAATATGAGAGGCTCTTCAGAAACCTACGGGTCAGCTAGCCTAGCACTGAAGTGGCAAAGAGACCCTGTCTCAAAGAAGGTAGAAAAGTGGGGACTAATACCCGGAGGTTGTCCTCTGACCTACATGCACACTGTAGCAATGTGTGCCTGCATATGTGAACAAGCACACATACATGCATGCATGCACATGCACACAGACACACATACACTTACTTGCCCCCAAAATTAAGTTTTTTCAGGTTTATAACTTGAAATAGAAAGTCCTAGTCAATATAGCAGAAATTAAAAAAACAAACACAACACATGCAAACAAACAAAACACAGTTGGAAGCTGGGTACAGTGTCATCTTAAGCACTAGGCAGAGGCAGAGGATTAAGATGCCAGGCCAGGGCTGGAGAGGTGCTCAGTGATTAAGAGCTTGCAGAGGTCTCAGGTTCAATTCCCAACCCCCACAGGGTGGCTCACAACCATTTGTAGTTTCAGTCCCAAGAGATAATACCCTCTTCTGGCCTATTATGGCACTGGGCACACACTATGGTATACATACATACATACACACATACATACATACATACATACATACATACATACGTGGAGGCAAAACACCCATACACGAAAGTAAAAGAATTCCAGGACAACATGGAACATAATTAGAGGTGTGACACTGTGGGTGGGTTTTGAGCATTCAAAATTCCAGACCTCAGTTTCTCTCTCTCTCTGTCTCTCTCTCTCTGTGTCTCTCTGTCTGTCTCTCTCTCTCTGTCTCTCTCTCTGTGTCTCTCTCTCTGTCTGTCTCTCTCTCTCTCTGTCTCTCTCTCTGTCTCTCTCTCTGTCTCTCTCTGTCTCTGTCTCTCTCTCTGCCTCATGGTTGTTCCCTGAACATGCAGACTCTCAACTACTACTTTGGTGCCATGCTTGCCTGCTGCTGCCCTGCTCCCGGCCACGATGGTCGTGGACTCCACTACCCTCTGGAACTCTGAGCCCCATATTAAATGATTTCTTTCTTTGCCTACTTTTACTTCTTTTCTTTCTTTCTTTCTTTCTTTATTATGTATACAATATTCTGTCTGTGTGTATGTCTGCAGGCCAGAAGAGGACACCAGACCTCATTACAGATGGTTGTGAGCCACCATGTGGTTGCTGGGAATTGAACTCAGCTTAACCACTGAGCCATCTCTCCAGCCCTACTTCTTTTATTGAAAAAATTTTCCATACGACGCATTCTGATATTTCCTCCTCCCTCTTCCCTGTGCTCCTCACAGTTTCTCCCCACCTTCCCACCCATCCGTACCCCCTTCTGCCTCTCATTAGAAAACAAACAGACATTGAATAATAACAAAATAAGAAAAAACAAAACATCAGAATGGGAGAAAACAGATAAACAGAAGGAAAAGAGCCCAAGAAAAGGCACAAGAAACAGCTACGGGTGCAGACACACTTGTTTGCACATTCAGGAATCCAGTAAAAGTACAAAGCTGGTGGTCATTATATACATACACATACACTCTCACACACACAATACCTGTAGTGTAAAAATAGATCAAAAATAAATTAAATAAAATAAAAATGAAAAAAATTCTAAAGCCCTGATACGATATTATTAGACAAGGCACCACCAAAATACTGCCCAATTCATTATCTGCTGGCCACCTACAGCTGGGCCTACCCTTAAGAGTAGTTCATTTCCCAATGAGACTGCCTTGCAGAAAATTAACTCTTCATTTTCAAGAGGTTATCAATTGGAGATAGCTTCTGGGTTAGGAATAGGGCCTTGTGTCCACTTCTCCTTTTTCTTTTTTTTCTTTTTCTTTTCTTTTTTTTTTTTTCCTGTCTGATCTGGACTCCATTGTGTAAGCAAGGCTAACCTCAGACTCACAAAGATCCACCTGCCTCTGCCTCCCAAGTGCTGGAATTAAAGGCGTGAGGCACCACGCCCTGCTAAACGCTTTCTTTGCGTAAGTCGCCTAGGTCACGGTGTTCCGTCGCAGCCGAAGAAAAGTAACTTGGAATCGGGAACATGTGAGGTCAGTCCCAGCTGGCTATTCACCCCACCCCGCCTGCCTCGTGGCCGTGTCTTTACATCTCCGCAGAGAATTGCCCCAAACTCTCTTTTATTTAAGCACTCTTGGTTCCAATCCATCTTCCCTTACAAGTCAGCTGCATACAGCCCTTTAAAACCTGCAAAAGATTCGGCACCTTCCAAGTCTGACACGGTTTGTGACCTCGGGCTCCTTACCAGTGTTCTCACGTCTCGAGGTCTCTGTGAAGACCAAGATTAAGACACCAAACTGGTAGGATATGACGATGGACCCCAGAATGGACGGCCAGGGTCAGCACTGCCTTGTTTTTGTTTTCGATTTTTAGCCACAGAAATAACATTCATTTAATCCTTTCTCCTCCTCTTCCTCCCTCCCGCACTGCCTTTCTTCCTCCTTCTAGGCACAAACAGTCGCTGACAGTCTTTTTTTTTTTTTTTTTTTTTTGGTTTTTCGAGACAGGGTTCCTCTGTGGCTTTGGAGCCTGTCCTGGAACTAGCTCTGTAGACCAGGCTGGTCTCGAGAACTCACAGCACTCGGGAGGCAGAGGCAGGCGCTGACAGTCTTTTTAACTTGATCCTTGCTAATCTGAAGCAGTCTAAGAGTGATGCTGTCTGTGTGGAAGATGGAGCCCCCTCGTGGTCATGTAGGACAATTACAGTTAATTTCTTTTTTGCTTGTTTTTGGATGTTTTGTTTTTGTTTTTAAGATGCTGACGTGTTAGAGTTCAGGTGAGGTGACAAGAGATGGATTACCGAGGTTGCCTTTGAGGCGGTGAGATATTTGTCTGTCTGCAGAGAGCTGAAGGATTACCTGGGACCACGACTTTCAGTGCTAAAGACAGAAGATTCTGTGACAAGTGGGGGGGGGGGGGGGGGGAGGGATGAGCAGGTCCCTCGCGGTTTATCTTACTCGCTATGGCACTGTGTACAGAGACCAGGTATTTGAGAGTGAAGCACGGGGCTATAACGTTTTAGACGCAAGCACGAATTGAGAAAAGCCTGAAGGGTGGTGGAATTGAGAAAAGGCTGAAGGGGTGGTTGAATTTCCTGACAGGACCTGGCATGGGTTACGGGTAGGGGGCAGGTTTGGGGGAGCCACAAATGAAAGAACTGGGATAGGCAGGGGCGTGGAAGGGGAAAGGGAGAGGCAGGGAGAGCCAGGTAGAGCCAGGTGGGGAATCCTGAAGGCTGAAGAGGGTGGAATACTGTGGAGGCCCCAAAACGTGAGCCTGTTTCCACGTGGACCAAAGGTCGGAGAGTTGGAACTTACCTCCAGCCCTTCAAGGTTATTGCGCCCCTACCGCAAAGGCCTCCGCGGGTTTAGACCAGAGAGTTCTGCTCTCTCAAGGTTCTCGTCAACGGGTGTGGCTAATAGCCAGAACTCGTATTTCAGGAATAGAGTATAGATGTGTTCTATTTCAAACAAAAGGCTAAGGATCAGACTAAGGGTCCAGTTCCATTTTATGGAGATAACTTTGGATTCCACTGAGGGAGTGGTTTGCCTACAGAATGCTTTGGTGTGAATGTGATTTGTTTTGGTCTAGCAAACAAAATTAACTGTGAATGTTGCCAGTGACCTTCAATTGGTCTGTTCGTTTCCTTGTCTCCTGTTAATGCAGTCTTTTGTCTTACTCCTATCTTTTGAGGTCAGGGGAATTTTTTTTTTTTTTTTTTTTTTTTTGGTTTTTCGAGACAGGATTTCTCTGTGGTTTTGGAGCCTGTCCTGGAACTAGCTCTTGTAGACCAGGCTGGTCTCGAACTCACAGAGATCCGCCTGCCTCTGCCTCCCGAGTGCTGGGATTAAAGGCGTGCGCCACCACCGCCCGGCCTAGGTCAGGGGAATTTTAAGCAGTTGGAAATTAAATGTGGACAAATTCCAGTACTCACTGGAACTCCCTCCCTATACTATCTTTCTGTTTTATTATTTTCATTTGCGTCTTCGTATTCTTTCCTATTTCCTCAATCCCCACACCTCTACCCTGGCGAGAGGTAATTTTGTCGAGGCTGGTCCCTGACAGAATATCAAGACATTGCTATACATACACACCCTCCTTGAAGGTTGTATGGAGTAAGGCTGAGTTTTATTGAATACAAAGTTTTTTCCAGGGCTAGAGAGATGGCCCAGTGATAAAAAGAACATACTGCTTTTGCGGAAGATCCAGCATCTATGGACTGGATGGCTTCTCCTGGCCTCTGTGGGCACTGCATGCACATATACATGCACATACATAATGTAAAATTAAAAATGAAGTCGGGTGTGGTGACACATGCCTTTAGTCCCAGCACTCAGGAGGCAGAGGCAGGCGGATCTCTGTGAGTTCGAGGCCAGCCTAGTCTAGAAGAACTAGTTCCAGGACAGGAACCAAAAAAGCTACGGAGGAACCCTGTCTCGAAGAATCAAAAAATAAATAAATAAATAAAATGAAGCCGGGTGTGGTGGCACATGCCTTTAGTCCCAGCACTCGCGAGGCAGAGGCAAGTGGGTCTCTGAGTTTGAGGCCAGCCTGGTCTACAGAGAATTCCAAGACAGTTGGGGTTACACAGAGAAACCCGGTCTCAAAAAAATCAAATAAATATTATTTATTTTTTATGCACACTAGTGTTTTGCCTGCATGCTCATTTAGAAGAGGGTGTTGAATTCCCTAGGACTGGAGTTACAGATGGTTGTGAATTATGGCGCAGGCATTGGAAGCTGAACCTGGGTCCTATGAAAGAATAGCAAGTGCTCTTAACCACTGAGCCATCTCTCCAGGCCCTAAGGTAATAAATTTTTTTTTTTTTTTGGTTTTTTCGAGTCTGTGGCTTTGGAGCCTGTCCTGAAACTAGCTCTGTAGACCAGGCTGGTCTCGAACTCACAGAGATCCGCCTGCCTCTGCCTCCCAAGTGCTGGGATTAAAGGCGTGCGCCACTATCGCCCGGCCGGTAATAAAAATTTTAAAGAGTTTTATATTCCTTTCTCTACTCACCCCCACCCTTGACTGTCCTCCCAGGACTTTGGCCACTCTCAGAGCTGCTGCTGGCGTTTGAGCTGCTAGCATCCTTCAACATTTAAACAAATAGTATTACATGTATTTATTTGTGTGTGTGTGTGTGTGTGCACAAACACGCATGTGTGCATGAATGTAGGAGTCAGAGCACAGCTTTCAAGACTTCATTTTTTCCTTCTGTTGTGTGAGTCCCAGGGATTAACACTCAGGTCACAGGGCTTGGCAGCAAGAACTGCTACCCCCTGAGCCACTTCACATTTCTCCATCGGTGTTTTAAGCAAAGATGTGTGTGTTCAGAACTGTGGGCAGAAATTCCCTGCCTGAGAAGAGGTTGGGAAACAGACCTAAGCTCCTCCTGTGCCCAGTGCCTTCTCTTGTTTTTGTTGTTTTCTCCTCCTGGCAAGTGACATCCTCATTACTTCCTGCCACTAGCTGGTGCTAGGACTCCATGTAGCAAGCACACAGGGACACCATACCAACCGTGATCATCAGTCACCCAGAGTTGAGTTCCCTGTGTTGGATGAGATGCCCTGATGTCTAGTCCACTGTCCTGATGATCAACGCAGAGGCAGCCCCTTCTGTCCTCCCCGCCTGTAGTGATTGTCCTGAAACTTGCTCTGTGAATCAGGTTGGCCTTGAACTCACAGAGATCTGCTCATCCCAGACTCCTAAGTGCTGGGATTAAAGGTGTATACCGCCACAAGGCTCCTCTCATTTAATTTTCTAATGCTATGGATGGTGTTAATGAATCCTTAAAAAGTGTAAATCAACTTTGGTATTCTTGGTATATATATAATGTGACTGTCATATTATATCCATTTTATATGACATCGAATTTGGGGTTTTGTTATTTCTTGTTTGTTTTTTAGGATTTTTGGAACCCAAATGAGATTGGCTGCTCCTCTCCTCTCTTCCCCTCCCCTCCTTTCCCCTCCCCTCCCCTCCTCTCTTCTCCTTCCCACCATTCCCCTCCCCTCCCTCTCTCTTTCCTTCTTTCCTTCTTTCCCTCCTTCCCTCTCTTCTATCTTATATTTTTTAAGTCCAGGTGTTATGCTCAGGCTGACCTTTAACTTGTTATATAACCAAGGATGACCTTGAACTTTTGATCATCCTGCTTCCATCTCCCTAATGCTGAAATAACAAGTGTGCATCACTCTTCCTAGTCTGGGTTCTGGGAGCTAGGCAAGCACCCTACCTGCTCAGCCTTATCATCAGCCCAGAGATTTTGTTCTTTGATGGTTTATTTGGCTATGGGTCAGGGTTACGCCTTCAGGAAACAGCTGGACACTTGTCATTTTCTGTGACAGTGTGTGTGAGAGAGAATACTTGATGACCATCTCCAGTAAAGTCAATGGAGTCTGGGTTTATGTTATTTCTATTACCAATTCGGTTTCTTTGATGGTGGCAGAAATTGTCAGTTATACTACTGCTTCTCAAATTGATTTTGCCAGCTAATTTTTCCCCTGAAGGATTTGTCCATTCTATTCAAGTTTTCAAATTCCTTGTCAGAGTCATTCGTCATGTCTGACCGTGATGGAGGCTGCTGCTCCGACTGTCCTGCTTCATTTCCAGTCTTGGGCTCGCTTTCTCTCCCTCTCTCTCTCTCTCTCTCTCTCTCTCTCTCTCTGTCTCTCTCTCTGTCTCTCTCTCTGTCTCTCTCTCTGTCTCTCTCTCTCCCTCTCTCCCTCTCTCTCTCTCTCTCTGTCTCTCTCTGTCTCTCTCTCTCTCTGTGTCTCTCTCTCTGTGTCTCTCTCTCTGTCTCTCTCTCTGTCTCTCTCTGTCTCTCTCTGTCTCTCTCTCTGTCTCTCTCTCTGTCTCTCTCTGTCTCTCTCTGTCTCTCTCTCTCTGTCTCTCTCTCTGTCTCTGTCTCTGTCTCTCTCTCTCTCTCTCTCCCTCCCTCTCTCTCTCTCTCTCTCGCTCTCTCTCTCTCTCTTTCCCCATTCTCCAAAGATTCTTGAGAATTCTGACTTGTGGCTTCATTATACCTGAAGGATTTTTTTTATGTGACCGGGGTGCATAGTCCAAAATAGCATACAAATCAAATATTTCCTGATAAATAACTATAGATAATTATCTTGTTTTATTTATTTAACATTCTTATGATTTATTTTACATGTATGAGTGTTTTGCCTACATGAATTTCTGTGTGTGAACCACATGTGTGTCTGGTACCTAAGTTGATCAGAAGGTTCAGCAGAACCCCTGGAACTGGGTTTAGGATATTTATGAGCTACCATGTCAAAGCTGGGAACTAAGCCTGTGTCCTCTGCAAGAGCGGCAAGTGCTCTTAACTGGTGACCCATCTCTCCATTTTAACACAATTCTTTTGTATACACATCATTTTAGCATTCATTAAAAAACAAAGCAAATTTTGATACTAATGAGATAGAAAAGCTTGTTTGACATATTATAATCCAAACATATACTAACTCAATACTTCCATGCTAAGGAATGGTGGTGGGCAAATGTTAAAAGCCCTTTTTTCCCTTTGGGCTGGAGAGATGGCTCAATGGATACTAGCACTTGCTGCTCCCTCAAATGACTGGGGTTCAATTCCCAGCACCCACATGAGGTGGCTCACAATTACCTATAACTCCAGCTCCAGGGGGTCTGGCACCTTCTTCTGGCTCCTGCAGGCACCACATGTACGTGTAATACACTCATACAGATATACACACGTAACATATAAATACAAAATAAAACTAAACCTTTTTCAAAGTCTTTGTTAAGTGGTCTGAGGGGTTCTTAGAACTGTGTGGGAACCCTTTCCAGGAGAAGTGCTCCCTTCCTGGCTGACATCTTTTCTTTTCTTTTTCCCAGCATGAGATTCCTGGGAAAATTCCTGTTTCTCTGGGATCCATTGCTTCAACAGTCTGATATTCAGATTGTAGGATGGAGAGACACAAGTGTCCCTTTAGGACAGCTTCATTTCTGCCAGGCCTATCACACATACCCTTTGTCGTAGTCAAAGTCCTATTGCTGTGAAGAGACATCATGACATGGCAACTCTTTCTGGGGTTTTTGATTTTGTTTTGTTTTGAGACAGGGTTTCTCTGTGTAGCCCTTGTGAGGCCTGCATTACTCTCTACGGTACAGTTGTGAGCCGGGCAAAGGCCTAGAGATTGAAAGGACACACATTCATTCATGAGGAGATAAACCAACTGTCGCTTATTCAAGTTTAGGAAATCCCTTATATACCTAGCTGCTGCACAATGAAATTCTCCCCAGGCAGGTGGGAAATTACCATGCCCAAAATGGAGTAAACAATGGCCCTATAGCTAACCACTGGGGGGGGGGGGGCGCAGAGGGAGCACAGGAACAAACAAGATGTTTAGCTGGAAAAAGCAACAAAATGTCTGGCCAGAAACTGTCCTCAAGATGAATCCCTGGAGGAGGGGTAGACCCGTGGGCCCTACAGCCCTGGCTGTCCTGGAACTTTAGACCAGGCTGACCTCAGACTCACAGAGATACACCTGCCTTTATTTCCCCCATGCTTGGACAAGGCAACTCTTATAAAGGAAAACATTTCACTGGGGCTGGCTTACAGTTCAGAGGTTTAGTCTGTTATTGCCACGGGAGAAAACAGAGGCAGCAGGCAGACATGGTGTCGGAGAGGAAGCTGAGAATTCTACACCCAGATCTGCAGGGAGCCGGAAGAGAGAGTGATGTGGGACCGCCTTGAGCATCTGAAACCTCAAAGCCCACCCCCAGTGTCATACTTCTCCAACAAGGCCACACCTACTACAGAAGGCCACACCTCCTAAGAATGCCGCTCCCTATGTGCCTATAGGTTGCCATCTTCATTCAAACCCCACCATGCCCTTTTATTTTATCACCTCTTTCTTGACATAGAAGATGTCTATCTAATAAGCAGAAACTTGGGACCATGGTTAAAATATACTTAGCTCGTGCCAGGTAGCACTGCATAAGGAACACACTTCATAACCTCTTGGCTTTTTCTTGTTTTCCAGGATGAAACTGAAGCCCAGACAATGATAAATCAATGATTGGCAGAACCACACCTGACTGCTTAGAGACATACATCCTTAGTCTCGGACCCTGATGTTAGACTGGGGGGTTCCAGGATGAAACTGAAGCCCAAACAATGATGAATCAATGATTGGCAGAACCACACCTGACTGCTTGGATGCTGACATCCTTAGTCCCGGGCCCTGATGTTAGACTGGGAAGGGGAGGGTGTTGTTTCTCTTCGTTCTTCTTCCTAATTTATTCTACACCGAATAAATCTCCTTTTCCTGCTTTCCACTTAAAGACATTTTTGTTTTGTTTTTTGAGACAGGGTTTCTCTGTGGTTTTGGAGCCTGTCCTGGAACTAGCTCTTGTAGACCAGGCTGGTCTCAAACTCACAGAGATCCGCCTGCCTCTGCCTCCAGAGTGCTGGGATTAAAGGCGTGCGCCACCACCGCCCGACTCACTTAAAGACATTTTGTTTTTCTTAATTAAAGCGTAGGATATGTTTTTCTGAGAGCAGCAATTGTGTGTGCAGTAAAAACACAGCAGTTGATAACATGCAACAATTCTGAGTGTGAGGGCTGGAGAGATGGCTCAGAGGTTAAGAGCATTGCCTGCTCTTCAAAAGGTCCTGAGTTCAATTCCCGGCAACCACATGGTGGCTCACAACCATCTGTAATGAGGTCTGGTGCTCTCTTCTGGCCTGCAGGCATACACACACACAGAATATTGTATACATAATAAATAAATATTTTAAAAAAAAAAACAATTCTGAGTGTGAGTCAAGGAGGCTCAGTGTTTAGCGGAGTTGTGCTACGGAACAGCACATGCAGTGAGAAGCGCCTGCGTCCGGTGCTCAGAAGAGAGGCTGCTGGGAAGCCTCATGCACCACTTATCTGAAGCTGCCGGGAACACCTCAGCTCCATCGTGCACTGGCTTCTGCGCGAGCTTTCAGTCTGGGCAAGTTCAAGAACCTTTTACAAGATTTTCGCAACCCCATATTCAAGCAATCAGACCCATGTGGGGGTTGTGACCCACAGTGTAAGAAGCTTTGTCTTGGGGCTGGGAAAAAAAAAGAATCAGTTGCAAAGAGAGCTGACTCCTCTTCCAGAGGACCTGGGTTCGATTTCCAGAACCCACAACCGTATGCTACTACAATTCCAGGGGACCTGACTCCCTCTTCTGGAGTCTGATGGTACTGCATGTGCATCGTGTACATCCATATACGCAGGCAAATAATCATATGGATAAAATAAAAATAAATAAATCGTGTTTTAAAAAGACTTTGTCCTAAGTCACAGGGAGTTTTCAACATAATATAAATGACAGTGTTCTGGAATCTCTCTACTGTGTGTACACTTCACACTATTTCTGTTCTTTAGAGTTATTCTTTTCCTTGCACTTTTTTATGTCTGTGAGGTCCATCATTCTACCCCACTGCTAATGCTCTTATCACTTGCTTTGTGTGGGAATCGAAGGACAGCTAGCACCATTTGGTTTCCCCCTTCTACCATGTGGATCCCAGGGAACCAAACTTAGGTCCTCGGGCTTGTCGTCAGGACTTTTATGCACCTAGCCATCTCACGGGCCCTCAATCAGCTTTTTCTGAGTCCATGGCTCCGCTCAGACATGTCCCAGAGACCACTGAGGTCGCGTCTGGAAATGTGCAGAATTGTGAGTCTTCCAGCATTCCTGGTGGGGAAAAATGTTGCTACCTCTTGGTCCCTTCTTTTTAGATTTCTTATTTTTACTTTTATGTGTATGAATGTTTTCCCCTCATCTATGTCTGTGTGCCATATGTGTGCTTGGTGCTTTGTGGGGTCCAGAAAAAGGCACGGGAGCCCCTAGAACTGAAAGTGCAGATGGTTGTGAGCTGCCATGCGGACGTTGGTGACCAAACTTGGGTCCTCCGAAGAGTAGGGAGTGCTCCTCATTACCGAGTCATCTCCCCGGTCTCTGCTGATCACTCCAAATACACTTGAAAAAGGGAAAGAAATATGGACTTTGTGATTAAAAGGAAAGCATCATTTGTTTGTCAAGATACACACACATAAATAGTCAAAGCCTTGGGAAATTTCCACCCATCCAATTTCTTTTTTTTTTTAAAGATTTATTTATTTATTATGTACACAGTGTTCAGCCTCCATGTATGCCTGCAGGCCAGAAGAGAACACCAGATCTCATTATAGATGGCTGTGAGCCGCCGTGTGGTTGTTGGGAATTGAACTCAGGACCTCTGGAAGAGCAGCCAGTGCTCTTAACCTCTGAGCCATCTCTCCAGCCCCCCAATTACATTTTCTTAAGTTGTCATCATGAACTCTGTATTAGAATCCATGGGACGGATAAAGATATATCATTGCTCATGACAACCTGAGTTGGCCTTCCGAAGTATTGACTGCGGACTTTTTATTACATTTAGACATGGGGAGTGTCATAGTGCATGTGTGGAGGTCAGACAACACTTGTGAGAGTTAACGCTCTCTCCTTCCACTGTGCAGGTCCCAGGGATTGAACTCACGTCAGGCCTGGCAGCAGGCATCTTTACCCACTGAGCCATCTCTCTGGCCAGCTACATTTCTGAATGTGATTCCCCTGGATTGGAGATCAAGGACAGTAAAGCTTTGTGGGGCATGTCACCATGTCAGTCACGTGCGGTTTGACAGCTGCAGGTGTTGGGTCCTCCTGTCCCTCTGCGCCTGGGAAATGAGATGACGCGGGAAGCGAGGGAGAAGGACTTTTCCTCCCAGGAGTCACTGCGTGTAGTCCAGATGCTAAGACAGCAGTGTGAGGAGTGGAGCTGCGGGGCTCTCCGTGCCACGGCTGCGGGAGGCAGCAATGGTTTCCTGCACTACTGCCGTACACCTTTCAGAATGTTCAGAACGTTCTTGAATCTCCGACTGTTGGTCGCAAGATGCTGAACGTTTGAAATGGAAGCTGTGTTACCTTAGCTGAGAGCATCCAAATAGCCAGGACATCAATCATGTCAACTGATTCAGGTGCGCAATCAATCTCAGACAATTGGAGAAGGAAAAAAAAAAACCCATCCCCTACACAGTCCATCAAGGTTATCTCTAACCTAAGACCTAGATTTTTTTTATTTATTTCCTTCATTATTTTGCAGGGAGGGTGGCCAGTACCATAGGGTGGATGTGGCGGTGCAACGGCAACTTGCAGGGTCCCTTCTGTCCTTCCACTATGAGCGTTCTAGAGCTCAAACTCTGGGTGTCAGGCTTGCACAGAAATGCTCTGTTGGCTGGGCTATCGCACCAGCCACTTAAACTTTATTTTAAATCAACATTCTTTCTTTCTTTTAAACTGAGATGTAATAGTCGTACATCATTATGGATACATTATGGTAATTCCACAAGTGTTGACAATGAGTAATGATCAAATTAGGATAATAAGCGTTCTGTCTCCGCAAACATTAATCATTTCTACAAGCTGAGAAGGTCTGCTTTCCAGCCATCTAAATGCAGGGGCTGGAGAGATGGCTCAGCAGTTAAGAGTACTGGCTGCTCTCCCAAAGGATTCTGACATCCACATGGCACCTACAACTGCTTGTAACTCCACTTCCAGCGCATCCAGTGCCACCCTCTGGTTTCCTCGGGCACTGCACACATATAGTGCACAGGTATAGATCCAGACAAAACCCAGAAGTCACCAACTGTGCACCAGAAAACAAGAAGTAATCATTCCTCTCCAACAGGGTTGGGGCCTCTTGTTTAACTTCCGTCGGTCATCCTCCTCCCCTGTCTCGGCCAGGCTCTAGTGACCACAGCTGCAGATGTCTATCCGCGAGTCTTGCCTCATGTGGTGTGTGTCTTTCTGGGTCTGGGCTATCTGATTTTACACGACAACCTCTTGTTCCACCAATGGTGCTGTAAATGACAGGATTTCATGGCTGAATAACTGTCCTGTTTGAAAAGGGACCATCAATTGAATAATTGTGTGGTGTGGGCCCCGGAGACTCAGGTTGTTTGGATGTTGGGCCCACAGGGAGTGGCACTGTTACGAAGTGTGGCCTTGTTAGATGAAGCTTGTCGCTTGTCATGTGGGAGTGGGCTCTGAGGTTCATATACTCAAGCTATGCCCAGTGTGGTACACAGTCTCCTTATGGTGCCTTGGACTAAGATGTAGAACGCTCACTGCCTTCTCCAGCACCATGTCCATCTGCAAACCACCATGTCCTGTCATGATGATAATGAACTAAACCTCTGAAACTGTAAGTCAGTTCCAATCAAATGTTTCCCTTTATAAGAGTTGCCATGGTTATAATGTCTTTCACAGCAATAAAACCCTAAGGCAAATTGTTTCCATAAAATTGACTTGTAAGCAACCCAATGGGGACATTTTCTTAATTAGTGATTGATGTGGGATGGCCCAGACTATTGTAGGCAGTGCCACCCCTGGCGGGTGGTCCTGGGGTGAATAAGAAAGCAGTCTAAGCAAGCCATGGGAGAGTTCCTCCAGGGCCTCTGCACCAGTTCCTACCTCCAGGCTCCTGCCTTGGGTTCCTTCTCTGACTTCCCTCAGAGATGGATGTGATCTAAGAGTTGTAGCTTGAAATATGTAGCACGAATAATAAAAACCCAGAGTCAGATATTGGGGGTCAACCTGAAAACCAGAAAAGCAAAGCAGCCAAACCACTAGAGAAGTCTTACCTCTACCAAGGCTAGGTGACCACAGACTAAGCAGACAAAGCAGACACAGCCTCTCTCTCCTCCCATTTTTTATTCCCTCTAGTGGTGGGATTAAAGGCGTGTGACTCCCTAGGACTGGGGTTAAAGGTGTGAGACACCACCACCTGGATTCGTTCCTGCATTGATTGTGTGTAGCCCAGGGTGGCCTTGAAACTCACAGAGATCCATCCGACTCTGTCTCCCAAATCCAGGAATTAAAGGTGTCTGCCACCACTGCCTGACCTCTAGTGACTTAGCTTTGCTCTTCTGATCTTTAGGCAAGTTTTACTTATTAAAACATAAATAAAATATCACTATAGAAGTAATTTCTCTTCTCCCCAAGTGACTTTTAGTTTAATCACAGGAATGGAAACCCTAAGTAAGACAGTAGCATTCCATTGTGTGTGTGTGTGTGTGTGTGTGTGTGTGTGTGTGTCTGTTGGGGAATATTAATTTAAGATGTGTTTCATTTGTTTACACTGTGGAATATTTATTTAATGATGCAAAGATGTGTTGTATTCTTTAATACTGCATTTGTTTGATCTGTAAAGCTGTTACTTTGCCTGCCTAAAATACCCGATTGATCTAATGAAGATTTGAACAGCCAATGGCTAGGGAGGAGAGAGAAACAGGCAGGGCTGCAAAGGCCTTTGGAGATATCCGGCTTCATGAACTGAGCGACCACTCATTCTTGACCTCCCTAGTGTGAGAGAGACATTGTTGGACTACCTGGTCCCCATCCTGTAAGACAATAATATGTTAGTTCTTATCAGTTCTGCTCCTCTAGAGAACTCTGAGTAATACAGAGGAAATACAGAATATGATGAGGTCTTTGAATAACTTAGCAGCATCTAACAAAATTCCAGAAGTATTTATCCCTTAACTCAGCAACACTATTCTGAGGTTTATTTCCTAGTGGTGTGTGTGTGTGTGTGTGTGTGTGTGTGTGTGTGTGTGTGGCACAGACAGTCAAATGACATATTAAGTTATTGACTCCATACAACAACATTTATAGGAATATTGGTGACGATCTAGCATCCATCAATAGAGAAATGGCTGCTGACATATGAAAGTACCACATGACAGAGACTCAAAGGGAAATGTGGAATGCATATGTGCACATGAGGTGCTAAAAGAAACACTGTGGCTGAAACACACTAGACACAAATTATTCGAGCCAAAAGCAGCTGGCAGAGAAGTGGTTGGGAGAGCCCAGTGCAAGTTAAGAGCAGTGAGCTTTTATTTACCTGACTGCCCACAGCTGGGTTACCTACCTTGGGGATGGGCTGCTGGGAGGTTCTTAGTTGCATAACCAATCAACTAGCTGGGTGTTTGTAATTGGGTGAGCTGCCACCCCTGCCAAGTCAGTTGCTAGAAATGTCTCCATGCTCTGGTGTCCTTACACAAGAGATCTAGGTCTTGAAGCCATCGCGGGCTGATCTCCTTTCTGTGTGGAGTTAGTGGGAGTGTTAGGCGGTGTATTTCCATAGAAATACACTTCCACCCCCAAGATGTATGTATGATACAGCACACAGAGAAAGAAAGAAGCCAGGCATGGGGGCACATGCCTTTAATTCCTGCATTCAAGAGGCAGGTAATGTCTAAATACAGGCATTGGGAGTTCCTGGTCTCCCAGGGTTACACAGAGAAACCCTGTCTCAAAAAACAAAACAAAAACAGGAGAAAGACCATGGATGCCCACGTGTGCATACCAGAAACATTCTCTCACACTCTCAAAAGCAAACAAGATGGGCCAGAGGAAGGACCAGGAGAAAGAAATGAGGTATTTCAGAATATTTATCTTGCTGGAAAGCTTTGACTTTGGAATTGCTTAAATATTTTATACATTCAAAATTTTCAAAGTAAGTCCAATAGAAGAAAAGAAAGTATCGCCTAAAAACTGCAAAGGAGTCGAAACAAGTACTAAATTATGCATCAAACTGATGGTGCACTCTTAAGATGAAAGACTTATTTCAAGTTCCTTTCAGATCCAGCCTTTAGAGTGCCCATCATTAGTGGAATGCATCCCAGGGTCAGAAGAGAACCCGCAAAGAAAATGTAAACTTCTACCAGCAGTCTGGTACCAAAGCTGATGTTTGCGCTCACTGTGTGCATGCAGCAGGCTCCTAAGTCATTCCAGCAATTTAAACTATAATTAGAAACCCGGGCAATGGTGACACCTTTAATTCCAGCGCTTGGGAGATAAGGGCAGGTAGATCTTTGTGAATTCGAGGCTAACCTGGCCTACAGAGTGAGTTTCAGGGTAGCCAGTGCTACACAAGAAACACTTTCTCTAAAGAAGAAGGGGACGGGGAGGGGAGAGAGAGGGAAGAGGAGGGAGCAGAGGAAGAGGAGGAAGAGGAAGAAGGAGGAGGAGAAGAATTTAACAACACAGAAAAAGCCATCCAAATGTGACATGTTGAAAGGACTTAGTCGGCCCTCAGGTCAGATGTTAGGTTTGAAGAGGAAATGTTATCATGGAGTTTTGTGGCCTTTCGTATTTTGGAAACTAGTCTGTCTATGGAAGCAATAAGGACTCAGTAGCAATGAATCTAATGTCCTTGCCCAAGCAGACCAGCGCACCTAGGCTCAATTAGGGACAGAATATTTTGGGTTTTTCTAGGTCTGCTTTGTTTCAAAAAACCAGGATGTTGAAGCTGGAAAGATGGCTCAGGGATTAAAAGCCCTTGTTGCTCTCCCAGGTTCAGGTACCAGCACCCACAAGGCAGATCACATCTGTCAGTAACTCTAATTCTGGGAGAGTCCAATGCCCACTTTGGCCCCTGAGGGCTGTATCCATGAGGTGCACTTAACATAATTCTGACACTCACAAATTCACATAAAATAAATATTTTTTTTTAAGTGTCAGGATAAAACCAAAAAGAGAAGGGATGGTGCCAAATATTCAACCTGTGGGGGTGGGGCTACCATTGGCCCAAGACCAACAGTCTGAGCATCAAAAAGGACGACAGCTGGTTAGGGTGGCACGTGCCTGTAACATGAGCATCAGGAGGTGGAGGCAGGAGGATCAGGAGTTCAAGACCATCTTAAGCTACGGCAAGTTCAAAGCTGGACATGATTACTTGAGAACCCCACCTCTCTCTTAAAGAGGGTGGAGGGGCCTGAAGGGACGGCTTAATGACTAAGAGCACTTGCTGCTCCTGCAGAAAACCCAGATATCATGCTCAGTCCCCACATGGGGGTCTCACATATGTTTGTATTTCCCAGGCTCCTTCTGGCCTCCGATGGCTAGAATGGATTCATAATAATCAGCATGAAATGTGGAGAAATAAGAAGAAAAAAAATAAAAACAGCAGTT
This sequence comes from Microtus oregoni, assembly GCF_018167655.1. Lineage (NCBI taxonomy): Eukaryota > Metazoa > Chordata > Mammalia > Rodentia > Cricetidae > Microtus > Microtus oregoni. Next base: position 10,110,288 of record NW_024543064.1, on the reverse strand, counting down.
CAAAAAATACATTAATCATATCAACTGAAGGTAGCTAGAACACTAAATCCTGGCTTGAAAGTTAAAGGGAATGAATGAAAGAGGACCCCTCCTACTCCCTGTGAACTGTCATTGTCATAGTTAAACATCCCTGTTGATAAGGGAAAGCCGGTCACCAAAGGAGAATCCCAGCTGAAAGAAACAGTAAGAAAAACAGCATTTCCTTTGCTGAATAACTGGTCCAAAGATTAAACTGATACATATATTAATAATAATAACAAAAATAACAGTTGATGGGTGCTGGGTACAATGGTGACTGAATGTAATCCCAGCTCTTGTGAGGTGGAGGGAGGAAGATGAGAAATTCAAGGCCAGTTTTAGTTGCACAGAGAGTTTGGATACAGTTTGTGCTATATGAGACAAAACAAAAGAACCAGAGAAATGAAAACAAGGGCACACAAGAGAGTTGCAACTTACAGGGGAACAATTCTTCTGCCTCCACCTGCTTCACTCCCATGTGGGTGGGCCTCTGGATAAGATTAAATCAATGGGAAGGATGCCCACACAGGAACAGGGCGGCTTTGGTGTGTTCTTGCAGAGGGGACTGAGCCTATCCGTCACCCAATTTATGTAGAAAATGGCTCCAGACCAAGATGGCAAACAAACGCAATGAGGAGGTAGAGAGACAGGCAGAGAAATTGATCCAGTTCCTAACATTGAGTCAAGAGTGTATGGAAAACCAGGGTGAGACAAAGGTGGGGAACATGGAGGAAAAATCCCAGAAGCCATGGAAATGCAGCAAGGGGGAAATATGTATATGCGTGGGCTGCTCATTCTTATTTAGAAATGTTCAGAGATTTTTTTTAATTGTAATTTCTCTGTGTGTGCATGTGTATGTGCATGCATATGCACTTGCATGGGCACGCAGTCACACACATGTACATGGGCACACCAGTGCAGATGCCCACTAAGGCCAGATGCATCAGATCCCCAAGAGCTGGAATTTTATGGGGTTGTTAGCAGTTGATGTGAGGTGACCTCAGATAGCCTGCAGAAGCTGGGTCTTAACTGCCAAGCCATCTCTCCAGCCCTCTCGCTTGGGGTTTTTTAAGAGAGTTGTGATGTTGAAAACTACAAGAGAGACATGAAGATGATACTGCAGTCCACTGACAGACAGCCTAGAGCAACCATGGGGAAGGCAGTGGGAGGGAAGAGGGGTGGAGCCAGGAGGAAGACAGATCCAAGTCTGACAGAATCCAATGGGATCCATCACAGGGCTGTTGTCAGTCTAACCACACAGAAGATCTAGGAGCCACACCAGTGTACCCTAAATCCCACCATTTTTAAGAAGAGTTAGTAATAAAATCCCATGGCTCATTTTCAAAGAAGCCTCCATCCAACTTCGGTTCAGCTACAGATGAACAGAAAACACCAGAGCCCTGACAACACTTAATCGTCTAGCTATTCCCCTCCTACCCAAAATCCACTAAGGATAAGCCCCCCTTCTGGCACGCGCAGGCGCGCGCGCGCGCACACACACACACACACACACACACACACACACACACAGTTTAGAGAGGAAGAAATCACCCACAGCTGAGCTGGCCTCGCAAGGGTACTCTCATCTAACAAACTTGAAAATAAACAGGATGTAAAACGTAGAGATGAATCATGCTTGCTTTTGTTGAGGAAAAAAAAGAATAACATAAGCAACAGAGGGAAAGATGAGACTGAGATGGCTGGAATATTGTACCCTCTTGATTGTTTAGACAGGGAGGAAGGACAGTGCCACCAGGGTTGGATTCACTCTACCTTGGGCAGCATACCTGTTGCTCTAGGCTGATGCCCGACTGGGCCAGATCTAAAATAAACTGCTTCACTTTGGCTTCTCCGACACTTCAGTGCTCTTATTATGAAGTGAGGGTCTTTGTTTATCATAAAGGCTTCCTGGATGTAGAGGGTTAGGCCACAGATGAGCCCCATCCCTTGTTCTTGCTAGGATGGGGGTAGTTCTGAATGAATTTTTCTCCTAGGACCTAAGGACCTTTACAGATGACAGTGAGTAGTGATGAGGTTCATCGTGAGGTGAGCTTGGTCATTAACTCCCAGAGACACGTCCCTCAGGGACAACAATAATGGAGACAAAGAAAGGGGGTGTGAGGGCCTGGTCCACCTTGACTGGAGGTCAGAGAGTTTGAGCTTAGTTTTGCTCTTTCAAAGCTGTTGACAACAGATGTGGCTACAAACAAGAGATCCTGACCTAGAGTGTGGTTAATTAGTATTTGGGTATAGAGGTGCATCCACTCCACCTGGACCAAAGGTCGGAGAATTCAAGTCTATTTCTTCTATCGTGTTAATGAAGTCTGTTGCCTCCCCCCACCCCCGTGGAAAATAAACACGGATTCAGCATTCACTGACTGTCCCTCCCGATGCTGTTCAGTTTCTCTGTCTCATATTTCTCTCAGATCTCTGTTCCTTTTGCTCAAAGATCCTAATCCTCATGCTTCTACCCTGGAATGTACGAATTTCGTTGAGGCTTCTCTTTGATGGGGCGGGTGTGGGGAGGGTCCATATGTTGTGTATTTAGCTACTATGCTGTCTTAGTTATTTTCTTGTTGCTAAGTTACAAAAGTAACTTAAGGGAGAAAGATATTATTTTGGCTTACAATTCCCAAAAGAAATGGTATAAGGTATATACCATTGGTATAAGGTATAAGGCAAGTTTCCCCCGTCTTAATTTGGATTGGTCAACTTAAAGAGGAGGCCTGCAGTTTTATGTGAGCTAAGACTCTCCTGGGCTGACCTTGGGCATGTTGCGGCTCATCAGGAGGAAGGGGGACCCTGCCAGTGGCACTTAGTTTTGAGTGAAGAAGTTAGAATGTTGTCAAATTGTTTACCCTTGGCCTCTTTATCTGCTTGACAGGATGCTTACCTACATTCAACTGCAAGCTCCAAGGCCTGGGGTAGTCAGCAAATACTTTCACAAGTCAGTCGGGTCGGGGTTTGTGAATGAAGAATGTCCTCATCCCTGGAAACTTGCCCTGTTAGCCACAGACCCAAAGGAAAACGGGTCCCACATACTTTAATTAGAACAATACCAATCCGTCATGAACACCTTGGACATAGGCAGTCACTGACAGGAGACACACAGGCAGGATCTGTTGAGTGCTTGTTGAGTAGATGTTGGGATTTTACTTACATCTGACTGTTTCATGGTGTGAACCATACATTAAGATTGAGCTTTGAGCAAGGAAGATGTGTGAAGGCCAGTAACCATGACAAGTATAGAAATTGGCCACAGTTTGGTCTGCCCCGAATTCCATGACCCATTCCAGCATTGGCGATGCCTATTGTTCTAGGCCATATGTCTTTCAGCAAGGATTCCTTCATCATTAACAATAAATTGGAATGACAGTCCGGTGAAGCCTAGTCAACAGCTGTCTGGTCACAAAGGAAGTATGTTGAAGCCTGCCAGCCCATTGTTTGGAAGCGTCAGGTGGATGGCTCAAGGTCAGAGGTGAAGAGGTTAGGGTCGCTTTCCATCTGGGATGGGCTGGACAGGAGTGGGGAGCTTCCTCCCTCGAGGGGGTTACTCACAGGGGCGTTAACTTCCCAGGGCATCTCTGACAGATGGCAACAGATTGGGTGGACGGAAACATCGGGAATTTTTCTCTCTCCCGTTTCTGGAGGATTCATATCTGCAATCCAGAGTGGGAAGAGCAAGAGCTCCAGGGAAGTGGTCCAGCCTCCTCTAGTTTCTGATGACTCCAGGCAAGAGTTAGCTTGTGCTAGCTTTCATCCTTCCCTAGTCTCTTAATAATTCAAGACAAGGTTTCCTGCTCAACCTGGAGCCACCAAGCCCCCGGATTCTTCACCTGCCCCTTTGACCCCCTCCCCACCCTGCTGTCATTACAGGTGTCCACTACTATGCCCAACTTTTTTGTTTGCTTGTTTTCATATATTAGTACTGTATTTACATTGTTCCTACCCCTCTCTCCCCTCTCTCATTTCTCCTGTGCTCAACGCTGCCCCCTTTTAAATTCAGGACCTCTTCTTTTGTAATTATTATTGTTACATTTATACATATAACCTGGGGAGTCCATTTAGAGGTGTATGTATTATTTAGGGTTGAAAATTTGGGATTAGAAAACCTGTCAGGGGACTTATCCCTGGGAGGAAAACTATCTGTTAGAATGAGGACAAATATTTAAGACACATTTAAAGGCTGTATTGACTTGGGAAAATGGCAGTCGTATTTCTTCCTTTAGTGTCTATCCTCTGTAGCCATGGGTAATCAATCGGTCAGGCTTACTGTACAAGGCATGAATTTGCTCCCATTGAGTGAGCCTTAAGTTCACTTAGATAGCGGTTTGTTTGTTGCACCCCAAACATGAGTGCCATTACTGCGCCACTGGAGCTGTCTCGCTAGGCCAGTCGTTCCTGTGGTCTGTAGGTCCTACAGCTGGATGGAACTACTGCTGGCTTTTCTCCCTTGGCAGCTTGCATGGCACTTTCTGGTTCCCTGAGGTCTAGCCCTCAGAAAGGAGGCTTCTGGGTCAGTTCCAGCTCGATTTCTTCGTGTCCTGTGTCTCTAGTATGTAGTACTTTAACAATGGGGTCTTTTGAAGCAGGAAACAACCAAGACAATATGCAATGTGAATCTCCTGTATTGTGTTGGGGGTCTCTTTAATCACTTTGACCAACAACTGGAAGGAAGGTTTCCCATGCCTGGCACACATGTGTACACAACACCACACACACATACGCACACTATGCATGTGTGTGTATGCACCACATAAATTCACACACACACACACACTAAGCATATGTGTATATACCACACAAATTCACACACACACCATGCATGTATGTATACACCACACAAATTCACACACACACACACACACACCATCACACACACACCCAAACATGTGTATACACATACAAACACACACCAAGCATGTGTATCCACACCACACAAATTCACACTGACACACATGCACATACAACCACACACACACCCAAGCAGGTGTGTATACACCACACACACTCACACAACCCCTGCAAAACCAAAGAAAATCTGTCCTATTTTTTGATAAATTATACTTTAAAAGCAAATGCAGTTCTTCAATTTCACTAAACTGTAATTATATTAAATTACCACCCCCAAATAAATTTTTAGGAATGTAGATGAGACATTTCTATCATTTTGAAAGAAATAATAAGCATGTTTTATCCAAATAATTTCATATAGAAATGAAGTCATACAGATATTCACATGAAGGGAAAGAGAAAGGGGAAATGATCATTATGAAGTTATTGGATTATTATTATTATCCAATTAATTCATACCTTAGGAGCAAGCCTACAAGAAAGGTGCCCTCACATGCACGTGCACACAAATAAAAACAAAATCATTAAGAGTCTAAGGAAGCAGAATGCAGTGGCACACACCTTTAATCCCAGCGCTTGGGAGGCAGGGGCAGACGGATTTCTGTGAGTTGGAGGCCAGCCTGGCTTATATAGACAGTTCCAGGACAGCTGGGGGTACACAGAAAGACCCTACCTCAAAAAACCCCAAATTATAAATAAATAAAATAATAAAGTCTAAGTTTATTACAAAATGAGCAGTTTCCTACGTATTGGAGGTGTGAGAAGCTGGCACCCAAGCTGGACCTAGACCTAGAACCACGCAGCTTTTACTGGAATATGTTGTATGGGTGTCTGTGATATAGGTACCGTGGTCTCATATAGGACCCCCCTCGCCCTGGTTGTTTTATAACCACTGGAGCACTTTTGGAATGTGGTGGTGGTATGTTCAGATATATCCTAGCTCAGGATCCCTGGCACAAGAAGTTCCAGGAGGGGGATGAGGACATTTAACTTTGCAGTCATGATGAGCTTCTATTGAAGATCTGACCAGGAAGAGGGTGGTATACTTGCAGAGGGCGGGAGGACTGTCCACTAGCTAAGTGCTACCCACTGCTTCTGGGGCTGAAGGGACAGCTGGGAACTGAGCAGACACCTGCTCAGCTGGAGAGCAGCACCCGAGTCGAGGAACTTCAGAAGTGAACCTTAAGTTTGCTGGAGAAGACAAACGTGGAGCAGGAAGCGGAGTCGATCCAGCATCTCAGTATAAAACCCAGGCTGGCCTCAAACTCATGCTCCTCCTGCCTCAGTTTTCTGGGCTCAGGGAGTACAGGCATGAGACACCATGAACAGCCAAACAACGGACTGATATAGCAATAGAAGTGAACTTCATCACTACCGCCAGCCCAGATGTCCAGGGTGGAGGAGTAGACAAAGCTGTTTTCTTAAACATCCCACACCCTTGGCAGACCGTCGCTCTGCTTTCCAGCATTCCCCTGGGAGTGTTTATCCTGGAAGACAAATGTGCATGAGACAAACAAAAGGAGGGCCCACTTTCCTTTTGGGGGTGTGAGACTAGGAAGTGTGCCTAGTCTTCCATGAGACCAGAGAAGCTTTCTCCACAGTCTCCAGAAGTAACTACAAATGAACCCTCAAGGTTTTTAAATGGCCCGCCCAAGGGGTTAAAAAAAAAAAAAAGCAATGGATGGGCCAAAATCTCAGTCATCTCTAGGGAACCAGGCACTCAGGACTCTGATGTTCTGCAAATTCAACAACCCCAACTGAATAAAACCTGAGGCCAGGTCAAACATTTCAAGCTTTGAAATCAGAAATGCTTAAAAAAAAATACAGAAGCCGGGCGGTGGTGGCGCACGCCTGTAATCCCAGCACTCGGGAGGCAGAGGCAGGCGGATCTCTGTGAGTTCGAGACCAGCCTGGTCTACAGAGCTAGTTCCAGGACAAGCTCCAAAACCACAGAGAAACCTTGTCTCGGAAAAAAAAAAAATACAGAAGTATTTTGAGTTGACACGATGCTCCGTTCAAGACTTTGGAGTGTCATAGTTATCAATCTCAGATTAGGGATGGTCAACTGGGACTATGAAAATATTCCATTTTCTGATGTCTGGAGCCAGGCATAGTGCGCATAATCTCAGAACTGGGAAAGCTGAGGTGGGAGGATTGATTTCAAGTGCGACCTAAGTCACGAGACAAGAATCTATCTCAAGGGGTTGAAGAAATGGCTCAGCAGTTAAGAGCACTGGCTGCTCTTCCAGAGGACCTTGGTTCAGCCTGCAACACCAATATGATAGTTCACAACCATCTGTAACTGCAGTTCTAGAGGATCCCATGCCCTCTTCAGGAAGCTGCCGTGGGCTCCATCCAGGCAGTGGTAGTGCAAATAGACATGCTGCAAAAACACATAGACACACAAAATATAAATTTTAATATATAAGTTTTTCTCAAAACAACACCCTCACCCCCGCAAAAAAAAAAAAAAAAACCAATGTCTGAATACTTATGATCCTAGGCATATATAAAGGATAGCCAATTCCTATTTTTACTGATTTAAATGTTTATTTATTATGGGTGATATGTGAAAATTAGTGGAAGCAAGAGAAATCAGATCTCTCCTTTTCCCCTGGGTTCCAGGGACCAAACGCACATCCTCAGGCTTGTGTAGAATGCGCCTTTGCACACGGAGCCATCTCACCAGCCCCAAGCTTCACCTATTTTGAAAGGGGCAGAATGTAACTACTACTAACCCTCAACTTTTATAAGTGATCACAGGCTTGTAGAAGGTCAACAGTGGCAAAGTGGTAAGATGCAGAGGGACAGATGACAGAGGGACCAGTCCCCTGACTGGGGCCGTCTCCAGGTCAAAAGAACAAGTGAGAAGTGGGTTCTGGATGGAGACACAGCTGTCCACATCTGTGGGCCCTTCCCTTGTCACCCTGTTCTTGGACAGCTGAGCTCTGGATCTACAGTTGGATTCATAGGGAGGCCTTGAGTTTCAAGGGCAAGATAAAATTGCTCCTCACCTGGCTTTTCTTTACAATGCAGAGAAAGGAAGGACCAGGCAAGACCTCACTAACCCTGAGATCAGAGAGTAAAAGACTCAAGAGGCCACCTAGTTTTTGTCCTGTTGGCCTTGGCCTCTCGTCTTTAGCAGAGATTAATGAACGCTGTGGCTACATTTCTCTCCTGGGAATAAACTTCCTGTGACCATGGATACTCTCTTTCCATTAAGTCAACAGGTAGCTGGGTTTAAAAGGCATGTGGCAATTCGAAGTCAGTCTGGTCTATAAAGCAAGTTCCAGGACAGGCAGGGCTACACAGAGAAACCCTGTCTTGAAAATCCAAACCAAACCAAAAACGAGTAAATGTTGTATAACATTAGCAGAAATAACATCCATTCTCGGCGGAAGTGTTCAGTCAGAGGTTGGACTCATGTTTGTACACAATCATGTTTTATTTGAAAAGATGTCGACACTGTATTGAGTACCAACACAGGTGACCAAGACACCACAGCCCTGTCCCAGCAGGCACTGACTCTGGGGTATAGTTTGAGTTGGGCTGCTATTTTTCAGGGTGAAGGTGGTGGGGTGGAGGTGGAAGTGGGAAGGGAGAGGACAGAAAGAAGAAAAGGGCACTGTTCCTAGCTCCAGTTTGGAATCTGACGGATGAGAAGGAGGACCACTCACACTACGATTTGACTCACAAGGCTCTTCTAACCAGCCCGGCCCCGCTGATGTGCGAATAGGCAGCCTGCTGGGTCAGCTGGGTTGGGTCAACACACAGGCACATTGGGTTACTTTTCTCTGCATCTTGTGAACTCTTCCTAGGCTAGAGGATGTAAGGATTATATAATCACAGTCTTAACAGAGCATCTGGCCAGGCCAGTGTTAAATACTGTGCAGAAGAAAGAGGAGAAGTACCGAGCTGGGTGGTAGAGGCAGGACACCCCTGTGGTCTCATCGTTTTGATCTTCTTGATTGAACCCACAGAAAGATGTGGTATGTCACGAAGACTAGAAGTATCTTTTATTTTAAACTCAGACCTTTACACCCATCCACATAAGAGCAACTATTCTTTTTGCTTTCCCTGTCTTTCTTCAGAAACAGAAGGCAGATGTTAGAAACTGGTCAGTTTATCTTCTATACCAAACACACACAGGAGTCTCTTGTGCTTAAGGACCAAGTTCCCTGCTTGGTTCTACAGCTGCTGAGCCTCTGGCATCCTGTGACATCCAAAAGCTTTCTCAACATCTGGAATAGGCCTTCACTGTATGGAAAGAATCAAATCATCCAAAGGTTTGAGTGTAGGGAAGTGAGGACATGACTCCTCAAGTCACCATGGCTTAGAGATGGTTTAGAGAACTGTAACCAGCCAAGTACCCTCCTGGACCTGAAGCCACAATGGATGCTTCTGAAACGGTCCACCAGGCTCCCTTAAGGGGCTGCTCACCATGCCTGATTATAAATTTACACTTGCAGCTCGATGACTCAAACATATTTAAACACCCCCCCCCCCAATCCAGGCTGGAATGTGTACATATCAGCAGGCCCGTGCCTCTTTGACGTAAGTAACACTGAGCCAATGGCTCTGCAGATTCAATAAACATTTCCAGATTCCTTTGCATCCCAGCAGTAGCAGGGAATGGCCAGGATGAAGCCATGGTTACAGTTGCTAACGTCAACTGGTGATGCTGTCTTGGTTAACAAGTCAGTTTACGTAGCTTCGCTTCATTTTCCACGCATGTTGTATTTTGAATCATTTATTATAAAATTTATATTAAGAATGTTTGCTTTCCAAAGGCATATGCTTCGAGGGGCCGTGGCTTGTCATGTATCTTTCCTTTTGGTACTTCGGCAAGCGGAGGAGTCACCATGGCTGTGAGTGGGGTGGGCATTCCATGGGTCATCTTCCTCCACAAGCAGAAGATGGGGAGCTGGAAGCACCCTTATTTTCAGATATGTTGGGAGAACAACCTGATCTGTTCAGCTCTTTAGGGCCTGTGAAAATAAAGAGAATTATTGCTTCTTTAACTATTGGGACCAATCATTCCCTTGCCCCATAGTCATTGAGCCTATTGTCCTTTTCTGTGGTTTCAGTCCCAGAAGCCTGCGCCCTTAGTTCCCAGGTATTCCCCTCCACACCTAGTCCTTAGGCAGGCGGGGTCAGGACTCCAGACATTTCCAACACGATGCACTGGCAGCTGTGTGTCACTGCCCTTCCCAGCCATGGACGACTCATCCTCTCCCCTCCCCGCCCATCAGATTTCTCTGGTTTCTCTCCCGTGCTGAGTTGGAACGCTGTGAGAGAAGCTTAGCCAGGAGAAAGGCTCTTCCCTCCTAAAGCCAATGCCAGGAAGATAGAACGACCTGTGTGATGGGTGTGCAGGACAGGTGTGAGGGAGTGATAACTACAAAAGACCCTCCCACGGCACACACAGTGCACCCACAGTGTAGGTCCTCATCAGAACGAAGGCCTGTCTCTGCGACAGGTGCTTTCTCCCCCTCAGCACACCTGTCATTGATGGCTGGAGAGCAAGGAGATTGATTAGGGAACAAGTTAAAACTTGGTTTGGATTTTCTTTCAAGTGTGGGTAGTTGGAAAACTAAGACGAGAGATCCAGTCTCCTCAGACCACAGAGGAAGTCAGTCTTGGGCTCTGCTTGTGTTTTTAGAAATGTCTATAGCCAATGCTGACATCTGCCCCAGTGGAGGCGACGAGGCAGTGGTTCTACGCATGCAGAGGTTTGAGTGGTGAGCAGGACTGCCAACGTTCACATATCACATGGGATAAGAGGTTACTTACGAGAACCTTCCAGAAACTTTCCTCATAACCACAATGATGATCCCTCCAACGAAGCCGATGGCTAACAGGACGCCAACTATGATTCCAACCAGGGTCACTACTGCTAAGCCATCTGAATGAAGAGAAAAGAACCATGAGGCCTGGGAAGAGCAGACGCAAGAGATGGCATTGTCCTGCTGCTCTTAGCAGAGAGTGCGCTCTGCTCTTCTCCCAAGCATAGCGGAGCCTGAGTCAAGCGTGGAAGCACTGAGCCATTTTTCTCTTCTTGGTGCAGAGAGCAAACCCAGGCCTTGAGTGTGCTAGTCAAGCACCGTGCCACCAAGCCCCAGCCCCAGCTCTGCTCTAATCCCATCTTGTGAATCAAGAGATTTCTGAGTCTCTGAATTCATCACACACGCTGGCTTCATCATTGATGGGCATGCTTCTTTATGGCTGGTTCATGACAAAAGAAGTCCAGAAAACTCAGAAGGAACCCATTTCAACATAATAAAGGCTCTGTATGACAAACCTACAGGCAACATTATTTAAGTGGGAAAAACCACAAATTATGTCCATTACAAGAACAAGGATGCCAGCTTTTTAATATAATACAGTTATAGTGAACTATGATATGTTGTCATTCTCCACAGCTGTCATTAAGTAAATACACTGCATGTATGTGTGTGTGTGTGTGTAAGAGAGAGAGAGAGAGAGAGAGAGAGAGAGAGAGAGAGAGAGACCTGTGAAGATGAGGCAGGGGAGTTATATTCAATGTCAGCCTGAACTACAGCCTGGGCAAAACTTAAGTGATATTCTGTCTCAAAGTAAATAAAAAAGTTAAAAGTGGGCTGGGGATGTTGCTTAGTGGTGGACCATTAGCTTAGTATGCACAAGGTGCTGGGTTCAATTCCCAGCACTTCAAAAAGCAAGGGAGAAAGGGAGGGACAAAAGGAAGGAGAGAAAGAAGGAAGAGAGGAAACCCATCATCTCTGTTTTGGAAGATGGTCCTTTCTGTTCTTGTTTGACTGAGATCTGAGAATGAATAGAATTCCTCCCAAAAACTGGATTCAAAGAAACTTTCTTTTTATCTCCCAAAGGAAGACCAAAATCTCATTTACCTCTCTTATCTGTTGTCTCTGTTTCGTCAGCTGTGCTATCTGGAAAGAGAAAAATGCAAAGATAGAGAACTATTAGGATTTAATGACTATAATTGAACAGTTGGCAGCTGAATTTACTTGAAGTGGAATGTAACAAAACCTATGCAAAGAGGGTAATTCCCTCCACCAATCCGACTGGGGCTTCAGAAGCCAGCACTTGACAGTCTTGTACCGATAACCATCCTTTTGCATTATCACCAGTTTGCGACTTCACAGCCCACCCACAGATCCTCTGTACTTTTACACCCAGTGGATTTTATCTTAGCTGATTTTAAGAGTCAAGGCTCCTGAGCCACAGCTGTGAAGTAAATGGTTGGGAAATCTGGGTGCTGAGGAGCGGAGGAATGCAGGTGTGGCGACTTCGTTTTTTATCAAAATCCTGGCAAACAGGGCAAGTGCTAAGGTCCTAAGCATTTTCACAGCAGGCTTCTTATTTGGGAGGGGGTGGCCAGGACTGTGAGTTGTCTCCTGATAGCTTTTCCTCTGTGGTCTGACCTGTACTTTGGGTGGCCTGCCCTGCTAGGCTGAATGAAAACTGGTCCTTTGTGACTTCCACCCCTGTCACTTGAGGGTGTCCACCAGTGTCCTAGTCCAGCCAGGTGGCCACAATACACACTCTCCACCTGACTTCCTCGTGGACAGTTAGTTTCCCATGACTTCTACTTTAGAATAAAAGTCCTTTACTTGGTTTCTCCCACTACCCATTTTACAGAGAGTCCTTAATTCTGGAGTTGAGGGTGGCTATCTGCCTCAGCTGTAGATGAGGCCCAAGGTCTGGTGAAGACAATGAAGAGAAGGGAAGATCAGACTTTCCCTAGGATCTTAGCTCACTGCTTTCAGAACAACGGTTCTAAACCCATGGGTGGCCACCACGTTGAGGGTCTCAGATATTTACATTACAATTCATAACAGTAGCAAGTTAACAGCTATGAAGTAGTGATAATTTAATGTTTGGGGGTCCCTACAACACAAGGAACTGTACTAAAAGGTCGCAGCCTTAGGGAGGTTGAGAATCACCGCTCTAGAGAGTCAACAGGTTCCAGAAGTAAAACTGGCTGTGATGTGATGTTTATGGGGTGGGGGGGGCTTTGAGGTTCTTGGCTCATAAAACCCACCCCGAAACAAGCCATATAAACTAGAATTCTTCTCCAAGGAAGACTAGGGAAGCTTTACTCATGGGCCAAACACGAGAAGTCCTCTACAGTTTTGAGATGTGGTCTTAGCCAGGCAGTGGTGGTGCACGTCTTTAATCCCAGCACTCAGGAGGCAGAGGCAGGCGGATCTCTGTGAGCTGGAGGCCAGCCTGGTCTACAAGAGATGTGTTCTAACACTCATTATTTCCTCACTGAGGCTGACTTGGTTCTGCCTGGCAATTACTGTCAGTGTTTTCTCAGCAGCTTGCAGCAAGACTCTCCATCACTTCAAAGATGCAGCTCGGTGGGAGAGTACTTGCCTGGCCATGAGGAAAGTGCTAGATTAGATCCAGAGCATCCAAAATACCCAACCAACCAACCATATACATAAACAAGCCCCCACCCCACTTGATAAAAACAATAGGAGCAAAATATATGCGGCAAGAAAATTATGACATTAATTACGATTTTCCGTTTGTTTTGAGACAGGACTGGATCATGCTGTACAGAGCTGGATTGCCTGGAACTCACTTTGTAGATCAGGCTGCCCTCAGGTTCACAGAGCTTCATCTGCCTCTGCTACCTGAGTGCTTGGATCACAGCTGTTTACTACCATGCCTGAGCAACATTAATTCTTGTAAGTGTGCAGCTCAGTGGGATAAAATACACTCACCACGTCCAACCATCACCTCCTAGAAGCCACCATTCTGCTGTCTACATCTATTGATTTCAGCACCTCTGGGTGCCTCATGCAAGTGGACCCATACCATATTGTCCTTTGTACCTGGCTGAATGTGACTAACATGCATTGTAGTATGTTTAAGCATGTATTTCTTTTTTAAAGCTAAGTTTTATTCCACTGTGGGTACACATTGTTTTTTTTAACCATTCATTTGGTGTGACTACTGAGTTGCTTCCATGTGTTAATATTGTGGATAGTGGTGTGTACAGAGGCAAACAATTGTGAAAGATTTTGCTTTGTTCTTGAGACAGCACCTCATGTAGCCCCCATGTTATTTATTGTTTTGTCAAATAAAGTTTTACTATGTAGCCCAGGCCTCTGATTTGCATCCCTGTGCCTTTGAATGTGAGGGTTTATGTACCACCACACCTGGATCTAAAATCACTTGTTAAACCCTTAAAATTACTGTAGAGTTCTTAAATCTCAACTGGCAACTGGACCTGGAAGTATGCATTGAAGAATAATATACAACAGTCAGTCAGGTTCTGTGCCATATGTAGTCCCAGCACTTGGAAAGTAAAATCAGGAGAATCAGGAGTTCAAGGCTAGCCTCAGCTACAAGGTCAGTTCAGGTCACAGGCACCAACCTGGATGATGCATACAACACACAGTCCTGTCGGGTCTGACTTAGAATAGCCATAAGGTAAGCCAGGAAACGTCGGTGTAGAATTTCTGCCCTTGAGGGTCAATGCAAGATTCTTTTACAACTATTATTATTGATTGATTGACTTATGTATCTGTATGGATGTGGGCACTGTGCAGTGGTGCCCTGCAGAAGACAATTTTCAGGCTTTGATTCTCTCCTTCATGTATGCTCCAGGGATTGAACTCAGGAAGTTAAGCTTGGCAACAAGCACCCTAACCTGTTGATCTATTGAGTCATATGACCCGTCTTAAACAGATATTTTTCCTTTTTAAATATTGATCTTACTTTCATCATGTGTATGTGTTTGTGTGTGGCACCCTAAAGAAGACAGGGGTGTTGGAGCCACAGGAGGCCGTGAGATGCTGGGAACTGAACTCTGAAAGTGTGTGCTCTTAGCCCCCAAGCCTTCTCTTCAGCAGCCAGCACAAGGCTCTAACACGGGGTCTGCAATGCAACACCGGGAGCCAGTGACGGGTCCTTGGAGGGGGCTGCGACTCGTTATCATTCAAGGTTGAGAGAGCTTCATGGGTGATGTAAGAGCGGACCCACCTTTTTTGGGGTGACTTGTTGACTGATCCACAGAATGGCTCGTCACCATTTTGACAGTGGTTGTACTCTTATGTTCTTCGTGATCGTGGTCTGGGATTTCTGGGGTTGGCTGGTCCTCAAAGGGAATGTCTGTGTGTGCTGGTACCTGTTAGAAGTGGGCGGAGCAAAAAAGGAAACAGAGCCTGAGGTTTGGAATGGACAGCATCTGACGTCCTGCAGGAAAGACTTTAAGGTAGCACACATTTCACAAACACAAGTATAAATTCCAGATGGATACAAACAAACAAAAAAAACAAAACAAAAATAAATAAGAGTGGAGATAGGGATAAAAGCAGGTTCAGTCCAGAAGTGAACTTTAAATGTTCAGCATGAAGACTTCCTGTCCCTTGATCTCTTTGAAAAACACTGGCTCACTCACACCTAAGTTTCTCTCTCTCTGAAACTGGAATAGCACTTTTCTCTGTTAACATTGACTTGCTGAACTGTGTGGAGGAGCGGAGCTCACCGTCACTGACTGATGGAGGAAGGTCATTGGCCAATAAAGAAACTGCTTGGCCCTGTGGGTGGAGTAAACAGAACAAAATGCTGGGAGGAAGAGGAAGTGAGCTGAGACTCCACAGCTCTGCTCTCTCGGGAGCAGACGCCTCAGAGAGAGACGCCATGCCCCGCTCCCGGGATGAAGCTCCGACCCAGGATGGACTAGGCTAGAATCTCCCGGGTAAGCGCACCTTGGGATGCCATACACAGATGATTAGAAATGGGTTAAATTAATATGTGAGAATTAGCCTAGAAGAGAATGGGCCAAGCAGTGATTAAAAGAATACAGTGTCTGTGTAATTATTTTGGGGCATAAGCTAGCCGGGCAGGCGGCTGGGGTGCTGGGAACGCAGCCCCGCTGCCCTTACTACTTCAACTGACAGCTCACTTTATACAAGGTCCTTTCAACACATTCTCAGTACACCATGGGCAACTTTCTCTTAAAAAATTTATTTATTGAAGATTTCTGCCTCCTCCCCGACACCGTCTCCCATCTCCCTCCCCCTCCCCCAATCAAGTCCCCCTCCCTCAGCAACCCGAAGAGCAATCAGATTCCCTGCCCTGTGGGAAGTCCAAGGACCACCCACCTCCTTCCAGGTCTAGTTAGGTGAGCGTCCAAACTGCCTAGGTTCCCACAAAGCAGGTATGTGCAGCAGGACCAGACATGGGCAACTTTTTCAAGTAAACTCAATGAACAAAGCCGAAGAGATTCCATAATGAGCACTGACTCCCTGCAGGAAAGGTCCTCACAGCTATTCGGTGACAGTGGAAGGCTAGGAAGTGGTTCCGGGTTTATGTGTGAAATGCGTGTGTGTGTGTGTGTGTGTGTGTGTGTGGCGGGGGACACATTGTTGTGGAATATTCGTTTACACTGTGTAAAGATGTGTCACTGTGATTGGTTTGATAAAGAGCTGACTGACCAATAGCTAGGCAGGAAGAGGTTGGGCAGGACTTCCAGACAGAGGGTAAAGAAGAGGAAATGAGGAAATAAATATAGGTATGAGAGACACCAGAGGAGATGGAGCGAGAACAGGAAGTGCAAGATGGAAGAGGTAAAAAGCCATGAGACAAAATGTAGATTAATATAACTGGGTTAATTTAAGTTATAAGAGCTAGTGGGACAATTTTAAGCTATAGGCCAAGCTTTTATAATTTATAAGAAGCCTCCATGTCATTTTTGGTGAGCTGGCAGACCAAAAAAAAAAAAAAAAATCCATCTACACAGTGGGTATGTGTGAATGTGTTTGTTGTTTCATGAGATGTATCTCTGACTGGCCTGGGGCATGCCTCTCAGGTTAGGCTAGCTGGCCAGCAAACCCCAGAGGTCCACCTTTCTAGGTACCATCACCTTTGGCTTTTATGTGGGTTCTAGGGGTTGAACCCAGGTCTTTATGCTTGCTTGCAAGATGTGCATGTTATTGACTGAGCCATTTCCCCAGCCAGGGGCTGGCTTTTCTACTTTTTCATTGCTCATCATTGAGGACAGAGCAACTGACCTGGATGAAGAGCCACACAGAATGAGGTTGTGTCGTAACTGGCTGGGGACTTGCATGGTGAACTCCTCCCACCTCCCCAGGAACCTACTAAAGCTCCCTGAATCCAGTTTGTTGGTTTGTTTGACAGAGTCTCCCTATGTAGCTCTAGCTGTCCTGGAACTCAGCCCATATTTACAGAGACCTGCCTGCTTCTGCCTCCTGGGTACTGGAATTACAGGCATGTGTACCACTACACCTGGCGTCAGTGCAGGCTGATTTCATACCATTCTGAGAAGACTTGGTCTATTGCTCTCAAACCGTCTGTGTCCACCGCACCAGCTCCCTTGTCCCTGGATGAGACTTAGATGTACCTCTGTGGTAAGCTATACCACTATTTCATTGTATGGCGGTTGATTTCACATCAAAGCATACGTCATCCCCTGGCATGTGACAGCTTGCCTTTGAAGCCAACTCCCTCTTTCCCTGGACACTCCCCAGGGTACCTTGCCAGTAGATTCATTCAGTCCTCCAGTAGTACCCGTGGTTGCTATTCTGTCTTCCAGACCTGGTCTCACCATGCCACCTCCTGGACCTGGAGTCACAATATCATCTTCTAGTCCACCTACGGGTGCTGAAAAAGAAAGGTCAGTCAGGGATGAGGTACGCAGATGATGTGGACGAAGCCAATTGGCTACTTATAGTCATGATTGTTTCCTATACTTTAAATTGTGGTCCTTTCTGCCCTGTCACACAGTACCAGGGCCTGCACCACTTCCTTATGGTGCCACTGACACACACCATGGCCTGGTCTCCATAGAGAAGCAAAAGACAATGGGAACACTTGGTGACACCGCCAGCTAGGGCTGGACAAGAACCTGCCTACCTTTCCCTTTCCAGTAAAGAGCCAGTGCCTCCATTCAGACAGGCAGAGTATTACACAGACCAGAAAAACTCTGTAGAATCATCTGGAAAGTTTTCTAAACATACCTGGGTCCATGCTCTGTGCAAGCCTACAAGGTCCAAAAAAATGAGTGTTCGTTCACTTTTTACAATCAAACTTTCAGGGCTAACGGTACTCCAGCAGCAGAACACATGCTTGGTGTGCCCAAGGTACTGGTCTCAGTCCCCAGCACCAAAACATTCACTAATTAGCCAAAAAGAAGAAGGAGGAAGGAGGAGGAGGAGGAGGAGGAGGAGGAGGAGGAGGAGGAGGAGGAGAAGAAGAAGAAGAAGAAGAAGAAGAAGAAGAAGAAGAAGAAGAAGAAGAAGAAGAAGAATCATAGGGCTGGAAAGATGGCTGGGAAGGTAAAGGTGCTTGCTGCCAAGCTTGATAATCTGAGACCAAATCTGGGACCCATGAGGTAGAAAGAGAGAACTAACTTTTGCAGATTGTCCTCTGATGGTCATATGTATGTCATGGCACAAGCCCTGCCCCCATAAATGAGTAAATAAGATGCAACAAAATTGAAAACAACAACAATAAACCCAATCTCCATACTATTTCATTGAGATTGCCATTCACTTGGATAATTAAGTGACTGACCCACTGACCTCATAAATTGATTCCAACTGCTTTTTTGAGACAGGGTCTCACTACGTACCCCAGACTGTATTTTGGTCAATGTTTTATCACAGCTGCAGAGAGTCAAACTAAGACACATGGCAAGTGCTTTACCCACTGAGTCATCCCGCCTACCCTGACCCTGACTTCCTGCACTCACACTCGGATGAAGGACGAATGAGGCAGTAGCAGGTTGAATCCCGTTGTGTGGGATGCCACGCCTTGCATCTATCTCCGCCAGATCCCATGGGCTAGAAACTGCTCACATTCATAAGCCAAGGGTGTTTGAAGCTGGGGCTCTTGGCAGGTTATGAGGATTGAATGAGGTCATCAGGACGGGGTCTCCAAGAGGTGACTTGGTGGGTTAGAAAGAGGAAGAAGATAGATCTGAACTGAGGTATGCATCCTCACTGTGATGTCTTCGAAGGTGCTAGCAGATATGGCACCATGCTCTTGAACTTCCCAGCCCCCAGAGCCATGGGGAGAATAAACACCTATTCTTTATAAATTACATGGTTTGGGGTATTTCGTTACAGCGACGAAAATAAATAGACTCAAATGGTGTGAGAGAGATGACAGGGTCCTCTAACTGCCTCAGGACTAAGTGCACCAGGGCATCTGCTCTTAATTCACGTAATCCTTTTCACGAGTTACAGATCTGACTCACTGGCTGTGGGCCTCCTCCCTGGATGGAGCGGTTCTGGAAATGCCATGACCAGATGCAGTTACGAAAGAAGGGTCATGCATCAGAAGTACAGGAGGGAGGGGTGTTGGAAAGTGCCCGGTGTCATTAAAGAGCAGATGTTCATCCACGCCTAGGATGTTGTTCTGATGAGCAACCCTTCCTTTAACACTTGATTTTCCCTCTGTTGAGACATCCCAGCCAGAAGCGTGGTTCATAAATATTTGATCAGAACTCCACTGCTGCTGCCAACAGGGTGGGAGGCCTCTGGAGGAATGCTGCTAAGTTCTGGAGCCTTCTCTTTGCAGCTAGCCCTATTCCAGTTGCTGACGGATAGCTTTAGATGAGCTACCTAGCATATAAATCCTTAAAAAACAAAATAACAAAACAAAACAAACTATCTTGAGGTAGACTGATTCCAAAATTTCTGAGAAACCACCACACTGATTTCCAACATGGCTGTCCAATTTTGCACTCCCACCAGTAATGGAGGCCTTCATGGGAATGACCTAGCCCCTCTACATATATGCGACAGCTGTGTAGCTTGGTCTACTTGTGGGATTCCTAACAATGGGAGCAGGGGCTGTCCCTAACACTGGCTTTGGGGAACCTATTTCTCATACTGGGTTGCTTTGTCCTGCCTTAACACAGGGAGGTGCTTAAGTCTTCCTGCAGCTTGATATGCTGTGTTTTGTTGATACCCATAGGAGGTCTGCTCCTTTCTAACAGAAGCAGAGGGGAGATGGGGGGAAGGAACGGGAGGAGAGGAGGAAGGAGAAACAGTGGCCGGGAGATAAAATGTATAAACATATTTACTTAAAAAAATCATATAAATTTAATTTTAAGCCGGGTGGTGGTGGTGCACACCTTTAATCCCAGCACTCGGCAGGCAGAGGCAGGCGGATCTCTGGGAGTTCGAGGCCAGCCTGGTCTACAAGAGCTAGTTCCGGGACAGGCACCAAAGCTACAGAGAAACCAAAATAAATAAATAAATAAATTTAATTTTAAAAGCTCAGGAAAATCCTTAAAACTCAGTGCATAGAGCAGGGCGATGGTGGCGCACGCCTTTAATCCCAGCACTCGGGAGGCAGAGGCAGATGGATCTCTGTGAGTTCGAGACCAGCCTGGTCTACAGAGCTAGTTCCAGGACAGGCTCCAAAGCTACAGAGACACCCTGTCTCAAAAAAAACAAAACAAAACAAAACAAAAAAAAAACTCAGTGCATACAAATGGTAGGTCTCCTCCTGTGGTCGTTTGCTGTTATGGTTGAGGGCAGGGATTATGCCCATGGAGTAGAGAGATGCTCTTTTCCAGAAGTAATCCCTACCTAAAAGCTAAGCATTCCATGGAACAGACATTGTCTTCGGCGGCGCGGCCACTGGTAAGGTACCTCACACTCCCATAAGCAAACCTCCACCCATGCTCCTTTTTCTCTCTCTCCCTCTCTCTCTCACTCCCCCTTCACACTTGCGTGCGTACACGCGCACGCGCGCGCGCACACACACACACAAAGAAGATATGAAATCAGAAAGGGAACAGTTTGGAAGAGAATGGAGACTAGAAGGACGTAAGAGGGACCAGGAGAATAAGGCCAGAACACACTACTCCATGTATGAAAAAGTCATAATGAAACCCAGCATCATGTACACGTAATACAAGCTAACAGAATACTAATAAAATACTAATAGAAAACATTAAAATAGCAACAACAACAGAATTCTTTATCCCCTGGATTGAATTCAGTTTTCAAACTCATCAGTTGTTAAAAAGTTCCTAGGACCCATTCATCAAAATCATTTTCCATACAGTGTCTCTAACTTAAAACAAGCCTTGCTTTCAAAACAAAAGCACTGAATGAAGCTGGCTTCAGTCCTTTCATAGAAAGCTCAGTTCACTGAAAGAGTAACTCGATAAAAAAATTCCTCCTTGTTCTTTCTTTCCCTTGGCCCACACAGCCAAGTACTGAAGTCTCCCTGAATAGACAAAGGGTGTTTTATGAATGACCGTCAAGATTACGATGCGTGCCTTTTGTCTCTCTGGCCCAGCATTCTTGTTGGCTCCCTGGGAAAGTTATCTTTACAAGATTCTCAATTATTTTGGCAGAAGGCTTTCCCTGGTGGAGAGTGTCGGCCAGCTGCCGAGTTTCTAGCCAGCAGCTGACATCTCCTTTTCTCTTTGCTGGTGACCTTCAAGCCATGGATGGATGTCTTTGCTCTCTCGTGTCCTCCTAGGATACACACACCAGCACACACACATGCAGGGTCGCACATCTATGCTTGCGTACAAATGCTTATGTAAGTAGAGAGTGAAGAACCCACAATCACAACAATGCTCACAGCCTGGCGTGCCAGCAAAGTTCTGGAAACATCTGTATCCCTTCCCGGTCACCTGAGTACAGTTCCCTGACACACTCCGCTGCAGCTAACATGAATCAACAGAACTTCTCCACATGAGAAAAAACTCATCCCTTGCCATTTTCACTGTTATTCTTTAAGAAGCTAGGTCGGGGGCTGGCTTAACATCCCTGACTGCTTTCAGAGGACTTGGGTTCAATTCCCGACACCCACATGTGACAGCTCACAACCGCCCGTAACTTCAGTTCCAAAGGATTGTGATGCCCTTTTCTGGCCTCTATGGGCACTGCATGCTCTTAATCACAAACACCCACACATTAAATAAACAAGTCTTAAAGATTATTTTGAAAAAGCTAGGACAAAGTTTGAACTCTTTAAGAGGAGATAACTGAACTAAAAATGATTTTTACACTGAGGCTTTTAAGTTTGGAAGCCAAGAACTTTTAACTGTGCCCCAGACTATTGCGCAGTTCGCAGACTGCTATGAGCTACTACATGGGTTCTGGAAGCCAAACCCAGGTTCTCTGCAAGAACAGCTTAACCACTGAGCAACCTCACCAGACCTTATGAATGGCTTTATCTTAAAATCTAATTCTAATACTACAAAGTCAAACTTCAAGTTTATGGGCTGCCAAGGTGAGTCAGCCGGTAAAGGTGCTTGCTGCCAAGCCTGACAACTGGAGTTCTGTTCCTGGAGCCCACATGGTGGAAGAAGAGAGCCTACCCTTTCAAGGTGTCCTCTGGCCTCCATATGCCTGCTATGACCGATGAGGCCCCCGTAACAAACAAAAATAAATAAATAAATGTAAAAGGATTTTTAATGAATTATTTAAGGAGCTGGAGAGATAGCTCAGCAGTTAAGAGTTTGCTGCTCGTGCAGAGGATCCAGGTTCACCTCCCAGCACCTGTATCGGGTAGCTCACAACCACCTGCAATTTAAAATTCCTGGGGATCCCACATCCACTTCTGTCCTGAGGGCATCTGCATACACACAACATTCATTTACACACATACATATTAATAAAAACCCTAAGAGATACATCTTAACGAAATGATTCAAATAAGGACACATTTGTGGGGGCAGCATTTCTTCAGCCTTCTGTTCGCTTGGGGACAGGATCTCACTATGTAGCTCAGGCTGGCCTTAAACTCCTAGAAATCCTCCTGCCTCAGTCTTCGAAGTGCTGGATTACAGGTTATCACCATACCTGGCTCTGATAGAATTTGATATGTCACATTGGATATTGTAATAGGTACAATGTTGCAGCCACAAATCTTTAATAAAAATCTTTTGACTGTGTGTTCAGTCTTTTGATTTTATTAGTATATATTTAATATGTGGTGGCGAGTGGTCCCATCTAGCTGCTAGCCGTCAGGAATGCCTTTGTCAGTCACATTTTCCTCTTACGGTATTCTATCTCTTGAGTTTTCTCACATCCTTCATGCCTTATGAAGCTATTCGTTAGGGGTTTGGGGAGAAGACTCAGTTGGTAAATTGCTTGCTATGAAAGTATGGGGGGACCCGGCACCCATATAAAAACTAAAATGGAGGTGACTCAGAGGTTAAGAGTGCTGGCTGCTCTTGACGAGAACCCAGGTTCAGTTCTCAGCACCTACATGACCGCTTACAACTGCCTGTAATTCCAGTTCTAGTGGGATCTGGTGCCCACTTCTGGCCTCCATGGGTATTGCACTCACATGCACATACACATTACATAATCGCACACACATCCACATAAAATAAATACATCTTTTAAAAGCTGATGAGCCGGGCAATGGTGGCACACACCTTTAATCCCAGCACTCAGGAGGCAGAGGCAGGTGGATCTCTGTGAGTTCGAGGCCAGCCTGGTCTACAAGAGCTAGTTCCAGGACAGGCTCCAAAGCTACAGAGAAACCTTGTCTCGAAAAACCAAAAAATAAAAAGTAACAATAAAAAAATAAAAGCTGATATGGTAATACACATCTGTACGTAACACCAGTGCTAGTGGAAGGCAGAGACAGGAGGATCTCTGGAGCTTACCAGCCAGCCAGTCTAAAAGAACCCGAATGCTCGGTGCTCAGTGAGAGACCCTGTCTCAAAAACAGATGGCAAAGTGCAGCATTATACAGAAATTGCCCAACCATCTTTCCACGAGCAACTTATCAGATCCAAGTGATCTGGTAAAAGCTAAACGAAAAGGCAAGGCTTTTGGCGTATTATTGCCTTGTGAATAAAGTAGCTGTCCTTTGCTGTACATTTTTTGCTGTAGCTGACTTCCTTTTCTGTTACATATTTGGGAATTAATTCCCACAGCTCAGAACTCTTTCGTGAAAACAGTTTCCCACTGCCAGGCCTTGTTCCTCTCTCCTAGGTAAGTGCAGAGATGTCTTCCTGCAATTATCTTCATCAGCACGCATTTGGGTCCAAGCATAGAGCATCCCGCTTACTGTACTCACAGATCTCCAAGGACACAGAATTACTTCCTGCCCAAGTTGCTGCTCTGGTTTTACCCCACGACCTGAACGGCTGATAAAGCATATTTAGAAACCTGGGTCCCTTCTTTGTTTCCACCGCCTAGAGCAGTAAGTCTAACTCCAGACCTAGGGAAGTACAGTGTCTGGTGTATGTGTTCTCTGATCAAGAGCCATCAGCTTCCCTAGGTTGCCTAGTTACCTTGCAGCCTCTATGCCCACTGGAAGAAAAGAAGTTGTGCGCTGATTTAAACGTTACTGAAAATAAATTCCTTAGCTCTTTACTAACCACCTAAAAATGAAGTGTAGCATACCAACCTTCCTCTCTAGAATTCCCTGGTGATTTAATTCCTTTCTTAACTTTCTCCATTAAGGAGTTCACTGACGTGTACTAGTCACTCCCGTGTGTGTGTGTGTGTGTGTGTGTGTGTGTGTGAAAACTTTTATCTGATTTTCTCTGGGGCAAAAGAATCCCAGCCTGGAACCTTCTAGGGCTGGGGAATTGCTAGTTTTAAGGGTCTATATGACTGGGAACATTGGTAACAGGTAGAACTAAGGACAAGGAGGAGCAATGTAGAGTAAGGAACAGTATAGGACAAGGAGAACAAGTAACGGATGGAACAATGAGAAATGATGGATTGAAGAGAAAAGAATAAAGAAACGTAGAAAGACAATTCCCGTTGTGAGTAAATTTCTTTGCCCTCAGATCTTTAGCCCCCTTTTGGCTATCCATGATGTTTTTAAATGAATCCTGGAAGGGAGTAGTAAAGGTGTAAAACTTTTTAAGATTCCTGTAAAGAAGATACCCAATATCAGCCCTATGTGTGTACAAATATAGAGGTACACACATACACACACACATGATACACTCTTTATATTAGCTACTTTTCTGCTAGTTGGAATTTGCATCTCTTTTGCAAAAGGCAAACCCAGCCAGTAATCAAACATCTTATTTCCTTTCTCTGACACCATACTCACCAAGCCTTCCTTGGGTTCTGCAAATATTCATGCCTATTTCCCCTGTCTCAGTTTAGTTTGTATACTTAATAGTTTGACTCTCTGTGTTTACTCAATGGGGCCCATCAAACAGGAATATGCAGGCATGCCTTTACCTAACAAGATTCCATCTGTGCACAACAACCTTTGCTTGTGAGCTTATAATGGTGCTCAAAATGGGGCACCATAGCTGTCCATGTATCACGGTGCCACACATTACTCTGCATCTGATGCAGGTGGATTAGAGAGAAGACGTTATTTATCCTAAAAGTGTGTCTGTCTTAGAAAGACAGTCCTTTGTTCTCTGCTCAAGTGAAGGCAGCATCACCATGAAGACAGGAGCCCATGGGACTAGGAGTGTAGCTCATCTGTAGAGTGAGCGCTTGTCTAGCATGTCTGGGCTCACACCCTAGTATCACATGAAGTAAACCAACAACGCTTGCATGCATGCATCCAACAAAAACAAAAAGAAATTTTTGGGGGGTGTGGTGGCTGATTCCTATAATCTCACAAGTGCTTAGGAGGTTGAGGCAGGAAACTTGTGAGTTCAGGATCAGCCTGAGCCACAATGTGAAATCCTGTCTTGAAGCAAACAACGAAAATAGCTGTGTAAGGGCTCTTTCCGGGGTACCTGCTGGACTGACAGCTATGTCAAGATGAAGCTGAATCTCTCCATCCCAGCCACGGCTGTCAGAGACTCCTTGAAGCGGAAGATGAATACACACTTCATACTATCTATGATAAATAAGTGCATGGCCACAGAAGTAGCTGCCGATGCTTTGGGTGGGGAGTGGAGGGCTATGTGGTCTAAATCTGTGGGAACAACAAGCCAGGTTTTCCCACAAAGCTAAGTGTCTTGGCCTACAGCAGAGTGTGCCTGCTGTTGAGCAAGGGGCATTCAGGAGGCAAAGGCAGGAGGATCCTGATTTTGAGTCGTCTGGGCTTCACAGGAAGAGCCTGTCCTAAACAAGACAAATCAAACCAAAACAACCTCCCCTGCAAAACCCCAAAACAATAAAACTAAAAGTTCATTCTCAACTGGAAACCATTCTGTTTAGTGAAATAAATCAATTTCAGAAAGACACACAGCATGTTTGCTCTCATAGGCTAAACCTAAATGTAAATTCTCTGTGTGTGTTTGTGTCTATGTGTGTGTGTGTTTATGCATGTGCTTACACGTGTGTTTATGCGTGTGTTTACATTATGCGTGTGTTTACATGTGTGTTTGCATGTGTGTGTAGGTCACAAAACTAGGAAGATAATCGTAAAAGGAAGAGGAGACCCTAGGAGAGGTGGAAAATAAAGACAGCAAAGAAACACACATACTAGGAAAGCAAAAGAGGAAGTAACTGGGGGAAGAAAAGGAACCAGCTGGAAGGGGTGGGAGGGACAGTAGAGAGGAGAATGAGAACAAAGCAGATGTCATTTACGCTGGCAGATGCCACGGTGACGCCCATGGCTTCCTCTGCTGACCTGAAATTTTTCATAAGGAAAAACAAGGGCCCTGGCCTAGTGAGATGGCTCAGTGGATGAAGAAACTTTGTAGCCAAGCCACGACCTGAGTCTAATCCCTAGGACCATATAGTGAAGACGAGAACTGGCTCCCAAAAGTCGTTCTATGACTTCCACACATACACTGTGGCATGGGTGCCCCTCCCCCAGTAAATAAATCCATGGTTTAAAAAGGAAGTCTAAACTGGGCGACGGTGGTGCACACCTTCAATCACCAGTACTTGGGAAGCAGAGGCAGGCAGATGTCTGAGTTCCAGGCCAGCCTGTTCTTACAGAATGAGTTCCAGGACAGCCAGGGCTACACAGAGAAACCCTGTCTGGGAAAACAAACAAACAAACAAAATAAAATAAAAAATTAAGTCCAGACCTGAAGAGATGTCTCAGTCAGCAAAGTGTTTGCTGCACGGGACCCACGTGAAAAGCCATGTGGAAGGGTGCCTACAATCCAGCACTGGTCTAACCAATCAGTGAGCTTCAATAAGAGACCCTATCTCAAAAAAACAGGGTAGAGGGGCTTGAGAGGTGGCTCAGTGGTTAAGCGAGCATGCGAGGACCTGAGTTCGATTCTCAGCATCCAGGTTAGACAACTCACAAACACCTGCAACTCCAGCTCCGGGGGCTCTCACTCTGGACACCTTCACTCACATACAGCATCATTTTTAAAAAGTGGAGAATGACCCAGAAAGACAACAGCCATGCATGTTTGGCCTCCACCTGTGTGTACAGCACACGCATGCACTTACACTTACACACGTCTCACACAGAGAATCCATTTGGAAGAACAAACTCTCTTCTGTTCCTTTATCCCCATGAAGGCTTTCGCATCTCATTTCCTTATCATGTCTTAAGAGGTGACCACAAGTCTCAAACATACCTCACACCATAGATGGTCTCAACCCTGCTGACCTCTCACTGGGGTTCCCAGGAGCTCCTGCCTCTTCCCCCAGCTACCCCAAGTGGGTTTCTGCAGCCAGGGCGAGAGCCTAGAACTCTCTGCTTACCACGGCCCTGATGTTCTCGGTGCACCGTGGGCTGGTCCTGCTCCTGGCCTTCTGAGGAAGTCATTCTTTGGATATGGATGCAGCAGCAAATATTTATAGGGCTCCTCTGATATGAAGAGCCATTCTCCAAAAGGCATGTTCCTCAACACAACACCAGGTAGTTTGCTGGACGTAGCCAGGATCCTCCCTGGTGTGGCCAAGGATTTTTTTTTTTTTGTCTCTTCACTCTTTCCATACAGCTTGGCAAACTATTCATCTGATCGAGAGATTGGCACTGGAAAACCTCCTCCTCTCTGCCTTGGGTGTCTATATGCGTATCATGTTCACGTGCATGGGAATGCGTGCATGTGTGTGCGCGCGCGCGTGTGTGTAGATCAGAGATCAACCTCAGCGTCACTCTTCAGGATATACTCACCCTACTTTTTGAGACAGGGTCCCCCAGTGGGTGGAAACTTGTCAATTCCACTAAGCTGGCTAGCCAGGAAGCCCCAGAGATCTGCCTGTTTCTTTAGCCCCAACTCTGGGATTCTAAACACTCATAACCTGGCAGTTTTTATTTTTCCCACAAATTCTGGGGCTCAAATTTGGGTTCTCATTTTTGCACATCAAACTATCTACCAACTGAGCTATCTTTCCAGCCCTCTCTGTGCCTTTTTGAGACAAGGTCTCACTGTGTTGTAACACAGGCTGGTCTTGAATTCACGATCCTCCTGTCACTCCTGAGACTGGGATTAGAGGCGTGCGTGCCAGCATACCTGGGCTGAACAACTCTACTAATCTAGACAACTCTTGGGAGGCTTGGCCCCTGTCACCCTGGGCACCCACAGAAATGCCTTCACTTACTTCCCTCTGGGAGAGCATGGTGCCATCTAACACATTACCAGCCTCTGGAGTCACGGCAGGTCCTTGGCAGGTGTTTGCTGAGTGACCGATGGGTAAGTATATGGACAGTCAAGGAACTGGTTTCTTTTGAGATATTCCTTGGATGTGTGCACCGCCTTCATTGCAGAGTTGGTGAGGGCCTTTCCCTACTGTAGGGCAGCAGGGATGAGGACAGAACAATTCACCTGTGAGGCTGAACTCTGCGGCCCTGCCTGTCACTCGCTGTCACAGCTTTTGTCAAACCTGCAGACCAAGCCTGGTTGATGAGATGGGACCTGACTGTCAGCCTGCATGAAGCTGACAGACAGGATGAGCCCCTCTTCCACGCACTGAACAGAAGGATGTCAGAACTGAGATGTGCTCCTAGATCCTCTGAGAAAATCCTACACACTACCATCAGGAGCCTGTTCCCTTGACCTCATAGTGGGTATGGGTTGTGCATGGCTCCAAAGGTTTCTTGTGCTTCGGGGTGGCTGGCCCCAGTGGGTCACCTCCTAAAAATTGGAAACGGCTTCTGAACGTTCCTGTAGCTGAACAAGGGCAATGAGAGAAGCGCTGGGGTGGGGCTCAGTGGTTGAGTGTGGGGCACAGGGCGGCCCTGGGATCAATCTCCAGAGTCACAGAGAGGGACAATGAAAGACGAGGAGAAAGGAAAAGAAAAACCAACATAGCTGTGGTGGGGGTGGGAGGACAGGGATAGGAGGGGAGGGGAGGGGGAAGAGTGGATGGGAATGATACACCCCTGTAGTAATCTCAGCACTAGAGGGACCGAAGCATGAATATGAGGTATGTCTGGGCTACAGGAAGACTCTAATGAAGAGGAGGAGGAAAACGGAAAGAAAATAGAGAAGAGGCCAATGGCCATTAAGGACTCTCATTTTCATTCTGAGAGCAAGAAGTCACTGGGCAGGTGGAAGGGGGAGGGCCTAACTCTGGGCCACCCAAGCAGACCCGGTCCTCTACCCTCAGAAAGGGAACAGGGGACAGGACTGTCCAGGAGAAGCAATTCTGATGATGGCTCCTTCTGACTGAGTTTACAGAGAATGAACAGAAGCTGCTGCCCTGAGCTTCCCCACGGCCTTTCCACACACACACACCCCTGCCACAAGGAGCATCCCTGCTTTTCGGGAGGATGGTGAAGGAGAGAGTGAACCACTGACTAGGAGAACAAGTGGTTATGGCGGACAGGATGTCAGCGTCCAGCAGAGTGCAAAGCCACCTGTAACCAGTGTGTCTCCGGATCATTCTCGCCTGGCTCCCTCTTGCAGACCTATTCTGTGGGTGTGAGTGTGTCTGTGTGTGTCCATACTCAGCTGTGCAGACACGTGTGAGCACTATGGGCAAGTGTACAAGCAGGTATGTGCACACACACAGAGGTCAGAGGTCAACCTCGGGTGTACTTCCTAGAAACTACTCACCTTGTTTTCTGAGGACACGGGGCTTGCGGAGTAGGCCCAGTTGGCTGGCAGATGAGCTCCAGGGAATCCTCCTGTCTCAGTCTCTCCAGCACTAAGATTCAAAGCACTAAGAACTGAACTTAGGTCCTCATGCTTGCAAGGCTAACACACTTTACCAGCTCAGCCATTTCCTCAGCCCTGAGCCTCTGCCTTTTATTTTAAGGAAAAGGCTGGGGTACACAGCTAACCGTGGGATCACAGGAGCTTGAGGCTGGGCTGCCAAGGCCCATTGCTGTCCATTCAAGGCTTCACCACACCCACTGCCCCAGGAGAAAGTCCCTCTCTCCACAGGAAAGCTGGGAGGCAGTGTCTCCATGGCAGTCCAGGTCTTGGCTACACTGGGCCCATTCACTATTTCCTCCCTTCGTGGTTCTAGAACCTTCTTTTAAGCAACCTGCCATTCTGCTGAGTTTGTTGCCCAGTCAGTCTCATAGCCTGAGGACACAGAATGACTAGGTGAGCAGTGGTTACATTTGGGGGGGCTCCAGGAAGTGAATCAGTATACTGCTCACCCCTAAACTCCTCAGCAGCAAACCAGAGACAGCTGACTCCAGCTTTCAGTTTGATTACTCAACTCGGGGAGACCACTTCGCTCTCCTGACTAAGAGCAGGCGGTTTTCCTGTAAAAGGGGAAATGAACTCTCAGTTTTGTGAGCAGGAATCATACCTCCTAAGAGGTTTTCTGGAACCCAGCGAGAGCTGGATGCACGCACGAAGGGCCACCTTCTAGGGAAGATAGTTGAGTGGTGACCTCATCGGATGTTTTAAGGGTGCTGCCCAGAGCACACATCACAGTGGGGTGAGGGCACTTGCCATCTGCCAGGAACTGAGCGAGACTCTGAGCTCTGATTACTCAGGGCTCTCAGCTGAGCGGCTGGGATTTCGAAAGAGTGGAAGAAGAGCCCCTTCAGATCGGACCTGCGGGGTAGACATTCCAGCTGTGAGCACAGGGAGACAATGTGCAGAATGTGGCTGCCCTTGGCCTTGGTCCTCAGCTTCATTTGGAAGCTGTATCTCGGGAGATTTTTATTTTGCATTAGAATAATCTTGGTTTTGTTTTCATAGCCCCGGGGAATCAAACCCAGGGCCTTGTGTGTGTGTGCTAGGCAACTGTCTATGACCGAATTGCACCTCATCTCAACCCGTGGTAGACTAAAAATTAAGCTGCTTTGGCCAGTAGGGTGTCTTCTGAATTTCCCTTCATCCTGGCCCATGGGAAGTTCATGCATCCAGCCCCATCTCCAGGTTCACTGTTCAGACCCTCTTAGAACACAGGCTCCCACACGCCCATGAGATGTATCTTGATGGATCTCTTCCATCCCCTCATAGTCTTAACACTGAAGAGCAAACACCTGCCACTCTTCACCAACTCGTCCCTCGCCTCTCACCTCCCCTACCTGATTTTCACAGATCCTGTGACTGAATGTGGAGTCAGCCAGGAGATACACCTGTGTTTATAGAGAGGCGTGACCCAGGCGGGAACAGGCACTCTGAAGGAGAGTGGCGGCACCCTGTGGGCTGGGGGTCCAGACTGAACAAGAAGAGCCAAGGAGGAAGCAAGCTCTCTCCCTGGGCTCCCTGACTATCCATGCATGAGCTTCCTCACACCCCGTCCCCACATCTTCCCTCCCATGATGGACCCCACGCCCTCACACGATGAGCCAAACCAAAGCCTTCCTCCCCTACATTGCTTTCCGTCAGGTATCTGCTCCTAGTGATAAAAAGCTAATCACTGCACCTGCCTTCTTTTGAAATACATTTGTTTCGATTTTGTGTACATGAGTGGTTGCCTACATGTATGTATATAGACTACCACACACCGATGGTGCCGTCAGAGGTCAGAAGAGGACATCAGATCCCCCAGAATTAGTATAGGTGGTTGTGAGCCTCCGTGGGGTTTCTGAGAAGTGAATCCGGTCCTCTGTAAAAGCAGGAAGTACACTTAACTGCTGAGCCATCTCTCCCACTCCACAGTGTCCTCATTGCCTTGACTACCGATAGGTTTGGGTAACACCACTCCCTTGCTCTTCATTGACAGATGGTGACTACAATCTGAACAGATGCTTTTACACGGGGCCTCTCAGGCCAGGCAAGGAGCCTACCACTGAGCTGTATACACCCCAGCCCCAGTGTTCTTTTACAGATTCTGCTAAGAGGCAAGATTGGTCCACAAACACTTAACATACAGTGATGAAACCTAGGCTCCTAGGGGCTCACAGACACTGACACAATCAAAGAGTCTGCCTGAGATTGACCTAGACCCTCCGTATGTATGTTACAGTTGTGTAGCTTGGTCTTCTTGTGGGGCTCCTAACAGTGAGAGCAGGGTCTGTCTCCGACACTTGCCGGCTTTTAGGACCTTTATCATCCTACTGGGTTGCGTCCAGCGCTCAACTTGATATGCCATGTTTGGCTGATAGCCATGGGAGGACTTCCCTCCTCTGAATAGAAACAGAGGAGGAGTGGATGGGGGAGGGGCACAGAGGAGATGGGGAGAGAGGAAGGAGGGAAAACAGTGGTTGGGTTGTAAAATAAACAAAATATATATTTAAATAAATAAAATATAGTGAGGAGAAGAGACAAAGCAATCCCGATGAAGGACCGAGTGGAAGAACTCGTGCGTTCTGATTTCAAACACATGAAGCAGATCTGCAGAAAGCAAGGCTGATTATAACTGGACATGGTGTCCCTGTAGGCCCAGCAAGAGCATCTCAAGCCCAGGGATTCAAGGCCAGCGCATGCAGCACAGAGGGAGCCCTATCTCAGAAAAATAGTAAAATAGAAATAAGCTAGGGGCAGAGCTCAGAAGCAGAGCATTCGCGTAGCCTGCAGAGGCCCCGTGTTTAATTTCCAGCAACGGGGAAACGTTTTCACAAATGACCGCAGACACTGGGTAAGGGTAAGCGTGTAGACCCACAGACTAGAACGGCGAGTCCAGGCATAGGCCTTTCTTCTCACAGACAGCTGATTTTGCGTAAAAGCACCAAGACACTTCAGTGGGGTAGAGTTATCTTTTCATCCCAGAAGGTGCTGGGACAACTGAATTGCCATGCGGTAAAGAATGGAGCTGGGTCACTACATGGGGCACACGAATCTTCATTGCAAAGGCATCAACGCCCGACTGCCAGAATGAAGCCATACAAAGTCAGAGTCAACCTCCGCAGCCTCCAACACTGGTACCAACGGCAAGAACAGAAAAGGAGAGGAGACAAGCCAGACTTCACGTTCTTAACGATTGGGGCTTTAATGAACACTATCAAAAAATAATAACAAATAAGCCAGTTCATAGAATGGAAGAAATGCTTGGGAAGAATCTCTTCTCTGGCTTCAGTGAAATCTATTCAGAAATCAACAGCAAAAGGAAACAAACAAAAAAAAAAAACCACTTGAAATTTTCATATCTTGCAACTAGAAATAATCTACAAAATTCTTACTCTAAAGAACAACAAAATGTGTTACTTATTGATGAAAGCACCAAAGGTCAAAATGTGTGGGAAGGAGGCAATATTCGGGCGGGGGAGGGAGGGGAGCTACCTGGGAAATAAATTGATTTACCAAGAAACTAATATTTAATTGTTTCTTTGCTGATTTTTTAAAAACAGTTTAGTCACCAGTTCCAGTTTGGCTTCGGCCCGAGAATCCTGTTCATGGGGACAGTGTAAACAGTTTGTCTATTCATAATCACCAGACATAATCCTCTTAAAAATGACTGGAACCCTAACCCCCTCCTTCTCATATATGTATATGTATTCGATAATCAATAAACTTTAATTTCTTACTTGGAAAAAAGCAAATTAGCAAAATGCCTGAAGACTTCAACAGCCAAGAGTTTGAACAATCCCAAGATGTTCAGCATGAAAAGGTGTTCAAGTTCATTTGTCGTTAGTGAAGGAAAGACAGTTCAGAACTAGTGTGAGATACCCCCTGCTCATTAGAATAGTGTGTGTGTGTGTGTGTGTGTGTGTGTGAGAGAGAGAGAGAGAGAGAGAGAGAGAGAGAGCATGTGTGCAGACATTTGTTTTTAAATTTAAGAAAAAATAGGGACGAAGATCTGTCTCAGGTGGCAGAGTCCTTGCCCAGCACACACAAAACCCCAGGTTCCAACCCCAGCACCTCATAAACCAGTCATGGTGGGACACGCCTATAATCATGTATTTGTGTGATCTGTCTTCATGCTCACAAGAAGAGGCAGTCAGATCCTATTATAGATGGTTGGGAGCCACCATGTGGTTGCTGGGAATTGAACTCAGGACCTCTGGAAGAGCAGTCAAGTGCTCTTAACCTCTCTGAGTCATCTCTCCAGTTCCTGAAATTCTTTTTAAGAGTAAAATTTGGGAAGCAATATTTTGAAAACAATAAGAAAAATCAATAAAAAAAGGCTTGGAAACAACAAAAAAGTGCTGATACAGCTATATTTATGGGGTGCAATACAATATTTCAATACTTTTCTATAGTATGTAAAGATCAGAGCGGGACTGCTGGCTTCCATCATCTCAAACATGTATCAGTTGTCAGGAACACTCAAAATCCTCTGGCTACATCAACAACACAGTTGTTCACTGTCAATCACAGCTGCCCGGCTGAGCGATAGGACACTAGACCTCATGCGTAGGAATTACACTCATGTACCTATTAACCATCCATCCTCTCTTCCCTTCTGTCTTGGTTACTTTCCTATCATTGCCACAAAACACCATAACCAAGGCAATTTCTAAAACAAAGCATTTACTTTAGGGACTCGTCATTTCAGAGGTTCAGAGTCTTAATGGCGAGGGGGCATGGCAGGGGGCAATGACAGCAGGCAGGCAGCCATGGGTGGGGCTGGCGCAGTAGCTGAGAGCTTATATCTGGATCCACAAGCATGAGGCAGAGAGAGATGGAGACTGGGCCTGGCATGGGCTTCTGAAACGTCAAAGTCCACCCGCCAGTGGTACACCTCCTCCAAAGTCACACCTCCTAGTCCTTCCCAAACAGTTCCACCAACTGGGGACCAAGCTTTGGAACAGCTGAGCCTATGGGGCCATTCTCACTTAAACCAGCACGTCCTCTAATCCCTGATAATATGTGCCCTGCAAACTCTTAAAGGGACAGGGACAGCATTTGGTACTTGTTCTTAATTGCTTTCAGTTGCTGGATCAACACCACAACCAAAAGCCACACTTGAGGTAATCATACATCCCTGAGGGAAGTCAGGGCAGACCTCAAGGCACGAACAGAGCCTGGAGAAACGCCATTTATGGGCTGGCTCTCTGGATCATGCCAGCTAGATTTTTCTCTATAGCCCAAGATCACCTCCCCACAGTAGGAGGTGTGGTTCACCGTAGGCAGGGCCTTCCCTCATCAATTACCACAATATCCCACGGATTGGGCAATTCTGGGCACTTCTGTAACTGAGGTGTCCCCTCTTTCATCCCAGATGACTCTTAGTTGTGTCGAATTGAAAATGAAAACGACCCAGCAGAGTGCTCTTGACATCACATACATAATTAAAATCATGTGTGTGACAAACAAAATTGATTAAAACAACTTGGTGAGTATTACCGTAACAGAGGGTGTTGCTGCCGTCTAAAGTACTTGGAGGGATCACATGGCTTGGCTTTTCTAGGTGTCTTCAGGGACACCGACGCCAAGCACTGGTGGCCACTTAGCTGAGCAGCCGGAGATGTGTGCCCAGGGCATGTGCTCTTGCTATGTTCCAGTACTTGAGTTCCAGCTCATTGCTGCTGTCTCCTAGCTTTGTGTCTGAACCTGGATGAGCTCATCTATAAGATGTTCCTGCCTTGTCGTTGTGCTGTGAGGACTGAGTGCCAACAGGGTTCGCGAGTGGCTAAGACAGTCTAGCCCAGCAAATGGTGAAAGTTCCAAAGCGGTTATAGCTATGAGCCCCTCCCATTTGGAATCTAGTGTGCGGCTTTGCAGCTTCACATTTAGTCTTCCTATGAAGTGATAGTCTCAGAAAAGGCTGCCTTCCATGAGTTGACCTTTCTATAAGATGCCAGGAACCAAAGGTTACTAGGAACGAGTCACGGGAGCGTGGGGAGAGGGCTCAGCCAGGAAAGAACTTGCCCTGCAAGCTTGGTACCTTAGAACTTGTCCGTTGCTGCAAAGAGACACGGCGGCCAGGGCAACTTTTGGAAGAAAGAGTTTAATTAGGGCTGACAGTTCAGAGGGCGAGCCCATCACCACCACAGGGAAGAACATGGCAACAAAGAGGCAGCAGCGGAGCCATAGCTGAGAGCCTGTATCTTATCCTCAAGTAGAAGGGAGGTAGAGAGAGGCAGAGTGAGAAAGAGACAGACAGGCGCGCGCACACACACACGCATGCACGCGCAAACACACAGAGACAGAAAGACAGATTGGGGATAGTGTGGAAAGCCCACCAACTGTGGGCCAAGCAGTCAAACACATAGATAGCCTCTGGGGCCATTCTGATTCAAGACAGCACAGATGGAAACCTCATTTGGATCCCCAGAACCAAAGCTGTAATGGTGTGTGACTTCTACCCTAGCTCTGAGGAAGAAGAGACAAGGTGGCTCTCTGGGGCTTGCTGGCTCCCGCAACCTGGTGTCCTTGACAAGGTCCAGACCAGTGAGAGAGCTTGTCTCTGAGAAACCACGTAGGGAGCCCGAAAAGAGAGGTAGCTCCGCGGTTGAGAGCTCATACTACACTGCCAAAGGAACTGGGCTTGGTTCCCAGCACCCACTTCGGGCTGCTCACAATTCTCAGTAACTCCGCCTGTTGTGAGATCTGACTTCCCCCTGCCTGTGTGGGCACCTGCACTCAGGTGCGCATACCCCCACACAGACATATATGCATTCACACAATTTTTAAAAATAAAAATAAATCTTAAAATAAATTTTTTTTTTAAATATTTATTTATTCATTATGTATACAATATTCTGTCTGTGTATATGCCTGCAGGCCAGAAGAGGGCACAAGATCCCATTACAGATGGTTGTGAGCCACCATGTGGTTGCTGGGAATTGAACTCAGGACCTTTGGAAGAGCAGGCAATGCTCTTAACCTCTGAGCCATCTCTCCAGCCCAAAATAAAATTTTTTAAAAAGGATGACAAGATAGAGATTTTT
Source organism: Microtus oregoni (assembly GCF_018167655.1). Lineage (NCBI taxonomy): Eukaryota > Metazoa > Chordata > Mammalia > Rodentia > Cricetidae > Microtus > Microtus oregoni. The sequence goes on along the minus strand of NW_024543064.1, from coordinate 10,073,418 downwards.
CCTCCAGCCTCCACAACTGCGCATGCGCACACACGCACAAATAAGACTTGTTCTTCTGCACTTTACGTATGTAGTTGCTACTGATGTCATGCCCCTCTCAAGTGACAAAGGTTCCGGAGATGTTTGATCTTCTGTAGAACAAAAGCACTGGATGGAATGTTTTGCCAGATTAAGGGAATAAAGATCTCTGATGCTCAAGGACCCACCCTAACTGAGGTCAGACTCCCCAAAGCTGCCAGATCAGACCTCCCCTTAGGAGCTCAAAGCAGGATAACACCACGCTCCAAAGCCTGAACACATAGCAAGGACCCGGTAAGTATCTGCCAAATAAGCAAATTCCTTGGGCAGGGCGGTTGCCTCTCTCTCCCTCTCTCCCTTTCCAGAGAACCCAAGCAAACTAATTCCTTTCTCTCTCGGGTGGGGCACTCCCCTCTGCTTTATAGCCTTGTTTGTTTGCTGTCTTTTATTCCCCTTGGTGAAAATACAATGATGGCCTCTGGGAAATACCCTGCTCCCTCAGTATTGTTCACACATTTTGCACCCCTGCTTCCCAGGCCTCCAACTGTACTCCAAACTACTGGCATTCCCCTGTACCCTGCCAATTTAACAGACGCTCTCAGAGCCCCGCTGTGGCGCAGGTTGACCTGCCCATACCTCTCCAGGCATTTCTCCAGTTTCTGACCCTCTGGACAGAAATCACAAGCTCATCTTCATCCTTTGCATATGTTTTTTGTTTTTGAAACTGCATCCATTTTGCCTTGTGTCTACAATGTTTGTCTTCTGTTTCTCCAAGGAAGTGATCAGCTGGCCAAGGTCAAAAGTCTCCCTCTGAACTTAACCAGATTCACCTCCAAATACAAACCGTTCTCTGAGACAAAGACATGAGACCAGGTATAAACACAGACGTACCGGTATATGTGCGTGCGTGCGCGTGCGTGCGTGCGCGTGCGTACGTGCGTGTGTTTGTAGTCAAGGGATAACCTCAGGTATTAGTCTCTAGGTATCTTATTTTTTGAGGCAGGGTGTCTCCCTGGCCTGGAGTTTGTGGATTGGGCTAGACTGGTTGGCCAGAGAGCCTGGGGGATGTGGCTGACTCTGCATTCCTAGCACCGAGATTACAAATCCCTGCTACCGCCCAGCTTTTTAAAATGGTTCTGAGAACCAAACTAAGGCTCTCTTGTTGGCACAGCAAGCATTTTATCCGTCCAGCTGTCTCTCTATCTCTCTAGCCTTGCTCTACTCTTTCCGTTAATGTTCAAGAGTTTCCCATCACCTGGCTGGCCATGAATGGGCTGGGATGACGGACAGCCAGGCGCTGTGGTTAGCCACGTGGGAGGAAACAGACACCTCCATTTCCTGCCCTGCATGAACTTGGCAGAATGCCAGTTGTTTCCCAACCTGGCTCTATCCTGCATTCGAGCTTGGATGAAAAGCCTGACCACTTTCCTTTCCCAGAACTTTCCAGGGGATGGAGAGATGGCTCATTTAGTAAGTATTCCCCACGTGAACATGAGGATCTGAGTTCCAACCCCCAGACTCACACAAAAAGCAGGGTGCATCTGTTACCACAACACTGAGGAGGTAGAGGCACCCAGATTCCCGAGGGCCATTGTTCAGTCTAGCAATGGGAGAACCCCAGGTTCAATGAGACAGTGTCTCTAAAATAGGGTGCGGAGTCATTGAGGAAGATTTGGCCTACACACACACACACACACATACACATTTCAAGACATCTATTGACAAAGTACTCAGAATTGCAGACAAAGGGAGCTTAATCTGTTGTGTACCCCGCGAGAATTCTGTGAGCAACCTCATCAGCTTTGAGAGTGTCTCAACCTCTCCAGTCATGGACCCTCCTCTAACAAAACCACATCGGTTTCTTTCCTGAGTGAGAGGTTTCAGGATAAGCAGGGTTTCCCTGAGCGCTGGGAGGTTGGGCTGGGGATCCTCTGTGGGGTTCCAGGAAAGACTGGCATTGAGTTGGCTCCCTTCGGAGCCTCCCCCGAAATACTTCCACAAGTAGTAACCTGGAATGCCTGTTCTCAAAAGCCAGAACTATGACAAAAATTCAGATAAGCCAGTGCAATCTGGAGCACAGGTTCATTCTTGGTTGGCGAGGACGGCGGAGCACACGTTCGGCTTTCCTGCACCCAGCAACCTGCCGCACCCTCTTGGGAGGTATTTAGCACCTGTGAGCAGGATGGATTAAGGCAATCTATTTTGATGCACCGATTACAGTGTGGGGAGCACATAACTGAAAGAAGTCTAGGAAAGTTTGTATTCATGTTTAAGGGACTGAAAGTGAAGTCCACCCTTGGTGTCAAGTTCAACTGTCTCTTTTTTTTTTAATTCTTTTTTTAGTTCAGGAGTAGTGAGGAGTTTGACTTTGCTTTTGAATCTTTGTTCTGGCAGCTTCTGAGATAATAGTGTATAATTTACAGGAGTTGTCGGGGATTAAACGAGGTAGTCTGGTGACATTCCTAGAATGTGGTGGGGGATGGGAACGCAACGAAGTGGTACCCTGCCCACTAGGCAGGGCCACCCTCACTCATGCCCAGATTTGGGTCTCTGTCTGTGCCAGCACTGAGTCAGTAAGTGGGGAACTGAGTTGGGTACTGTTGGTTACGGGGACACTCAGCCTTCTGGGGCCGAACACGGAGCTTCAAATGTGCTTTTTCTTTCTGAACTCAGTTTGGAACCATAGCCCAAGCTTCCCTCACAGAATCTTTAAGAGAAGGAGCTTTCTTCAACGTCTCTGCACCAAAAACCCTCAGCAACCCACGAGGATTCCAGCTCCCCACCTCCCCCAAACTGGCAAGAACTTCAGGGAAATCACAGGATGATTTCTTTGCCACATGATTAATCCTGTTTGGACTGGTCCCGGAAGAGCACACATGGCTTAGCAGCAAGCAGCGACTTTCAGAATCTTACAACAATTAATTGCCTAACGGACAGGCCCTTGGGTACAGGCTTTGGATGAATGTTCAGAGCGAGGGTGGGGCCTGGCAATGGAGGAAGATGCCAGATGTGTGGACAACAGTCCTCTTTAGAATCCACGAAGACTTTAGAGATGGCAAAGGGGGTTGGATTCTAATACTAAATCATGGCACATGACCACAATTGAGTTAGCACACCACAATCACCTCCAGTCTGGCTCCCCAATAATACCTCAGCTCAATGGTGTTGCTCATCCATATTCATTATTCCCAGACAAAACCCCTATAGGCTTCAATCTTGCAGCAGAACAGCCTGCATAGCACTGGCCACATGGCCACCCCTTTCTTTTCCAGGCCTCTTTCTTCAGTTGTACAGTTTCTAATATAGCCACAACGAAGACTCTAGACAAGACCGAACAGCAGCTACATTTTAGGAGCACCTTGGGAACTGGCTTCCGAGAGTGGCAGCCTACCCTTGCCTAAGAGGATGCTAGCCAGTCTCTGGCTTTCCTCGGATGTGGTTGGGGCGAGTGAAACGCCATGTCATTTACACACATTGTCTCGCCAGACCAGAAATAGAACTGAAATACAGAACTGTATATATCATCCTAGCGCAAGGAGAAGTTTCAAAGATAGGCCTGCCAGGAATAGCCCGGAGTGCCATAAAGAGCAGCTTCGCCTCTTTGAAGCAGCCTGCTGTATAATTTCCCCAAGACTAGGTAGGTGTTGTCTGTGGAGAATTACAGAAGCCGAGGCTAGGCTCACCCGGCTCACACAGACCACTTCCTTCCCTCCCGGGAAGGACAGGGCTCCATCTCTAGCTCGCTGAGGAGCAGGTGATGTTTGGGATCAAAGTTAGAGCTTAGAATCCCCAGGGAAACAGACACAACTAGTAACGCAAGGCAAGAAATAAAGCAGGGTAAGTTCTCTCCTGAAGCCCAGGCTGCTTTCAAACTCGCTGCGTAGCCCCCAGGATGACCCTGAAAACGCCTGTTTCCCCAACGCTGAGATCAACAGGTGAACATCGCTACGCTGGTTTTTGCACCTTGCTGGGGATGGAACCCAGAGCATCAGGCCTGCAAGGCAAGGACTTTGCCAACTGAGCGCATTTAAGCTCCTTTGGTCTTTTACAAACGCCACTGAGTCCTTGGCCTCAACCACACTTACTCCTCAATGCTCACGGCGATGCTCCAGGTTAGGAGGTACAGCTTTAGATGCTGGACGCCCTGGGTTCCATCCATTCCCAGCGCTGGAGTCAACAGAGGAAGGAGGCAGAGACAAGGCTGCTCGAAAGACAGCGGCCTTCGGTTCCCCTCCTCTACTCCGAGTTGTTTCGCCTCCCACCCGGGCTACCATCCATCAGGTCCGTCCCCAAGGATGGGACCCCTGGTTCCAACCTGTCCTTCCGCCTATTCCTCTCTTCCAGAGACATTAACTATTCCTCTAATACCCCGCTCTTTGGACCAGTACAGTCTCCCTTGGCATCACCCTCCCGCTCCACGACATTAGTCCTCCCCCACCCCGCGCCCCCGGGAGGCGGGAGACATTCCGCACCCCTACCACCTGTGGATCCGGACTACTTCCGCACCCACTGACTGTTCCTGGGGACTTGGCCCCAACTAAGTTGCCCCAGCTTTCTCCCGGGCACTCTCTGATCCCAGGCAACCCCCGCCTCCCTTCATCCGCCCCCCACCCCCAGCAAGTGTTGGTAGCCACTCAGGCACTCAGGCCGGGACACTTACCTCCCTGCGCAAAGTGCCAGCACCACGCGCTCCCCAAAACCCAAAACAACATTGGCGCCGTCCACATCTTGATCTCTTTGGAGCCTCAGCAGCTAGCGGTTTTTGTGGTTGTGAAAAGACGGAAAAAAAGCTTCGCAACTACAGGCCCAGCCGGGAAGAACTCTGCAGGAGACTGGAAGGCGGTGAGCAAAAGTCCCGGAGAGTGCCCGGGCTTCCTTGGCTCGCGGCAGCAGCAGGAACAGCAAACTTGGCAGCGGGCAACTTCTCGGCGCAGACAGCATTTATGTCTTCAACCCGGGGCGGGAGCGGGTGGGCGTCAGGTGGTCCCAGCCCAGAGATCTAGGACCGCCCCCGGACTCTGTTTGGCCAGCATCACAAGATGACCTCAGGCCAGGTTTAAAGTTACAGGGCCTCTCAGCCACTGGGGCTCAGTCCAGACCAAAAAAGAAAAAAAAAAAAAAAAAAGCTTTTGACTGTTCCACCACCGGAGAAAGAGAGGACACAGGCAGTAAACAGTTCTGATTTATAATTTTTCATGTATTTTTCTACTGTACTTATTATTCTGTTTTAAAGGGGAAAGCACAAAACCAACGTTTTCCTTTTTACTCGGCTAAAGGGAGACTCGCACAGTAGCCGGTGTGGCCCATCCCTTGGTTTTAGAATCACACATTGGATTTTTAATTTTTTTTTATAAATACTGAATGTGAGGGTTAGGGAAAAAAAAAAAAAACGGCAGTAGTTTGGGTGAGTCAGAGGCAGCTCGTGCTAATTAACTGAGCCCTCATCCAAGGCACATGGATGTGTGGCTGGTGGGGTGCCTGTCCCCCAAAACTGGCTTCCAGTGTGATACTTGGCTTTGTGGGTACCTGTCTAGGAGGGGTACTGGTCTGGCTGGGGCGCTTGGCCTGATAGGGTGCTTGGCCCTAGTGACTTACACAGTTTTGAAAGGCAGAGCACGTGACCCCTCCTGATACTGGGGACATTGTGGCTTCCCCTGGAGACGTGAGCAGCTGTGTCATCTAATGGGTGGCCACTCACCTGGAACTAAGGGTTCCAGTTTATCCATTTTAATCCCAGGATTTAACCAGTAATCTTCCTTTCTTGGTTTAAACAATCTCTCCTTGGTCTCAGGGAGTGGGTATCAGCAAGAGAGCTCTTCTTCTTTATCCCCCTTCTAACCTACTGGAATTTAAGAACAGGGTTGGGGACGTGGTCTTGACTCCGCGCCCAGATGCCATAAATTCCACTCAACAAAAGCATCTGAAGATGGGCCCTGTGAAGGCTCAGCCCCCAAACCTGGTGACCCATAATAATGAATGGAAAGAAATGACCCCCAAAAGATGCTTCTGACCAGACAGTTCACACACACACACACACACACACACCACACACACACACAGAGAGAGAGAGAGAGAGAGAGAGAGAGAGAGAGAGAGGATATAAAAATAAAATTAAATTAAAAACAGAACTTAAGGATGAAGGTCCTCCAAGTGTTTCAATGAGGGTGAAAATGGGCTATTTCCATCCTTTGGTCTGTGACCCGGTTCTAAATAGACTTTTTTTTTTTTTGAGACAGGGTTTCTCTGTGTAGCTTTATAGTTTATCCTGGCACTAGCTCTCATAGACCAGGCTGGCCTCGAACTTACAGAGATCCGCCTACCTCTGCCTCCTGAGTGCTGGGATTAAAGGCGTGTGCCACCACTGCCTGGCATAGACTTCATCTTAAGAACTTCAAGAGTAAGACATTTAAAATTATTTAGTGTACGTGTGTGTATGTGTGTGCATGTGTATGCACATGTGTGTATATGATGTGTGTAGTGACCCATGACATGTAAGTGTGTGTGAGATCAGAGGACAGCTCTGTGGAGTTGGCTCACTCCTACCTTCACATGTATGTTCTAAGCCCAAATCCCTAAGGCTGCCAGGGAAGCCCTTTTATTTCCTGAACCAAGATTATTTTAACAGCTCAGATGGTGGGGGCACACACCTTTAGTCCCAGTACGAGGCAGAGGCAGGTAGAACTCTGTGAGTTTGAGGACAGCCTGGTCTACAGAGTGAGTTCTAGGAGTAGATGAAAGATCCAGGAAATCTACCCCATGCTCCTCTCTCCCTGTGTCCTAGGGATGTGTCTAGGTTGTAGAAGGCGGTCTCCTATCTTCTTGTAGAGGATGGAGGAGGGGACAAAAGTGGGAACAGAATCCTGTTGGGGGTCCGGGGACGGGGAGAGAACTGGAAGGGTCTGAAATAGGTCTTCATGTTGGCCTTCTGAGTAATCAGGTGTGTGACTGGCCCCTAGAAGGGTCACTGAAGGACAGGGTGGGGGAGGGGGTTACATTGCACAACAAGGCAAACAGCAGGGTAGAGATACCTTAGCCCTGGGCAGAAAGATGCCCAAGAGAGATACAGAGCCATAAATCCAACTTGGCACCACAGGGATCTTTCCCCCTTAGGACACAGCTTGTGTGAAGACAATGACTCAGCTTGTGTGGAGACTAAAGAAACAAAGAGGTAGAGACAGGCACCTTGAGATAACGCCCACAGCCCCACCATTTGTAAATCTTACCTTGCAATCTCATCTGTTCTTCCAGTCAACCTTCCTCTAGGATCACAGCGCTGATTCACCTGGAGGGCTGCCTAACACGAGGGTCACTGGGGTCACTCCAAAGTCCTCATTCATTAAAAGAAGGAGACCAGGGGTCCCACTTTGAGAACCACTCTTTACAACATACCACAAACCGTGTGGAGTCCTACAGAAAATGAATGGGGAGGGAAGACCAGTTTTTCTGTGGCTGATCAGGGCTGAAGCCTATTCTTAATCCTGGGTCTTGAATGCAATAGACGGAGCTAAGATGGCACAAATGGGATGGGACCTTTTGTCCTGGGAGATGCTGAAGGCTGGTGTTGGGTCTGGCACTGGAAGCATTCTTTGAGGCCTCTGCCCAGTCTGGAGAGCAGTTGACTGAACTTTTGCAGGGTGCCTGGGAAGACACAGCGTTCTGGGGCTGAAACTCCTCCAGCTGACTCCCCCAAGACACGAAGCATCTCTGTGACTCCTGAATAGGCCATTTCTTAGGGCTCGAGCTGGACCAGGAATAACGTGAGGCTGTGAACTCACCACACCTCGGTTTTCTGGAAGGAGCCAGGGAGCCACATGAGCCCCAGAATCTGCATGCTAGCGAGCAGAGATTCTGATTCCCGCTGCCGAGAACTCTGCATACAGCTAGGATCTGAGCCTGGTGGTGGCTGTTTCTACCAGGGCCCATTGAGTTCCCAGTCTCTTTCTTCTTCACTCATAATAACTAATGTGACACCAATACTATGTGTTAATGAATAGCTACTGTGCTGTATTGTTTAGAGGCAAAGGGGAAGAGGAAAATACCCGTGTATGTTCAATGCCCACTCCTAGGTATTGAGACAATCTCACTAGAGCTCTGTCTAGCCTGGAACTTCCTAAGTAGACCAGTCTGGCCCTGAAATCATGGAGGTTTCCTACTCCTGTTTCCTTTACCAAGGGATTAAAGGGGTGTGCCACTCTGTCCAGCTCTCTAAATATTAATCTGTGATTAGTTGAACTCATGAATCTAGGGGACTGATTGAACAAGATGTTGAACATGTTAAGCATTTCAGAAAAAGAAATACGGTGGAACTGGAGCTCATCAGGGAAGAGCGTTTGCTGCTTTTCTGGAGGACCCAGGTTCAGTTCCCAGTATCCAAAGGAGGAGCATCCGATGGAGGATCCAAGGAAGATCTGACTTCTTCTTCTTCTTCTTCTTCTTCTTCTTCTTCTTCTTCTTCTTCTTCTTCTTCTTCTCCTCCTCCTTCTCCTTCTCCTTCTCCTTCTCCTCCTTCTCCTTCTCCTCCTTCTCTTTCTCCTCCTCCTCCTCCTCCTCCTCCTCCTCCTCCTCCTCCTTCTCCTCCTCCTTCTCCTCCTTTTTTTTTGAGACAGGTAACAGGGTTTCTCTGTGTCGCCTTGGTTGTCCTAGAACTCACTTAGTAGACCAGGCTGGCCTCAAACTCAGAGCCTCCTGCCTCTGCCTCTTGAGTGCTAGGGTTAATGGCGTGCACCCCCACCACCCAGCTTGCCCTCTTCTGATGTCTGCAGACACTGCACACATGTAGGGCACAGACGTACCCGCTGGCAATATACTGCCATATGACCCACGTTGAGGGCCATTTGTCATATCCCACATCCAGGCAACAACATCAGTCCTGCCAGGTCTGTGCTTGGAGGGAAGCATGAGGATTAAGAGACTAGAGACATTGCTAGAGTTGGGAGGGCAGCCAGTAAATCCCGAGATTCACCTGGCGTTTATTTCTCATAGGCTTTATACACCCCAATCCAAAGAGTGGGGGAAGGCAAGAGTCTTCTTTACCACGGTACAAGGAACAACTAAAGCAATTACCTTCTAAGTAACCAAAGCATCAAGTAACCACATCCTAGGTCAAAACATTCTGTTAGTAGCTACATCTTAGGTCAAACCTCCTGTTATAACCTTGAAGGAGCAAGAATAGGTCTGAGCTTTCTGACCTTTAGTCAAGGGGGGATAGATCCACTTCTTTGGGCTCCCACACTATACATAATAAGAAATTTAAGAAATAAAAACAATATGGTGAATAGTGGCTGTAATTGGAAGAATGTTTTTTGACCTGATTTGATAAAACTGACCATTAAAAGTTGTAAAGAATTTTATCAGTGTATTGTTATACATATATGCTGATAATTTTGATACAAGACTCTTTTCAGGTTTCTTTGCCTTTGTTTTATTTATTATTTATTTATCTCTTAACTAATTCATTCATTTATTTGGTGTCAGGGACTGAACTTGGGGCTCTTCCGGTGAGCTACATGTTCAGCCTCTCAGCTTTTATTTTCTTTCATAATTTCAAAGTTTTGGCTTGCCTAGGATATGTAAAAGCCTGGATTCAGTACTCAGCACTAAAATGAAGAGGAGAGGAGAGCAGAGAAGAGATAGGAGAGGAGAGGGGAGGGGAAGAGAGGAGAGGGGAAGGAGAAGGAAGGGGAGAAAAGGAGAGGAGAGGGAAAGGGAAGGGGAAGTTGTCGCCTGAAGGGAGAGGTGCTTGCTTAACTTATACAAAGCCCTGGTTTTTAACACCATTGCTACATAAACTGGGTGTGTGTGGTACCCTCATACCTGCAGTGTGATCCTAGTGTTTGTAAAGTGGAGGGAGGCAGGAGGATCAGAAGCTCGAGGTCATTCTCAGCTACATAGTAAATTGGAGGAAGCCCTGTCTCAAAGAGGAGAGGAAGGAAGTGGGGGGAGAGGGAGTTTGAGCCTAGTCATGGTGGCTCATGCCTTTAGTCACCATTAGGAAGGCAGAGGCAGGAGGATCTCTGAATCTGAGGCCAGCCTGGTCTATATAGTGAGTTCTAGAACAGCCAGGTGTAGGAGTCAGCCATGATAAGCTAAATAGAAACAGACCACCAAAGGAAGTTCTTTACTTCCAATCATTATCACCTGCCAGAGTAGGACTCAGACATTGATAAGTTTAATGGAGGCCTGAGTCTCAGTAGTTTACCCTGAAGCAGTACCTGGTTGCGGGAAGGACCATAAATTTAGATTACCCAAGCACCATCTAAAGGAAATGCCTAACATTCCAACCATTGTAGATAGGATCACCTGCACATGTTCACCAGGACACCCCTAGACAAATGTCAGCCAATCAGGCATCCTGAACCTTAGAAATCCCTCACCCCCACCTTTACTACTATAAAAACCCAACTCTAACTGACCTCGGGGCTCTTTGATTATTCCAATACGCTGGACTTGTGGGGAGAGTGAGTTTGCAAACTTGTATAAAATAGAGGCTCTTTGCTTTTACATATAGGACTCAATCTCTTTGTTGATGGGGGGGGGGGGACTTCATGGATCTGAGCATAACAAAGAAACCCTGTCTCTAAAAATCAACCCCTACAAATAAACCAAAAGAATCCCCACAAAAAAAAAAGAAGAGTTTGAAGGGATAATCCAGAACTCCAATATACCCTTCCTCTGTATTAAGCAACCTGCTTCTGTTCTGCCTTATTACACGCTCGTGACTCAGCAGTCTGCTCTGACGTGTAGACGGGACTGGTATATTTCTGAGTCACAGGGAGAGTCAGAGAGACATTACACCCTCTAGTCCTCAATTCTTGAGTGCAAATTTCCTAAAATCAGAGACCTCCTTCATAGCCACAGCAGGATTATCAAATTAAGAAATTTAATATTAAAACACTGCTCTTGATTGGGGAGTGAGGACTTGTCTGGCATGGAGAAAATCCTGGGTTCGAGCCTCAGCATGCCGGGCACGGTGGTGGTCACCCGAAGTCCGAGCTGGATCACGAGGCTGAGGTAGGAAGACCACTAGAGCCAAAGAATTTGAGATCAGCCTGCTCAGGGTAACAAGACCCCATCTCTAAACAACTTAAAAAATGCTTTTGTTTTGCCCCTGGTCCATAACTGCTGTCCTGTCTTCCGAAGACTCCAGAACACTGAGTCTTTCCTTGTCTTTCATGAACTTGGCACTTGATGAAGACGGCAGACTAAGTGTTTGTGGGATGCTCTGACAGGCAGGCCTTAGCTTATGTTTGTAGGACGCCCCTCTGCAGGAGTCTGGGATGTTTCCTGGTGACTAGATGTAGATGAGGCTCCTGGCTGCGGGGCACAGGAGTGCCCTGGTATCTTTCTTACACATCACCTATTGAGTGCCACCTCTGAGCCTTTAGTCAAGGCTTTAGAATTTAGAACACCCTACTTGGGTGGACCTCTGCCCCTAACAGTGTGCCCTTCCCATTGGCACCCTGGACTAAAGTTCCTTTTTTGTTTTTCCAGCTGTGGTATGGTAGTGCTCAGTCATTAAACTACACAGTCCTACTCGCGGTGCCTTTGTTTCCATCCCAGGAATGCTAGGTAAGATGTTAGGTAAAACGTTAGCTGGGTAAGATGCCAGGGATAACAACTTGACCTTGTTCCTGAGACTGCAGCTCGGTTGGCAGAGTGCCTGTCTAGAAAACACAAAGCCCCAGATTGGATTCCCAGCACCTAAGAAGCTGGTTTACAGTGTACACCGGTAAATCCAGCCAGCGTTTGGGAGGTGAAGGCAGGAGAATCAGAAGTTCAAGGTCATCATTGGCTATGTAGCAAGTTCAAGGCCAGTCTAGGCTATAGAAAGAAAAGCAAGTTTTTGTTTTAGACATGAGACTTGCTTTTCTTTCTAGAGTAAGATGGATTCTTGTGAAGGTTGGTGTTCCTGCAGCTGCTCGAGAAGGAAAAGTTAGAACCCTAAAACCTCTGATTCATCAGCCCATCCCAACAGCCTGTATTAACTGCTGTGGCTGCGATAAAATACCATAGCCTGAAGCAGTTTAGAGAAAAGGGCTTACAGTTCCCGAGGGGCAGGGCCCATGGGTGGGGAAGGCATGGTTGATCATTTTATCCACACACAGGAGTCATTTGCTTTGAGGGTGTGTTTTCTTTTGGAAAGGCAGTGTTCCAGGTAATCCAGGGTAGTCTTGAACTCACAAATTTGGACAAGGTTAACCTTGAATTCATGATCGCCCCTTATTCATCTTCCATGTTCTGGAAACACTAGCACTCCATACCACACCCCATTTTATCTGGAACTGGGGACTAAATGCAGGGCCTCCTGCTTGCTAGACAAGCCCTCTACCAACTCCGTTACTTCTCCCGCCCTGTGACAGAGTCTTCGAGAACAGTCTTTGGTGATTGAGGTGGGTCCCCGTGGCTGTCATAAGACAAGAAATATTGTGTGGAGTCTTTCTATGATCTATTTAAAGAGTTTGCTATCTTCTTGGAATGATGAGGAAATTATTCAAATCCAGATCAACAGGCCTCTGTGCTGTCTGTGCTCTGAGGAAGCCCTTGATCCTCGAGGCGGGACACATTGCACGGGCTTCACACAGGCTGCTCTGGTCAGCGAGATGAACAGAGCCTTTGAAGAAAGGGGAGTGACCCCCATCTTAGAGACTCTAGGCCCTGGGCTGACTTCTCACTGGCCCCCCAAATTGCAAAGAGTCCCTCAGCTGTTGAAGGTTGTTGTCATAGCAACTCTTGGTTTACACACTACCTTCCCCCAACTGAAAGGAGAACTTGTCTGAATCCCCATTGAATTCAAAGGTCTCTGATGATTTGGACAAAAAGTGTCGCTGTGCTAGTTTGGAATCGGAGTCTGGCTGGGTTTACTTTGTTATGGTGAATATTGAGTTTGTGGTTTTTGCTTTGAGACAAAATCTCATCTTAGTCTGGAACTTTGGGTTTACTTGCCTCAGCCTTCCTGGGCTGGGATGATGCTGTTTACAGCCAGGCAAAGCCAAAGCCCAGTTTGAAAGGACAGACAAGCCCTGGGGAGGTAGGCGTTTGTCACGATGCAGAACTCAAAAAATGGAAGACTCCTGTCAGTGTGTTCCCGGGTCTTTGCTGTGAAGACTCAGGCGTTTACATGTAAACACATGTGTGTTTGTGAGGTTAGGAAGGCAAGTGGGACACGCAGGACAGCAGCCGGGGCTACCATTTCCTTCATGGCTTCCTGGAAAGGTGGAAGCTTTGTGGACATCAGCCCTAGCCCTGTGCCCTCTTTGTTTCTCTGGGTGGAAAGTGGACTTGTGAGAATGAGCGTGGCAACAGCTCTGTGTCCCCAAGGATGGCTGTCCTCCTTGAAGGAGCAACTGCGTACTGAAGGCTTGCTTCTGCCAGCAGCTGGTTGTCACAAGGACAGCTGAGTCCCAGTATCACAGACTGCATCCCACCCTGGAGGGTCTGTTCTCCCTGGTGCACCCAACGTCTTGCCCAGAGATCAGGTCATAGGCCCACAGGCTGGAGTGAAGGCCCTACAGTATAGCCCGGACCCTGCTGGTGCTGTATTAGAACCTCTTTGTTAAGGGCCGGAGTCTGTTTTAATCACTGCTCAGGAATCTAATTCAAATACTCAGACTCACTGTCTGCCAAGAGGTGGGTTTGGCCATGACAGACAAACAGGAAAAGGCTTAGAAGTTAATAAAGCTGGGAGAAAAGGGCTTTGTGTGAGCAGGGTCCTTGCTACCCAGCTGCCTGAAGGCCCTAAAGTGAGCCAGGCCTCTTCTTGCTCTGCACGGCCCCAGTGTACTTTCTGGAGATGGTCACAAAGCACCAGGGGGCTTCTGGGACATGTTATTCAAGTGATTTTTCTGTTTTCCTTCCCGGTGCAGGGAGTGTGGTCATCTAGTCATTTCTAGGATAAGGTCAGCATGTGCTACATAAATAAGAAGTATATGCAGCAGTGTACTGGGCTCCCAGGACGTGCCGGAGGCCAGATTTTCAGGTTCCCATTTCTGAACCTCTTGTGTTTCAAAGAGACGGATGGTGGGGTTGGAAACAGAAAATATAAGTAAAATTGATAATATAAAAAATAACAGAAATAATAGAAAATAATATGTTGAAGAAATGCATCAATGGAGGATATCAGCTTTGTTCTGAGGGGTACCGAATCCCTAGAGGAGCACTGACCCTCTAAAGGGACTCACAGGAAGGGAGAGTCAAGGGCATCCATTTCAGAGTCTCAGCTAACCGGCTCTCTTTTCGAACGTGTATCTACTTCCCCGTTCTCTGCTTTTTTTACCTCTGGGCTTTGCTATAGAAACACAAAGCCCTCAGATATGCTTGATCCTAGGACAGTGTTGCTCCGGGCATGCAGATCCCACTCGGGGCACCAAAAGTACAATCGGAGAGATTGTTGTGTGCTGTGGTTTGGAAATTGTTCCCAAAGGATTCCTGCGTTGAAAATTAATCTCCTCTGTGAGGTGTGGAGAGGATTAACCGTTGAATTGTATCATTTAGAGGTGGGACCTTTGGAAGGCAGTTCAGATGTGCTTGTCAGGGCGGGGCCTCTTGATGGAGTCCTGGAGCGATTTTAGAACAAAGACAGCCTAGAACACACACACACACGAATACACACACACACACATGTGCAGGCACATATACAGACATCACACATACAACACACATAAACATACACACAAAGACATACGTGCTACAGACATGCACATCATTCACACACGCCACACAGGTGTACACAGAGACAGAGAGACAGACACATAATACACACATTCACAACACAGGTGTGCACAGAGAAAGAGACACACACACATTCATCATACAGGTATACACAGAGAAAGATAGACACAACACATACTCAATGCAAACACAACACAGGTGTGCACACACAGAGAGAAAGACACACACCACACACACACACAGGCACCACATACACACTCACAACACAGGTGTGTTCACACATGCAGGTACTACATGTACACACATACCACACAGATGTGCACACACACCACATATGCGACCACACACAGGGCTGCACACATACTCCACACACACATACTTACCACATAGGTGTGCACATACACAGGCATGCACACCTATCACACACATAGCACACAGGTGTGCATGCACACACACAGACTCACATACCACACACGCACACAGTCACATACACAGTTATCTGAACACACATGTGCACACCAGCACACCCTGGATTCCCCTGTCTTTTTGCAGATCATGTACCACCTTGGAATTCTGACATTAAGAAAGTCATCACTAGATACAGCCCTTGACTAAACTCCATTTCCCTAAAGCTTACCTGGGCTGAGGAATTGCCCATTGTTAGCAATGGAACACAGCGTTTGGACAGCCTCTATAGGCTTAGGGAGTGGGGTGGGGTGGGTTGTGTCTTTCTTGGCAAGTTGATGTCTCTGCTAAGTGTGAAATTCAGCTTTAAAACAGGGAATTTTTACCAAGGTTGTATTATTCTTTTTATTTGTTTTGTTTTTTGTAGGTTTTTATTTTGTTTCTTGAGACAGGGTTTCTCTGTGAAACAGTCCTGGCTGTCCTGGAACTCACTTTATAGACCAGACTGGTCTTGAAATCACAGAGATCTGCCTGCCTTTGCCTCCCAAGTGCTGGGATTAAAGGTGTGTACCACTGCGGCCTGGTGGTTGTGTTCCTCCTCCCCATCCCACTGCACTTATAGGGTCTCTCTGTAGCTTTGGAGCCTGTCCTGGAACTAGCTCTTGTAGACCAGGCTGGCCTTGAACTCACAGAGATCCTGCTGGCCTCTGCCTCTCAAGTGCTGGAATTAAAGGTGTGCACCACCACCACCCGGCGGTTGTGCTATTTTCAGTGCAAATGGCAAGAGTGTCTATAATTTCCATTACGTGTCTTCACCTCTTCTGTGTCTTGGCTCTGGAATCTGATGACTGTCACTAGTGCCTTGGTGGCCAAAGCAGAAAGGATGACAAGAGGCAAGGAAAGAGTGAATTTGGGGGAATATTATTTTCAGGTGTGTAACTTTGGTTTATGCTGTATTTGTTTAACTCTGTGAAGCTGTGTTACTGTGTCTGTCTAAAACACCTGGGAGTCTTAATAAAAAGATGACTGGCAGCCGGGCGGTGGTGGCGCACGCCTTTAATCCCAGCACTCGGGAGGCAGAGGCAGGCGGATCTCTGTGAGTTCGAGACCAGCCTGGTCTACAAGAGCTAGTTCCAGGACAGGCTCCAAAACCACAGAGAAACCCTGACTCGAAAAACCAAAAAAAAAAAAAAAAAAAAAAAGATGACTGGCCAATAACGATGCAGGAGCAAGGATAGGTGGGGCTGGCAGGAAGAGAGGATAAATAGGAGGAGAACCCTGAGAGAAGGGAGAATGAGGAGCAAGAGAACAAGGACAGGAGAATATCAGGGGTCAGTCACCCAGTCACCCAGCCAGCCACGGAGTAAGAAGGAAAGTAAGACATACAGAAGAAAGAAAGATAAAAGCCCAGAGGCAAAAGGAACTTGGGATAATTTAAGATAAGAAAAGCTGGCAAGAAACAAGCCATGCTAAAGCCGGGCATTCATTACTAAGAATACGTCTCTGTGTGTCATTTACTTGGGAGCTGGGCAGTGGGCTCCCCAAAAGAGTCCAAAGTGTAAAACATCACACAACAGGCAGAACAGCCTGGCTCTACACTAGAACAAGCACACAGCGCTGCTCCGCCTAACCCATCTATCTTGTCAGCTGTCTCAAGACAGGTGTGACAACATGTCACGTCAGACAGGAAACGAAGGCAGACTGACAAGAAGACAGTCTGATCTGATGACTCGCTTGATAAGGAAGACGGCTTTGCCAGCAGAGTGTTAGGAAGAGAAGTTTCCTACTGATTCACTGGACAAAATCTATGGTTAAATGGATAACAAAGTATAAAGTGGGTGGTGATATCAAACCAGTTTACGTGCATGGGTCTTAGGAAAGATTTTCCCATGTTGGGTGCATCTGCTTAAAATGTTCTAAGCAGCTCTTTCCAAGCCGGCACTCCGTAAGGGCAAGTCATTATTCAGCTCGAGCGCCAAGATCGTCAAGCCCAATGGCGAGAAGCCGGACGAGTTCGAGTCCGGCATCTCTCAGGCGCTGCTCGAGCTGGAGATGAACTCGGATCTCAAGGCGCAGCTGCGGGAGCTCAACATCACTGCGGCCAAGGAAATTGAAGTTGGCGGTGGCCCGAAAGCCATCATAATTTTTGTACCAGTTCCTCAGCTGAAATCCTTCCAAAAAATCCAAGTCCGGCTGGTTCGTGAATTGGAGAAAAAGTTCAGCGGGAAACACGTAGTCTTCATTGCTCAGAGGAGGATTCTGCCCAAGCCAACTCGGAAAAGCCGTACGAAAAATAAGCAGAAGCGCCCCAGAAGCCGCACGCTCACCGCAGTGCACGATGCCATCCTTGAGGACTTGGTCTTCCTGAGGGAGATTGTGGGCAAGAGGATCCGTGTGAAACTGGACGGCAGCCGGCTCATAAAGGTTCATTTAGACAAAGCACAGCAGAACAATGTGGAGCACAAGGTGGAAACGTTTTCTGGTGTGTATAAGAAGCTCACGGGCAAGGATGTTAATTTTGAAAATGACTGAATAAAGTGTCATTCGTAAAAAAAAATGTTCTAAGCAGAATAACAGTTAATATGTATTGCTAACTTTGGGGACTACCTTTAAGGAGTTCTGTGTTTTTTAAATTTTAAAATTACTTTATTTGTTTGCTATCTGTATTCATGTGCCGTGGCACACATGTGGAGTCACAGGGCAATCTGAAAGAGATTATTTTAGAGTGTCCGCATTTATATGCATACACATATACATACACACACAGACATATCCATATCTTTTGTTGTGCTAAGCAGGCAGCGGCAGACACCAGTGATGGATTGCTGCTGTATAGGAGGACTTGGAGCTGACTAACCTGAGATATATGCCCGGGCTGGGAGCTCCATCTTTGCAGCTACTAAGCTTGTGATGAACGATTCACTGTCTGTCTGTTCATCTACCTGTCCATCTTTGAGACAGAGTCTAACTCCTAGCAGAGGATGACCTTGAGCTTCCGACCCTCCTCCTGCCTCTACTAACTGAGGCGGTACTGAAATTCCAGGTGTCTGCCTTCGCCAGAGTCTGTGGTTCTGCAGATCTGAAGGGTTGTTTTTGTGCACTGAGCCGTGAATTCGCAGGACGGCTCCAGCTGCTCGGGGGTTCTTCCCTTGTCACAAAGGCTACCTCTCTGTGAGAAGCAGGCCGGCGCTTCAGCTGAACTCGGGTGCCTTCTCCTTGGCTTCACTTTTCTCAGATCATTCTCCTTCCGTTTATGGAGGCTGTCTCGGCTCTTGGAGGCCTTAACAGGCTCCATCTGCACATTAATTCTCCTGGCAAGAATTTTGTTTGTGCTTGTTTACAACGCCGTCAGCGTGCTGAGTGGACACTATAGACTGCTCCAAGTTTGCCCTGGTGACGCTTACGGGCGTTCCTTTTTGAGCAGCGTGAATTCCCCTGCTGTCTATAATGTGACTCCTCTCCTCTCACACATCTGTGGCCAAAGGAATAACTCCATGTTTCCTGAAGGATCTAGAGAACATAGATCAGGATCTTCTCTTTGTGTTTGTCATTTTGTTGCACGGCCCAAAAGCATCTCTAAGGATTTTAAAGTGTGCGCAGAGGATATGTAACATTTAGAAATTGCTTGAAAGGTTTCTAGGCAAAACAAAACCCAAGCTAGATGTGGTGGTGCACACCTTTAATCCCAAACTTGGGAGGCAGAGGCAGGGGAATGTTTGAGTTTGAGGCCAGCCTGATCTACAAAGTGAGTTTCAGGATAGGCAGTCTTGTTCTTAAAAAATATCCCTGGCGTCCCCCCGCCCCACAGCAAACTCTGGCGGGTCCCAGCAGTGCCGGGCGCCGGCTCTAGGGTCCGCACCCGAGCAAGCGAGCAAGCGGCTACAGCTTCTCACCAGCGGGAGGGCAGGCACGCAGCGGTGTAGCGGCCTAAACAAATGTAGACAGATTGTAAAAATATATATATTTTTAATGTAGAAATAGACTTACAGAACCACCGTTCCTGCGGAGACCAGGAAAGCAGAAGAGACAGCTCGGGAGCACTCTCGCCAAATTTATAGGCAGACATTAGCCCGAGGCGAACACGCCCCCTAAGGGGTGTGACTTATCCCTACATCTCCCCTTTTTGTCTAAATAAGACAGAACTAAACCAAATACAACTACATACAATAACAACAAATAATAAATATAACAAACAATATTGAGAACAAAAGCTTTGCTAAACATTCTATCTCAAGGAGTCCAAATAATGTAAAGAGTAACTACAATTATATAATCTTCAACTCAGTCAAAGATCTGAGAAGGGAATAAACACTACTCAACAAACGAGATATATCCAAAATGTGCAACAATTAACAGAGACAACTGACTACCTGGGCAATCACCCAAAGTCTCGTTTGCAATGTTGAGTCAACCAATTTTGGCTAAGGTCTAACATAACTGACATACCATTATTAAAGGCAAGGAACTTTTCAAAACTATCTTACCCTGTCTTGGCAGGATATGACAGTCCTGTTTTATCCATTGATGCACGCTCTGTATCTCTGTCAGTGGTTGAGGTATCGGCATTTCTTTGCCCAAAGGGCAGTTCTGCCAAATAGAAAGGCTCCAGGTGGAGTGTCTTTGGTGCTCAACATTCTCTCGGGAATAGAGCGGTGTTGCCAGGAGCAATTGTGTCTCACTATCACGAAACTCTGAGTTAGATTAAAGGCCATTTTCTACAGCTCTTTGAAGAGGTTGAAGATTATCTATCTATACTGAGTATAATCTCTATATATCTAAAGAACCTGATTAGTCTGATTATAAATGACAAACTTAGATGACTATTTATCTATATAATTCTCAATATTTATCTAACTTAAAGACTAAGACAATAAACAACTGTGTAACAAATGAGGATAATGACCTCCAAATACACTGTACAAATATACATTGCAATATGGCAAATATATATCAATACACAAACATTATATAAGTATCTTAATCAGAGGTAGAAATGTACATTGCAATATGGTAAATATATACAATATATATCAATACAATATATGTCAATACATAAAAATGTTTTAAACAGACATAGAAACATGCATGCATACAATAGTCAATATAATTTAACTTTGTTTCAATATACAAGAATTGATACCAATATATTTGTCTAAAAGCAGTAACTCACAATTATAAATCTATTATCCCATCATTCCCTCTTTTTTTTTTTTTCAAAATGATCCCTGAGCAAGCAGGAAGGACAGGCGGAGGAGTGGTTGGTCCACTGGAGAAGAGGTGGGAGGGGACCACAGGAGCTGAGTGGAGAAGCAGGGAGCCACAGACATCGATTGTGTGACTGCTGACGGATGACGGGATTTGGAAAGGCTTATCTGGGATGTTCCCACTGCTCAGCCACAGCCCGGCTTCTGAACCTTGGCACTGTTGATAGTTGGGACCTGGTAATTCCTTTTTATGAAGTCATGCCCTGGGCATTATAAGATATTTAGGGACATCCATGGAATCAATTCACCAGGTGCCAGTGGTATCCACCCGTTTACTTCCATGTAATGATAAAACATGAGATTACCTAAACAATAAAATTCCCTCATTGACCCTCATTTTGCAAACCCAGTCAGTCAGAGTATCTCCTTTGGGAAGATTAGTTTTGGGGACATAAGGTTATATAGAGAAAGGACTTGGTACCAGGTATTTGGTTTTCAAAATGGGCTTCCAAAATCCTCAGCAATAAAACAGGCTGAAATAATCAAATCATACTGAGAATGTCCAAGCGTCCTTTTTACAATAATAGCCAAACCCGGTAAGCTTGTCTCATAGGGGTTTTGCTTAGAGAGAATCCATATGTGACATGTGGTATGTGGCACTGTCTTTTAGGAAGGGGTGACAAAGAGAACAAAGTGAGGAGGTGGGATGCTTGATTCTGGGAGCTGCTGCCCAAGGCCAGGGAAGAAGATAAATCTCAAGAACATCCAAGCCGGTGTCCTGCTTACAGAGACACCCATCATGGCCTGCATGCAGTAGTGTGGCTCAGTGTATGGAGGGTCCCAAAGGAGACCCTGAAGTAACATAGGTAACTGTTTATAGAAAAGACTTTCCTATCACCTTGAAGTAGCAGGGATGTGAAGAGGAGACCTGGTCCTGGTAGAAGGGCAGGAGACTTCAAATCTCATGACCAGAAACACCAGCAGAGCTGAGAAACAGCAGCTGCAAAGGCTACCACACACATGGCTTGGAATAAGAGAACCAATGGCCTTGCTGGTCTATTCACCAAGAATCAGTCAACACCCAGTGGCCTTAGACAGCCCTGTACTTCCAGGTCTTCTCCCCTGGCTAGCTCCAAACTGTGTCTGCAACTCTCCTGTGTCAGATACTCCATGGTCCTGGTATTTCTAACATCCACTGCAATTTAGGTTTCATCTTGATAGTTTCATACAATGGCTTTCCCTTTCCTCCTTTCTTGCCCAATGGCTAACTTTTGCCACAAAGAAAGTAAATTCCATGTGAAGTTTCTTTGGTGCCCATCATCTTCTCTGAAGTAGATTGATGCTACTGTCCCATTATCATTAAAAAACACAAAACAAAACTTTTAACTGTTACTGATAACAGCTTGTAATCAACCACCCTAAACAATGACAATTATCCATAACTCACTGAATGACCAAAAACCACCCACCCTACCTCTTGGGAATGTGGGAATAGTGTTCTTAAATTTACTTACTGCTGTTTTGGGGCAATGGTATCTTTGAGGACCCTGAAAAAAATTGGGTTAATTGTTAAGTCCTGGGAGAGGTAGTTGTATCATTTGTTGTCCAGTCTCTGTGTAATGGGAAGGTGCAGGGCTTATCTCAAGCACTGGCTAGAGTAGTCTGTGAGGCTGGATCACTCAGCTAGCCTCCTTGAAATTGTCCTGAGCAGTTTGTAGCCAAAAGCCGATCTTTAGGTGGTGTTTTTCAACTTGGTGTTACCATAGTCCTCGTGGAATCATCGTTGTGGGGCCCCATCCTCCTTTTGGAGACTTCAAAGCTCACTGTTAGGCACAGTCTTGGTTCACTGGAGAAAACTTAAACATTTAAATATCACATGCAGCAGATCTAAAAAATGTTAAAGGACCATACTTTGTTATGTCCATCCAGAGTACAAAAACTGAATTCCTAGTTAGCTGATAGAGACTCAAACCTGAAATCATGTACAGGAAGCTAGATGAAGCCTTTTCCTAGAATTAGTTAGTACTCAATATGATCATTAATATCATGACAAAAAGTTTAAATATATATATATATATATATTAATCTTATAAATTTTGAGATAATATTTGTACCTTAACCTGTTAAAAAGTAAAAATAAAACCAAAAGATTATGAGATTAGTAGCAACAAAATAGTTCCTTAATTTTGATTAGTCCAATGCCTGCCATTGCCACATCTTCTACATAATCCAGAAGAGAGGTGAGTTCTGTTCGGATTGTGCTTAGAAAAAAAAATATTGTTTCTAGAAACACCCTGTTTACAATCCCCTTTTAGGTGACCTTGTTTAGCACAACTGAAACACTTGACATTTTGATTTTTCTTCAAACCTCAAGAAATCATCTCTTCTATCCAAGCATCATCATGGTTATGAGATTCAGTATTGGTTGTATCTCAGATCCATTTCTCCAAGGGTGCTGATCTTGCCTTTAATGACCTAATTACCCTTTTGCATTGTGCATTAGTGTTTTCAAAAGCCAGAGATTCAATTATTAGGTATTCTATTTACTGCTGAAGTCGATCTTTACAAGAAATCAGTGAAGATTTCTTTTGGGCCCTGCATAACTTTGATAAATGTTTTAATTTTCTTTGCTACGTCTTCAATTCTATCCCAAGCATTCAAAGCTGCTGCACAGCATAATCATATAGAGGTTGCCTTTGTACATTAACATAATCTCCCTCTCAAAGAAGTCCTTGGTCTTTGGAGATTTCCATACCTTTAGCCCTTCTTCATTGTTCAATGGTTATAGCCTCATCTTTCTACCAGGTCCTCCATTGTAATTGAGAACCAGGCTCCAAGACTGCTGTAACAAAGTCTCTCCAGTCTTAAAGGATAGTTCTATTACATGTTGAATTTAACATCTGTTTGACAAAAGGTGAGTGCATGCCATATGAGACTATTGTTTCTTTGAATTTCCTTAAATCTAAAATTTCCACAGGAGTTCATTCAGCTCTTGCACAACCTTGGTGATATCTATCATTGCCAATTCCTGTAAAGTTACTGGATAAATTAAATTTGATTGTTTGAAAACCTTAGGTTGTTTTCTCTAACCTTATATTGCAATGCTGAAATTGGTTCTTCTTTAATTTCCTCTGTCTAGATCTGAATAGCTCTATGATCTGTTTTACTACGTTTTTCTAAGGCCTGTATCTTGGCACTCATATCAACCAACTTTTTAAAGGATAAATCGAGGACTATCAAACCAACAGCAAAGATTATTAAAATGGCAGTTAACATTATGTTAATCCCAGTTGATTATCTTCTCATTTACTTGCTCTACATTTAAACCTTGCATTGCATAATTACACAGAGACACAACTCTCTCCAGTGTAATAGTGTTTCCCATTTTTTAGCACGGTAAAAAACTCTCTCTTTTAACTAATTCCTTTCTTTAAGAATTCCCAATTGTCTCACCACGTCTGCCAACAGTGACGAATCAGATGACTATCAAATACCAGGACACCATAATGGCACTATACCAGGATACCATCTCTATACCAGGATACCATCACTATGCCAGGACACCATCTCTATACCAGGATACCATCTCTATACCAGGATACCATCACTATGCCAGGATACCATCTCTATACCAGGATACCATCTCTATACCAGGATACCATCACTATACCAGGGCACCGTCACTATACCAGCGCACTGTGACTATGCCAGGACACCATCACTATGCCAGGGCACCGTGACTATGCCAGGACACCGTCACTATACCAGGACACCATCACTATACCAGGACACCATCACTATGCCAGGATACCATCACTATACCAGGACACCATCACTATGCCAGGATACCATCACTATACCAGGACACCATCACTATGCCAGGATACCATCACTATACCAGGACACCATCACTATACCAGGACACCGTCACTATGCCAGGGCACCGTGACTATACTTCAGTAGCCTTCTCCACTTTTCAATTCATAAAGCCTACCTGGCTTCTTTGCCTTCCAGAGCCACCTGTGACCCGGTGGCTAAATATGTCTGTGTCATGGATGGCAGCCCCAAAGGAGTCCTTGTGGCCCAACATCTTGGACCATATCTTTTGTTGCTGATTTTCAGTATTTATTTTTGTTGAAATGGGAATCTTAATATGCCTTTAATTCCAGCACTTAGAAGGCAGAGGCAGGCAGATCTCCGAATTCGAGGCCAACCTGGTCTACAGGATAGCCAGGGCTACAAAGAAAAGCCCTGTCTTGAGAAACAAAAACAAACAAATGAGTTCCACTACATAGTCCTGACTAGTTTTTTACTTGGTATGTATTCCAAGTACAGTGACTTTGAACTTGTGGTATCAGCCTCTTGCGTGTGTATTAGTGGGATTTTGTCGTTGTTGTTACTTTATTTTTTTTTTTAATTTTGAGACATTGCCTTATTCTGTTGCCCAGCTTGGGCTTCAGTTCATGGTGATCCTCCTGTCTCAGCCTCCCAGGTGCTAGAATAACTTGTGTGGGCCACAATATCGGGCTCATTGTATTTTAAAGTCATAGTTTTGTTCTGTCTTTCCAACCTCTCTGTCTCTGAAGTGGACACCTTCCAAAATAGCATCCAATAATCGTTCATGTCCTCAAGGAGTGCCATATTGTATCAAGGTGGTTCCCATGGTAACAGGGAAGAGGATTACTCCAGAGTACTTACCTCTCCTTCCCTCCCTGCCAATCTCCTCCCTTCCTTCCTTTCTCTCCCACCCTCCCTCATCACTTGCTCTGCAGAAACCAACCTTCAAGTGTGAGCTGCCCAGGGCTAAGGTCATGTAGCTTATGGCCCATGCTAATAGTCCAGTGCATGAGTTTAGCATCAAATCACTTAGCCTCTGGGGACCCCTGAGCTCACTGCAGTCCTGGCTGGAGTCTCATCTGCAGTCTCCCATCATTACCCCACTAATCATCTTTTACTTTCCCACTTTGGGCGCCGAGACAATAAGCATCGGTTGTTGAAGCTGCCGTGTTTGAGGATACGGGAACGTGGTGCATATTTCTGAACTGTATATCCAAGTTCCATGGGATTGCTACTGATTGGCTCCCTACTCCGTCTCTCTGCATGTCCAACATGTTGGAAAAACTGGAGAGCCCAGAGCTCAATTAGAATTGGGTTTTTATAGTGGTAAAGGTGGGGGTGGGGGTGTCTCTGAGGTTCAGGACCCTTATTGGCTGACATTTGTCTAGGGGTGTCCTGGTGAGTGTGCTGGCAGGTGTTCCTATCTACAGTGGTTGGAATGCCAGGCATTTCCTTTGAATGGTCTGTTCTTGGGTGGAGGTTGGGTAATTTTAGCTTGTGGTTCCTCCTGCAACCAGGCATTGCCTCAGGGCAAACTACTGAGACCCAGGCCTCTGATTAAATTTATGGATGGGCCGAGTTCTACTCTGGTAGGTGATAATGGTTGGAAGTAAAGAACTTCCTTTGGGTGGCCTGCCCATACTTAGCTTACCATGGCTGGCCCCCACAGTGGCCTGAATAAAAATGGCCCCCATAGATCCATAGGGAGTGGCATTCTTAGAGGTGTGGCCTTGTTGGAGAAAGTTGGGGGTGGGCTTTGAGGTTTTCAGATGCTCAAGCCAAGACCAATGCCACTCTCTCTTCCTGCTGTCTGCTGATCTGGATTTAGAACTTGGCTCTTTCTCCAGCACCACTTTTGCCTGCACTCCACCAACCTTCCTAACGTGACAAGAATGGACTAAACCTCTGAACCTGTAAGCCAGTTCCAGTTTAAATGTTTTCCTTTATAAGAGCTACCGTGGCCATGGTGTCTACTTACAGCAATAGAAACCCAAACTAAGATGGTGGCCACGTGCAAGTCTTTGTTCCTCCCTGATTTCTCAGCCCCTTCCTTCAGGAAAAGGAAGTCATATTGGTCCTGTAAAGCCATAGGGTAAGGGTTCTATGAATTATTGAGAGTGAAGAGCATAGGAAAAGCACCTCTCACACTTCAGCTGGTGTGTGTGTATGTGTGCGTGCGTGAGCGCGTGTACGTGCGTGTGTACGTGTGCATGTGAAGGTCAGGGGTCCAGTTTATTTTGTGAGACAGAGTCTCTCACTATTGTAGAATTCACCAACTAGGCTATTCCCGAACCTACAGAGACCATCCTATCTCTGCCTCCTTAGAACTGGGATTACAAAGTGTGTACCACAATGCCAGGAGATCCATCTTAGGTCCTCATGATGGCAAGACGGGAACATTCACCCACTGAACCATCCTCACAGCCTCTGCTTTGGCTATTAATGGGAAGGCCTAGCATGGATTCAGTAGGCACTGGGGAACTTCTCTTCATTGAACACGCTTTCTCTATCACCCTGTGTAGGATGGAGACAGGATAGAGGAAAGCCTTGGCTTTCAAGCTAAGTGGGTGGGATACATTCATAAAACGAGATATTCAAAAGTCTTTCGGAAATCATTCTGGATCTCACTTTAATCTGTGCAAACTGCAGGGCACCCCATGTGTGTGGCAGGGCCACACAGACAGCTCTTCTCACTGACATGAATGGAGAAGGTTTGGGACAGCAGGTCCCTTTATGAGCAGTGTCTCCCTTCTTCCTCAGGAGTGACAGAGCCTGATTATTTGATCAAGAATCTGCCCCAGGCAATGTCTCCCTGTCAGACACACTCAGGCGCTTGAGAGCAAGCAGAACACCCCCAGCGTTCAGTTCACTTGGCTAATTTTAAAACTCCGGACGTCTGTTGTGTACTTAGCTCTAAATTACACGTTAAATGTGGGTTTTTCTTAGGCCTCATCCATGCGGCAGGTAAATAAAGTCGTTTTGTGAAGGGGGACATTAAAAGTCGTTTTAAAAGGTCCTGTGTCCTTGGACCGGAGCTGCCAGTCGCCTGTCTGGGACAGGTCTCCCAGCTACTGTGTAGGCAACCTTAGGATTTTGATGCAACCCAACCAGTAAATAACAGTCCAGGCCAATGGAGCCCCCCAGCCTGAGAGGCCCTCAGCATGGCTCACCCACCCTTCTCTGACTGAAACATTTACTTTCTTTTTCTGCTTTGGAGGTCAATGCAGTTCCCATCTTGGCCACAAGGAGGCAACACGGACTCATTCAGTTAGTGGTGCTTGGGCCAGGGAAGCCAATGGCTTGACATT
Source organism: Microtus oregoni (assembly GCF_018167655.1). Classification (NCBI taxonomy): domain Eukaryota; kingdom Metazoa; phylum Chordata; class Mammalia; order Rodentia; family Cricetidae; genus Microtus; species Microtus oregoni. The sequence continues at coordinate 10,045,979 of NW_024543064.1, read as the reverse complement.
TTCCTTCCTGTCCCCGGGATGATGCCAGGAGACAGGACAAATATAGCGTAAACAATAGTTACAGCCTACAATTTGGGTGCCACAGCCTCGGATGTCAGCTTCTGCTCTTTCTTTTAGTGACTCTCTCTCTTCCTTTTTTTTTTTTTTTAAACATTTAATGAGAGGGAAAGGCGCTGGTTGTTTAGAAATACACTCTCCTTTTCCAGGTCAAGGTCTAGGCTCAGATCTGCACGGCTGGAGCAGAGCCCTGTTTCTTGGCTGGAGTTGACAAATGTCTTCATTTGACGACAGCGATGTGACTACCATCACCATGTGGTAGACACTCTGTGGGCCACCTGGAAGAGAGCGGACTCAGAGCTGGGGAGGTGGACACTTGGGAGGAGCTGTGGTCCTTCAGGTAGGGATGCAGAATGAGACGGAGTGCGCAAAGTGAAGGTCCAAGATGCCCAGTCCCTCAGAGGGGAGGATGGAGGGGAGGAAGGAAGGGATGAAGGAGAGGACTGTGTGAGCAAGGACCCTAAGGTGGACATCAGGAGCTGCAGGCAGTCAAGTGTTCTATTTTCCATACTCTGTTTGTTACTTTTTTTCCTGCTGAACAAAGTATGAACAGAAATAAGTTAGGGAAGAAGGATTGACTCATGGCTCAAGGTGACAGTCCACCGTGGTAGCAGAAGTCTAAAGCAGCTGCTCACGCTGGGTCTGGAAGTGAGGAAGCCGAGAGAGGTGGATGCTAGGGTTAGGAGAGATTGAGACGTTCAGTTATCCCCACCTACCTACCAGGTTTGAGGCTCACCAGGACTAGATGAGATGCATGCCCTTCCCCCAAAATATTAAAGGAACAAAACAAGGGGGTGGGGTGTGTCTGTACCGGTTACTTTTCCTGTTGCTGACAGGAACAATTTACAGAGGAAAGGGAGGAATGGTCTGTTTGGGCTCACAGCTGAAGGGTCCAGTGCTTCCCAGCAGAGAGGGCTTGGTGACAGAAGCTGGAGACAGCTGGTCACATCCACAGTTAGAGGAGAGGAGGGATGGATGCTGGTGCAGAAGCCCCCTTGATGACACACCCAGAGGTTTGTTTCCATGGTGATTCAAGCCTACAATCAAGGTGAACCGTCCCATCCTTCCACCGCCATCACGGGGCCCAAAGTGCATCATCTCAGCCTTCTCACATGGCCCCTGCTTCCCTTCAGACCCCCCTCACTGATAAGCAGTATTTTTTGGAGTCCTTGCACAACTTTCAGAGATTTGCATGACTAGGGAGACGAGAGAATGATGAAATAACAGACAAGCAGACCTACAGAAACACATGAAAGCTGGGATCAGGGAGACTGAACCCTCTGGTGGAAAGCCCCATCAGCCTGGAAGTTCACGATGTGTTTATTACATACAGTTGAGCAGGGAGGTGGATTTATGGTATACAGTTGAACAGGGAGATGGTTTTATGGTATACAGTTGAGTAGGGAAGTGGGTTTATGGTATACAGTTGAGTAGGGAGGTGGGTTTATGGCATACAGTTGGTCAAGGAGGTGAGTTTATGGTAAACAGTTGAGCAGGGAAGTGGGCTTATGGTATACAGTTGGTCAGGGAGGTGTGTTTATGGTATACAGTTGGTCAGGGAGGTATGTTTATGGTATACAGTTGACCAGGGATGTGTATTTATGATATACAGTTGACCAGGAAGGTGGGCTTATGGTATACAGGTTTAGCCAATCTCAGTAGAAGCAGTCTCTATAGGGGGTCAGTTTCCAGGCCATAAATATCTCGGGGGAGAAAGCCATGGTGGACATCTTCTGCACACACAATCAAATTCATACTTAGACCCCCAAGCAGGTTTTGCCAGTTGCCTCTGAGCCTCACTCTGAGAAATAAATGGGGAGATGCTTCCTAGCTTGGGATACCTACATTTTCCCTTGGGTCTGGCATGGCCATGTCAACAATTCAACCCTTTCCCCTGGCTTCCACCCCTTGCCTCTTCCATCTCTCCACCACACAACATTCTGACCATGTCTCCTGCCTTCTACCTTCCACACACACTGTTTCTCTAATTCCAGGACTTTCTGGGACTGTACAAGTCTCAGGGCTCTGGGTCTTTAATGAGTCCTTCTTCTGGTGTTTCTTTCTCAGCGTGTATCTCACAAGTCATCTTTTGGGGCTCTGGGCTTAGAAGGGTTTCTGCTGGCTTTAATGTTCTGAGATGCCAAACGTCTTTCTGATTTCACTATGTAGCCCACACTGACCCTGAAGTTAAAATCCCCCTGTGATGTGGGATTCCCCTCTGTATGCTGTGAATACCATTGGTGAATAAAGAAACTGCTTTGAGCCTATAGCAGGTCAGAGCAGCACAGAGGTAGGCGGGGTGGGGGGGAGACAGAAACTAAACTGAATGCTGGGAGAAAGGAGGCAGAGTCAGGGAGAAGCCATGTAGCCCCCTGAAGACAGATGCCAGAACTTTACCTGGTAAGCCACAGCCTTGTGATGATACACAGAATAATGGAAATGGGTTAAATGTAAGAGCTAGCCAATAAGAAATTAGTGCAATCGGCCAAGCAGTGATTTGATTAATACAGTTTCTGTGTGGTTATTTCAGGAGTCTGGGCAGCTGGGAAACAAACAAGCAGTCTCTTTACAATACCCGTGCTTTCTCCAGGAGCTGGAGTTATAGGCGGTTGTCAGCTGCCATGAGGGTGCTGGGAACTGAACCTGTGCCATCTGCAAGAATAGCCAGTGTCCTCAATCCCTGAGCCACATCTTCAGCTCCTCTTCACACTGGCCTTTGAATGAAGCTCTGTATTTTCATTTTGCATGTGGCAGATTCCACCTCTAACCAGGACACTGCTCATCCAAAACCTAACTCTGCAGTGATCCAGATGTTCCCTCACAGAGGCCCTCTCCCACCACTCAGTCAAAGGAGCCCTCAACAGTCTTCCTATAAGCCCATTCCTGTGTGAACACCTTGTCCTTCACCCCTCTCTCTGTCTATTGTCTGTTTCTTTTTCATGCCTGTCTGTACATAGCTGTGTCCTTAGGCACCACCAAAACTGGTGGTCCTGATGCTCCTGGTCCCTTTGATTGAGTGAAGAACCTGGGACCAGGAACAGGGTGGCTGTCTGATTGGGCTGGGACTGAGCTGTTCTCAGCTGGGACCCGAAGGAGCTGGAGAACTATGGCTGCCCTTCCTGGGACAGTCAGTAGCCCTTTCCTTTGTCTCTAATGTGTCTGCTGAACTGGACTCATCCTGTGTCCTGGGTAACTCCGAAACTCTGAAGTTTGAGGGTTTTGAGAATAAACAATTTCCTTTCGTCATGAGATAAAGTTGTATACATTTGATCATGTTAAGACACAAAAGACATGAACTGGAGCTAGGCAGTGGTGGCACATGCCTTTAATCCCAGCACTTGGGAGGCAGACTCAGGTGGATCTCTGTGAGTTAGAGGCCAGCCTGATCTATAGAGCTAGTTCCAGGACAGCTAGGGCTGTTACACAGTTTTTCTTCTTTCCCTTCTCTTCTTCCAATTTTCTTTCTCTCCCTTCTTTCCTTTTTTCTTACTCCTTGATTTTTTTTTCTTCAAATAAGCTCTCATGTAGCCCAGACTATCCTGGAACTCCCCATGAAGTTAACAATGACTTTGAACCTCTGATCCTCTCGGCTCCACCTCCTGAGAGCTAGAGTTACAAGTGTGTGCCATAATGCCTGTTTCATACAGTGCTGGGGATCGAACCCAGGGCAGCAGGGTTATACAAGTGTGTGTCATAATGCCTGTTTCATACAGTGCTGGGGATCGAACCCAGGGCAGCAGGGTTATACAAGTGTGTGTCATAATGCCTGTTTCATACAGTGCTGGGGATCGAACCCATGGCAGCAGGGTTATACAAGTGTGTGTCATAATGCCTGTTTCATACAGTGCTGGGGATCGAACCCAGGGCAGCAGGGTTATACTAGGGGAATATCCTACTAATTTCTTTTGAGAAAGGTCTATGTGTGTGCGTGTTGTTATGGCCAGATCTGCAAAGGTCCCCCCAAACCAACAAGGAGACTGAGTCCCGTATGTAAAAGCAAAGATCTTTTATTTTATATGTTTGCAAACTCGGTCTCTCTGCATGCCCAACATATTGGAATAATCGAAGAGTCTCCGAGCTCAGTTAGAGTTGGGTTTTTATAGTAGTAAAGGTGGGGGTGAGGGATTTCTAAGGTTCAGGACCCCTGATTGGCTGACATTTGTCTAGGGGTGTCCTCAAGAGTGTGTGCTGCAGGTGATCCTATCTACAATGGTTAGAATGTTAGGCATTTCCTTTAGATGGTGCTTGGGTAATCTAAATTTGTGGTCCTCCCCGCAACCAGGTATTGCTTCAGGGTAAACTACTGAGACTCAGGCCTCCATTAAACTTATCGATGTCTGAGTACTACTCTGGCAGGTGATAATGGTTGGAAGTAAAGAACTTCCTTCGGGCCGGGCGGTGGTGGCACACGCCTTTAATCCCAGGACTCGGGAGGCAGAGGCAGGCAGATCTATGTGAGTTCGAGACCAGCCTGGTCTACAGAGCTAGTTCCAGGACAGGCTCCAAAGCCACAGAGAAACCCTGTCTCGAAAAACCAAAAAAAAAAAAAAGAACTTCCTTCGGGTGGTCTACTCCTATTAAACTTATCATGGCTGGCTGAGTCCTCTCTCTCTCTCTCTCTCTCTCTCTCTCTCTCTCTCTCTCTCTGTGTGTGTGTGTGTGCGTGCATGTGCGTGTACGTGTAGCTCTGAAACTCACTATTTCGCCCAGGCTGTACTCAGACTCATGGCAACCCCCCTCTTTCAGATTTCTAAGTGCTGGGGTTTTAAATTTGAACTAATCTCGCTCTCTGCTTTCCTTTTTCCTCCCTTCATTCCTCTTCCTCTCTTGCTCTCTTCCTTCCTTTCTCTCTCTCCCTCTTTCCCAGTCGCTCTCTTTCTTGGTTTATTTATGAGCCATGTCTTTGCTGTTCTGCCCAGGTGGGCAGGGAACTGCTGGGCTCGAGTGACCTTCTCCGCTCACTCTCCCAGTCTCTGGAACTGTAGACATGCCCGGCTTTTCCCTTCAGCCCAGCAGTTGTGAGTAATCCAAGCAGGACAGCTGGCTCACGGCAGGACCACTCCACCTGTGTCCCATTACAGGGCTCAGGCCTTCCTGGCACCGAAGGCTGTGAAATTCTAGACCACAACCAGCAGGAGAAATTCATCTCTGACGTCAGCAGTTGATCCTCCGAAGCCCTGAAGCTGGGGAGGAAACAACTGTTTTGTCTCCCAGTTAGAGTCCAGGGAGTAAAGCAAGGGAGGGTGGTCCGGGCTGGGGGGCCCTGCCCGCTGCAGGGGATGGGGAGCTTGTTTATTCCTCAGGATTTGCAGTTTACCTCCAGGTCAGCATGGTCCTCAGAGGGGCTCTAAAGAGCACACCAGAATTTGTGTTTTGCTAATGAGTTGAGACTTCCAATGAGTTGAGACTTCTTTTTTTTGTGGAAAAACAGCAACAACAACAGCTTAAGGCTACCTCTGAGACAGAGCTCAAACCATGTTGCCTCGTGGTCAATTAAAAATGGTTACACATCTCTAGTCCCAGCACTCAGGAGGTCCTAGAGGAGAGTCTAGGATTCAAGCTGTCTGAATGTCATTTCTGTTGCTGTGGTAAGCTCCTCAGACAGAAAGCAACTAAGGAGAGAAAGGGTTTATTAGCTCACAATTCCAGGGTACGGCAGTCCATCAGTGTGGGGGAGTCAAGGCAGGAGCTTCCAACAGCTAGTGACATCATATCCACAGTCAAGAGAAGAGGAAACAATGCATGAATGAGTGCTGGCTTGTTGGGGTCAGCTTATTTCTCCACTCTTGTACAGGCCAGGGCTCTCTACCTAGAGAATGCTGCCACCCACTGTGGGCTGGGTATTCCCACATCAAGTAACTTCACTAAGGCTGTCCCCTACTGACATGCTCACAGGCCAACTCCGTGTAGACAAATCTCTTATTGAGACTCTCTCCCAGGGAATTGTAGGTTGTGTCAACTTGACAGTTAAGGTTAACTAACTGTAACACAAGGCTATCCTGGGATATATAGTGAAGCCCAGTTTCAAAAAGAAAAGGGGAAGGGTTATTATTAGTGTGGCCGTTGATTGCTGACTTCCCCCGAGATGTACCGGGGCTAGCTAGGGCTGTATCCTTTTAGGGGCAAGGTCTCTTAGCTAACTAATTTACGACTACTTTATCAGCTGTTTGCTGAGCCACACACCCAGCCTGAGGCTCCTGGGGGAACTGCAAGAAAAGGGCATCTGCTGTGAGTTGATGTGAGACCCTGACTTCAGGTGTGGGGTGTGTGTGAGCCTTCTGTGGACTCAACAATACCACTGAAGTGAGGGGCAGGCTCGCTCCCATTTACTAGAAGAAGCCTCAAGTCCTAGAGGTTGTTTGAGCTACGCACCTCGTCCCCCAGTGCTATAGTTCGGGTCTGATTTAGCCCCTGAGCGTAGAGGTGTTGGAAGCCTAGTGGTATTGGCAGAGCTGAGGATGTAGCTCAGTTAATAGAATACCTCAAGTGAAAGGAGACTAGAACAGTCTTTGAGCCACTCTTACCTGGGTCTAGATTCTCAGTTTGCCAGTTCTAGCTCACCAGGAGTGTTGGTAAGTTCCTTACCCCCCACCCAAATGTGATCACCGCACTTTAAGCTGGAGGTAATAGTTAGCTCTCAGGATTGCGTTCACAGTGAAGTTGGGCGCTGTGCTGAAATTCTCCTCTGCTGCCCCAAACTTAGGAGCCGCTCAGTCAACAGCCATTAACACTGAAACTATGGTACCACATAGAGAAGCAACCTCAGCTATGTTATTTCATGTTTTTCCACATGTGATTTTCTTTAATATAAGAAAATGGTCAGTTTCCGTTATAAAAGCAATAATGTTTAAAGGTTTGCTGAGGCTTTGGCTGTAATTTTATTATATTCAAGAGCTGGAGAATGTTCTGAGGAGCCATTTGGGAGGGCGGGCAAGGGAAATAACGGGGAAAATGATTTGAACTATAAAAATTCCAATTTCCAACCTAGTTCTCAGGAACTCATCTCATCCCAGCAGAGAGGAAAAGTCCCCTCATCTCCCCTCTGTTCACTCATTCCTTTCCCAGCCTGTCTTAGCCTGATGTCTCTTGGAAAGAGTCACTTTAAACTCCTTTCTGGGTCCTGTCTGCTGCACTGCTCTCTCAGAGACCAGGTCTTGTTTCAAGGCAACCATGAAGCCTTTCTCCCCACCTACTCCCAGTGCACATTGTCATTCTGCACAGAGGCCTCCCTGCCCAATTTCCACACTCCAGGGGATTGAAAGTCACCACGATTCTAAGGTGCGTGTCACCCATGGACAACTCCTGAATAACTAATCAGCAGAGGGAAATGAAGGCTTTCAGCACACAGCGGGGCTGTGAGTAAGCTGGAGAGAGGACCTGTGTGTGTGTGTGTGTATGCATGTGTACATGTGTGTATGTGTGCGTGTGTGCATGTTTGTGCATATGTACGCATGTGTGTGTGTGCATGTGTATGCATGTATGTATATGTGTGTACACTCATGCTTTGCCTTTTGGCATACTGGGCAAAGTCATCACTTTTCCTGTAGTTGTCATCAAATGCCTGACAAAAGCAGCTTCAGGAAGGAAGGGATCACCTTGGCTCACAGTTTGAGGGTGCACGGTCCATCAGGGCATGGGGAAGGTCTGGCAGGCAGCAGAATCAAGGAAAACAGATCAAGGAATGTGCGGGTGCTCAGCTCACTGTTTCCATTTAAACAGTCCAAGGCCCCAGTCCATGGCATGGTACAGCCCCCTTTAGGGTGGGTCTTTCATAACTCAAGGAACCGAATCCGGAAAAGCCTGCACAGGCCTGTCCCCCAGGGGCATGCCTAGCCAGAGACTTGCCTTATACATGATTCTAGATTCTAGCAATATGACAGCCAACCACCATAAGATTCCCTGAAAAGTGGGAGTGAAATTATTCATCCGTTTGGATTGGACATCCCCTATACCTGACCTCTTTCCATTCTTTCCCGTGACAAAAATCCACCTTCTTTGGAGGTCATTCACTCCTGACGATGAGACAGCCGACTTCCTCTCAGAAGCAGGCACGTCCAAATTCAGCCTCTCTGAGCTGTCTCACATGTCCTAGCTGAGTGTTTCCACTTTAAGCACAGTGCTGATTAAGTATAGTTGCACAGGGCTGGAGAGATGCCGTAGTAATTAAAAGCACATGCTACTCTTGCAGAAAACCCAAGTTTGGGTTCTAGCATCCATAGATAGATCAGGCAGTAACTCTGGCCTTGGGGAAATCTGCTGTCTTTGACCTCCGTGGGCACCCACACTGTTGGACACATACTGCCCTCCCCCCAATTCAAATCAAATATTCAGAGAACTGGGAACATTCCACTGTAGCACAAATAGTAAAAACCTAGAGACAGATATAGGGGTTCAAGCTGGAGATCAGAAAAGCAACGAGCCCCTGGCTCTTACCAGACTGAAAGGGGTGATCCTGCCTCTATGAATCCTTAGATTGGGACTGAGCTGAGACCTGTCTCCTCTTGTCTTATATTCCTCTCTAGTGTTGGGAGTAAAGGCATGTACCACCACCGTCTGACCTCTGTGGTTAACTAGTGTGGCTGCTGGGGTTAAAGGTGTGTGCCGCCACTGCCTGGCTTGTGTGGCTGACCAGTGTGGCTGCTTTGCACTTTAATCTTCGGGCAAACTTTATTTCTTAAAACACAAATACCATACCACTATATTCCATGATAAACTACCCTAGACAAATCAGAGGCTAGTGGTGCTGAGAACCATGGACTCATGCCTATGGCTTGCATCTTCTGGTGACTTCTCACCCCAATACCATGTATCTGATCCAGGGTTGGTTAAGGGACACACACAATTAGCTCACTGGCTGCATCGATTTCTTTCTTTGAATGGTCTTTGGTTTTTCTGCGCTCATTCACCTTCCCTTCTGCCATCTCTGTTTCCTTCATTCAAACCCAGCAGCGCCTCATCTTGCTGGGACAGAGAACAAGGGTGGTCTGAGTTTAGGGAGAGAGCAAAGCTTGGTTTAGCTCGGTCTTCTTGCTAACGTTTGGATAGAGTTTGTTACCCCCACGGGTTCTTGGGCTGGAAGCTGGGTGTCCAGTGTGGCAGTGCTGGATTGGTAGGAACTTTAAGACGAGACCTGTTGGTAGGTAATTAGGTCGCCGGGGGCTCCATTCTTAAAGGGTGATGAATGCTTGCCTCCGGTTTAAGTCTCTTATTTCCTTGCTTACACACAGTGTTGATTCGCTAGAATTGTCAACTTGACACAAGTTATAACCACCTGGGAACTCACTCTCAGTGAGGGACTATCTACATTAGGTTGGCCTGTGGGTATGACTGGCAGATTTTTAAGTCAATTGATGTGGAAAAACCCAGCCTACTGTGGGCACCATCATTCTCTAGACAGGGAGTCCTCAACTCTGTAAGATTAGAGAAACTGAGCTGACCATAGCAGTGGCTGTACACTCATCTCTCTCTCTCTCTCTCTCTCTCTCTCTCTCTCTCTCCCTCTCCCTCTCCTGTGGAAGTGACGTGACTAGCTGTTTGAAGTTCTTGCTTTGATTTCTGCACACAGACAGACTGTACCCCCAGAACTGTAAGTTATAAGCAACCCCTTCTCTTCTAATTTGCAATTTGTCAGGATATTTTATCGGGGACACGCAAACCATGGCAACGTTTCTGTTTGCTTCTCTCCGTGATGTGTCACCGCCAGACAGTGGCATGCTGCTAAAATCATCACCCAGTTATCATTGGGAATTACGATTCATATTGCTTTCTGAGTTAACACTGCTTTGTGAACCTTACTGTAGCAACACGGACCGAAGCCAGTCTCATTAGTGCCTCTTTGAGGAATACCCTGTCCCCTTCGTACCCTTAGGAGGCTGCTTTTGCCCAAGTCACATGACCGGGAGGTCTATGGAGAAGAGGAAGCAGAAGTGGAGGTGCCTCCTGGGCCATCCTTGAATTAGATTTCCAGCATCACAGGCAGAGGGTGAACTCTTGTTCCTTCCCCCACTTCTCCACTCGCTTGATTTTTACTCTGAATTGGAAGTTAACAAGGGGGAGGATTGTAATGAGCCCTTTTCTCTAGCCCTTGTCTTTTTTTTTTTTCCCCACCACCAGCTGGGTGCCTAATTCTATGACTTTACCTGGGAGTGGAGTCAAATCCCACAGGTGAAGGACTTAGTCTCAAACGCCAGGTGTGACTCTCAGGCCACTTGTACTTCTGATCCCCTGGCTATAAATCTGGGGTTCCTGTTTCCTCATGAGACGCTGTGACAAGAAGGCCCTCACCAGATGTGGGTCCTTCAATTATGGGTTTCCCAGCCTTCAGCAGAGTAAGGGAAAAAAACCTCTCCACCTTTTTTTTTTATCTTGTTTTTTTTAAATATTTATTTATTTATTATGTATACAATATTCTGTCTACATGTATGCCTGCAGGCCACAAGAGGGCACCAGACCCCACTACAGATGGTTGTGAGTCACCATGTGGTTGCTGGGAATTGAACTCAGGACCTTTGGAAGAGCAGGCGAAGCTCTTAACCTCTGAGCCATCTCTCCAGCCCTTATCTTGGTTTTTTGAGACAGGGTTTCTCTGTGCAACAGCCTTAGCTGTCCTGGAATTATATCTGTAGACCAGGCTGACCTCAAACTCACAGAGATCCGCCTGCCTCTGCCTCTGCCTCCTGAGTGCTGGGATTAAAGGTGTGTGCCACCACAGCCCGAATTCAAACCTCTGTTCTTCATAAATTACCCAGTCTCAGGTATTCTGTTAGAGTAACACAGTACACTAGCTAGCGTCAAGAGTTGACGTGTGTTGGTCCATCTGTTGGCCCAGCACTATCTGGCACTGTTTCCAAGGGATCTGACACCCTTTCTGGTTTCTGTGGCATGCAAATGGCCCATAGATATAAATGTAGGCAGAACACCCATACAGTCCAGTGGTGGTGGTGCACGCCTTTGATCCAAGCACTTGGGAGGCAGAGATAGGAGGATCTCTGTAAGTTCGAGGCCCACCTGGTCTAAAGAGTAAGTCCCAGGACAGCCAGAGCTGTTACACAGAGAATCCCTGTCTCAAAAACCCAAAAACAAAGCAGTAAAACAAACAGAAAAACTCATACATATAAAATAAAATTTAAAATAAATAAAAATTAAAAATTTGCCATATGGATGGTACTTGAATACTGGTTTTGTTAAGACAAGGCTGAATAGCAGCTGTAGGTTGGTCCCAGGTCATGACTTCAGCAAAAAATAAAATAAATGCATTCTTTGAGGGATAGTTCAGAATATTCAGAATGTACAATAAGGAACATTATGAAAGTTACAGTTATATTCAAACCATGTTATATACCTTATCAGAAAAGCCAAATCTTTTTTATGTATATGTACATATCATAGTCCCCACCTCCCCCTAAAAAGTCAAGAAACACTTATCAGCCCATTGCTGGTTCTGACCAGGGTTCAACCTAGTGGGTGACATGCTTCCAAAATGCCGCCCTAATATGACAATGTCACTAGAACAGCCATAAATCAACATAGGAACGGAATCAGGGTGCTGCAGTATTAAGAGGCAAGAGGAGCTGGCAGCTCGTGGGAAAAGTAGGTCCCGCTTATTTCCATCTGCCAGTGGAAATGGACTCATTTTCCCTGCTCAGAGGCCCAGCCCGCCATGGAGTCCTTCTTAGATCTCCTTGCCTCTCAGAGATCAGTCTGGGAGCCCAGATGTTGGAGGTTTAAATGAATAAACAAAATAACCGCTGTTTCTCGGTCAGAACAGGTTGCTATTAATTCAAAGTAAAATAACTCGATCCCCAAAATAGTCCACCAGTCATTTCTCAGAGCAGTTCTTCATCTCCGAGGTAAGCAATCTGACTGGAATGTCATAAAAACATTAGTGTAGTGTCCTCTCCTGATCCCACAAAGCAAATTCCCCTTAGAATAGTTTGTCATGGTGGTGGTGGTGGTGGCGCACACCTTTAATCCCAACACTTGGGAGGCAGAAGCAGGAAGATCTCTGTGGGCGGATTTTTCTGTCCTGCTAGCTGCTCCCCCAAATAACCCAGAGACTTAATATTAATTATAAATGCTCGGCCAATAGCTTAGGCTTATTTTTAGCTAGCTCTTATAACTTAACTTGACCCTGTCTATTAAGCTATGTGCTGCCTGAGGCTCACTTACCTCATGTCCATATTTCCCATTCTGCTCGCTCATGGCGTCTCTCCACGTCTCTCCTCAGAGTCCTCCTCCTTCTTCCCAGTATTCTCTTAGTCTGATCCTCCCACCTAACCTTTCCTGCCTAGCTATCGGTCTATCAGCTTTTTATTAGCAATGAGAGCAACGCAGCTTAGAGTGTACAGAAGCATGATTCCACAGCGGAGCTCTGTGAGTTCAAGGCCAGCCTGGTCTACAGAGTGAGTTCCAGTACAGCCGGGTCTGCACAGAGAAACCCTCTCTCAAGAACCAGAAGAATTGTTTTCATATTCACTTATTTATTGTGAATGTGTGTATGTAGTCACGGGTACGTGTGCCATGCGTACGTGTGGAGGTCCGAGCACAACTCACTGGGGTTGGTTGGTTCTCTCCTACCATGTGGGTTCCAGGTATCAGAGTTAGGTTTCCAATCGTAGTAACGAGTACCTTTACTCGCTGCACCATCTCACTGGGCCTGGATTTTTAAAAAGGTTTATTTATTTAATGTGTGTATTTGCATGCTCTGTGGCATGAGCGTGGGGGTCAGAGGACAAGTTGTGGGAATGGGCTCTTGCCTTCTACCATGTGGGTTCTGGAGATCAAATACAGATAGTCCGGGTTGGAGGCATGTGCCTTTAACCACTGAGTCATCTCACTGGCCAATCACCTATTCTTTCTGAGGCAGAATCTTTCCTGGATGTCTCCATCTCCTTCAGAGCTGAGGTCACAGGCATTTGCAGGAATACCTGGCTTGTTACATGCTGGGCATTCAGGAGGCAGAGGCAGGCAGATCCCTGTGAGTTCAGTTCAGCCTGGTCCACATAGTGAATTCTAGAGTAGCCAGGGCTACACAGTGAGGCTGTAACTGAAAAACAACAAGCTCTTATGGAATAGAGAAGAGGGCCTGCGTGGGACAAACTCAGTTTTTCCAAGTTGCTCTTCTTTCTTTTGGAGAAGTAGATTGAAAGGTTACAGACAGCCTCTCCATGTAGCAGGAAAAGTCCCAAGAACCCAAACAGCTGCTCTTGGCAGGTGTGTCCAGCTGTGGCCATGACCCTGGCTGCTGTTGCATGTGTCTGACTTAGGAATCTTCTGGAACTGGACCCAGAGAGAAAAAGTGCCCTTTCACGACCACAGCCTGGAGGCTCAAGTATGATTAAGTCTTCACCAGCCCAGCTGAGCTGTCTCTTTCGCCTTTGAAGGAGAGCTCTGCGCTTTATAGCCTGAATTCTGGCCTTGGGAGAGATCAAACTGGGACAATGAGAAGCCAGGGAACAGGTCAGGGAAGGACAGAGAAGGTGAGAGAGCTGATGTTTTGGAGAGTGTCGGAGGTGGGACCTGGAACCACTAGCAGATGCGGGGAGCCTACAGGGATGGGTGATGGGGACCGGTTACTTGGGTCTAATGTTATTCAAGTGTTAGTGAAAAATTGAATATATTTTAATGAATTTTAAGCTACAGGAGGCTATTTCTGGAGTTTGACACTAGAACGACTCCCTGCCTGTATTCCTGGCTTCTGATCATGAGTTCTCTGATTCTAAGACAAGGGTCTTCACTGAGCATGTGTAGTGTACCTTACTGGGCTCATGGCTTGGGGCTGGGGATGGACATGGGAGCAAACACGCAACTCTGTGAGGCCAGAACACCAAGCCTTTGGAGAAGGATGGTGAGGAGCCAAGCAGGCAGGAGGAGGAACTAAGATGGGAACAGTACACACACACACACACACACACACACACACACACACACGTACCCAAGGAAGCCAGAAGAACCCACCTGATGTGAGTGATGGAACCAAACTTGAGTCTCCTCAGAGAATAGCAGACGCTTTCAGCTGTGACCCCATGACCACGATCTGAAGGTTGTGCAGAAGCACAAATGGAGAATCTGTTCCCGACAGAGCTATGCTAAGAGGCCCAGCAACATGACACAAATCTACCTGAGTGTTTCAGTAACCTATCAAATCAGGTTAATGAGAAATGGCCCAGGCTCCCCCCTCCCCACATTTCACTTCTGTGGATTTATAGGGATGAGTGCCATGGAGAGAAAGAGCTCTCCCAATAATAAATTGCTGTAAAAGAACAAACCTGATTCCTGACCCCTCTAGCTCTACTCTGTCATCGCTCCCTGTTGCCCGTGATCCTGATATGACGCCATTTGCCATAGGTACAGCCAAGGGGACCCTGTCACCAGTAGCTGAGCCACTGGGGCTGCCCAGCTCCACTGAGAAGTAGATATGGCCACAGAGAACTTGGGGAGAAGAGAGAAATGGCAGGATGGGCTTTGACGCCATGCTGCAGCCCCTTCAATTGCTCCCGTCTCTTCTTACCACTGAGCCATTGCTCCAGCCCGAAGCTGCCTTTCCCCTGGTTCCCACCCCACAGAAGCTCAGTAAATTGTATCTTTTTTTTTCTTGGTAGACCAAGCTGGCCTTGAACTGGATGATCTGCCTGCCTCTGCCTCCCAAGTGCTGGGTTTAACGGCGTGTGCCACCACTGCCTGGCTAAATTCTGTCTTCTAATTAGACCAGATATTTTCAGCTCTTGAATCCTTTTCTCAACAAAAGGAAATGACAGGGCCTGGAGGACTCACATTTGATTCACAGCACCTCATGGCATCTTAGAACTTTACTCTGCTCTATTTCCAGGATATCCACTGCCCTCTTCTGGCCTCTGTGAACATTGCATGAATGTGTTCCACAGATATACCTGCAGGCAAAACATGCATACACATAAAATAAAAATGAATAAATCTCACTGGGTGGTGATGGTGCATGCTTTTAATCCCAGCATTTGGGAGACAGAGGCAGGCAGATCTCAGTAAGTTCGAGGTCAGCCTGGTTTACAAAATAGTTCTGGGATAGCAAGGGGTGTTACACAGAGAACCCCTGTCTCAAAGATAAACCACTACCACCAACAGCAAAACAAAACAAAAACAAAGAATAAATTTCAAGAAAAATTGAAAATAAGATGATAATGATTTAACTAGGTACCTTAAAGTATTTTTAAAATAAAAACAAAAACCGAACTTGGTGGCACATGCCTTTAGGCCTAGCACTCAGAGGCAGAGGCAGGTGGATCTCTTCCAGTTAGTTGGGGGCCAGCCTGGTTAGACGATGAGTTCCAGGCCAATCAGAGCTACATAGTGAGACCCTGAGTCAAAAATAAGATAAAATAATAAACTAAAGCAAAACAAACGAGAAAGAACAAAAGGATGGCTATACAATCTATCACTAAAAGGCTGTAGAGGCTCCGTCAGGGCCAGGAAAGCCTTGTTTGGACAGATCACCTGCTGCTTGGCTGGATGTAAGGTGACGTCACTGAGTTCAGGAAGTGCAGACACTCTCTTAAGCCTTGGGCATCTTCACAGTATATATGAATGTGACCAGGTCACGTAAGGACAGTGACAAGAGCTGAGGACTTTGTCTACAAATTTGACCCCGTGTCATCTCCAGTCCTTCCCTGTTCCTTTTCCTCACTGTGTGGTTCGCCCTGGACGCCATTCCTTGAACATTATCCACTCACCTCAAACCTGTCATCTCTGTCATCTGCCCACCCAAATCCACGATGCCTCCCTTGTCAGACCCTCGGCATGATCCTTTCCCCCGAGTTCCCTTAACGTTAGATATGGCCACAGGACACTTAGTAAAAGGGTAGAGATGGCAGACTACTGGGCTTTGGTGCCCTGGGTGTGACCTCTTCAGCTCTCGTCTCTTCTCCCCGTTTTATCAGGAGGTGCGGCCCAGCCTCATCCAGCAGGTGGAGACAGCATCTGAGGGCTTCGCAGAGATGAGGTGGGGTGCTCCTGGGTGTTCTGTGTGCCTGTGTGGAAGAGGCGAGGTTGCCCAAGTCTGGAACTTACATTCAGGAACCTCTTAAGAGCAATCAGTTTCTGAGTTTGCTGTTTCTCTGGCTCTGTATGTGTGTGAGAGAAAGAGAGACAGACAGACAGACAGACAGACAGACAGACACACACACACACACAGAAAGAGAGAGAGAGAGAGAGAGAGAAACAGAGACAGAGACAGAGACTGAGACTGAGACTGAGATCAGAGAACAAGCTCAGCTGGCTTTCTTCAGGAGTTTTCCAGCAGGCCAGAAAGCTTCAGACACCCCCCCCCCCCGCCCCATCTCTACTCCCCATCACGGAGACTAAAAGTGTTACCACTATGTTTGACTTCCCCTCCCTCACATGAGCCAGGGTCCCTCTGTGTAGGTAGCCCTGGCTGGCCTGCAACTCAATATGCAGACCATGCTGGCTTCAAACTCAGAGATCGACTTGCCTTTGCCTTCTGGGGTCGGGGATTAAAATCATGCGCACGCACACCCCCATGCCCAGCCGAGGCTTGTTATCCTTTTTAAACACGTGTTTGGCAATCAAACCTTATCATCACTGAATAAGACATCTCCCCAGCCTCCTTTCCTGACTTCTCTAATCAACCTGGGCTCTCTTTGTTATAGCAGTCCAGTGCTCAGTGACAATCCTGGCTCTGTCTTCTTTATCCACTGCCGCGTACCCAGCCCCTGAGGGAATAGATGATCCCTGGCCTGTGCTCAGACAGTAATACCCACTGTGCCAATGAATGGAGTCGGGATTCCTTTATTTGGACAACATGACAAGCTGTGCAGCCTTGACCACAAGGCTCTCAGTTTCTTCACCTGTAAAGTGGGGAGAACAATTGAGCTGTTTTGAGATGGCTGCACTTCAAGTATTATATATTTAAAACTCAGAGCCACACCTAACGCTTAAAAAGTGCTTCGTTAAGCGATGGATGATTTCCTGATCACGATGACTGTTTTCTTTAAGTTGCATCTTTATTTTATGTGTATGGGTGTTTTGCCTGCATGTATGTTTACCTTGTGTGTGCAGTGCCAGCAGAGGTCAGAAGAGGGCATCAGAACCCCTGGAATTGAAGTTACAGCTACTTGTGAGCATCATGTGGGTGCTGGGTATTGAACCTGGGTCCTCCGGAGGAGCAGCCAGTGCTCTTAATGGCTGAACCATCTCTCTAGTTGCACGATGACTATTTTTACCAAGGAAGCATTGTGTTTTCTGCACCCTCTGGGGTCTTCACGGATGCAGAGAGGGTGTCATATGAATCAAAGCTTCGGTGAAGGTGTCCTTTGCTGGATAATTTTCTGTTCTGTGAACGCAGTGGGATGGCTGTGGGGGAAACATGCAAATGTATGCAAATCACATGCAGATTCACCTAAAGTAAGTCTGTGGGTACCACCTCCGCGTTTACTAGAAAGAAGTCTGGTGGCTTTGTTCCGTGCCACTCCGTCCTGTCAGGTTTCTAATCTGTCCTCTCTGAAAGGCACACCTGGTGGGGAGAGGCATGCACGTGGATGCGCGTGTGTCTGAGCGTGGGTCTCTGGGGAGAGCGGTCGGTGGTGGCAACTTCAAAACTGCTCAGCCGCGAGAAAGGAGTGGCAGGTCCAAGACCGTGAACTTCAGTATGAGTGCCGGCAAGAGGGCTCCGCGGGGGAAGGTGCCTGAAGACCTGAGTTCCGGAAGACTTGAGTTTCAGTCTTTGGGATCCAGTGGTAGAAGGAGAGGACCGACTGCCCCAGACTTTCTTCTGACAGTGTGTCCACGTGCTGGCACATACACACGTTCATGCCAGATAAATACATGAACTGCAAGTTTTAAAAAATCCCTTGGGATGTGAGAGTGGTCTTTTAAACTCCAGGATTGGCTTGGCTGATCTGGGTGACTAGGTGAGCATCAGGGCTCCATGCAAGTCCACTCCCCCCCTCCCCGCCCCAAAGCTGAGTGCTCCATGGGAGAGACCAGCCCTCCTCAGTAAAGGTGGCTTGCTGGCGTATAGGTAGCCATGCTCCCCAGCTACAGCCTACATACAAGCTCTCAAGAGCCAATATTTGAAACTTTCAGCCAGACAGGATGGCACATGCTTTTAATCCCAACACTCAAGAGGCAGAATCTGGTGGATCTCTGTGAGTTCGAGGACGGCCTAGTCTACAGAGACAAACCCTGTCTTGAAAAACCAAAAAAAAAAAAAAAAAAAAGAAGAAAGAAAATGAAAAAAATTATAACTAATTATTGTATGTTAATGTGCATCTCAAATATGTGTCTGTGCGTACCTTCATATGTGTGTTGCAAGCATGTATGGAAGCCAGAGGTCAGCAGCAAGTGCCTTCCTCTGTGTTTTTACCACCTTATTTTCTAAAATGTAATTTATTTTTATTTTATTTGCATTGGTGTTTTGCTACATGTATGTCCGTGTGAGGATGTCAGATTTTGGAGTTACAGACACTTGTCAGCTGCCATGTGGGTGCTAGGACTTGAACCCAGGTCCTCTAGGAAGAGCAGTCAGGGCTCTTAACCCCTGAGCCATCTCTCCAGCCCCATATCGCCTTATTTTTTTGAGGCAGGGTCTCTCACTGAACCTGAAGCTCACCAATTGGCTAGGCCAATGAACTCCAAGGGCCTGTCTGTCTCTTCACCTCCATTACAGTTACAAGCACCTGCCGCCATGCCTGACTTTGAAGTGGGTGCTAAGGATTCGAACTCAGGTCTTCCTGCTTGCATGGGCAGGCACTTTACCCACTGGAACATTTCCTCAGCCCCTACTGGACAGTATTACACAAGGTGACGGGAGGCAGTGAGGAAGGAGGGTTAGCACAAGGCCGCACAGCAGTCCGGGCAGTAGGAGCTTTCCAAAGTAATTCAGTCTTCGAGTCCTCTGTCCAATTATTATTCTGGACAGCAGGCTCATTTGTCCCTACAAGCAAGCACCCGTTCATTCATTTGACAAAAATGCAGAGAGCACGGGCTCTGGGATCAGCTCTCCGCAGGGTTCCAGGACGTAAGGACAGAGAGGACACTGTCGTTGCTTTTGTTCACAGAAAAAGAAATCGTTTCTCGCTGTCCTTGCTCACAGGGACCTCTTTTCTTCTCCAGAGCTCTGCAACCACCCAGAACAGGAGACGAATGTATCACCTAGAAACACCACACATGGGGCAGGCCTGGCAGGAGATAGAGGGAGGAAAGGGCTGGCTGTACCTGGGAAGGTCAAAGTCACACCGGAACGCACTGTGTCTCAAGGATAGGCAGGAGCCTGCCAGGTGGACTGGCAGAAGGGTTGCTGTGGGCCAGGGCACAGAAGCATGAAGCCACACAACGGTGCGTTCCAATTGGGAAATACGGTCAACGGTGTCAAGACGTACCTTTCCCTGGCACCCCTGGCTCCTGAAAATGCCGGTGACATTTTTGGGCCTCAGGTGCTTGTTCCTCAATTAAGGTAAACAGCGAGTCTGTGTGGTTTGTCCTCTGCTGTTGCCTGGGCTTTGTCCCTTCCAGGAGACTGAGTCACTGAGAAATGGGGCTATGTCTGCCTCTTTGTTTTCCCTAGGAATCCTGCTTCAGCGCCTTGCTCTGAACCCTCAAGCAGGTAAGAAACTGAGTTCACTGAAATTGTGGGAATGGCTAGAAATGTTCCCACCTGCATGATGCCCCTCTTCACCCAGCACCAAATGGCTGGAGATGTTTCTGCCTTTGTGAGACCCTCTTCACTGAGCAGCCCCTCCAGTGACCAGCGTGGGTCCCTCCTTTACAGATGAATCTACTAGGGTCTGGAGGTGTGACCTTTCTTGTAGAATGGAAGCTGCCCAGAAATGCTGACTTTGGGACTGAAAAAATGGCTCAGTGGAAAGCGCTTGCTCTGCAAACACCGGTACCCAAATTTGTGTTTAAGGCACTTACATCAAACCAGATATGGCGAGCATCCCTGTAACCCCAGCACTGGGACATAGAGGGAGACATGGAGAGAGGAGGATCCCAGGGTCTTAGTGGTTAGCTAGTCTAGCCAAATGATGAGCTTCAGCTTCAGTAGGAGACCGTGTCTCAACCCGATGGAGGCATGCATGGGTGAAAGTATATTTATACACAGGGAGCACAGATGCAGAGAAATGCTGGCTTTGAATGCAGACAAACAGGTACGACAGTCAAAGCTTTGCGCTCCAACTTAATCCATGCTTACCATTCCTATTTCGCTATGCCTGGTAAACCAGTGCGGACTTGATTTATTTTGTTTGATGTGTGTGGTGTTTTGCCTGCATGTGTACCTATGCACCGTGTGCATTTAGTGTCTGTGGAGTCATGCGTGGGTATTGGATTTCCTGGAACCAGAGTTAGAGGGGATTGTGAGCCACCATGTGGGTGCTGGGAATTGAACCTGGGTCCTGTGCTAGAGTAGTCAAAGTTCTTAACTGCTGAGCCATCCCTCCAGCCTCTGGACTTGAGTTTTGCAGATGAATGTGAAAGTCCTGAGTTCCAGCAAAAATTCTGTTAGCTTTTGTGGCTCCTTCTGAAGCCTGGGACCCCTGTAGGATGGGGTTGTGCCAACTCCATCTTTGATTTCCACTCCTAATACAACACTTATTCGCCCGAGAAGGAGAACCAAAGGGGTCTGGGTAAATTTGGAAAGTCAAGTTCCCTTCAATAAGTGTGGATCTCAGTGGGAGACAACTAGGGAGGAGGGTTTGATGAAGGCTTGGGGGTGGGGGTGGGGGAGTAGAATAAAGCAGTGGGGTGCTGCCTGCTTTTGATAGGCTAAAGAGGGATTATAACTAATGTTTGGAGGGACCCTGCATTCCAAGGGTGCTGCAAGGGTACAACTGGAGTGTTCTGTGATTCCCACACACACCTGACCTCTCATAGGACCAGAGCTGAGGCTGTCTTGGAGGGACAAGGCTCTTGTTCTACCAGGGAAGGACAAGTGAGCATCTGTCTCCACATGGGACACTAGGGAAGTAACTGTGAACCCTGACTGAGAAGCATCATTTGCAGATGACAATTAGTTCATTATTTAAACATTCCTTGAGAGCCTACTGCATGCTGAGGTGGATTCTGGGAACTAGAACAAAGCACCCGTGATGGTTAATAGCAATAGTTAACTGATGGGATTTGGAGTCACCCCCTTTCTGGGTGTGTTCTTGAGGACATTTCCAGAAGGGTTAACTGAAATGAGGAGCCCCGCCCCAAGAGTGGGCAGCCCTTTCTAGTGGCCAAGATATAAAAATGTCCCAGGAGAAAGCAATGCTTGGCACTTGACTTGGCTTCTTGCTAGTTGGTGAGTGAGTCTGTACCCTTGTGGCTGCCACCACCACCCTCCGTGGCCATCAGAATCCGGCTTCTTTGGCTTTCTGACCTGGACTGATGCCAGTGGCTCTCCAGGAATCCTCCAGACTTTCAGCACCAGCCTGGGGCTGCTAAGGCATCCAGCCACCAAAGTTGGCCATCAGCTACCACGATCGCAGTCTTTCCCGTGAGCAGACAGCCACTATTGGACTATCCAGGCTGTGTTACGTAAGGCAGCCCAATAAATCCCCTTTGTAACACACATCCGTTCCAGTGGTTCTGTTCCTCTAGAGAACCCTGACTAATACAGTGTCCCATTTCCATTTTAATGAGGGACAATAGAGTGAGCAAGTAAAGAAATAGGCAAGTGAGGCCTCGTCTGGTGATACTGAGCATCTTGACAAGAAGACAGGAGAAGTTTAGGGTGATGGGGAAGCTGGGAAGTTGAGGCAGGCCTCAGAGGAGATGATATTTGGACTGAGAAAACTCAAAGGGTAGAATGGCACCAATCAAGCCAGAACCTGGTGTGTGCGTGGGGGTGGGTGGGTGTCTATACAGAGGATATAACTAGAACAATGACTTTGCAGTAGAAATCAATAAAAAGAAAAAAGAACAAGACCAGAGATTGTGACCTATAGGCAAAGAAAGGGTCACAAGCCTTGTGGAAAAGACACATAGAGCTAGGCACGGTAGGTTTTATCCCAAGTGACTGTACTCATTAGTTACTGCTGTACGACAAATTTCACCCCCATTCCCATTTAATTGCTCAAACCTAAACGTGGTTTTATGTCAGTTTCTCTGGGTGAGAAACTGTTTTGGGTTGGCCCGCGGACAGCTTCAAGTTCAACTGGGAAGGCTTCACTTAAAGTTCCTGTGGATGTTGGCCAGGCTCCATTCCTCATGGGCTCTTGTTCTGAGGTCACCCTCCAGTCCTTGCCATGTGGGCCACTCTATGCTGGCAGCTTGCTCCATCAAACCGTGCAAGCCAAGAAGGTGACAGTCTGCTGGCAACGTGGAAGGGAGCAGCTCTTTGTCACCCAATCTCAGATGCGACATCTTTCACCGTTGCCTTAATGTGTTTTGAGGAAGTAAGCCACAGACTTCACCCTCACTCAAGGAACGCCTGGAGGTAGGCGCCTGAGATGATCTTAGGAATCTTACAGTCACACACAGGATCCCATCAGTAGCATCTGAGCAGAGGGTGACATAATCGGATACATATTTTCATTGGCCACTTTGGCTTCCTTGCGTACTGGAAGCATGAGTTGGGAGTTGGGCAGGAGTAGACGACAGATGGCAATTGGAGCGTTACATGGCTTGGGTAAGGATCTTGCAGGTGGATAGAAGATGAAGATGGATGGAGAGGAAGTGGGGATAGGTAGCACCAGGGCTTGCTGGACTATATCTTGCCTATGGGACGAGGATGCCTGGGACTCTTGCTTTTCCCTGGAACAGATAGGATGCCCATAACTCCATTCTTCTCCAGCCCTGCCTAAGGCCACACATTAGATGGATGGTTGGCTGGCATTAGGGGCACTAGCCCCAAGTGAAGAACACACATCTCCTTGTGCCAGGCCAATGGACTGCCCCCATGTCCTGAGTCTCGCTAACTTGCTCATAGTCAGAATAACCAAGCTACTGAGCAAAGTGGAGGAATACTGCACACCGACTTCACAAGCCAGCCAGAGCTGGAAAAGTGGCATGTGTGTGTGTGTGTGTGTGTGTGTGTGTGTGTGTGTGTGTTGTGTGTGTGACATAGCACCCCCTGGTGGTGGTGGTGCAGAAGAGTGGGGAGCTGAGATTAGCCCTTTAGTAGGGGACACAGACACAGAGTAGAGTATGTTCCGCATCCAGCTGCTTCAGGGAAAGGGTTAGAGTATGTTCTCATCCCTGGGGGACAAGGGGATGTCCTCATGCCTCCTGCCCAGGCAGCCAGGCACTGATTAAAAAGCAATTCACACCACTAATCCAGATGACATCACCAAATGCCGGCCACATTTTTTATGATTCCAACATAGCCTTTGACATATTGGCATCATCTTGCTTAGGAGTCAAGGCCTGGGACTTTGGCTAATTAAGACATCAGTGTGGCAACAAAAGGGGAAAGCCTGGCTGCTGGATTGGTTTTGCTCTCAGGACCCTGGCCCTACTTAGGGCCTTTCCAGGGGACTTCCATGTATACAGCCCTCTGAGGCCTCGTCTCCTGGATAATTGACAAGGATGGGAAAAGGACCAGACAGGAAGATCTCTGAATGAAGATCGGAAAGCATGGGGAGTCCTGAGGATTTTCGAAGTGGAGAAAGGGAGGATGGGCAGGCAGAATAGGACCTTAAAATTTATATTTATTTGGAGCTGGAGAGATGAGTTGGGAGTTAAGAGCACTGGCTGCTCTTCTGGAGGACCTACGTTCGATCCCTAGCACCCACATGATGGCTCACAACCATCTGTAACTCTAGTTCCAGGGGATGCAACCATTCTTTCGACGTTTTGTGTGCCAGTGTGTATGAGTACAGGTAAGTGTGAGGGCACAGCCGGGCCACATTACACCTGTGGAGGTCGGAGGATAACTTGTAGCAGTTGTCTCTCTCCTTCCACCATGCATGTTCCAGGGATCGAACTCATTTCATCGGAAACACCTTTACCCACTGAGCCATCTCAACGACCTGAACTTCAGGTTTTTAAAAAAACATCCATCGGGATACGTTGGATATTTTATACCCCATCTAGAGTCTCTTGAATAGGAATCAGGACATGTTGCCTTTGAGAATAAACACAGGAGCATTTCTGGCAGGCAGATGCTCTGGAAGCTTCTCCAGGCCTTTGACCTACCTGCACTTTGACCTCTCCCTAAGAGGTTTCATCCCAAGTGGGCTCAGCGAGCATGGGTGAGTGGCACAGGTGTGGACCCACAGTGCCCGTATTCTATTTCCAGCTCGTATCTCTGACTCACGGAACGACCTTGCTGAGGTCACGGCTTTGTGTTTCTTGTAAGGGGGAGAAATAGTAGGGGTGGCAAAGCTTTCCTTTCCCTAAGGAACGAGAGTCCTGGAGCTGGGGGGCCTCCTGGTCCTCAGCCATGCCGTGCTGATATTAATTCAAAAACAAAAACAAAAACATCATTTAGATTCGGATCCCAGGGACTTTGGGAGACAGTCAAAGCAGGAAGCAAGGAGTTCCCGACAGGGAGATTTGTGGCCACTTTTCCATGCATGACTTCTGCAACATTTTCCAAGTCACGTTGCGTGCAAATAATTCCCCTCATGTCCTCGTGCTGTCTGCGCAAGGGTAGAGGAAGCATTTCTTCTTCATTTCAGGACACGGGAGCCACAGCTATGGAGAGGCCTTTCTCAGCTGTTTTGTTTCCAGAAACCCCCTTGCATTATCTCGCTATCAAGCCTGGCCTGTTTTGTGGGCATGTATTGGCTAAATACTGTACATGTATTAGGTAGAAAGTACTGTTTTTGTTGATCGAAGTCACCCGTGAGTGAGTGCTATGTTTATTTACCCTTGGTGTCCTTTTTCTAGATAAGAGCCCACTTCTCACCAGGCTAAATTTTAACAGAAAAGGTTTGGCAAGGTTTCAGAAAGACAAAGGAACCTGCCCTATAACTCTGTGGTCAGTGGTAGACCCAGGATCAGACGGGGGTGGGGGGTGGGGAGAGATGGCAGGAAGACACCTGTGCACACCTAGACCCTCATTTACAAGGGAGGGCAAAATGACTTCCCAGTCAACCAGGTGTCCTGAGACAAAAAAGCTCAGAGCTCCAACAGGAACCGCGGTATTGCTCAGCCCTGGTGAGAACAGTCGAAACAGACTCTGGTGCTGAAGGGGGCAGCATCTCTCTTTTCAGGGGGCTCTTGCAGACTAGCCGGTAGTGGCATGCGCTTACTCTGGCCGCCTGCTCGCATCTTCAACAGCACACCACCAGTGTGGCTAAAGGCACCTTCATCTACCCAGATCTTTCCCACCCCAAAAGAGGCAGAGCCCCCTGAACCAGGGGATTGTAAGGGCATTCTGGGACCTCCGGAGAGAGTGGGGATACAAGACTGTAGGTCTGGCTTGGTGGCATGGGTTTGTGCAGGGGGAGGAGCTACTGAGGGGATCCAATACTCAGCCCCTCCTGGGACTCAAGCAAGCATTATCCTCTTGGGCCCTTGGCTCCATCCCAAAGACTTGATTGCCTGATCCCTGGCTCAGAGGGACCAACTGGATTCCAAACTGGAAAAAGAGGTCATCCAACTCCCTTCCAAACTGGGAAAAATATATCCAGACTTAGCTCTGGTGCTTCGGAATAACTGGCTCCACCAATCCCCTGCAGAGCTAGGGCTGGGGCAGAGGCCATGGGGGGCATGTAGTGGACAGCTGTTCCCTGAGTTATTTTTGGGCCAGGGGCTGAGCTTTTCAGTCACAGAGCATTAGGATTAAAATAGCCACCTGCGGGGCAATTCCCTTGTAGCTCCGTGGGGGCTTTCCAAAGGAAAAGAGTCAAAGCCGGGGTGGGGAGGGTGACTTGAGGAATGGCAAGGTAGGAATTCTACCACGGTCTAAGACCAACCTCACCTTTGTGCAGCTCGAAGCCTTGGCATCTCTCTGTCCAGATCACTTTTCTCGGGTATCAAAATGATGGGGAACGGAAAGAGTTGGTAACTCCCGAACTCTGCTTCTGACCTTTCTCAGCTACCCTCCCCATTTCACAAATAGTTCCACAGGAGTTCAGGGGGCCTAGGAGGCTCTGGCCCCAGGTCATCCCCCTCCCAACTCCCTTCCAAACTGCCCTAATGCCTCTTGCTTGAGCCTTGCTCAGAGCCCCAGTAGATCCACCCTGGGAGGATAATCAGTTCCATCCCCAAGCTCAGGACCAGCATGGAAAACGCTGACTGGCCCGGGTCATCTTTCCAGTCACAGCAGAACTGGCAGCTACTCACCAGGCTCACACCCTTCTCCAGAAGGAGGTGGGCCAAAGGCAGGTGGGTGGAAGGAAGGAAGCCCAGCCGTCCTGGAGCCTAGCCCGTACCTCAGATTCGCAACCCCAGACGGGGACTTGACAGCCTGAGGGTATTGTCCCGGACTTGGAGCTAGAGTGACAGGGGCCCCTTTGGCAGAGACTAGGGTGGCGCTGCGGGCGCATGCCCCAGACACGCCCTATGAAAATCGCTCCAGGGATCCGTCACCGAACTTAGTCGTGAACACCGCTGGCCAGGTCCGTGCGACAGGTTCTACTTCCCCGCCCGAGTGGGGGTCTCGCTGGGCTCCCTCCGTGATCACCACCTATGCCTTGGAATGTTCCAGAGGGTCAATTTCCTGTGCGGGTGAATTCGGCGCCCAGCGCCTCTCCTCTGCCTCCTCCCTCCCCGCTGCCCGGACACCCCAGGTCGCTCTGTCCCCGCCACACTCTCATCGCCCCCGCGCGCCCGGGAGCATTCTCCCCGCCCCGCGCCGCTGCCCTAGGGCTCCCGGCGCCCCGCAGCCAGTGCCCTGCTACGCCTGCTTCGCCCCACGAACCGAGTCCTCCGGAGCCCCCGGGGGCCATGAGTCTCTGCTCTGTCCCCTGCCGCCCCACCGGCGCCACTGCGGCGCTGGGGCTCGGTAGCCTCTTGATGCTGCTCGGGCCGGGACGCGCGTGCCCCACGGGCTGTGCCTGCACCGACCCCCACACCGTGGACTGCCGTGATCGCGGGCTGCCCAGCGTGCCCGATCCCTTCCCCCTGGACGTGCGCAAACTGCTTGTGGCCGGCAACCGAATCCAGCAGATCCCCGAGGACTTCTTTATCTTCCACGGAGACCTGGTCTATCTGGATTTCAGGAACAACTCCCTGCGCTCGCTGGAGGAGGGCACGTTCAGCGGCTCGGCGAAGCTGGCCTTCCTGGACCTGAGCTACAACAACCTCACTCAGCTGGGCGCCGGCGCCTTCCGCTCGGCGGGACGACTGGTCAAGCTGAGCCTGGCCAACAACCACCTGGCCGGTGTGCACGAGGCCGCCTTCGAGAGCCTGGAGTCGCTGCAGGTGCTGGAACTCAACGACAATAACCTGCGCAGCCTCAACGTGGCGGCTCTGGATGCACTGCCGGCGCTGCGCACTGTGCGCCTGGATGGGAATCCCTGGTTATGCGACTGTGACTTCGCCCACCTCTTCTCTTGGATTCAAGAGAACGCATCCAAACTGCCCAAAGGTGAGCCAGAGGGTGGCTGGAAGCCAGGGCTGGGTGGTGTAGGGAAGGAGATGGGAGAGTTCAGCATGCTCCGGATGTTCGTGACCTCGCTTTGGGGACTCAGTAACAAGTGCCCTGAATGAGAATCGCTATAGGTGTAACTTCACAATATCAGAGGCCTGAACGTCTCCCGGATATGTTGACATAGAAAATGTCAAAGAACCCATCTGGAACTCTCCCAAGTGTCTACTTTTCTTCTTCACCTCCTACCCAGATTCAGGTTCCGCCTTTTCTTCATCATTGTGGTCCACATCCTCTTTGGGTCCTAGGACAGGTGGGTGTGAGCCACGTACGGGTCCCTCCTAATGGGAAAACCCCGTGCTGTGTGGGACGCCATACCATTCCCAGAACCCAGAGATGGAGAGGAGCTGGTCAGTCCTGAACGTGGTCTAGCTGCATAGATTCTAACCTGGTCCTTTTGTTCCCGGATCCCCTTGACTCTTCAGAGCATCTCTGGGAAAGAAAATTTCTGGCTAGGACAAAGGCAGCCTAGATGTGGAATTGTGGGACAGAAATCTTTTGGGTGGGTATCTCCCCTGCTTTCCTGCTGCCCCTCCTGCTTTCTCACTTACACCCAAATGGCTGATGGGAACACCAGGGCTCTAGGAACACAGCATGAAGGAGGTTAAGGCAGAGTTGAGATGTCAGGGACCCCAGCATTTGTCGGAGTGCACGCCAGGACTGATGGCAGGTGATAGCCATGCCTTGGGTAGAGTTCACCCTTCTACTCATGAGCCTGTGAGCACTGGCCCAAATTGACCTCTCAGTCCAGAACCAACCTCCGGAGAGCCTCTAAATTTTGGTGAAATTGTCTGCAGTCCTGAGCACACGTTACAAAAGGTGGCCTAGCTGTGAGCTTCCCTTTAGTCTTCGGACTAAAGTTGAGAACTCAGAAACACGGTTCCTTGGTGTATGGGACTCCCGTGTCTACTTGTCCACCCCACCGGGTCATAAGCACACACCCTGAGGCCCTGCGGTTACTCCTGTGATAAGAGGACACTTTATCTCCCTAATACCTCTCCTCTGTGAACAGTTCATAAAAGATCTAGCCTGCAAGCTGCAGAGTCCCCCAGGTTTGAATGATGCCCTTCTCCTGCCTGGCTCCCTAGATCTGCCAGGATAGTCTGAATGACAGGAATGTCCTGTCAAAGCCTTCTCTGGGGAGAGGGTCACTTTTCTGTGGTTGTTCCCCTCTTGGTGGACAGCTTCTCAGTTATCTGAGTGTGTGTTTACTATGGGGCTCTCATTGTCTTCCAGTTGGGGGCAGGAGCTTGGGTTCTGTTTCCAGGGTTGCCTTGGGTAGCTGGGGCCTTGAGTGGGCTTTAAATGCTTCTGTGCTTTGGCTCCGTTGTCCCTTGACTACTTGGGTTGACCTCTGAGACCTCCACAGTGCCTTGGGTCAGAGTCTGAAGTTGTGGGTTTTGCTTTAAGGTCTTGGGGACCCTGAGGAGGTAAGTCACTTAAGGTTTTCCCTTCTTCATGTGTTGTCAAAACCAAAACACAGTAATGAGGGTGTAGCCCCAGAGCAAGGGGAGCTGTATCTCTTCCAACATCCATCATCCGTGGGAGAAAATGGGCAGCAGGTGGATACAGAAGGCTGGAAAGAATGGACAGGCACTGAAGACCGTGTGAGGGTCCTGGGGATAGGGCAGGGGGGAGAGAAAGACCAGTCTCATCCAGCCAGGAGAGGAGGGTGCCAGCTGGAAGACACCTCCTGGGCCCAGAGCCAAGGGCAGCTCCAGTCTCTCAGGGCAGCTGCCTACAGAATGTGGCCAGAACAGTGTCCCCAAAGTGAACCAGAAGCAAGGGGGTGAGGGACCTGGCGAGTGCAAGACTCAAGCTCTGATCTGAACTCAGGTTTACGATTTTGGATGAGTCCCTGACCTCCCCCAGCCTCAGTTTCCCTGCTTCTGAAATCAAGATATGGACATTGTCCTCCTACCTGCTGGGAGGGCACAATGATATCCAGTGTGTTGTGGATGCTTAAGAGGGGTTAATAGCCACTCCCTCCTTTATCATACTTCACAGCTCTTCAAACTTTAAATGGCACATGGTAATTGTGTACATTAATGGGGCACATCATGTGATAATTTAATTCATGTACGTGATATATAGCTATCAAATTAGAGGAGCTTACCATTTCTATCCTATTAACCATTGATCATTTCTTTGCTCTGGCCTCGTGCAGACTCCTCCTGGTCTTAATTAAATATAAGTATGTTGATATGGGGACTAGACATGGCTCGGTTTATAAAGTGCTGCCACACAAGCCTGAGGACCTGAGCTCTGATCCCCGGGCCTACGTGTAAAAACCAGGCATGATAGTGTGTGTCTACGGTCGGATGGGCAGAGACAAATGGATGCCAGGAGCTCATTGAGCAGCCAATCAAGCTGTATCAGGAACCTCCAGGCTCAGTGGGAGATACTCTCAAAAAGGAAAAGAAAAAGATGGTGGAGGAGGCTAGAGAGAAGGCTCAATGGTTAAGAGAACTTACTGCTCTTATATCTTCTAGAGGATCAGAGTTCAGGTCCCAGCACCCAGGCTGATTCCGCCTCCAGGAGATCCAACAACCTCTTCTTGTTGGTACTACGCTCATACTGCACGCATAGCCTCTCCATTGCAGACCTGTAGAAACATAATTAAAAATAGAAACAAAATTTTCGAAGGATACTTAAAAAGAGATGGAGAGCACTTGAGGAAAACACATGACCTCTGGCCTCCATCCATCTGCACACTTCACATGTACATGTGTGTACCTGGATACACATGTACACTACACATACACACACAATAAATAATAAGTAATTAAATAAGAAAAGCTGCCTGTACTGTTATGTGGTTTCCCTCTGGTCTCCACCCCCACCTCCTTCTCAGTCTACATTTATCATGAAGGCCAAGGTCAAATCTCCAAGGCCTAGGTGGGGCACTGACCTAGGTGGGGCACTGAAGTTTGTGTGTGTGTGTGTGTGTGTGTGTGTGTCACTGAGTGACACCCCCAATCTTTGTAACACACTTATCTCATCTGTAAATAATGATGAAGTACCCTGCTAGGCTCAGAACGGTAACTTTTTTTTTTGATTTTCGAGACAGGGTTTCTCCGTAGCTTTTGGTTCCTGTCCTGGAACTAGCTCTTGTAGACCAGGCTGGACTCGAACTCACAGAGATCCGCCTGCCTCTGCCTCCGAGTGCTGGGATTAAAGGCCACCACCGCCCTGCTAGAACGTGACTTTTTAAATGGTAGTGTTGTCTAGACTGCCTCACTGCAGCGGAGGCATGTGTGCAGAAAGGCCACACTCACACGAAAACAAGGCTGGAAGATGCTTCCTCCTGACTCCCAGTTTCTTAGCCATCCTGACCACCAACTTTCTCCAATGAAAATCAGGCTGCACTAGGGTACAAGCGTCACGCCTTCTAAGAACAAACGTTGCCTCTTCCCAGAGAGGGAACCCCCAGACCTGAGCAGAGGGCGTCCTCTAGTATTGCTCCCTGTACCTCTGCCCCCTCCTCCAACAGGACCAGGGCCGAGTTTTCTCCTTGTGACCTTGACTGCCTCAGACTGTAGTAAAAATGTGTTGTCTGCCAGTGAACCTCCCCTGGTGGCCACACAGGGATGGGGAGTTTTCGAGCCTCAAAGCAAGTTCCCAGGAGAGGAGTGGGGAGGGGAGACAGGGACAGGCCAGGCTCTTTCACTGGGCCTAAGGTCAGAGAAGAACCTGCCCTGCTGAAGGGAGAGGGCAAGGGATGCCAGCAGCACCGTGGCCGGGTAACAGAAAGCAAAACAAACTAGCAAATGACAAGCCAAGCGGAAATTCTAGGATGCCCAATTAGTGTTGAATTTCAAATCAATGATAAATCACTTCTTAATATAACTATGTTATTCCTAAAGATATGAAGACCAAGTATGCTATACCTATTTAATGAAATATGACACATTTAGTATTTATATGGAATGTTATTTGTCCTTTATATGAAATCCAGACCTAATTGGGCATCCTATATTTGTGTTTTCATTTAATTTTATTTATTTAGTCAGGAGTGGTGACATATGTGTATTAAAGTGTGAATGTGGAGGTCAATGGACCACTTTTCAGAGTTTGCTGTCTCCTTCCACTGTGTGGGACACGGGGGTAAAACTCAGGTTATCAAGCACAGCGACACGTGCCTTTACGCACGAAGCCACCTTGCCATCTCCCGTGCTCCCTTTGATTTGCTTGTGTTTGCAGGAGGGTCTTGCTGTGCAGCCTAGGCTGGCCTGGAACTCATGATTCTCCTGCGTGAGCCCCTTGAGTTCTAGGATCCCCAGCATTCATCTCCATGCCCAGCTCTCTGGCATCCCGACCGTGCTGCCTACAGTTATAAACCTCTTTGTCGTTTCTAAGTCTCTTTTCACTTAACATCTGTGTCCGATGGACACCTCCCCAACAACTTTCCCACCAAGAAACAAAGCAGTTACCAGGATGGATTGTCCGGCATGGGGCTGAATAGTTAGTGACAAGCTGGCACTCTGGGGTACCCCACCGCATGCCCCATCCTGAGAGACATGGGAAAGGGACACTGTCTTTCCCCGTTCAGTCCCCAATTCCTGGGTGACACCAGGCTGCTTCTTCTGTCTAGTCCTAGATTCTGTACCTGTTCTGGTGGTTCCCCACGAGATACCTGGCTCACAGGTAGGGAGGGACAGTGGGAGGCGGGGGCACAGGTCTCATATTTCTTTAAATAGAAAGTACCCCAGACCTGGAAGCCAGAGAGACTTTGGAAATCACTTAGGTGGCCAGCCAGGGTAGTGAGGCCAGGAAACATCTGGTAATGACACCTTTGTCACAAATGTGACCTTGCGTCGGAGCTTCCTTCTCATAGGCCTGGCAAGTAGAGAGCCTAATCTGAGAGCGAGCCACCTGGGAACTTCCTGCGGATCCCTAGGTCCCCAGGCTTCTTGAATAAGTGCCAGGGGAGAAGGTCATGATCTGTTCTGTATGAGCCCCCTTTGAAAGGCTTCCCTATGCACAGAAGCCTAATAACTGCTTCGGGGAAGCCTTGGCTCCCTGGCTCTGTAGTTTGCAGCTGGGTGGCTGTCTTAAGTTACTATTGCTCTGTTGAAACACCATGGCCAGAAGCAACTTAGGGAGGAATGATCTGGTTTACATTTCCACATCCCTGCTTATCATCAAAGGAAGTCAGGGCAGGAACCTGAAGGCAGAAGCCAGTGCAGAGCCTGTCGAAGGTGCTGCTAACTGGCTTCTTCCCCAGGGCTTGCTCAGCCTGCTTTCTTATAGAACCAAGGACCAGCCCATGGATGGCACCCCCTGTAATGATTCCACATAATGCCCTTCAGGTTTACTGACAGTCTGATCTTTTTTTTTTTTTAAATTTTTCAGTGAATTTTTATTAGGCATTGCATCGTGATTCAGGGTCTCAGGGTAGGGACCATCATATACCCAGGCCCCCTCCCTTTACTGAATGAGGAGAGGACAGTGAACAGAAGAGAGGAGGGTGGAGCCAGGCCAGATCTTCCCAGAAAATGTGCCTTCTGCTCTGCCATCATCCCAAGCTGAGACCCACGGTACGGGGCAGAGGGACTTGTATACATGCTGGTACCACTCACATAAGGAGACATCACCCCCCCCCCTCATGGGGAACTCTGTTAACCAATCACAGCTAATTGGGGCGTGGTGATCTGGACCCCAGGAAGAAAAACTGGGAGATCCAGGTGCTTGCTCTCTCTCTCTGTGGTGCCTGCCGGACAGGCCAATTGTAAGTCGGACCTCCCACTCTTATAATGTGAGTTTGCCCTCTTTAACCATTAAAGTATAACTGTTATTCTTGAGCTAGCCTGGTTATTTATCGTACCGACTTAATTCTCTACCCCCCCCCCCCCCCCCCGCGGTCATTGCCTTCTCGCAGTGGTGGAAGTCCAGATAGTTCAGCCAGCAGTGCCTGGTCTGGTTCTGGTTTGGGAAATGGCTGTCAAAGAGGACAGTTTCGTAGTTCTTGATTTTAGTCTTGATGTCCTCAGCCCTGGTGCTGACTCCTGAAGACTGCCTTGGAGCAGTGGTAGTTCAAGGTGACCCTTAGCCAAGGTGCCAACCCACAGTCTGATCTTATGAAGGCATTGTCCTCTTCTTTTTCCTTTCTTTTATTAAGAATTTTTTAAATACAATCTTTTCTCATTTTACATAGCTATCCCTGTTCCCACTCCCTTTCCTCCTCCCTCTTCTCCACCTTCCCCCCTACCTCACCTCTCCATCCACTCCTCAGAAAGGGTAAGGCTTCCCATGGGGAGTCAACAAAGTCTGACACTTCCCTTCCAGGCAAGACCAAGCCCCTCCCCCCATTGCCTAGGCTGAGCAAAATATCCCTCCAAAAAGAGTGGGCTCCAAGATGCAGAGGCATTTTCTTAATTGAGGTTCCCTCCTCTCTGATGACTTTAGTGTGTGTCAAGTTGACATAAAAACTCTTCAGTATAGCGATGTGACCTAAATCGCTTACTGTCTCTAGGCCTAAGAAATTTCTTCTGCAATCAAGTGTATCAGTGTTAGACCTGGAGAGCCATTTCCAAATGAAAGTCTGTGGGTTAAAAAAAAAAAAAAAAGGTGTAGGGGCTGGAGAGATGACTCAGTGGTTAAGAGCATTGCCTGCTCTTTCAAAGGTCCTGAGTTCAATTCCCAGCAACCACATGGTGGCTCACAACCATCTGTAGTGAGGCTTGGTGCCCTCTTCTGGACTGCAGAAAGAATACTGTATATATAATAAACAAACAAATAAATATTTTTAAAAAAAGGTGTGTATTCAAAAATGTTTCTTTTCCATTCTATTTATTTATTTGTTTGTTTGTTTGTTTGGTTGGTTGGTTTTGCAACAAAGTCTCCCCATGTAACTCTGGCTAGCTTGGAACTTGCTGCGTAGACCAGGCTGGCCTTGAATTCGCAGAGATCCACATGTCTATGCCTCTTCGTATACCACTATGCCTGGCTATGCAAATATTTTCATGAGGTTGGGCACGCCCTATGTGGACGTGTGCACAGCAGCCTGAGATGCCATCACAGAAGGCCTGTTCATATGTGCTCCCTCGCCTTGGTCCTGGAGCCATGGTGGAAGGATGGCCGCTGGATTGAGAGATAGAAGCTGGCAGATGCAGGACTGTATGCCTGGGTTTGGAGGTGCACGGAGCAGGTGGCACAGTCTACATCAGGCCTGAGAGAGCAGATGTTGGGAAAGGAGCCAATGGATCTCATTACAGAGGCTGATTTAGCTAGGCCTCTTCTTGGACCTTCTCTTTCTAGCCATGGTCCTGTGTCCTCAAAGGTCACAACCCTCAGTACCAGACAGGGGGATGCTTGAGTCTAATTGTCATATGACCTTGACACTAGGAGAAGTAGGGTGTGGGCTGGGAGGAGGGTAGCTGTGGCAGAGCTAGGCAGAAGTGCCTTGACTCTGCCTAGCCCTGGTCTCCACCGGGAAAGCCTACTAGAGAGAACCCAGCAGAAAGGCCTGGAATGTCCTGGCTCTCGCTGGCTGGGAACTCCAGTGGGCACTTCTGTGGGCAGAATCCTTCCGTGAGAGGGTGCTATGGCAGACAGGGTGTTTAGTCAGCCCCTGTACCATATCACTTAACCCAGTTTGCTACCTGGCTCAACTCAGGACCAGTGGGGGAGCTCATCCTGAGCCCCAGAAACTCCTTCGATTTTCTGACGTCAAGCAGTCTCGCCTAGGGCAAGTGAATGGAGATTACTGTCACCCAGATGGAGAAAGAGCCAAAGCTTGCCTGAAAGTCACAGGATGCTTCCTCTTAGACAGCGCCAAGGTGACTCTTCTTCTAAAAATAAAATAAAAGCAGTTTTCTTCTCCTGATTATAAAAGTAATAAGCTTCACTTAGCAGCCAGGGGTGGGGGAGTGGATACACATTACATAACGAAGATAAAACTTAAAGACAACCCCCGGCCCCCAAAGCAAACAAGCAAACAAACAAAAATCCCCAGAGGTCTGAGAGATGGCTCAGCAGCTAAAGCTCTGGCTGCTCCTGCAGAGGACCTGAGTCTAGTTCCCAGCACCCACATGGTGGCTCGCAAGCATCTGTGATTCCAGTAGCTCCAATGTCTTCTTCTGGCCCCCAAGTACATTACACACTCATGACTCACTTAGCATACGTGTAGGCAAAAACTCATACACATAAAATATAAGTTAAACAACCAAAATATATATTTATTTATTTATTTATTTATTTACATGGTTTCTCTGTATAACAGTCCTAGCTATCCTGGAACTCACTTTGCAGACCAGGCTGGCCTCGAACTCCCAGAGATCCAGCTGCCTCTGCCTCCTGAGTGTTGGGATTAAAGGTGTGTGCCACCACCACCAGGCTGAAATCCTTTTACTATCAAAGTTCTATGCTAATATTTTTTTTTTAAGATGGCATTATGGTGTACACCTTTAATCCCAGCCCAGCCTGGTCTACAAGAGCTAATTCTGGGACAGGCTCCAAAGCCACAGAGAAACCCTATCTCAGAAAAAAAAAAAAAAAAGTGAAAGAAAACAGACCATTATGTTAAAAAACCAAAGCGACCAAACAAACAAAAAAGGAAATAAATTAGTCACAAAACAGTGAGTCCTGTGCTGGGTGTTTTTATGTCCATTTGACACAAGCTAGAGATATCTGAAAGGAGGGAGCCTCGGTTGAGGAAATGCCTCCTTAAGATCGAGGGCCAGGCTCTAAGGCATTTTCTTATCAGTGGAACAAGGTGGGAGGGCCCCGGGCCCCGCCCATTGTGGGTGGGGCCATCTCTGGGCTGGTGGACCTGGGCACTATAAGAAAGGCTGAGCAAGCCACGGAGAGTGAGCCAGTAAGCAGCACCCCTCCATGGCTTCCGCATTGGCTCCTGCTTCCAGTTTCCTGCCCTGCTTGAGTTCCTGCCCACAGTGCTTTTGATGCTGAACTGTTATATGGAACCGTGAATAAAATAAACCCTTTCCTCCCCTAGCTGCTTTTGGTCATGGTGTTTCATCACAGCAATAGGAACCCTAACTAAGACAAGTCCTATACAATTAGCTCCATATTTGTGGAGGAACAAGGTGGTGAAATTCACAGAAGAGGGAGGAGAATGGGGGTGGCCAGGGGCTGGGCAGTGGGCATTTCACGGGTACAGTTTCTGTTTGAGAGATATAGGAGCGCTGGCTACTCGATGCCAGGATGCTCCAGTGTGAGCCCTTGACCCAAAGTTGCCCTACATCCTTCTCGCCACGAAATCAGCTTATTATTTAATCAGACGGAGTGTCTGCTGGCCGAGACAGTAAGGATAATTGGGAACTGTCCCCCGTGCGATAGTGGATATTTAATGAAAGTGGCAGTAGAAAACAAAATTAGCACTATGGGAAATTGGAGCCCGTGCTCCTTGGCACCCCAGAGCAAGAATGAGCCCCACAGAGCTCCTTGCAGGCCTCCTTAGGCAGCATTCCTCTGTGGCCCGGAATAACTCCAGCTGAGGCCACAGCACATACACCTTCTCCAGATGTTCAGGGTGACAGAGAATAGGTGTCTGGAAAGACACTAAACAGGCCGTCAGGAGACTTGGGATCCAGGCCAGAGTCTGGGTAACTGCCCTATTTAGCTTTCTATTGCCGTGATAAATACTATGAAGCCAACTTGGGGAGAAGGTCAAAGGCAGGGGGAAATGAGAGCTGGAACTCATCTCACAGGCCACAGCCCATCGTTGAAGGAATTCAGAGTAGTAACCCAAGCAGGCCAGGACTTGATGCATAAACCACGGAGGAATACTACTTACTGGATGGTTTCCAGGCCCACCAGCCCAGGGACAGTACTGAGCAGAGTGGCTGGGTCCTCTTTCACCAATTGCAATCAAGAAAATGCCCCTACACACACGCCCACACATGACCAGTCTGATGGAGCCAATTCTTTAACTGCACTGTCCGCCCTCAAGATTAGCCATCATCACAGTGACCTTAGGCAAGTTGTCTGATTTCCCTGGACCCTTCATCTATAATATAAGTGAGGGCAGGGGAAGGAGGGAAGTGCAGGCATCAAAAAAGGTATCTTCTCACACATCTGACCTTCCACTATGTGATGCTTGAGAAGACACAGCTGCTGAAAGCCTGGCTGGAGATGTGGAAGGCCCCAAACTGCTATTTCCCTATTTCCTGAGCATTTTATTTGTTGTTTGTTTGTTTTTGAGGTGTTTTGTTCCTTCCTTCCTTCCTTCCCTCCTTCCCTCCTTCCTCTCTCCCTTTCTCTTTCTTTCTTTCTTTCTTTCTTTCTTCCTTTCTTTCTTAAGTTCTATGAGGCAGGCAGGGTAAAGCGCAGGTGGGGTTTTTTCCAGCACAGGGTGTGCCCCCTTTAGCCTTGTTCCTAAGGCCTCTGACACTTCCAGAAGATGGACAAGAGCTGTT
Organism: Microtus oregoni; assembly: GCF_018167655.1. Taxonomy (NCBI): domain Eukaryota; kingdom Metazoa; phylum Chordata; class Mammalia; order Rodentia; family Cricetidae; genus Microtus; species Microtus oregoni. The sequence continues at coordinate 10,008,029 of NW_024543064.1, read as the reverse complement.
GTCACACAGGTCTTGGCCCCTGATTGCACAATACAGCATGCAGCTCAACTGGTGACCAGAGTAATACCAAATCTCTCGGTGACATTCTTTTCTACAACCTGTCAGGTTGATGATGCTGCATAGGTGAGTAGCCAGAGCTGGAGAGATGGCTCAGCTGGTAAGGACAATTGCTGCCGGGCCTGGTGACCTGAGTTTGCTATGTGGGAAATGGTGAAAGGAGAAACGGACTCCTGTTCTTGTCCTCTGACCTGCACAAGTGTGTTGTTTTAAGCACCCTCCACGCCAAACACAAAAATAAAGTGTAATGAAATTTTAATAGGAGAAAAAAAGAACAATCCTAGAATCATCTGAGAAGAGAAAAAGATCATGACTCCTCTACCATAAATAGCCTGCAGCCATTGAGTGTGTATTTTTGTGTGTCTCTCCATGTGATATATGTGAGCGCGTGTTATACACTCGCAGTGCACGCACCCTTGCTAAAAAGTACATTCAGAGGCCAGAGTACATCTGATGTCATGCTCCACCTATTTCCTTTAGACAGGGTCTCTCACAGAGCCTAGGGCTAGCCTGGCAGCCAGCAAACCCTAGCCATTTGCCTGTCTCTGTCTCGTATAGCACTGGTCTTACAGGTATGCATGTGGCTGTGCCTGCCTCAAAAAAAAAATGTTGATGTTGGGATTACAGGTGCATAAACAGCTTCACCTACCTTTTGAAAAAAAAATATATATATAGACCCTGGAAATTCGAACCCAGCTCGGTGTACTTGCATGGCAAGCTCATTTAACCATTCTCTAACTTCCAAAGTGTATTTTAGTCTATAGTCCCAAGATTCAGGAGGCTGAAGTCGGAGGATCTCTTGAGGCCAGGAGTTTGAAACCAGCCTGGGAGACAGTGAGACAAATGCCCAGAAGTGACATGTTGTATTTGGTGAATGGAAAGACTTTCCCAATATGGTCACCAAACACGGCGCTGAGGATATTTCTTCCAGACAGATCTGTGTGCGCTTACACCTAGAAGAGGACCTAGGAACAGCTAAACCATTGTGCAAATCGGATTTGTGAGTTCTTGCCTCTGCCTTCTGCTCATTTATTGCTGGCGTCTCAGTGTGTATGTTGGTTTTGCCTAATAAGCGGAATCAGGAAAGCAGAAACCTATCTTTAACAACAGAAGTGCTTAGGAGAGCCTGTAGCCAATTGGATTGAGAAGCTCTCAGGAGGCCAGAGCTGGAGAAAGGCCCCCTGAGAGATCTCAGCCCAGCCTGGTCTTTGGCAAGGGGCCGGGCCAGGCTCGAGAGATTAATCTCAATCCACCATCTGCTGTGTCACTGTCTATTTCGAGGATGGCAGTTTGTCACCCTCGCCACTCAGGTATCAGCTGTGGGGAGAAGTCATCATTCAAGGGGGTGGAGCCTGGGGTGTGGGTGGGAGGAGGACCCCAGCCACTCGCAGGAGTACCACAGCTATCCCTAGAGAGAAGATAGGCGGGAACAAGATTGAGTTGCCTGGTGGGTGAATGAGCAGAGGAAGAGCCACTACAAGGCAGAGGTCAGGAGGTCACATAAGCTGCCCACTGGGAAGTCACCCCAGGAGAGGTGATCTGCACGGGCACCTTTCCTATGGCCCTCCCGCCTGCATGGGCCTCCGAGCCGGCAGTTTTGCAGGACATCTGGGCAGCCGTAGATAATAAGGGGTTGTGAGGCAGTAGCTGTCAGAACAGGGGCTAACTCATCCTTGAATTCCATTTCCCATAACCCATCCCGGGACTAGTGAGCATAAGCAAGAGAAACCAGCCCTGACTGAGCAAAGGGAAGGAAGGTTATTATCGGAAGGATGCCAGCCTATCCTTAGCGCTGAAGAAGCGGGCTCAGGACAGGGATGCAGCTCAGCTGCCAGCGTGCTTGCATGGCATGCAGGAAGCCCTGGGTTCCACCGCTGGCACCGTAAACTGGATGTGGTGGACAAATGCCATAGAGGTAGAGGTAGGAGGATTGCCTGGGAAGCCAACGTTGGCTACGTAGTGAGACCCTGTCTCAAAAATAACCAAAACCTCAAACAAACCATAGTGAGGGGAAGATGGCTCTGGGGGTTTGGAGAGTCGAACCCCACTGGTAGGGGCAGCAGGAGGGGCGGCTGGACTAAGTGGGCTCCACTTTCTTTTGAACTATTGAGTTTAAGTGTTGCCCTGGCACAGAGGCAATTATCCTTGTGGGAGAGAGGCCAAGAGATATCTGAAAGACAGCGACGCAGAGCAGAAGATCCCGGGAAGACAGGTTAGAGTAGGAAGCGACGAGCCAAGGACAGGCAGCCTCTCTCCTAGGGTCTTCAGAGGTAACCCTGATTCTGACCTCCATAGCTGTGAGAGCATACCCGCTCCCTCTCTGTGTGTAGACAAGTTCTTATATCTTGCAGCTCAGGCTAGCCTCAGTCTTGACCTTTCCTGCCTCACCTCAGCCTCCAGAGTGTGGTGATTTCATGCATGTGTCATGATGCTCAGTGTTCACCTCTGCCCCAGAGTGAACCTTTTTTAATTTGTTATGCGTGTGGCCCTGGGAATTGAACACAGGCCTTGTGCGTGCCAGGCAATAAGAGTTCGGCTTCTAAGCTATACCCCCAGCCTTTTTTTTTTTTTTATGTTGTTTTGAGACGTGATCTCTCCATGTAGCTCAGGCTAGCTTCTAACTTTTGATTCTCCTGCCTCAGTTTCCTAAGTACCCTGGGATTACAGGTGTGAGCCACCACAATCAACTGCAATTAGTCTGGGTGCCCCTGTTTGTGGGTAGTTACTGGGGCAGCTATGAGGAAATGATGCAGGTCCATGCCCTGTGGAATTGTCAGTTGGGGCGCAGGAGACACAGTTCCCCCATTGTCACTTTCAGATACTAGAAGAACTTCTCCCAGACTTTTAGGGGTCCCCAGTCAGGCAAAGCCAGGATTTTTGAGTCAACTCAGGAAAGAATTTAGGACTGGCCAGTTTATGAGGTTGATTTGGAGATTTTATTAAAGATATATTTTTTTAAAGATTTATTTATTTATTATGTATACAACATTCTGCCTCGATGTATGCCCACACGCCAGAGGAGGGTGCCAGATACAGGTGGTTGTGAGCCACCATGTGGTTGACTGGGAATTGAACTCAGGACCTCTGGAGGAGCAGCCAGTGCTCTTAACCTCTGAGCCATCTCTCCAGCCCCCCAAAGATATTTTAATATAGGTTCAGGTGTGGGGGTTAGAAGAGAAGGCAGCTCAGAAGGACAGACAGACACACCTGAGAGCATGTGCTCAAAGAGTCACGGGGAGTCGGATATACCCACGTGTGGGCTCTCAGGGGAGAGTGGCTCGTCTAAAGTAATTTGTCTTGGTTAAGTGTCTGTCAAGCTAGAGTCAGCTGGGGAAAAAAAATCTCATTAGGAAATGCCTCCAGTCACTGAGCAGGCAGAGGCAGGCAGAATTCTGTAAGTTTGAGGCCAGCCTGGTCTACAGAGCTAGTTCCAAGACAGGCTCCAAAGTTACAAAAAAACCCTGTCTCAAAAAACCAAAAAAGAAAAAAGAAAAGAAAAGAAAGAAAGAAAGAGAAAATGCCTCTATCAGATTAGCCTGTGGGCATGACTTTAGGGTATTTTCTTGGCTGATGAATGTTTGGGGCCCAGTCTACTGTAGACAGTGCCAGCCCTAAACTGGTGATCCTAGGCTGTATGAGAAAACAGGCCGAGGAAGCCATGGGAAGCAAGCCAGTAAGCAGCGCTCCTCCATGGCCTCTGCTTTCGTTCCTGCCTTTATACTCCTGCCTTGAGTTCCTGTCCTGACTCCTCCCATGATGGACTATAACCTGGAAGCCAAATAAACCCTTTTCTCCCCAAGCTGTTCCGGGTTAGTGTTTCAGAAATCATACGAGGTGACGCTGGAGAGATGATTTAGAGGTTAAGAGTACTGACTGTCCTGGCAGAGGACCTGGGTCTAGTTCCCAGCACCCATGTGTTAGCTCACAACCACCCATCCATCGCTCCAGTTCCAGGAGATTTGTTGCCCTCTTATGACCTCCAAAGGCATGGCATGGTGTACAGATATACATGCAGGAAAAACACATAAAATAAAAACAAATAAAAATCTAAAAGAAGAAATCAAAGACATTATTTATAATTACTATTTTCAAATGGTTGCAAAGACACTTAGATGAGGTACTTTTCTGATTATTTACTTGCTTCAGACAGGATTTCAAATAATCCTTAGTGTACAGCTGAGATTGCATTTAACTTCTAATCCTCATGACTTCGCTTCCCAAGTGCTGACAATGTAAACACACCTGGCTCCTGGGGACACTTTGAATTGCACCCCTGGCTGGGGTGCTGCTGGCATCTCCTCTCCTATAAATAGGATGGGATGTTAGCCTGAAGTGCACACGGCTCAAGCCAAGGACAAGAGTCCCGTCCCGCATGTCAATAGTCCTGGGGTTGGGGGTTAGGATGCAGCTCAGTTGCTAGAGTCCTTGTCTAGCATGCAGCAAGTTCTGGGTTCAATCCTCAGTACCAGATAAACCAGGCATGGTGGGGCGTGTCTGTAATCTTAGCACTTCCTGAGGTGGAAGCAGGTGAATTGGAAGTTTAACGTCATTCTTGGCTGTTCAAGGCTCGTCTGGGCTACGTGAGACTGTCTCAAAAACAAAACCCAAGATGCCTGAAAGACAGTTCACTGGGTAAGAGAGTGTATTGCTCTTCCAAGGGGCCAGAGTTCAATTCCCAGCCCTCACATCAGACAATTCACAACTGCCTGTGACTCCAGCTCCAGGAGATCTGATCTCTCTCTCTCTCTCTCTCTCTCTCTCTCTCTCTCTCTCTCTTCACGCACACAGGAGCAGGCGCATGCACGCACACACACACACCTCATGACTTTAAATCAATCAGTCCATCAGTCAGTCAGTCAATCAATCCACCACAGCCCTAATTAACAGAGTGGTCCACACACCAAAAAGAAGACATGGTAATAGGTGGGGCACTTGCTGAGAAGAAAGGATCTGGAGGTGGTGGGGGAAGCGATGGGAAAGGATATGTGTGAAAACAACTAAATGTGTTCTATACATATATACAACTATCAAACAAACAAGAGCAATCAAACCCAAGCAAAACAGTGCCAGGTTGAGAAACCAGTTTATGGCAGAATACTGTTAAAAAGGAAGGGGAACCCTGAAGTCACAGACCCCAACATCAGAGCCCTGCACCAGTCACGGGTACTTCAGCAGATGGCTGTAGGGACAGATCTTCACCCTCTTCTGCCTGGCTCTATCCATCCAGCCGACCGTCTTTGTCCAGCTCCTCTTGTTTGTCTGCCCTCTGTGAACTTGGGAAAGCCATTAAGTCAAGGTGTCTTATCACAGCTGAGCGCAGGCCCAGCCTCCACGCCTGGTGGGTTAGGTGGTGTTTTCCCAAACAAGTCCTTTTCTTGCAGCCACAGAGAAATGTGAAATGACATTTTCTAAAACCGTTGCTTTGTAAAAATGCCAAGGCTAATCTCCAGGCACAAAGAGCAGTGTGGAGATCAGAACTGACTCGGGGAGCTGCAGCCCGGGAAGAATGGGCTCAGAGGTGCGTGCGTGATGGGTGTGTATGGCTGGGCCACTGACTAGCTGAACTGTGACCTGCTGTGAGCTTGAGAGCTGCCCGTCCTGTGGTTGTTAGAGCCCGTGCTCAGGCCTCAGGCAGGACTCTTTCTTCCTGGTTTTCAGGGTATCTTTGGCTAGTGAGTAGCTATCAAGAGGAGGCAGGCTGACTGATTTTTAGCCCTGAAAAATAGATGTCTGCAAGGGAGCCCTGCTATGGACATCTTAAAGCTTTCCTAATTTGGCCCAAATGCTTTTCAAATGCTCAGAATAAGTAGGGAGAAGTTTTTTTTTTTTTTAAAGTATGCTTAATTTTTAAATTTCAGGTGTGTGTGTGTGTGTGTGTGTGTGTGTGTGTGTGTGTGCATGCGCACATGCGTGTGAAAAGGCCAGAAGTGGGCATCAGTTACCCTGGAGCTGGAATTATGGGACCTGGGAGTAATCTGACACACATGCTAGGAACCTAACTCTTCCTCCGGAAGAGTAGCAAGTACCCTTAACCACTGAGCTATCTCTTCAGCCCATGTTTTATTTTGCTTTGGTTTTCAGACGAGATTCCACGTGGCCAATGCTGGCTTAGCTGGTTTAGTGTTATAGGCATGCAGCATGCCATACCGGAATAGAAAGTAAACCAAACCACTCTGCCTACTGAGCTACATCCCAGCCCTGAAGTTTTAGCTTAAGAAACAGTCAAGGGCTTGGGATATAGCTCAAAGGTACTGTGCTTGCCCGGGATGAGCAAGGCCTGGCTTCTATCCTCAGCAGGAGAGAGAGAGAAAGAGAGAGAGACAGAGAGAGAGAGAGAGAGAGAGAGAGAGAGAGAGAGAGAGAGAAAGGGAAGAAAAGGCAGAGAGGTAGGAAAGGAGGGAGGGTAAAAGAAAGAAAAGAGTAAAAAATTCCATTGTGAAGATGGACAAGGTGGCTCATTCCTATACTTCCAGCACTTGGGGACCTTAAATAATGAGTTCCAGATCAGTCTCAAGTACATAATGAACCTCTGTCTCAAAAGCTAGCTAACTAGGAGCTGGAGAGATGCCTCAGCAGTTCCAAGCACACACTGCTTACTCTCTCAGAGGACCTGAGTTCTGGTCCCAGCACCTGTGTCTAGCAGTTGTAGATGATCCAATGCCTCGGCCTCCAAGGGCATCACATGTAAACACACACACACACACACACACACACACACACACACACACCCTGTGAATTGAAGCAGTGGGGTAGACAGAATCATTGTATAGTATATGTGTATATAGGAATGGCAAGTCAATTCCATTAATTTATATAATTTATGTGTCAGCAATTATATTATACATGTGCCTTTAATCCCAGCATTTAGGAAGCAGAGGCAGGTGGATCTCTGTGAGACTGAAGACAACCTGGTCTACAAAGTGAGTTCTAGGCCATCAGGGGCTATGCAGTGAAACCTTGCCTAAAAAAGCAAAGCAAAGCAAACAAACAAACAACAAAGAGTTCTGGGTCATCTAAATCCTTGAGGCTCCCAAGCAGCTACATCGATTAAGGGAGAGGAGAGAGAATGCAGTATAGTTGCTAGGCAACTGTTCCCATGGAGGAATGAATGGGTGGGGTGGCTGTGGATGTGTAAAGGATGGGCCCAGACTGAGGGAGGGAGGAAGCTCAAATATTCTTTCTCCATTTTCTGTTCTGAGCTGGAGAAGAGGGGGTCACTGGTAAGAACCCCAAGGCTGGTTTGGGGCACTGGACAATGAGTGAGGTTGCTCTTTTATGGACCCAAGAGGGCTAACTAACAAAGCTGGAAGGCAGCTGACTCTCAGACGATGTTGGGAAAGGGCTGAGGGTGAGCTCTGCTGCTTGGAAACACTGAAACAGAGAACGAGAGAGGCTTTCCCGAGAATGTGAAGACACCAAAAGTAAGCAAGGATTGATGGTCGCTCAGTTTCCTGTCAAAATGATGTCTCCCATTTTCTCCCCAGAAAAAGCACACCTTCCAAACCTATCCACAGATAAGAGGAAGTCTCCAGAGCTGAATGCCTGCGCTCTTGACCCTAGGTGTGAACCTGTGAAGTTAAGTTACCAAAGGAAGTGCTACAATGATGGAGGAGGGTCTTCTATCTATCTGTTGCTTTCATTGCTTAATTAATAAAGAAAACTGCTTGGCCTGATAGGTCAGAACATAGGTAGGCAGAGAAGACAGAACAGAATGGTGGGAGGAAGAAAGCAGAGACAGGCAGATGCCATAAAGCTCCAGCCTGAGATGGATGTGGGTTAAAATCTTGCCAGTTAGCCACGACCCAGCGGTGATACACAGATTATTAGATATGGGTTAAAGCAAGATGTGAGAGTTAGCCAAGAAGAGGCTAGATATAATGGGCCAGGCAGTGTTTAAACGAATACAGTTTCCGTGTAATTATTTCAGGTAAGGCTAGCCAGGCGGCTGAGAGCCGGGCAGGACGAAAAGCAGCCCGCTCCCCTTTTACTACACTATGAGATTTCCTGGGAGGTACTACAGTTGGGGGCTGCAGCCTAACCCTTCTCCCTCATTCTGTCTCTCCTCAGGCCTCGATGCCATCCAGTGCTCACTGCCCATGGAGGACCGGAGGGTGGCCCTGCGCGAGCTGTCAGAAGCCAGTTTTAGCGAGTGTAAGTTCAGCCTGTCCCTCACAGACCTATTCATCATCATCTTCTCGGGCGTGGCCGTGTCCATCGCCGCCATCATCTCCAGCTTCTTCCTGGCCACTGTGGTGCAGTGTTTCCAGAGGTGCACCCCTAACAAGGACACGGAGGATGAGGATGACGACGAGGATGACTGAGCCACCTCTTCCTGCCCTTTGCTTCCCCACACCCAAGCTAGTGGTACCTCTCCAAGGGAGACCGAGATGCTGAAGACAGAAGCATCGCATCACTCCAGGCAGTGAAAGGGCGGGTGCTTGCCTAGATGCACCTGCTGGGACAGCCGATCCCAGAGCATAGAATCAGCAGAGTAGAGATGCAGGAAGGATGGAGAGATTCATTCCTGAGCGAGCCCACCTCCCAGGCTGGGGCATTCATGTGTGTGAAGATAATCAAGTCAGGCTTCATGGCTTACAGCTTTACAACTTCCCCAAGCTGAAGTGAGAGCTTACAGCTTCTGACCTCAGAGGCATTTGGACCATTCTTATTACGAGCTGCACTCTGGACCATGAATCATCTTCCTCCTAAAAGACAGCGGAGCTCTCGGTGGAGATTCAAGCTCAGCTCATTCTCCACGGGAGCAGGAATTCTTTTCCTCTATAAAAGGACCTGGCAGCTTTGGGAGGTTAGACCAAGAATAAACAAACGTACGCACAATAGACAATGCCTGTGTCTCCCCTCCATTGCTGCGTTGACACCCAATACCCAGCGTGATGACACAAGATGACTTGAGCCAGCAACACTGAGCTGGGCTAAGATACCCGAGGCAGAGGTTCACAAGAAGTGGCTGGGGGTGTTTTCGGGATCCACTCCTTCAGGGTGTTTTGAAGAGGACCCTTGGATATGACAGGGTCATGAGGATGGATTCATACTGAGTGCAGTTAGTGTCCTTATAACACAAACTCTGAAGACCTCCCTGCTCCTTCATTCATACTGAGTGCAGTCAGTGTCCTTATAACACAAACTCTGAAGACCTCCCTGCTCCTTCTTCCAGGTGAGGACCCGATGAGAGGACAGCCATCTGTGAACCAGGAAGTGGTCTCTCCCAGGAACTCAACCCTATTGGCACCCTGGCCTCCAACCTCTAGCCTCCAGAACTGTGAGAAATAAATGTTAGTTATTTATAGACCCTCGTGCCTGTGGTTTTTTTTTTTTTTTTTGATAACAACAGCTCAAGGAGACTAAGACACCAGATTTAGATGAAATGTTAGCAAGAAATAAAAGCTTGAACTCTGTCAAAGGGTGTTTGTTGTCTGTTGGTAAATAGGTTGGGAAAATGTGTGTTGGTATCGCCTGGACTCCAATCATTATCCTAAGAGGTAACACCTTGCAGAGGACAGACAATCACTGTGTCAAGTTGTGATGGCCGCTTTGTTGTTTCCTTCTTTCTTCTGTAGTACTGTCAAGGTGTTTGTTCTCTTCCAGAGTCCCACCTTAGCCAATAGCTGAGTCATTTTCTGTGTTGGTATGGTCTTAGACCTGTCCGCTGAAGAAATTTTGGGGAACTCTCCCAGAAACCAGGAGGTCAATAAGCAGGTTGCCTTGGACCAACAAAGTGTTCCTTAAACAAAATAAAACAACAACAAAATAGATGTGAGGCCACACGCCTCTAATCTCAAGAGGCAGAAACAGGCAAAACTCCAAGTCTAAGGAAGTAGATAGGGCTCCGTGCACCCCAAAGAGAGTGTTCCAGGCCAGCCAGGGGGCACGCACTACATAGTGAAACCCTGTCTTTAAAAAAATGTTGGCATGATAACACATGCCTCTCAGCCTGGCCAGCACTCAGGAGGTGGCAGCAGGAGGATTACCTCAAGTTTGAGGCTAGGCTGGGCTACGTAGTGCAAGTGAGACCCTGTCTCAAAAGCAAAACAAATGAACAAAAACCTACCACGGGGACTTGGCCTCTGAACAACTTCCATCGGTGGCATTAGTGGCCTCGGGGTGTGCGTGACATTTCCTGGGAAGATGGGCTGTGACAGACAGTGTTTTCCGGGGTGAGGGAGGCAGCACTTTGCTTCAGAGATAGAAGCAACCACATCATGAGTCTACGCGGGCTAATGCAAAATGACTTGCGCTGGCAACACTGAGTGTGGCTGGGGCCGAGACCGGGACCAGAAGAAGCTCACGAGAAATGGCCCGGATATTTTAAGGAACCACGAATTCATCGTTTATAATGTCCATCTTAGGAGCCAGATGTGGTGGTATAATCCCAGCATTTGGGAGGCAGAGGCAAGGAGGGTCAGGAGTTTACAGCCAGTCTGGACTTCATGAGATCCTGTCTCAAAAAGACAAAAAGTCGGGGGCTGGAGAGATGGCTTGGCAGTTGAGATCATTTGTTTCTCCTGCAGAGGACCCTGGTTTGGTTCCCAGAACCTACATGACACCTCACAATCACCTGTAATTCTAGTCCTAGAAGATCCAATGCCCCCTTTGGGCTTCCAGGGGCTCCTACATTACACAGTTCACGTTAGCTCACCACATACAAAAGAAAGAAAGAAAGAAAGAAAGAAAGAAAGAAAGGGAGGGAAAGAAGGAAGGAAGGAAGGAAAGAAAGAAAGAAAGAAAGTCCCTTTGTTTCCATGATCATCCTGAGTGCTGAGTGCCAGGTTCTGGTTTGTACTGGACCACATGTGCACATCACATTAGAAAGGAAACACAACTATCACTGAAAAGCAGTAGCAAACTCCAAGAAGGGAATAAATGAAGTCCCAGGACAGACAGTAACTCATAGGAGGCATCCCAGAGTGGCTAGAGGTTGTATGCATGGGGATCTCCTGAGAAACACGGTGTACAAGAGACCTGTATCAAGAGATGAAATGGCTCCCATAATGGGTGACAAGAAGTACCACGTACTTCTGTAGTTGGCAGGCTGGAGACAGGAGAATTGATGTGGCAACTCAAGGCTGGGGCGGTAGAAGGCCCAGTTCAGCAGTCAGAGTGGATTTCTCTTTTGCTGCTGCTTTTGTGAATTACTTGGGCCCTGAATGGATTGGGTGATACATCATGCTACTCAAACACTCCGTTCAAGTGTTGATTTGGGCCGGAAACAGCTGCAATAGATACACTTAGTCCTAAGTCTTTAGGACTAAGCAAATTTCTGAGCGCCTTGTAGCCCAGTCAGCTGTACACACGAAGCAAACCACCACCTCCTAGAATGCTTCTGATTGGCTGGCTTCAAGCTGAATCCTGTTTTCCCTGTTCTGTTACTATAGCCTCCCTTCCCCCTTCCTTTCCTTCTAGCCTCTCTCACTATCCTTCTCTATGCTCAGGAACCTTGGTGAGACTCTCAGTCACCCCTCTGCTTTCCAGCTCTATGGTCTTAGGCAGAGGAATGACTTCTCACAGTGGCTGGGTAGGTGCGTTAAGTAGGTACATAAGTCATCTATCTGGTTTCCAAGGCAACCTTGGTGGGCTCTGACCCTTGAAGCAGGTGGGCTTCTGCTGAGTGGACCATAGAGGCAAACTGAAGTTGATCGCTGCATGCCATTAGGCGTTGCTTGAATTCTTGTGTGTACGTCACAGACATGGGTGAGCCCTTTAACTGGGGAGAGCAAACAGGAAGGGGCTTTGCTGCATTCAGGAATAATATTGTAATAGTCTTCTCCACTTTGGTGTCTAGGGCACATCCTGCTGGTCCTTAAACTGCGGTGCTTCCCTGAGGGAAGATTCCCTCCCCTAGGCGATAAGGAAACAACACCTACCCAACGACGAACTGAGGAGGGAAGTTCAATTCCTCCAAAGTTCACCCAGGTCAATCAAAGAGTTCACTAGGCTTCTTTACAGTAATGGGTGGGTGCTTACTGGTGGGAGCATGGGTGACCACAGAGCAGCCACACTGGAAAGTCTGCACCCAGCAGGGATGATTGTTTCCCCGTGGCTGCGTAGATGGAATTCTGTCCTCATCCTTCCCCAGCTGTAGCCTCTAGTACCTCTCCCAAGACCTTGAGGGCACGTGCAGTAAAAGCAGAATTGGAGCAGCATATAACTGGTTGGGAGGGTGGCCGTATACTCAGATGAGGATCCCATGACCCTCCCTGTCAGCTCCTTCTGTGAGAAAACGTCAACAGTCAGCTAAGCCCAACTGTGATTTTCTTTTGCAAGAACTCCTGATGTGGGGACTGGAGAGATGGCTTGGCGGTTAAGAGCACTGACTGCTCTTCCAGAGGACCTGGGTTCAATTCCCAGCACCCACATGGCAGCTCACAACTGTCCAGGGGATCTGACCCCTTCACACCACTGCACATAAAATAAAGTTAAATAAATCATAAAAAAAATCTTAAAATAACAAGAACTCCTGAAGATGGCAGCAGTTTGGCTCAGATGACAGCTCTGTACAACTGGGGTCTCAGACTTGCCCAGCCTCCTTCCATCTCTCTACAGTCACTCACATCCTTTGGCCCTCCACCTCCTCAGGTTCCTTGCATAAGCCCAGCTTGTCCCAGCAGTAGATGGGAGGTTTCTACCTGAGTCCTCTCTGTCTCTTCTTTCCCTAGGTCACTGTTCCCTCTTAGCACCCGGGTCTCACCTCAATATTGCCATCTCAGAGAGGCCTCTCCTGCCCTGCTCAGCCCAGAAAAGTATCTTGACTTCAAAATTTGGGTCTAAGGATATGTTACTTTGGAAAAGAAGTTCTGCTTTTGTTTCCAAAGAGGATGAGAACCTGTGGATTCCTTCCAGACTAATGTGGTTTGATGGAACAAGACCAGCCCTAGAGGTCTCCATGAGCTCTACAAATGCTTTGCCCCATAAACAGCAGGAAGTAGTTTGGAGAGAACTACACCCAGATTCCCAAAAATTGTTTATAAATGTTTGTTTACATTTAAAGGGGGATATTCTATAGATATGGATACTTTGATTTGGTATGGGTCTTGGTTTATTGAATCAAATTTAAGATCAATTTTGTTTTATATATATATATATATATATATATATATAGTTCTGCTCTTGAATAAAGTATTATGTCTGTGCAGCTCATTTAAAAATGTAATGTATAATTAAGAAATACAAGTTAATAGCTAGTCATCTATAATAGTCAATCTTGTAGTCATGTTAGATTTTCTAGATATACAGAGATATATTTCAGTTAGATAGATAATCTTCAAATCTTTCAAAGACCTACAGAATATGGCTTTTAAAATGTTTTAAGAACTTAGGATTTTTCTTGACAATGAGACACATCTGCTCCTGGCAGTCAAGAGGATGATGGGCATCAAAGAGGCTCCTTATGGAGTTTGTTAGCCATTTGGGCAAGAAACTGTTCTTGCCTGGACTGCTTCATGTTATGCTGTATGAACTGGACATTGCCCTTAGGCCATGACCTCATGCTGATGCCCAGAAATAATAGAAATTGGTTAGTTTAGGATATAAGAGCTAGCTAGACAATATGCTTAAGCTATTGGCCAAACAGTATTGCAAATAATATAGTTTCTCTGTGATTATTTCGGGTCTGAGCAGCCAGGAACGAACAAATAGCCTATTCCAACAGGTGGGTGAATGGAGAGGTGTTCCATACAGACGGATGAGTAGGTGGGAGGATAGAAAAATGGGTGGGGTTCACATGGCTGGATGAACAGATGTGCAGGTACATGGCCAGGTAGATGGATGGGTAGATGGGAGGGCTATGGGGGAATGTGTGGACAGGTGGGAAACCGGTGGGCTGTATAGGAATGGTGACTAGTTAGCTGAGTGAATGGACAGGAGGGGAGATAGTAGACAGGAAGATGGTGGGAAGGTGGGTGGATTAAGTGGATAGGAGGGTGAGTGGGAGATACGTGACTGAACAGACAGATGACTTACGATGTTCCTTTCCTTTTCAAGGATTTGAAAGCTACCCAGACGCTGCTAGGAATATAGCCAAGAAAACCAGCACACATTAAAGGAAAAGCCCTCTTCGCATTGCAGAAGACAAGGGACACAGCTCTGAGCGCGGCACTACCGTGAGGTTAGGAGCTATATGAGTGCCCCCGTCCTGAGAATCTGCCCATCTCTATTGTGGCTCAGACTGCTGACTATGGATGTGCCTTCAGACTTCGCTAGGGACAAGGTCCTGGGTCACACGGTTAGGACACATCAGGCCAGCCCCGTCTGCCTGGCACAAACAGTCTTGGCATCGTGACTGTGTGCTGAGTGATTTTCGTTCATGACCATCTGACCCCTAATTACTTCTGCTAATTACTTGGACAGATTTTCTTCGCAAAAAGAGCTTAAAACCCAGGGAAGTAGGAAGGGATGTCCTTCATCTGTCCTCGTCCACCACCTGCTCCCTAAGGAGACTGTGGGTTCAGGTTATTCTGTTTCCCAGGGATTTATTCTCTCATTGACTCTGCCAAGACCAAGGTCCACCTGTCATTTTGATGGGTCCCCTTAAGAGTTAATTCCTTAGCTAATCCCATGTCTTCTAAAGTGACTGATTGCTCACGGGGGGTGGGTAGGGGGGACAGGGACAAGGCTCCTTGTTATCTGTCCAACATGGCACTAACCTCTAGTTCCTTGTGCTCCCCTCTCTGTTCGTCATCCAAAGAAAGGCCAATAAGGAGCAGCCCTGTCCAGGGACAGCTCAGCAGGGAATAAAATCTTCACTGGGGGGGGGGGGAGGCCTGCAATCCCAGCTTGTGGGACAATGAAGAGCTACAGAGTGATGTCCTGTCTTGAAAACAACAAAACGTCTCAAATAACAATATACATATAAAAGGGTCTGTCAAGATGGCTCAGCAGGTAAAGACAGTTGCCGCGAAAATTGACAACCTGAGTTCAATCCCTAGAACCTGCCCAGTGAGAGAATTGACTCCTGAAATTTGTCCTCTAATTTCCACATGAGTGGGGACACACACACACACACACACACACACACACACAAAATAGTCAGTCTGAGCTGCTATTCAACCAGTGTTAGCAGTTCAAAACCATCCTGGACAAGACTGGGAAGATGGCTCAGCAGTTAAGAACACTTGTTGCTCTTGCAGAAGACCTGGGTTCAACTCCCACCATTCATATGGCTGCCCAGCCACCTGTAACCCCATTTTCAGGGGGAACTGATGCCCTCTTCTGGCTTTAGGGCACCAGTGGTGGCATATGCTTTTAGTGGTAGCAATAACTCAGGGGGCAGAGGCCAATAGGTCACTGTGAGTTTGAGGCTAGCCTGATCTACATAGCAAATTCCAGGTCAGCCAGGGCTTTATAAAGAAATCCTGTCGGGGGCTGGAGAGATGGCTCAGCATATAAGAGCACTGTCTGTTCTTCCAGAGGACCCAGGTTCAACTCCCAGCACCCACACGGCAGCTCGCAATGGTCTCTGACTCCGGTTCCAGAGGCACCCTCACACAGACATCCAGGCAAAACACCAATGCACATAAAATAAAAATAAAGTTTAATATAAAAAAATTTAAAAAAAATAAAGAAACTTTGCAGTGGTGGCACACGTTTTTAATCCCAGCACTCGGAAGGCAGAGGCAGGCGGATCTTTGTGAGTTCGAGGCCAGCCTTGTCAACAAGAGCTCATTCCAGGACAAGCTCCAAAGTTACAAAGAAACCCTGTTTTGAAAAAAAAACACAAAATAAAAAGAGACCCTGTCTCAAAAACAACAGCAAAACACACAACCACAACAAGTCATCCTGGACAAGAGTGAAATCCTAACATAGAAATAAATAAATACATAAAAATAAAATCAGAATATTATCTTTATCTTAATGAACTTCAACTTTTGCTTCATAATAAATAGGCATCAGCCAGGTAACTGTGAGGCCACAGAAGTGAGAAAAGTAACTAGTACAAGTCAGAAGCTATGCCAGAGTCTGGCTCCCTCCTTATACAGACACTGGGAGGACTCCTTAGTCCTGAGTGCTCTGCAGGTCCTTCCAGGAACCCTTCCCAGGAGCTGGCTTCAGCTCTGGGCTCCCTGTGCTAATTTTTTTCATTATCCTGAATGGTTATCTGGTCTTCCTCTGTTGGAAAACTACTATTGAGTGAATGAATAGATGGGTGGATATATGGGTGAGTGGATGGGTAGATGGGAGGATGGATGGATAGATGGGAGGACGGATGGATGGATGGATGGATGGATGGATGGATGGATGGGTTAGGTGGATGGTGGGTGGATGGGAGGACGGATGGATAGATGGATGGGTGGGTAGGTAGATGGGTGGGTGGATGGATGGGTGATTGGTTGGGTGGGTGGATGATGGGTTGGTGGATGGGTGGGTAAATAAAGTTCTTCCAAGGCCTCTGCAATCCCACAGTACTCGCTGGGAACCTGTCTCTCAACGGGTACTTGCAGGGCAATTGTAGAGAGTCAGTCACCAAGAGAATTTATTTGTTCCTTGGGAGAGTCTGGTGTGGAGGACTTGAAGACGGGCCCATTTCCCCCCTCAGAGATACCCTGGAACTGTACCTCGTGCCTCAGGAGTGTGTCATTTGTACCCAGGCTGTATCCAGGCGAGGGCACAGAGGATTGACAGAGTGGTGCTGCCCTGTCTAATGGAACACAGGGGATGGATGGATGAAGTGGACGGATGCTGTGGTTTGCCTGTGCTGGTCCTCTGGGCTTAGCATCCTCTCCTACAACCCACACGTGACAAAAGCAAAGGCTCTCAGACTGTCACAGTGAGTAGGCGCCTTAGCTCTCCTCTCACTGTGCAACTCAGGTCTAGTCACTCACTCTCCTCAGACTTTGTTCTTCTCTTCTATCGAATGGGGATAAGTCCAGCGCTAACCACATTGGTCTGTTATGACGATTCAATGGGACCACAAATGGCAGGGTATGAGGCAGGCTTTCTGAGATTTCATTATAATTTCAGATGGAGAGGACTGGAGAAATGGCTCAGTGGTTAAGAGCACTGGCTGCTCTTCCAGAGGTCCTGAGTTCAATTCCCAGCAACCCACATGGCTCACAGACACACGTAAGGAGATCTGGAGCCCTCCTCTGGCCTGTAGGCAGATATGCAGGCAGATCATTGCATACATAATAAATACATCTTTAAAAAACGATTTCAGATGGAGGACTGTGGAAGATACCTGGGACCTGCGAGTCCTGGCCTTCCTTCCACTCTGCAGAGGGTGCTCAACATCCTTCAGGCAAATCCCACCTGCTAACCCCTTGTGGTCTCCTTTTCTCCCCCACTGTCCTTTGAATTCCACTGGGATTCTTTCGCTAATTCCCTCTGTACCCATAGAGGAGAGAGGGCCATGCCCCTCCCCAAGGCTGACACAAGCTCCTCCCTCCCTCCGACTGGTTCGGAAATAGAAAGCTGCTGGGTCTTTTGGGTTTTGTTTGTTTTGAGACAGGGTTTTATGGAGCCCAGGCTAGGTGACCTCGAACGCTTGTTCCTCTTGTTCACACACCTGACTCCGGAGCTATTGAACTGAAAACCCACAAAGGATCACATGTTTGGTCATTTAGTCAGAGTTGCCTGGGGGTGGACTTGAAGAAAAGCAGGGGTTCACCTGCCCCCCTACTCCCCAGATGCACTAGAGGACATTGGAACCCCTTCCTACCCATCCTTTTCTTGTTTCTTTCCCCTCTCCTTCTTAACCTCTGCCCTCTCACTCTCAAAGCCTGGATGGGGATATCAGTGGAGAAGGAGACTTAGCAATTCTGTTCGGCGGCAGGTGCATCCACATCCCCGTCCTGTTGTCATGACGATAAGGATGATGTGGGGAATCTACCCTTGCTGGACCCCTGTTTCCTTACAACACAGTGACAGTCAGTGCTCACTGTGGCACAAAGACAGAAGCCCTGGCCACAGAGCCACTTTAGCGCCTGCTCAGATGAAGGTGATTGGGCTCTGCCTCCTGGAGCTGGCCACCTGCCAAGAAACCAGACCATTCAGTGTGATTCTTTGACCCTCTGCTGCAGATGAAACCCACATCATGAGTGAGGGGAACAGTGGTCAGGCGTTCCAAGGTCACCGGTGTGGAAGGGCTTCTGAGGAAATAAGACCAGGTGGAGACCTAGTCACAGGGGAGGTGGCCACGGCACAACAGAGAGGAACCTTTCCATGTCCCCACCCACCCCAGGACCTTTGCTTGTCTCCCCATCCACCCAGAGCCAAACTCAAGGCAGCTAGCTGCTGTTTCCAGAATCAGTTGCTACTCAAGCTGGAGCAGTAAGTGACTTTCAATCCGGACGCCCCCTCTGTCTGGCCTGGAGGCAACTCAATGTCCCCTGCAACGTGCAGCTGGGATTTATCTATCCCTGACATTCCTCCCAGTCGGCTAGGAGGCTGCAGCTTCAATAGACCGGGAGCGCACTGGAACGAAACAGAATTCATTCAGGAGACAGAAGCTACTCAGAGAGGCAAGAGCTGTTGATACCAGAAAAGAATGGCTGAGCTGCTGAAAGAGTTAGAACAGCATCGGGGTGCTGGGGGGAGGGGAGCTGCCTGAATAATGAACTTGCTTATCGCTCTGACCAGACAGTCTCAAGGCAGTCAAGGGCACGTGGACATCCTGGAGAATTCAGTTTGAGGTCTCCAGAACAAAAACCAAACTTTTAGATCATGCTCCTTGTTGAAGCCACAGTGTAGATTTCAACTTCCAAGGGCATCTGAAGAAAGCCAAAGAAAGTTAAGGAGTGAGGGGGCTGGAGAAATGGCTCAGAGGTTAAAGGGTTTATTGCTCTCTCAGAGGATCCAAGTTCAGTTCCTAGCACCCATGACAGGTGGCTGAGAGCTGCCTGTAACTCCAGTTCCAGTACTGACATCTTCCTCTGACCTCTGTGGGCACCAGGACTCACAAAAACACATATAATAATAATAATAATAATAATAATAATAATAATAATAATAATAATAATAATGTTAAGGAGAGAGAGGGCGAGAGAGAGCGAGAGCGCCCACGTGTGGCTGTATAGAGCACTGAATTCTGAGGGGTCTGACCTTGGAAATGGTTTTTTGTTTGTTTGATTGTTTTTCAGAATTAGCTTTTACTTTCTGTTTCCACCACACATGCCCAGCAAGTGAGACCATCCTATTCTGCCTGCCATGACTGTCTTGGGCTCTCAGGCTTGTTAAAATCATGTCAAACAAAAACCTAAGATAGTGAGAATCATGTCAAACAAAAACCTAAGACAGTGAGATAGCTCAGCTGGCAGAATGCTTGCTTAACATGCATGAGGCCCTGTGTTCCATCCCCAGCAGTGCAGAAAACCTGGCGAGGTTGGCAGGGAAGATATGCTTAGTAGGTAAAGGTTGGAGCCACAAAGCCTGATGACCTGAGATTGATCCCTGAGACCTACAAGGTGGAAGGAGACTCCAGAATAACTGGGAAAGTGGTCCTCTGTTTTCACACCTACTGTGTGTGTGCATGCACACACATACAATATAGTAATAAAATGATAACAACAACAAAAATAATAAAAGCAAGCAAGCAAGCAAACAAAAACCCACCCTGTTTGCCTGGAGGTGGTGGCACACACCTTTGATCCCAGTTCTCAGAAGGCCGAGGCCAGTGAATTGAAGCCAGTCTTATTTTCATAGAGAGCTCTGAGCCAGTAAGCCCCTGTCACAACTAACCAACCAACCAACCAACCAACCAAACAAACAAACAAACAAACAGCCTGCCCTCAAACCTGGCCTATGCCTATAGCCCCAGCACCGGGGAGAAGAAGATGGGCAAATGAGGATGGAACTCAAGGTCACCCTGGAGTCTCCCTGTGCCACCTCAAAGGATTCAGAGCCGACAGGGTGGATAGATGCGCAGATTATGCTGCCTGCTTCTCCGGGGTGAATGATAATGCATGCTTCCTTTGCTGACAGAAGGAATACAGGGAAAAAACAAGGCTTTAAGTTTTGAAGATTTGTTTTAATTGGACTGGACAGGTGGCTCATTGGTTAAGAGCACTGGCTGCTCTTCTAGAGGTCCTGGGTCCACATGGCAGCTCACTACTGTCCGTGACTCCAGTTCTAGGGGATTCAGTGTTCTCTTAAGCCCTCGGTGGACACATGGGTACATACATACATGCAGGAAAAATGCCCACACACATAAAATTAAAATAATTAAGATTTACTTTTTTAGCCAGGTGGTGGTGGCGGCGGCGCACGCCTTTAATCCCAGCACTCAGGAGGCAGAGACAGGTGGATCTCTGTGAGTTTTGAGGCCAGCCTGGTCTGCAGAGTGAGTTCCAGGACAGGCTCTAAAGCTACAGAGAAACCCTGTCTTGAAACCCCCGCCTCCCAAAAAAAATCTTCTTCCATGTACATGTGTATGTCTATGGGAGTGTGTGCCATACGTATATGCATGGGTGCCCATGGAGACCGCTGCCAATCCCCCTTCTTTGTAATTAGTCTCCCTCTTCCCTCATGCCTCCTCCTTTCTTCCTTCATTCCCCCTTTTTTCCATAGAATAAAAACCCAACTAATTTTATTTTTTATTTTGTGGAACTAGGGATAGAGTCCAGGAGCTTGCAACTGCTCTTATCCCTATCCCCAAAGTCTCTTTGTTTAGTCTTTCTTTTCCTTCCTTTTTTCCCTCCTTTTTTTCCTTTCTTTTTCCTTCTTTCTGGGCAGTGAGATGCTGAGAACTATTCAGGATAACAAAGTGGGCGAGAACCACCGCACCAGGGCAGCATCTATGTTCTCTCTCCAGACGAAAGACAGATTTGAATTTCCAACCAGGTTGAGCTTTCTTTCTCCGGCCACATCAAAGTAGGTCATGAATCTGCCCCCACAGATTTCCCTGTCAGAAAGGGAGCTGGCGCCCAGCCCAGCCCTTGATGGGAAGTTAATAGATTATTTCTCACCCAGAAGCCTTTGGACTGTGTGGACATGCAGGGGACGGGGAGTCAGATCACAATGTTAAGTGGCAGGGGGAAAATACCCTGTTTTGACAGCAATTTAACTTTCAGACAAACTCGCGGGTGTCGTCTCATGAATATGTATATGTTGAAAGACCGGTTACTTTGAAAAGCGATTACTGCACAGGGCACAGCTTTCTTTATGTGGCTCTTTCTGGTGGTGGTGGGGGGGGCGGGGGAGGGATGGAAGCTGGGGCCTTGTGCACACTTGGCAAGTGTTCTACAGCTGAGCTACAGTCTCAGCCTCAAAAGTCATCTTTAGTGTTTCGGTTTTTAAATTAGTTGATTTTATTTATGTATATGTGTGTGTGCCTGTTTCTCTGTGATCTACATGTGATCACTTCAGAAGACATAAGATGGTGGCGGATTCCCCGGGACTGGAGTTGCAAGAGATTGTGAGCTACCCAACATAGGTGCTGAGAACTGAACCCAAGTCTTCTGCAAGAGGAGCAAGTGCTCTTTGGTTCTGGGCCATCTCTCCAGTCAGTCCCTAGTTTTGTTTTTTCTTCCCCAATATCTCAGAAAGAGCTCAAACCTAGTGTGTAGCTATAGATGACCTTTGAATCCTGATCTTTCGGTTTCTACCTCCCCATCCTAGGATGACAGACACACAGTGGAGTTTCTTCTGGGGACTGAACCCCGGACTTACACTGCATACTAGGCGATACCTCTGCCAGTCGGGCTGCGGGCCCAGCACAAATGTCAGCCCCACAGTCGTACTTCAGAGCTTTGTTCCTTGAGACAGGTACCCAGGCCCTACATCTGGAGTCGCCTAGTCTCTTAGCACTTCCGTCTTTGCCCTGAAGGTCTGGCATTCTGGTTATGCTGCAGGACCCACAGAACCTTCCCCGCGTTTTGATGAATTCACTGGACTGCCATGGTCTCATGGAAATCCTCATTGTGCGCATCGGGCTAGTGTGGCTGCTGAGGAGCAACTCACAGCCTCATGGGCGCTGGACAAGAGCTCTACCACCGAGCCGCGGGCCTCCGTCTCAATTTTTCTCACTTCTAGGGAAGAGGAGCAGCCCCAGCAGGCAGAGGACTACCTGTCCAAGTCGTGGCGCTGCCCTGATTCCTATTCAGGAACACAACAGCGCTGATGTGGCCTGCTGTAAAACAGATTTTGATAGCAGGGTTCATGCTCCAAAGATTGCTGTGGGTCTGGCGGAAGCTGGCTGTATTCTGCTGGAGCTTCTTATGATTGGGCTCTTTCCAGGGCCCTCATCTTCCAGGACTAGAACACTATTACAGAGTTCAGTTTCCAGAATCCACTTAGCTGCTCACAGCCACCTCTAACTGCTGATCCCAGGGATCTGGTGCCCTCATCTGGCTGCAGTAGGCACTGCATGACCATGGTGCACTTAACATGCCCGTCAGCAAAACACTCATACATAATAATATAAAAATACATTTTAAAAATTACCTTTTAGCTGGGTGGTGGTGAAGCATGCTTTAAATCCCAGTGCTTGGGAGGCAGAGGCAGGTGGGTCTGTGTGAGTTCGAGGCCAGCCTGCTCTACAGAGCAAGTTCCTGGACGGGCACCAAAACTACTATCTCAAAAGACCAAAGGGGGAAAAAAAATTACCTTTTAAATTATTTTTTGTTTATTATGTATTTGTGGTCATGTAGATGGAACCAAGGGATGCAGGGACACATTGAATGCACTTGGCAATTCATATCTTTCTTACTCCTAAAAAACGGCAGCATGAATATTTATTTTTAAACTTCATTTTTGAATCGCTGGAGTTTCACATCATGTACCCCAATTCTGTTCACCTCCTGGCCCCCCAGATCTCCCCTCATCCCTGTTGCATCCCCCCATGGAAGGAAACAAAAAAGCAAGCAAGCAAGCAAACAAACAAAAGCAACAACAACAACAAAATCCTAATAAATCAAAATAGAACAAAAACCACACAAGAAAAATCTCTGCTTCTCCTCTCCTGACTCTCCATCACCTCTTTCATCTATGCTGATGGCACTGGGGGCTCCGGTGTGCCATATAGTGTACCCCTTTGTCCTATCATGCTTTCCCCTGGGCTAGGTTCATTCTCGCCTGTTGTGAGGGGTGAGGGCCCTCTCTCCTGAGTGCAGGGGGCAGCTCTCTTGCTATAGTGGCCAGCAAGAGGCAAGGCCAGCTTTCCCAGGGCAAGAAAGGGTGGGACTGACTCAGTATATCCCTCTGTTTTCATCTTGCACGATTTGAAGGTCTCCTGAGGTGACACTGGCCACAGACGTCAACACAGACCCCATTTGTGGTTGGACCATTATAGAAGGAAGTTTCTATCCCACCTGGTCCTTTGGCTATTTAGTCCCAAAGACACATACAGAGGCTTATATTAATTATAAACTGTTTGACCTATTACTTCAGGCTTATTATTAACTAGCTCTTACAACTTAAATTAACCCATAATTTTTATCTATGTTTTTTGCCATGTGGCTTGTTACCTTTTTTCAGTAAGGCATTCTCATCTTGCTTCCTCTGCATCTTGCTGGTGACTGTGTCTCTGCCTTTCCTCTTCCCTGCCTATACTTCCTGCCTGGCTACTGGAGAATCAATCAACATGAATGACAAATCTTTCCAGTGTTCAAGAGCACGATCCCACAGTAGACCACTGACGCAGACATGGCCCTTGGCAACAACTTAGGCCCAAATGACATCCTGGCTCTGGATGGAGGGAATGGCCGCTCAGGTGGCAATGGGTCCGGCAGCCACACCACCAAGACCTCAAGTTGTGGCCCCAACCTTGGGCCTCTAGGTGACCATTAGTGGCAATGCAGGACCCGGACTTCAGGTGAGACCTCAAGCTGCAGTCAGACAATGGACCCCCAACGAGGTCCTTATCAGCAGCTGGGTCTGGATGTCTCCACTGTCCCCAGTGGTGGTTTGTCCCTGAGACACTAACTTGGACCTTGATCTTGGATGTCTGTGCAGTCTTTGACAGACATTAGCACAGATCCTGGCTGCATTGAGGCCATGGACCCTGACATGGCCCTTAGCTGCAACTTGGGTCCAGACATTGCCATGTCATTGAGTAGCAAGCAGTGCAGGCCACTCAGACATGGATGTATCTGGTCCTCGGACACCAACCCATCTCAGGTGGCTGGTTTGACCCAGAGCTTCTTCATGGTGCTCGGTGGCAACCGGAGGGAGCTACATATGTCAATCTGGACCCTGGCCTCTACAAAGCCATGAACCCAGACATGGCCCTAAGTCCAGAGGACATCCTGGCCCCAGGTGGTAGCCCCTGCTGTGGCGTGGCCCACTGACTCCACCCAAGCCACAGGCTCCAGCTCAGATCCCAGGCTTCTATATGGACTCCAGTGGCAACCTGTGCAGCAGAGTTCAACTGCAGACCCCGGCTGCAGCTGGGCCAGGGACCCAGACATGGCCTCAGGCAGCAGCTTAGCCTGGCTGACTTCCTGTTCTCAGAGGTAGCTCCTGGTACTCAGATCAGGATGGCTCTTGTTAGTATTCAGCTATCTGTACTGGCCTGATCTTGGAACTCTGACAGGCTACATTCTCAGCTTCTCAGCTGTAGCCACTAAGAGCACCTCCTGTGAACATTCACTATGTTCCCTTTCTTTTAAAAGGGCCTTGCCTACCTCCATCTCTCTGTCTGTCTATCTGTCTCTCTGCCTCTCTTCTCTTCTGCTGCTTCTGTCTCAAGGTCTTCCCTCTCCTTCCCTCCCCTCTTTTTACGTTCCCTTTTCCTTCATAAAAACCCTCATGTGAACTCTGTTGTATGGTGTCTTTCTCTCTCTCTCGCTGCCTTTTTTTTTTTAAAAGATTTATTTATTTATTATGTATACAACATTCTGCCTCAATGTATGCCCACACGCCAGAGGAGGGCGCCAGATCTCAGTACAGATGGTTGTCAGCCACCATGTGGTTGCTGGGAATTGAACTCAGGACCTCTGGAAGAGCAGCCAGTGCTCTTAACCTCTGAGCCATCTCTCCAGCCCTCTTGCTGCCTTTTCTAAATTATAACATTGGCAGCTAGGCAGTGGTGGCACACACCTTTAATCCCAGGACTCAAGAGGCAGAGACAGGCAGATCTCTGTGAGTTCGAGTCCAGCCTGGTCTACAGAGCTAGTTCCAGGACAGACTCCAAAGCTACAGAGAAACTCTGTCTCGAAAAACCAAAACAACAAAAACCAAAAAACAAAACATTGGTTCCCTGATCAGGAAAGGTTCTCCTGGCAGGACTACCAGCTGTCAGCCACAGAGCTGGAGTTGCAAGACCATCAAACATACCTGGGCAATGCTGTGGTGATAGAAAAGGATCAGGTGCTCTAAGCCCTAGGGAGTCGACTTGGATCCACCCCGAACAGCATTTTGCCAGGTCCAAGTGGCACCTGATGGATGGTACCACAGAGCCTGGACAGTGAAGTGAAACAGCCAGTTACTCCAGGACGTGACCAGCATTCTCAGGCCCTCAAAGATGAATGACACTCCCCAGGTCCGCAGGAAGTACTCTTGAGAACACAGCGTCCTCATCCCCACCTCACCTGCTATCTCTTTCTATCTCCTCACCTTTTTATAATAAATGAAAGGGAGGAATGTTATTTTCCAGGCATCTATACATCTATACTGGCCTGACCTTGGGGCTTGACAGGATTCGCCCTCAGCTGCAGCCACTAAGAGCATCTCCTGCGCACATTCACTACGTTCCCTTTTAAAAGGGCCTTGCCTACTTCTCATTTCTCTCTCTCTCTGTTTCTCTGTTTGTTTCTCTCTCTCTCTCTCTCTCTCTCTCTCTCTCTCTCTCTCTCTGTTTGCATCTGTCTCTTTCTTCTCTTATGCTGCTCCTATCTCCAGAGGCCAGTCTCTCTCTCCCCTTCCCTCTTTTTATGTTCCCTTTTCCTTCATAAAAACCCCTCCCTGCTGTTTGGATGTTCACCTTACTAGACCTGGAAGGAGGTGGGAGGTCCTTGGACTCCCCACAGGGCAGGGAACCTTGACTGCTCTTCGGGCTGATGAGAGAGGGGGAGTTGATTGGGGGAGGGGGAGGGAAATGGGAGGCAGTGATGGGGAGGAGACAGAAATCTTTAATAAATAAATAAATAAATAATAAAAAACATATTATACTTAGCAAAAAAAAAAAAACCCTCCCTGTGAACTCTGTTGTATGGTGCCTTTCTCTCTTCTGCTGCTTTTTTCCTAAATTATAAAAGCTCTGGGCAGCATGGCCCCTGTACACCAACAAGTCCTCAGGATGTGGGCTAGACCCCAGACTTCATGTGGCCTTTGGTGGCACCATGAGGACATGGGCATCAACATAAATCTCAGCTGTAGGATCATGGGCATGGACATGGTCCTCAGCAGCATCCTGGGCCTGGCTCTCACCATGGCCCCAGGTGACAGCTCAAACCACCCATGGCCCCAGTGGTGGCATGGCTCATGAACCCAAACTCTGTCCCAGGAGGCAGCCCAGCCCACTGGAGTCACCATGGCACTCAACGGCAACAGAGGTCATGGATCTCAACACAGACCCTGGTTCCTATAGGACCTGCACACAGCCCTTGGTGGTCACCTGATCTGGACATCACCGTGGTCCTGGGTGGCAAGCAGACCTCCCTCCTCTGTCTGCTCCTCACCACCATCACCATGGACCCAGGTGGCAAGCTGTTTTCCAACATCTGCCCAATCCTCTCTGTCTGCCTTTCTTCCTCTATGTGTCTTCCCATGGCATATGAACCATTGCACTTTTCTAACCCTCCCAATTCTCTCCCCTCTTATTTACTTAAAATGAGGGGCTCCTGTCTGTCTTCTCACCACTCAAGGACCAAGGACCCAGGCTGGCTTTCTTCTCACCTACTGGGAAGGTCCCAGTTAGGCCCGTCTGTGAGAACCTTCTTTAAGCAGGTGTGGCTGGCCTCCCAAGGGCCCTGGCTGGTTTTCCGAATAAATATGTTCAAACATTTCCTAATAGTGATTGTTAAAAACTGGATGTGAAGTCGGGCTGTGGTGGTGTATGCCTTTGATCCCAGCACTTGGGAGGCAGGTGGATCTCTGTGAGTTTGAGGCCAGCCTGGTCTACAGACTGAGTTCCTGGACAATCAAGGCTGCACAGAGAAACCCTGTCTCAAAAAAACAACAACAAAAACAACAGCAACAGCAACAAAAAAACTGAATGTGGAGGCACACGCCTTTAATCTCAGCATTTGGGAGGCTGAGGCAGATGGATCTCTGTGAGTTCAAGTATACATAGCGTGTTCCAGGCCAGCCAGGACTACGCAAAGCGAGCGTTCCTTCCTTCCTTCCTTCCTTCCTTCCTTCCTTCCTCCCTCCCTCCCTCTCTCCCTGTCTCCCTCCCTCCCTTCCTCCTTCCCTCTCTCTCCGTCTCCCCTCCCTTTCTCCCCCTTTTCCTTCCCTTCCCCTTCCTTCCTTCCTTCCCTTTCCTCCGCCTCCTCTTCCTCTTCCTCCTCCTTTTCCTCCTCCTCCTCCTCCTCCTCCTCCTCCTCCTCCTCCTCCTCCTCCTCTTCTTTTTGAGACAGGGTTTCTCTGTGTAGCTTTGGAATATGTCCTGGAACTCTTTCTATAGACCAGGCTGGCCTCAAACTCACAGAGCTCCACCTGCCTCTGCCTCTGGGGTGCTGGGATTAAAGGTGTGCACCACCACGCCTGGCAAGATTCCTTCTGAAAGAAACAAACAAAACAATCTGTCAGGCAGCGGTAGTCACAGGTCTCAGCGTGGCAGCTTCACAAGTAGGCTTGTTTTTCTGGTTTACCCAGCACAGACTGACTTCTCTTATGTCACCTCTGTTCTAAGCATGCTTCCACAGGTTTCCTTACCTTTTCCTAAAGCCCCTCTTCCCACCGTACAGAGGCCTGTTGTCCTGTGGCTGAATTCATACGGCATGGGTTTCTCTCTTCTCCCTGCCACTCTTCTTCTCCAGGAAGCTGCTGAGGTTTTTACAGCTTATCTGCCTTTGGGTTTTTCTTTAAAACACTAAGAAAACTGTCTCTGAGCTTAAAAACTCAACCCCCAAACAAAGCAAAAACTACCACTCAAAATATTGGTGCCCGTAAAAACCCAGGCCCTGTACTCTGAATGTCCAGCAGGTGGCGAGCAAAGCCTACAGCTTAGAATGTTTATCTTGGCCTTGCTGGAGGTGAGTGCCGAGTTGAGCCCTCTTAGGGCTGGTGAAGCCTGGCTTTGTGGGTGAAAGATGATTACATGGAGAACATTGAAGCTGATTCCTCCTGTGCCTGTATATCTGCTCTCTTCCCTGTTATTGGGTATAGAGGATGGAGAATGTGTGGACCTCTGCCAGGAAAAAGAAGTTGCGCTAGCGAACTCTCACTGTATGTGAAGCCCTAAATGAACGTCGTCTCATTGTCTTTTATATGGGTCAAACTGCAAGGTTGTAACTTAAAGGATAGAGTGAGTATGTGTGTGTGTGTGTGTGTACATATGTGCATGTGTGAATGTGGGTGTAGTCTGTGCATATGTGTGTGCGTGTAGTTTGTGTGTGCACATGTGTGTATATGTGTGAATGTGTGTACATAGGTGCATGTGTGTGAGTGTATGTAGTGTGTAGTCTGTGTATGCATGTCTTTATGTGTATGTAGTCTCTCTCTGTGTGTACATGTGTGTATGCATGTATGTATATATGTGTAGTCTGTGTATATGTGCATGGGTGTGTGATTTCCCTTGATCTTCTGTCCCTTGTTTTTGGTTTTTTTTTGTTTTTTTTTTGACAGAGAGTCTAGACCCCACTGGAAAGCTGATTGGTCATAAGCTTCAGGGATCTGCTCATTGCTACCTGTCCAGGGATAAAGAGACACCAAGCCTGGCTTTTTCGTAGGTGCCTGGGATCTGAACTCAGGTCCTATGCTTGTGTAGGAAGCACTCTACAGACTAAACTACCTATAGCCCAGGGATAAAAATTCATTCACAGACATGTTTGTGGAGGTTAGAGGACACCTTACAGGAGTTGGATCTGTCCTTCTACCATGTGGGTTCCAGGAATGAAGCCCAGGTCCTCAGTCTTAGTAGCCAGTTAAAGAGCACACGGTTCCAGAGCCAACAGACTCCAGTTAAGGTTCACTGCATGCTCCTGGGTGCCCAGCACTTGCAGTGCTTCCTGGACATGCCTGATCCAGGGAATGGGCAAGGCATCAATTTGTAGTACAGATGCGGCACTATTTCTGCCGGACCCTCGGAAGGAAGCAGACGTGGAACCCGTCCAGTAGGTTACACCCGAGGCCAAGCTTCACCCACACCTTGCAAGGCTGCCTCACCCTGGGCCCAAACAGTTCTCCACTGTCTCACGATCTGTCACTCAGTCCATAGCTCTGGATTATACATTTCAGAAGCCAACCTTTCTTTCACCACCTCCTTCCTTCCTTCCTTCCTTCCTTCTTCAATCCCTTCTTCCCTCCTTCCCTCCATTCCTTCCATTTTCATGGCATTTTTGAGTCTTGGTTTTTTGTTGATTTGTTTGTTTTAAATATTTATTTTTGTTTTTTTGTTTTGTTTGTTTTTGGTTTTGTTTTGTTGTTTGTTTGTTGAGACAGGGTTTCTCTGTGTAACTTTCCTGGCTGTCAAGGAACTCACTTTTTAGACCAGGCTGGCCTCAAATTTACAGAGATATACCGGCCTCTGCCTCCCAAGTGCTGGGATTAAAGATTGGGTAGTAAGGTCTTGGTTTTTTATTTTTTATTGTTTTTGAAATTGGGTTTCACTATCTAGCCTAGACTTGCCTCTAACTCTCAATTCTACTGCCTCAGCATCAAGACTGTTGGGATTCTTGACAACACCTCCTGCTAGTACATTCCATAAAGTCTGCTGCACTGTCCACAAGTCCAGCCCCTGCAGTTTCTATCACTTGTTGGTAGAACAGGACAGTGTCTACAAATGTAGGCAATTACCCAACATCCATTCTTTTCTTATTCAATATCACAGATGTAATGGTTAATGCTGACTATCAACTTGACAAGATGTAGAACCAGAGATACAATGTGGGGAGTATGGGGAAGAGGAGGAAATGGAAGGAAGGAAGGAAAGGGGGGGGAGGGAGGGAGAGAGAGAGAGAGAGAAAGAGAGAGAGAGAGAGAGAGAGAAAGAGAGAGAGAGAGAGAGAAAGAGAGAGAGAGAGAGAGAGAGAGAGAGAAATAGGAGGTGGACAAGGCCTACCTTTTAAAAGGGAATGTATCCTGGAGGTGGTGGTGCAAACCTTTAATCCGGGCACTCAGGAAGCTGACACACTTGGTTCTCAGTGAGTTCAAGGCCAGTCTAGGTTACAGAATGAGTTCCAATTTGACACCCAGCTTCTACAAAAACTGGTGTGACTGGGCGGTGGTGGTTCACGCCTTTAATCCCAGCAGAGGCAGGTGGATCTTTGTGAGTTGGAGGCCAACCTGGTCTACAAGAGCTAGTTCCAGGACAGGCTCCAAAGCCACAGAGAAACCCTGTCTCAAAACAAAACAAAACAAAACAAAACAAAAAAAAGAGCTAGTTCCAGGACAGGCTTCCAAAGCTACAGAGAAACCCTGTCTTGTAAAACCCAAAACAAACAAACAAAACAACAACATAAAACAAACAAACCTGGGGTGATAAAGCATGGCTCCTAAAATCTAGGTTGCCAGCTGTGGTGTTTCTGCTCTGTTAGCCAGCACTGGACAGGCTGAAACTCACCTCTCAGGGCCAGCCTGGTCTACATAGCAAGTCCCACACCAACCTGGATTGCTCATACCAAAGCCTTGTGTCAGTAACACAAATAAAGAGAAAAACCGCAATGGCACTGGTAAAGCCTTGCTAATGTTTTCTGTGGACAGGATCAGGCTGTCCTCCTTAGGCTGCCTCACTGTGGAGTATCTTTGTTGTTGTTGTTGTTGTGTGTTTTGTTTTTTTTTTTTTTTTTATTTTCGAGACAGGGTTTCTCCATAGCTTTTTGGTTCCTGTCCTGGAACTAGCTCTTGTAGACCAGGCCGGCCTGGAACTCACAGAGATCTGCTTGCCTCCACCACCACTGCCCAGCTTTCATCTTAATTCTTTATCTTTGGGGAATACCGATCAGATTCAAACACTGTGTGTGCGTGTGCGCGCATACACACACGGGCACACGCTTGCTCACGGAGATCCTACTGCCTCTGCTTCCTGAGCCCAGAGATTAAAGATGGGCACTGTCCTGACCCACCATTTTTTTAACGACAGGGTTTCATCAAGTCCGCCTGGTTGGAGCCTGGAAGTTTTTTTTTGTTTTGTTTTGTTTTTGTTTTTCGAGACAGGGTTTCTCTGTGGTTTTGGAGCCTGTCCTGGAACTACCTCTTGTAGACCAGGCTGGTCTCGAACTCACAGAGATCCGCCTGCCTCTGCCTCCCAAGTGCTGGGATTAAAGGCGTGCGCCACCACCGCCCGGCTGGAGCCTGGAAGTTAATATTTAGTTAGACCACACTGGGGTCAAAGTCGCAGAGACCCATCTGCCTCAGCCTCGTGAGCTACTGTTAAGAAGGTGTTCTGCCATAGTCACCTGTAGACGCTAGAGAAAATCAAAAATCCCAATGAAGTAGGTGGAGCCTGAAACAGCCAATCAGGTGGCGGTTTGTAGTGGGGTCTGGGCTTCCTTAGGGGTAGTGGAAGTAGAACGTTCTGTGGAAACTTCGGCAGCCCTTGGAGTGCACTAGCCTGGTGGGGTGGTCGCTGTGAGTTTGAAGTTAGTCTTGACCATGTACTGAGTTTCCAGCCAGCCAGGTCAACAGAGGAACCGAAGAAGACAGTCCTGGAGACCGGAGCCACTTCTTGGCCCTACTGCGGACCTCTCTCTTCTGTCCAACTCTGGTAAGTCACTTTAGCCCGGCAGTGGCAGTCGTGCCTTTAATCCCAGAACTCGGGAGGCAGAGGCAGGCAAATCTTTTGAGTTTGAGGCCAGCCTGGTACACAGGTTCCAGGACAGCTGTGGCGGTCACAGGAAAAACGCTGTCTTGAAAACTGAAAAGCCTGTGGGCAGTGGTGGCGCACGCCTTTAATCCCAGCACTTGGGAGGAAGAGCCAGGCGGATCTCTGAGTTCGAGGCAATCCTGGTCTACAAGAGCTAGTTCCAGGACAGGCTCCAAAGCTACAGAGAAACCCAGTCTCGAAGAACCTAAATAAATAAATAAAAATAATAATAAAACACTAAAGAGGAAAAAAAAGTACTTAGTGGTAGCAGACCATGATTTTACCTAGTCACTGAGGTCAAGGCCATAGGATCGTTGAACCGGAATCATTCCATATTAATCTAGATGCCCAATGGAGACTTGATTATCCAAACACTTGTAATTCTCAAGAGTCCTAGGATTAAATGCTGAGTCATTGAACCTATTTAAATGAGGAATGAATTGAACTTCTGATTCCCTAGCTTCCACTTCCTAGTTGCTATTTCCTCTTTATGCTGAGCCTTAAGGCGTGCCCTCAACCAACCAAACTGCTACAGCAATCAAAGATTGCTTGTTTTGAACTTTGGCTTCTTAGACTCACAACCATTACCATTTTAGTTTTAAGATCCTCACTAGACAGGCTTTTTGGTGCAGGTTCCCTCCTAGAAGGTTGGAGAGGGGCTGAGTTTGAGGCCAGCCTGGTCTACAGAGTGAGTTCCAGGACAACCAGGACTGTTTCACAGAAAAACCCTGTCTTAAAAATCAAAACAAGCCAGACAGTGGTGGCATGCGCCTTTATCCAAGCACTCGGGAGGCAGAGGCAGGCAGATCTCTGTGCATTCGAGACCAACCTGGTCTATAAGAGCTAGATCCAGAACAGTCTCCAATGCTACAGAGAAACCCTGTCTCAAAAAACAAATATCAAAAATAAACAAACAAACAACCCAAAAACTTGTTGCCCAGGCTTGGTGGAATACACCTTTAATCTCGGCACTCAGGCAGAGAGCCAGGTAGATCTGTGTGAATTGGAGGCCAGCCTGGTCTACACATTAAATTTTTTTTAAAAGATATTCATTTTATGTGTGAGTGTTTTGCCTGCATGTGTGTGTTTATATGCAGCACATGCGTGTTCGGTGCTCTGAGGTAGGCATTAGAGCTTCATAACTGGAATTAAGGATGGTGTGAGGCACCAGGTGGGTACTGGGAAACTGAGCCCAAACCCTTTAGTAGAACAACATGGTCTCTTCACCACTGAGCCAGCTATCCAGCCTAAATAGTGAGTTGAGGCCAGCCAAGGCTGCATAGGAAGACCTTGTCTCAACACAGAAGCCAAAATTCTGATGCTGACACGGAAATTCCAGTGTGGATGCGGTGGTTGCATTTTAGAATGCTGATGTCATTGCAGTAAGGAGTTCTCAGCCTGCAGCATTGTTTGCCAGCAGACCCCAGGGTGTCTGAGCATAGGCATCAGGGAAGGTGAGCATTCCCGGAGCCTGGGTATAGATTCATAATGCTTTCTATTTATGAGTTGAAAATAGGAAGAGTATTTATATTTTTAGAGACAGGGTTTCTCTGTAAACCTGGCTGTCCTAGAACTCTGGAAAGCTGGCTTCAAACTCACAGAGATCCACCTGCCTCTGCCTCCTAAGTGCTTGGATTAAAGGCATGTGACACCATCTCCCGGCCCTGGCTGATATTTCTTGTTTAAGACTGGATCTGATGTAAGTCCAACTAACATCCAATTTTCTATGTAGCCAAGGCTGGCATCAAACCCCTGATTATTCTACTTTCAAGGGCTGACAGGCCTGTCATAACTCTCTTAGCTCTTACCACGGATTCCCTCTAAGTTATTGCTACCCCCTCTTCCCTGCCTCCTGAGTGCAGGGACGGCACCTGCATGCCAGCACTCCTGGCCCTATGGGGTATTGAAGGACACACATTTCCCCGAAGCTCGAGTTTAGCTTCTAGGATGTGCAGGACTCACTTCTCACTGGACATGAAATGCAGCGCACAAACTGGAAATGGGTGGTCATGAGATGAGCTGTGGCCGTGGATGCTCGAGAGACCATTCTCCTGGGACCAGCAGGAAGTTCGAAGGGTTTGTGGTCCATTGGAGCATTGAGTGGAGTGAGTTAAATTGAGGTCTGTGCCATTCTCAGAGCAGTGACTGTCCCAGGGTTAGCTCCCCTCATGGATGAGAATAGTGTCTCAGCACTCCTTTCATAGGATGGGCTTCATTCTTTTTTACTTTTATTTTTTTTTTTGATATTTCGAGACAGGGTTTCTTTGTAGCTGGGGAGCGTGTCCTGAAACTGGCTCTGTAGACCAGGCTGGTCTCAAACTCAGAGGTCTGCCTGCCTCTGCCTCCTGAGTGATGGGTTAAAGGAGGTGTGTGCCACCACTGCCTGACTGAAAGAGTATCTTTCTAAATGTTGCTCCAGGAACCTTCTTACTGAAGATTCATCAGGATGAGCTTCAAGTCCCCACTCACACTCCAGGACCTGGCGGAGAACAGCCTCCTGAGGAGCAAGACTGTGGCAATCTCTAATCTGGACAATATACCCTCAGTTTTTTTCCCATCACTGTTCAAAAAGGCCTGCAAAAAGGAAAAGACTAGCATTGTGAAGGCAATGGTGCAGGCCTGGCCCTTCCCCTGCCTCCCACTAGGAGCCATGATCAAGAGAAATGATTTCTACAGGAGAATCTTAGAGATTATCCTGTTTGGGCTTGATAGCATGCTTTGCCAGAAGGTTCCTCACAGGTGAGTAGACCTGGATGCCCTGAAGGAAGGCCTTGGGAATTAAAAAGCAGAGACAGCTGGGGACAGGTAGAATCAGGGTAAAAGAGTAGACTTATAGTGAGGTAGAAGTGTTGGGGGACCAACTTTGAGAACTCCAGAGGCTTTGGCCATTGCTGAGCCCTCTGGGAAAGGGCTCTGGGTTCTTCAGGACTCATGAATCAGCTGAGACTGGAAGACCCAGTCACTGTGCACACAGGCACTAGAGTGGGACTGGCTGGACTTAAGGAGAAGGGAGTGGGAATAGGGCAGTGGTTAAAGCCTCCATGCTGATGCTCTTCCCTGCTCTACCCCAGGAGGTGCAGACTCAAAGTGCTGGATCTACGGATTATGCCTTTGAGGATGTGGGATCTGTGGTCTGTGTTCAAGGCTCCTGACTACAGTGAGAACCAAGCAGCGGTGTGTCTTTCAGAAACAGAGGTGAAGCCGCAGGTGAAGGTGGTTATAGACCTGGTGCTGCAGGAATGCCCATTAAAGTCCTTGGAGTACTTTGTCATTGCTTGGGTGGCTTGGAGAGAAGGTCTATGTCTGTGCTGTAACAAGCTAGAGGTCTGGTCCATGGCCACTTGTTACCATAAAGATGTCTTGGAGACATTGGACCTGAACTCTGTTCAGGAACTGCGTTTGTATTACATGAATGATCTTACCTGCCTGCTTAACTTCTCCCCTTACCTGGGTCGTATGAGGTACCTGCGCAATCTCCTCCTCTCCTGCTTCTGGCTGCTTGCCTATATCACGCCAGTGGAGAAGCAGCTGTTCATCACCCACTTCACCTCGCAGTTTCTCAAACTGAAGCACCTCCAGTGCCTGCATCTGCATCATGTCTTCTTCCCAGAGGATCACCTGGAGGAGCTCTTCTGGTAAGGAAGGGGTGTCAGCCAAAGCCTGTTCCTTTAGACATTAGCGACCACCTACTCTCTGTAGCCCTGGTAGATTATCCTTGCCAGAGCATGAGAATATCAGAGCATTGTTTTGAGTCTGCTGTCCTGGAGCAGGGTCTCACATAGCTACTAATCCAAAGGAGTAGGGCTGAGCTGTGGTTGGTGGTTTAGAAAGAGGTACCATGCTAGGAAGCCTCTCAGGAATGAGATCTAGTAAGAATGGGGTCTGATTTCTTTCTTAGCAAGTGTCTAAGGTGTATGGGAAAAAGGAAAAGGAGGAGGGCCGTGTAGGGGGGACTCTGTTCACTGAGCTCTGCTCAGCTTGCTTCCAGCTCTCCATCTAGGACAGGCTGGGTTTGGAGATGAGTTGTCTGTGGTCCAGATTGGGAACAGGATTGTCCAGTACTCCCCTCAGCCCCCCTCTTGTCTCAGCGCCCTAGGAGTAGCACAGGTGTGGACCACCATACCTGGCTTTGTTTGGATGTCAGAGGGTGAGGATATGGGAAGTGTGATGTCCCAGTTGAGAATTGGGGTCGGGGTGAAGTGCTGTGAAGAGGCAGGTCTGTGAACCCATAGGCAGATCCTGCCTGCCTTGGTCCTTCCTGTGTGGAAGGGAATTGCTGTCTTGGGTTGAGCTGATCCTACCGTGATGGTGAAAGGCCTCAGAACAGATTAGATTGAGCAGACTCTGTCATGGAGCATGGTGGCTACTGACTTTCCTTGTGTGATTAAAAGGATCTTGGACCACATGCATATTCCCAAATCTGTCTTCTTGTTTTCTTGTAGGTGGCTAAAAACGCCCTTAGAGAACCTGTTTCTGACTGACTGTTGGCTATCAAAATCAGCCTGGGCCATATGTCAGAATTCCCGTGCACAAGCCAGCTAAAACATCTGAGTGTGAAAAGGGTCCAACTGACTCATTTTAGCCCAGAGCCCCTGCAAACTGTGCTGCGAAAATCTGCATCTACTCTGCTATCTCTGGACTTGGAGAACTGCCATTTGTTGGACTGCCAACTCCGTGCCATCCTGTCCTCCCTGAGGTGCTGTACCCAGCTTATGTGGTTTAACTTCTGTGGAAACCATTTTTCGGGGAATTTCTTGAGGGAGTTGAGAGATCATGAGATAACCTTGAGATCTGAAGGGTCAACGGTAGTCTTCATCCCTGGGTGTGATGATCTGTCCCCAGAACTTTGAGGTGGTTGTCCAGCCTTGTTTGGAGTGTGTAGAGATAAGGGGAGGGGCTGGAAAGATGGCTCAGTGGTTAAGAGCATTGTCTGCTCTTCCAAAGGTCCTGAGTTCAATTCCCGACAACCACATGGTGGCTCAGTAAAGAGGTCTGGTGCCCTCTTCTGGCCTGCAGACATGCACACAGACAGAATATTGTATACAAAATAAATAAATAGAGTTAAGGGGAGAACTTTTAAACAACCATAGAATTGTATCTGTCTTTTAAGAATTCTGTGGCTGTGCCTTGAATTCCTCAGGAAAATAGTAGCTTTTTATATCTGCCGTTTGTGGGGCTAGAGAGTTGGCTCATCCATTTAGAGCACTTCCTATTCTTGCATAGGACCTGGTTTGATTTTCCTCATGCCTCTGTGTTGAAATAAGAAGCGGCGGGCTGCGTCCCCGGCACCCGGCCGCCCCCACAGCTAGCTTTACTCGAAATAATTACACGGAAACTGTATTCTTTTAAACACCGCTTGGCCCATTTCTATCTAGCCTCTTCTAGGATAGCTCTCGCACCTGGACTAGCCCATTTCTAATAATCTGCTGTAGCCCACGAGCTGGCTTACCAGGAATGATCTTAACCTGCATCTGCCTGGAGTGGGAGAATCATGGCTACTCCTCTCTCAGCTTCTTTCTCCCAGCATTCTGTCCTGTTTACTCCTCCCACCTATGTTTTAACCTATGAGGGCCAAGCAGTTTCTTTATTGCTCAACCAATGAAATCAACAGATTGATATATGACACTCCCACATCACCTCTGATGTGGGATCATCCATAACTCTAGTTATAGAGGATCAGATGACTTCTTCTGGCCTCCGGGGCATGAGACACACATGTGGTGCATAAACATACATGCAGGCTAAATCATTATAACCCATAGACCTAAAATCATTTAACAATTGGCTTGTCTTGCGGAGGCTGGATGAATGTCTTGTCTGTGAGTCAACAGCCACCCAGCGTTACTGTGACATACATGGTAAGTCATGTATTTACACTCCTAAATCCTGTCACCTATGAGTTTATTAATGGAAGCAGGGCAAGTAGATGTTTACCTAGCAGAAAATCAGCTTTTATGGCATTGCTACCAACTCCAGACCACTGAAAACTTCGGCCCTGCCTGCATCAGATAAAGAGGGACTTTTAGCATTGGGCCATGGTAATGTCCTGTGTCATTAGACCATCGCTTGGAGTGAGCTCCCAACTCTGTCTCTGGATTGCATACAACACTATACCATGACGGATGGACTTCTGGAATTGGGGTGTGTGTGTGAATGTACGGCGTGCTGCATGTTGTGTATCTCCAAACAAGGCTGTGGAAAAGGTCAGCCATCTTCTATTCTACTCTGGTCGATTCTCCTTAACAAGAGGCTCATGGAATCAGAGGCTTTATGGCCCCTTTTCTGGGAAAAAGAAGCCCATAGGTTTTCATTTCCATAGTGTGTGTTTACATGTACAATAGTTATTGTTGATGTGTTGGGGGGTCCTGAACCAATTTGTAGGAGTTAGTTCTATAGGAACCCAGAATTGATCTTGGTTGTCAGTGTCTACCTAGAGAACCAAATCCCTGGCCTGAACATATAGCTTCTTGTTTACCAGGCAAGCAATGTACATTCTACCACTAAGCTACATCTACAGCCTCCTCTTTAATTTTGTAGTTGTTGGTGTTTGAGATTGTCTCTTTTGGTAGTCCTGTAACCTGGTTTGCAACCAGGCTAGTCTTAGCTCACAGAAAACCATGGCCTGCCTCTGCCTCTCAGTGCTGGAAGGATCCTGCCCCACCAAGCCTGGCATCTCCACTTCTTTCACCCTTAGCTCCACGGTAGCCTGCATTTCATTGTCTGAAGTTAATGCGTGATTAACCTTGGAACAATTTTTGGCTTGTTAGTGGCTATGATTATCAAGTGAGATCATAGTACTTAGTGAGTTATAGACAACAAAATTCATGTTATATGCAGATTTATTGTTATTTAATAAATTCTGATGTGTTCTAAAGACTGTGTGTATCTGTTTCTGAAAAGTATGTTCACTGCACATGAGTGTTTTTCCTGCTTGTCTCTGTATCACGTTCATGCAGTACCTGGGAATCCAGAAGAGGGTGTCATTGCCTCAAACTGGAGTTACATGTGGTTGTGAGCTCCTGGGTGGGTGCTGGGAATCAAACCCTGGTCGTCTGCAAGAACACAGGCTCCCTAACCACTGAGCCATCTTGTAGTTGTTAGCCAGGCGCAGTGGTGCACTCCTTTCAAATAAAGGCTATAACAGGGGTCTCTTCGGCTTTCCGTAGAGAGTGGTCCAGAATTTATTCTGTATTCCAGTCAGGCCTTGAACTTGCAATCCTCCTGCCTCAGCTTCCTTCCTCCATTAGAGCCAGCCTGTCTCTCTGAGTCCTGCTCTCATTAACATTCACTTGTGTTGTGAATGAACTTGTAGGTTCAAGGGCAATAGACTCTGGTACTCTGTTTCCTGGGGACCATCTGTATGGGGACAAATCTGAAAACATACCAGGTAGTGGTCACTATGGTGTCAGAGATACATTCCTTGCCTTGCTTCCTTCTAACACTCCAAATTGCCGCAGCTGGTACTCTCATGAGCTTTCACGGCTTGGATACAATTCACTTCCCTAAGGAGTCATGATGCTCTCTGTTCATGAGCCCCATATTTCTTCTCCAAAGGACGTCAGCTGAGCTGATAGTGTCTGAAACTTTCCTATACTTTCTGGGGAAACCAAGGTTGTATTCCCTCTCTGTCACAAGGACAGGAGGCTCCACCAATTCTGCTTCAGTCTTTTGAATGACCACTGCAGAGTTTTGACAATTTTAATTTTTTTTTTTTGCCATGGTCTCTACATAACCCTGGTTGTCCTGAAATTCAGTATGTAAAGAATGCTGACCTGGAAATTAGACATCTGCCTGCCTCTGCCTTCCAAGTGCCAGCATTAAAGGTGTGCACCTCCACTACACAGCAAATCATAAGTTGGTTATGTTTTGAGTGACAGCTCCCCTTCTTCCTTGAAACTGATGAGCTTATAGGTGTTAGCCAATCAAAGATCTTGAATTGTGGTTTGGTTTGTTTTTTTGTATGGTGTTTTTTATTTGTTTTTATTTATTTTTTGTTTATTTATTTATTTATTTATTTTTTTGGTTTTTCGAGACAGGGTTTCTCTGTGGTTTTGGAGCCTGTCCTGGAACTAGCTCTTGTAGACCAGACTGGTCTCAAACTCACAGAGATCCGCCTGTCTCTGCCTCCCAAGTGCTGGGATTAAAGGCGTGAGCCACCACCGCCCGGCTATTTGTTTTTTTTTTTTTTTTTTTTGGTTTCTCTGTAGTTTTGGAGCCTGTCTTGGAACTAGCACTTGTAGACCAGGCTATCTCTAACTCACAGACGTCTGCCTGTCTCTGCCTTCCGAGTGCTGGGATGAAAGACAGGGTAGTAGGGTCTTGGTTCTCCGATTTTTTTTTTTTGAAACTGGGTCTCACTCTCTAGCCTAGACTTGCCTCTAACTCTCAAGTCTACTGCCACAGCATCAAGACTGTTGGGATTCTTGACAACACCTCCTGCTAGTACATTCCATAAAGTCTGCTGCAGTGTCCACGAGCCCAGACCCTGCAGTTTCTTCACTTATTGGTAGAACAGGACGGTGTCTACAAATGTAAACACTTATCCAACATCCATTCTTTTCTTATTCAATATCACAGATGGAGTGGTTAATGCTGACTGTCAACTTGGCCAGATGTGAAACAAGATATACGATGTGGGAGGGAGAGAAAGGGAAAGGAAGAGGAAGTGGAAAGAAAGAAGGAAGAAAGGAAGGAGAGACGAAGGAAGGAAAACATGTCAGGTTAGCAGGCTAGGTGGTACCAGCTTGTAGTACTAGCTACTTGAAGCCTAGGATAGGAGGGCCGCAAATTTCTTGGGCTACAAAGTTCAAATCATCCAAGGAAACCTAAAGAGAGCCTGTCTCCTGATCATTTTTTATTAAGCTACAAAGAGGGTGTTGCCCCTGGAACTGAGTTACAGATGATTGCCAGCTGCCACGTGGGTGCTCCAAGCAAACCTGGGTCCTTCTGCAGGAGCAGCTCGTGCTTTTAACCATTTCTACAGCCACAGCTTCCCTTTTCAACTACTACTTTCCAGTCCCAGGGATGACTGACCATGCTCCTGAACACCCACCCAGCACATCCTCATGGGGTCCTGGATGGTTCAAGGAACTGTTTGTACAAACGTGCCTTCCCGAAATGGCAGAAGTTAGGGATGCAGTGAAATCTGAAGCTCATTCATGACCTACTTCACAAGCATCGGAGCTGACAAGAGACCACATCAGCCTGGGGCTTGGGGGTCTGCTAAACTCACTGATCTCTGCTTCGGTTCATCCTTTGTCCCTGTTCATAATGCTTTCCCGACTGTCCCTCACCACGCTCCGTATCTCTCATTACCCATGAGCACAAAACAGCCATAGAGAATTACAGCGGCTGGTGCTTATTCCTACAAGCCCTGGCCATAGTGCAGGTGTGAGACCCCCTTTCTTCAGTGTCCCCATTCCTTTCCTGTGTCTATCCCTTTATCTCAGACATATTTCCTGTGGAGGAAAACACATCCCAGCCTCTCTCTATCCCGCTTGCCTGGTTTTCTAGCATGGTAGTGCTGGACTCATCCCCTACCCCAGTTCAGCCCTCAGCTTCCTGAGTCGATGTCTTGAGACCTCAATTCAGGGAGAGTGAAAACAAGACTGTGCATCTGGAAAGATCCATTCTCAGCAGGAGAGGCTGATGCCTGTGTGACACAGGGCATTTCCTGTGCTGCATCAGGGTCTAGAAAACAGAAGAACAGACTGTGGCTTCACTTTTCAGTTATTTGGTTTTTGAGATGGGAAACACCAAAAGAAAGAAAGAAAGAAAGAGCCCTTCCTTTCCAGCCTCAGTCCCGGACCCTGCAGCTGCCGCGATGTTGATGCCCAAGAAGAACCGGATTGCCATCTATGAGCTCCTTTTTAAGGAAGGAGTGATGGTTGCCAAGAAGGATGTCCATATGCCCAAACACCCCGAGCTGGCTGACAAGAATGTGCCCAACCTTCATGTCATGAAGGCCATTCAGTCTCTGAAGTCTCGAGGCTACGTGAAGGAGCAGTTTGTCTGGAGACACTTCTATTGGTACCTTACGAATGAGGGCATCCAGTATCTCCACGATTATCTCCACCTACCTCCGGAGATCGTGCCTGCCACCCTGCGCCGCAGCCGTCCCGAAACTGGCAGGCCTCGGCCCAAAGGGCCAGAGGGTGAGCGCCCGGCAAGATTCACAAGAGGGGAGGCGGACCGAGACACCTACAGAAGGAGTGCTGTGCCTCCTGGTGCTGACAAGAAAGCCGAGGCCGGGGCTGGCTCAGCCACCGAGTTCCAGTTTAGAGGAGGCTTTGGTCGTGGACGTGGTCAGCCACCACAGTGAGCTTGAAGACTGTTGTTTGGAATAAACTTTAAAGAAAAGTGTCCAAAAAAAAAAAACAAAACAAAAACAAAAAAAAAAGAAAGAAAGAAAGAATGAACGACAACATTGGTTAAAGACACTTGTTCTTGCAGAGGACCCAGGTTTGATCCCAGCACCCACAAACATTAATAAGTCCAGTTCCAGGGAACCTGACACCCTCTTCTGACCTCAGAGGGCACCGGACAAGCATGGGGTCACATACAAACAAGCATGCAAAACATCATCTACATAAAATGTAATACATTTTTTTAGTTTATTTTGTGGTTTTAAAACCTTTTCTTTATTTAATGTGTATGGATGCCGTGTTCATGCCTAATGTCCACAATACCAAAAAGAACTTGATTTTTTTTTTTTTTTTTTTGGTTTTTCGAGACAGGGTTTCTCTGTGGTTTTGGAGCCTGTCCTGGAACTAGCTCTTGTAGACCAGGCTGGTCTCGAACTCACAGAGGTCCATCTGCCTCTGCCTCCTGAGTGCTGGGATTAAAGGTGTGTGCCACTACCGCCCGGCTCAAAAAAGAACTTGAAACTGGCATTTCATATGGTTGTTAGCTGCTATGTTGGTGCTGAGAATTGAACTCAGTTCCTATGGAAGAGCAACCAAGAGTTCTTAGTGAATGGACCATCTCTCCAGCCCCACCCCACTTTGTTTTTGTTAATTTGTTTTCTTTGTTTTTGAGACACGTTCTTATTATGTTCTGTCCCTGAACGAACTTTGTAGACCAGGCTGGTCTCTAACTCAGAGATCCTCCTGCCTCTGGCTCTGGAATACTGGTTTTAAAGTTACCTCATCTGATCTGGCAACCACTCTCCAGCCAATTATCGGTAATAGCCTTTTTGAATAAGCTATTGACTATTATGATTATAATAGTCAAAGAACAACCCTCAGACGCCCCTTCCTTCTGTGGTTTTTCCCTTTAAAAATAGCCTGTATCTGATGTGGGAGTGTCATATATCAATCTGTTGATTTCATTGGTTAAGCAATAAAGAAACTGCTTGGCCCTGTGGGTGGAGTAAACAGAACAGAACGCTGGGAGGAAGAGGAAGTGAGGTCAGACTCCACAGCTCTCCTCTCGGGAGCAGACGCCTGAGAGAGACGCCATGCCCCGCTCCCAGGCAGACACACGCCATGAAGCTCCGACCCAGGATGGACTAGGCTAGAATCTTCCCCGTAAGACCGGTTCTCACAGATTATTAGAGATGGGTTGATCGGGATGTGAGAATTAGCCTGTAAGTGCTAGAGCTAAAGGGCCAAGCAGTGTTTAAATGAATACAGTTTGTGTGTTGTTATTTCAGGCATAAGCTAGCAGGCGGCTGGGGTGTTGGGGACGCAGCCCCGCCACTCTTATTACTACATGTATCAGACATTCAGGGTCTTCTAGCCTCCCAACTGCTGGAAGACACTGTCATGACAGAATGAATATAATAAAATCCTCATGCTTTTACATCAGCTGTGATATGAGAGATTGTCTCTTGGGGCAACTCCTCCTCCTCTGTGATTGGACGCTAGGGTCCAGCAGTATGTATCTTGGTTGGTCCTGGATTCTTTTCCCTCTATGTAACAAAATACTCTGTCACTGTGCCTGCAGGTGTTTCCTTTTCTTTTTTTCTGCTTTTTTCAAGACAGGGTTTCTTTGTATAAGAGTCCTGTCTGTCCTGGACCTTGCTTTGTAGACAAGGCTGGCCTTAAACTCACTGAGATCTGCCTGCCTCTGCCTGGATTAAAGATGGGCACCACCACTTCTTGGCTGCCTTTTCTTTTTGCCTTCCGTTTTTCCTCCCTCCCTCCCTTCTTCCCTCCTTCCTTCCTTTTCATTCTTACTTTCATTCCTCTCTCCCTGCTTTGTTTTTCTTTTCTTTGTTTCTTTCTTTTTATTTTTTAACTTTTACTATTTATTTATTTATTTTTGTTTTTGTTTTTCAAGACAGGGTTTTGTTGTAGTTTTGGAGACTGTCCTGGAACTAGCTTTTGTAAACAAGCTGGCCTTGAACTCACTGAGATCTCGTGGCCTCTGCCTCCGGAGTGCCTGGTGCCTGTACCACCACCTCCCGGCTTCCATCTTAATTCTTTACCTTTGGGGAACACAGATAAGGTTCAAACACTGCCTGTGCCTTTGCTCATGTATGAGCATGCGCACATGCTTGCACATGGAGATCCTCCTCCCTC
Source organism: Microtus oregoni (assembly GCF_018167655.1). Lineage (NCBI taxonomy): Eukaryota > Metazoa > Chordata > Mammalia > Rodentia > Cricetidae > Microtus > Microtus oregoni. The sequence goes on along the minus strand of NW_024543064.1, from coordinate 9,963,593 downwards.
AGATTCCTGAGCACAGAGATTAAAGATGGGCACCGTCCCTCCCCCCCCCCCTTTTTTTTTAAAGACAGGGTTTCATCAAGTAGGCCTGGCTGGAGCCCGGAAGCCAATATTTAGTTAAAGCAGGCTGTGTCAAAGTCGCAGAGACCCCCAGCCTCGGGCTCTGGTGTTCAGAAGGTGTTCTGTGAGTCTGGCGGTGGTGGCACATGCCTTTAATCCCAACACTCAGGAAGCAGCGGCGGGCAGTCTTGTCTACGAGGGCTAGTTCCAGCTCAGGCTCCAAAGCTTCAGAGAAACCCTGTGTCAAAATAACCAAAAAACCAAAATAAATAAATAAACAAAAGAAAAAGAAAAGAAAAAAAAAAGAATGCGTTCTGTCAAGGCTGGCTCTAGACGCAAGCTCTTTGGGGGAAAAACCAAATTCAGATGAAGTGGGTGGAGACTAAAAGAGCCAATCAGGTAGCAGTTTGTAGTGAGGTCTGGACTTGCTTCGGGGGCGTGGAAACTTCAGAAGCCCGTGGAGCCCGAGGCAGGCTGGCTGGCTGTTCGCTGTGGGTTTAAATTTAGACTGGACTACATACTGAGTTTCCAGCGAGCCAGATCAACAGAGGAACCGCAGAAAACAGTCCTCGAGGCAGGAGTCACTTCCTGGCCCTGCTGCGGACCTCTCTCTTCTGTCCAACTCTGGTAAGTCACTTTAGCCCGGCAGTGGCGGTCGTGCCTTTAATCCCAGAACTACGGAGGCCGAGTCAGGCAAATCTTTGAAAGTCAAACCAGTCTGGTACAATGGTACACAGCTAGTTCCAGGACAGCTAGGGCAGTCACAGAAAAAACCCGAAAAACCAGAAAATAAAAAGAACTTAGTGGGCCGGGCGGTGGTGGCACACACCTTTAATCCCAGCACTCGGGAGGCAGAGGCAGGCGGGTCTCTGTGAGTTCGAGGCCAGCCTGGTGTAGAAGAGCTAGTTCCAGGACAGGAACCAAAAGCTACAGAGAAACCCTGTCTCGAAAATAAAAAAAAAAAAAAAAAAAAAAAAAAAGGAAAAAGAACTTAGGTGGTAGCAGACGAGTCGTTTAGGCCCAGGCGGCAGGATCATTTGATCCCGAATCAGTCCATATTAATCTAGATGCCCACTGGAGACTTGCCTATCCAAACAAATGTAATTCTCGGGAGTGCTAGGATTAAATGCTCGTCATTGAACCTATTTAACTGAGGCATGAATTGAACTTCTGATTCCCTAGCTTGCACATCCGAATTGCTATATCCCGTGTATGTTGAGCCTTAGGCATGCGCTCGATCAACCAAGCTGCTTCTGCAATCAAAAATCGCTTGGTTTGAACTTTGGCTTCTTAGACTAACAACCATTACCATTTTAGTGCTAAGATCCTCACTAGACAGGGCTTTTTGGTGCAGGTTCTCTCCTAGACGGATGGAGAGGGGCTGCGTTTCAAACCTTCATCTGAACCTGGGCCTCTGGCCCCTCCTAGGTCTATGTAATTCTGTCTGAGCCTGATCAGTTAACTGGTTCATGAGCCAGAATTGGGTAGGGACATTCTTGACTTTGGTCTTCTGCTTGAGTCCTGTCTACGGTGAGCAGATGTTTTCCCAATTTAATAGGTAATCTGGGTGAGGTGGCAGCCGCCTGTAGTCAGGAAGGGGTGGTAGGCAGCTTTATAAAAGTGGGCATAGTGCCCAGTGCCTTTAATCCTAGCCTGTGGATGGAGGTGGAAGCATCAGCAGGTGGGGTCTTTGTATCCTAGGTTCTCCTAGAACAAATAGGAATCCTCCTGCCTCAGCCTTTCAGATGCTGTTATTACAGGCGTGATCAAGCATGTCTTGGAGCCCTTATTTTGTTTATTTTATTCATATGCTTACAGATTTGTGTACATTTTTGTTTTTGAGACAAAGTTTCTCTACATAGCGTTGGCTGTCCAGGAACTCTGTAGACCACGCTGACCTTGATCTGACTGCCTATTTGAATCAAGTCCTGAAATTAAAGGTGTCTCCCACCACCTCTAGCCTGATTTCTGTATTTTTGAGACTGGAGTCCACTGCAGCTTAGGCTGGCCTTAACTGACAGATCAACTCCAGCCGCTGGATTGTTGAGATTAAAGGCACGCACCATCACGGCAGGTCGCTCATTTTTTTATATTTTGATTTTTGTTGTTGTTTTTGTCCTTTTTTGCTTTGCTTTTTCGAGGCAGGGTTTCTCTGAGTAGATGCTCTGGCTGTCCTGAAACTCACTCCTTGGACCAGGCTGACCTTGAACTCAGAGACCCAACTGCCGCCACCTCTCCAGTGCTGGGACTAAAGGTGTTCGCCACCACTGCCTAGCTTGTCTTTTGGTTTTGTTTGATTTTTTTTTTTTTTGAGATAGGATTTCTTTTTGTAGCCCTGGCTGTCCTGAAAACCCAGCCTTATTTTTCTTTTCTTTTTTTTTCTTTCTTTTCCTTTTTTTTTTTTGAGAGAGTTTCTTCTTGGCTGTTTTGGAACTCACCTTGTAGTCTGCTTGACTCACAGAAATCGTCCTGCTTCTACCCCCAGCCCTAAGAGTGTTCATATTAAACACACTTTTATTTTTCCAGTTTTGTTGTTACTGGAGACAGTCTTGTAGCCCATGATGGCTTTGAACCCACCCTGCAAGATGACCTTGGTCTTCCAATCCTGCTTCCACTCAGAGTGCTCAGTTAACAGGCCTGTACACTGGACAGCCTGGAAGTCGTGTAGGTCCCACTACCCCAGCTTTACGAGTGTTCGGGTGATGATGTGAATCTTCACTTTGGACTTTAAGAAACTTTTTTTCTCCACAGAAATTCAATCCTTGCCATTTAAAATACTTATTTGGAGCCAGGTGGTGGTGGTACATACCTTTAATTCCAGCACTTGGGGAGGCAGAGACAGGCTAATCTCTGATTTTGTGACCCGCTCAGTGTATAAAGTTAGCTCTAGGTCATCCAGGGCTATTATGCAGAGAAACCTGTCTGAATAAACAAACAAATAAATAAACAAGTGTTTATTTTAATAAATGAAAAGTAAATATTTAATTGAGAGCTTGATGATGTTGGCCACTAGTAAAATTGCCCCGTCTGCCAGGGCTGTTCCACAGAGATACTCTGTGTCAAAGAAGTTATAAATAAATAAATGGGAAAAAAAGATTCAATTGAGAATTTGGGGGACGTAGCTTACTAATAAAAATGCCCTAACATATATGACACTCAGGTTCAGTGCTCAGCACCATTAAAAACAATGTAAATCTACTTGCTGATAGTTTATTAAAAATTTTATTTAGTTACCTTTAATTCAAGCACTTGGGAGGCAAGAGGATCTCCAGGAGTTCAAGACCATCCTGGTCTACAAGAGTTAGTACTGTTGGGCCCTAGAGTCCAATTACTGAGGAGGAGTTGCTTCAAGAGACCATCTCTCACACCACAATTGATGCTAAAGCATGAGGATTTTTATTAATTCTGTCTTAACAGGGTCTTTCAGTATCCGAGAAGCCAGAAAGACCCTGAATGGCTGGTACAGGCTACTTTTAAAGCAAAAAAGCCACAGAAACAAGAGGGAAGTCTGGGGGGTGTTCTTTAATTATTGTGATTGGCTTATTCAAAGGGCTATTGCCAACAATTGGCTGGAGAGCAGTTGCCAGGTCAGATGAGGTAAGAGGAAACATTTGAGGGTCACTTTGCCCCTTTCCCAGGGACTGAGTCAAAACATCTGTGGGTTATCTTGTCCCAACATTCTAGTATGTGCACGTGTAGTTGTTAGGTCCTTGGTTCCCAGGGAAGGGGGGGGCACTACTGCTGAGAAATGGCCTCAGAGTTGTCAGAAATGGCTTTAGAGTTATCTTAGAGTTTTACGGTACCAGGACAGCTGGTATACAGGAAAACTCTTGTAGTAGAGGAGTGGGGGCCGTTTGTTTGTCCTGCCTGGCTTGCTGACACATGAAATAAGCACACAGAAATTGTATTAATTAAATTACTGCTTGGCCTATAAGCTCTTGCCTCTTATTGGCTAATTCTCACATCTAGATTCAACCCCTTTCTAATAATCTGTATGTCACCACAGGTCGTGGCCTACTGGGAAAGATTCAGCATGTCTGACCTGGCATCTTCATGGCCGCTTTCTCTCTGCCCTTCTTCCCAGCATTCTGTTCTGTCTACTCCACCTACCTAAGTGCTGCCCTATCAAAAGGCCAAGGCAGTTTCTTCATTCAATCAATGAAAGCAACACAGATGGAAGAACCTCCTACACCATTTCCCCTTTTTCTGTTAAACGAAAAAGAAAGGCTTTCACTTTGAAGTAGTAAAATTACATATAACAAAACAGTTATCAAACAAGAATTACAATTACAATATTTATATCTATTTTATATTTTATCATAACAAAGGAAAACTATATCTATAAATTCTTCAACTCCATCATAGCCTGCAGAAGGATATATTATCTAAGTAAATGAAAAGTAAGCAACTTCCAAAACTCTAGTAATGACAGAGACATCTCACTGCCTGGACAGTCACTCAAAGTTCTTTTGTACCACTGGGGCATCCATCTTCAGCCTATAGGCCTATAGTATCCAGCAGATGATGGAGGAAGGTCATTGGTTAAAAAAATAAAGAAACTGCTTGGCTGGCCCTCATAGGTTAAAACATAGGTGGGAGGAGTAAACAGAACAGAATGCTGGGAGGAAGAGGAAGTGAGCTCAGACTCGACAGCTCTCCTCTTGGGGGCAGACGCCTCGGAGAGACACCATGCTCCCGTCTTCAGGGCGGACGTGAGAGCTCTGCTCTCTGAGGCACACGCAATGAAGCTCCAACCCAGGATGGACGTAGGCTAGAATCTTCTCGGTAAGCGCACCTATCTGTGCTACATAGAATATTAGAAATGGGCTAGTCCAGGTGCGAGAGTTAGCCTAGAAGAGGCTAGATAGAAATGGGCCAAGCAGTGTTTAAATGAATACAGTTTGTGTGTTGTTATTTCGGGCATAAGCTAGCAGGCGGCTGGGGTGTTGGGGACACAGCCCCGCCACTCTTATTACTACAAGCAGACATTTCCATGAAGCCGGAAATTTTAAAGACAGTTCAGTCACTTTTTTCTGTATCCTGCAGAATGTCTCACAGACTCTTTTATGAAACAGGAACCCCGAAGGATCATCTCAGTTTTAGGCAAGTTCAGCAGTCCTCTCTCTGTGGGTACTGCATGTCCAGTTTATGCATCAGTCCCAGCAAGAGCAGTTTCTTGCCCAAATGGCTATAAAACTTCATAAGAAGCCTCTTTCATGCCCATTTTCCTCTTGAAGTAGCTGGTGCTGCCAGGAGCAGACACGTCTTCTTGTCATGAAAAACCCTAAATTATTAAATGCCATATTCTGTAGTCTTTGAATGATATGAAGAATGCCTATATAACTGAAATATATCTCTATATATCTAGAAAATCTAACTAACATGACTGCAAGCTTGACTATTATCAATGATTATCCATTAGTAACCTATATTTCCTAATTATACATTACATTTTTAAATGGACTACACAATCACAATACCTTAATTAAGAGCAGAAATACATATATCAATAAATCAAGATTTATTGCAATTTATTCGATCTATATCATATCCCCCTTTAAATATAAAAGAACATTTATAAATAATATTTGGGAATGTAGGCATGTTCTCAGCCTGCATCATTGTTTGCCAGCAGACCCCAGGGTGTCTGAGCTAGGCACCAGGGAAGGTGAACGTTCCCAAACCAGGGTATGGATTTATAAAGCTTTCTGTTTAGGGTTTGAGATAAGGAAGAATTTTTTTTTTGAGACTGGGTTTCACTGTATAGCTTTGGAACCAGTCCTAGAAGTCTGTCTGTAGACCAGGCTGGCTTCGAACTAACGGAGATCCACCTGCCTCTGCCTCCCAAGGGCTTGGATTAATGATGTGCACCACCACTGCCCAGCCCTGGCTGATATTTCTTTCTTGTTTAAGTCTAGATCTGAAGTAAACTGAGCCAACATCCAATTGTCTATGTAGCCGGGGCTGGCCTCAAACCCTTGATTTTTCTGCCTTCCAATTGATGAGATTATAGGCCTCTCTCAGCTCTCAGCTCTTACCACGCCTTCCCTCTAAGTTATTGCTGCCTCCTGCATGCGAGGATCGTGCCTGCATAGCAGCACTCCTGGCCCTATGGGGTATTGAAGGACACACATTTCCCCGAAGCTCGAGTGTAGCTTCTAGGATGTGCAGGACTCACTTCTCACTGGACATGAGATGCAGCGCACAAACTGGAAATGGGTGGTCATGAGCTGAGCTGTGGCCATGGATGCTCAAGAGACCATTCTCCTGGGACCAGCAGGAAGTTCGAAGGGTTTGTGGTCCATTGGAGCATTGAGTGGAGTGAGTTAAATTGAGGTCTGTGCCGTTCTCAGAGCAGTGACTGTCCCAGGGTTAGCTCCCCTCATGGATGAGAATAGTGTCTCAGCACTCCATTCATAGGATGGGCTTCATTCTTTTTTACTTTTATTTTATTTTTTTTTTTATTTCGAGACAGGGTTTCTTTGTAGCTGGGGAGCGTGTCCTGAAACTGGCTCTGTAGACCAGGCTGGTCTCAAACTCAGAGATCTGCCTGCCTCTGCCTCCTGAGTGATGGGTTAAAGGAGGTGTGTGCCACCACCGCCTGAGTGAAAGAGTATCTTTCTAAATGTTGCTCCAGGAACCTTCTTACTGAAGATTCATCAGGATGAGCTTCAAGTCCCCACTCACACTCCAGGACCTGGCGGAGAACAGCCTCCTGAGGAACAAGACTGTGGCAATCTCTAATCTGGACAATATACCCTCAGTTTTTTTCCCATCACTGTTCAAAAAGGCCTGTATAAAGAAAAAGTCTAGCGTTGTGAAGGCAATGGTGCAGGCCTGGCCCTTTCCCTGCCTCCCACTAGGAGCCATGATCAAAAGAAATGATTCCTACAGGAGAATCTTAGAGATTATCCTGTTTGGGCTTGATAGCATGCTTTGCCAGAAGGTTCCTCACAGGTGAGTAGACCTGGATGCCCTGAAGGAAGGCCTTGGGAATTAAAAAGCAGAGACAGCTGGGGACAGGTAGAATCAGGGTAAGAGAGTGGACTTATAATGGGGTAGAAGTTTTGGGGGACCAACTTTGAGAACTCCAGAGGCTTTGGCCATCGCTGAGCCCTCTGGGAAAGGGCTCTGGCTTCTTCAGGACTCATGAATCAGCTGAGACTGGAAGACCCAGTCACTGTGCACACAGGCACTAGAGTGGGACTGGCTGGACTTAAGGAGAAGGGAGTGGGAATAGGGCAGTGGTTAAAGCCTCCATGCTGATGCTCTTCCCTGCCCTACCCCAGGAGGTGCAGACTCAAAGTGCTGGATCTACGGTTTATGCCTTTGAAGATGTGGGATCTGTGGTCTGTGTTCAAGGCTCCTGACTGCAGTGAGAACCAAGCAGCGGTGGGTCTTTCAGAAACGGAGGTGAAACCGCGGGTGCAGGTGGCTATAGACCTGGTCCTGAAGGAACGCCCATTAAAGTCCTTGGAGTCCTTTGTGGTTGAGTGGGTGGCTCAGAGAGAAGGTCTGTGTCTGTGCTGTAACTATCTAGAGATCTGGTCTCTGGCTACTTACTACCACAAAAATGTCTTAAGGAAATTGGACCTGAACTCTGTTCAGGAACTGCATTTGTATAATATGAATGATCTTACCTGCCTGCTTAACTTTTCTACTTACCTGGGTCGTATGAGGTACCTGCGCAGTCTCCTGCTCTCCAGCCTTTGGCCATGGGACTGTCGCACACCAGTGGAGAAACAGCATGTTGTTACCCAGTTCACCTTGCAGTTTGTCAAACTGAAGCACCTCCAGGCCTTGCATCTGGATAATGTCTTCTTCCTAGAGGATCACCTAGACCAGCTCTTCTGGTAAGGAGGGGCGTCAAGCAAATCCTTGTTTCTTAGACATTAGCGACCACCTGCTCTCTGTAGCCCTGGTAGATTAACCTTGCCATAGCATGAGAATATCAGAGCATTGTTTTGAGTCTGCTGTCCTGGAGCAGGGTCTCACATAGCTACTAATCCAAAGGAGGAGGGCTGAGCTGTGGTTGGTGGTTTAGAAAGAGGTACCATGCTTGGAAGCCTCTCAGGAATGAGATCTAGTAAGAATGGGGTCTGATTTCTTTCTTAGCAAGTGTCTAAGGTGAATGGGAAAAAGGAAAAGGAGGAGGGCCGTGTAGGGGGGACTCTGTACTCAGCTTGCTTCCAGCTCTCCATCTAGGACAGGCTGGGTTTGGAGATGAGTTGTCTGTGGTCCAGATTGGGAACAGGATTGTCCAGTACTCCCCTCAGCCCCCCTCTTGTCTCAGCGCCCTAGGAGTAGCACAGGTGTGGACCACCATACCTGGCTTTGTTTGGATGTCAGAGGGTGAGGATATGGAAAGTGTGATGTCCCAGTTGAGAATTAGGGTCGGGGTGAAGTGCTGTGAAGAGGCAGGTCTGTGAACCCATAGGCAGATCCTGCCTGCCTTGGTCCTCACTGTTTGGACAGGAATTGCTGTCTTGGGTTGAGCTGATCCTACCGTGATGGTGAAAGGCCTCAGAACAGATTAGATTGAGCAGACTCTGTCATGGAGCATGGTGGCTACTGACTTTCCTTGTGTGATTAAAAGGATCTTGGACCACATGCATATTCCCAAATCTGTCTTCTTGTTTTTTTGTAGGTGCCTAAAGACGCCCTTAGAGACCCTGTCGGTGACTAACTGTTTGATCTCAAACTCAGACTGGGCCAACATGGCTGAATTCCCGTGCACAAGCCAGCTAAAACATCTGAGTGTGAAAAGGGTCCAACTGACTCATTTTAGCCTAGAGCCCCTGCAAACTGTGCTGCGAAAATCTGCATCTACTCTGCTATCTCTGGACTTGGAGAACTGCCATTTGTTGGACTGCCAACTCCGTGCCATCCTGTCCTCCCTGAGGTGCTGTACCCAGCTTATGTGGTTTAACTTCTGTGGAAACCATTTTTCGGGGAATTTCTATAGGGAGTTGAGAAATCATGAGATAACCTTGAGATCAGAAGGGTCAATGGTAGTCTTCATCCCTGGGTGTGATGATCTGTCACTAGAACTTTGAGGTGGTTGTCCAGCCTTGTTTGGAGTGTGTAGAGATAAGGGGAGAACTTTTAAACAACCATAGAATTGTCTTCGCGTTTGGAGGGATGTGTGTTGTGATGTGCGCATGATGTGTTGGGACTTGTTGGGCATATCAAGCACATATTAAGCTTCATGTACATATGAAGATCTCCTGTGGACACCCGGGCAGAAAAGGCAATACAAGTTGTCTGAGAAAATATGTCACACATGGTTTTAGACTGGAACCATCAGTTAGTTCTCCCTGGAGGATTAACCTTGTGTCCATCTTTAATCTAATACAGTCCTATGACTTTTGGTTATCCTGCCTTTACCTTCTTAGTGCTGAGAATAGGCTTGTACCACCAGACCTGGTTATCTGTCTGTTAAGAATTGTGTGGCTGTGCCTTGCGTTCCTCAGGAAAATAGTAGCATTTAATATCTGCCGTTTGTGGGGTCTGGAGACTTGGCTCATCCATTTATAGCACTTGCCATTCTTGCATAGGACCTGGTTTGATTTTCCTCATGCCTCTGATGTGGGATCATCCATAACTCTAGTTATAGAGGATCAGATGACTTCTTCTGGCCTCCAGGGCCTGAGACACACATGTGGTGCATAAACATACATGCAGGCTAAATCATTATAACCCGTTGACCTAAAATCACTTAACAATTGGCGTATTCTGCTGAGGCTGGATGAATGTCTTGTCTGTGAGTCAACCGCCACCCAGCATTACTGTGACATACATGGTAAATCATGTATTTACACTCCTAAATCCTGTCACTTATGAGTTTATGAATGGAATAGGGCAAGTAGATGTTAACCCTAGCAGGTTTTTTTCTGGGGAAAAGAAGCCCATAGTTTTTCAATTCCATAGTGTGTGTTTACATGTACAATAGTTATTGTTGATGTGTTGGGGGGTCCTGAACCGAGATTTAGGAGTTAGTTGTATAGGGACCCAGAACTGATCTTGGTTGTCAGTGTCTACCTCGAGAACCAAATCCCTGGCCTGAACATATAGCTTCCTGCTTACCAGGCAAGCAAGCAATGTACATTCTACCCACTGAGCTACATCTACAGCCTCCTCTTTAATTTTGTAGTTGTTGGTGTTTGAGATTGTCTCTTTTGGTAGTCCTTTAACCTGGTTTGCAACCAGGCTAGTCTCAGCTTACAGAAAAGCATGGCCTGCCTTTGCCTCTCAGTGCTGGAAGGATCCTGCCTCACCAAGCCTGGCATCTCCTCTTTTTTCACCCTTAGCTCCACGGTAGCCTGCATTTCATTGTCTGAAGTTAATGCATGATTAAGCTTGGAACAATTTTTGAATTTTATTAAGTAAGATCATAGTTTTAGTGAATTATAGACAACAAAATTGATGTAGTATGCAGATTTATTGTTATTTAATAAATCCTAGTGTGTTCTAAAGACTGTGTGTATCTGTTTCTGAAAAGTATGTTCACTGCACATGAGTGTTTCACCTGCTTGTCTCTGTATCACGTTCATGCAGTACCTGGGAATCCAGAAGAGGGTGTCATTCCCTCAAACTGGAGTTACATGTGGCTGTGAGCTCCTGGGTGGGTGCTGGGAATCAAACCCTGGTCGTCTGCAAGAACACAGGCTCCCTAACCACTGAGCCATCTTGTAGTTGTTAGCCAGGCGCAGTGGTGCACTCCTTTCAAATAAAGGCTATAACAGGGGTCTCTTCGGCTTTCCGTAGAGAGTGGTCCAGAATTTATTCTGTATTCCAGTCAGGCCTTGAACTTGCAATCCTCCTGCCTCAGCTTCCTTCCTCCATTAGAGCCAGCCTGTCTCTCTGAGTCCTGCTCTCATTAACATTCACTTGTGTTGTGAATGAACTTGTAGGTTCAAGGGCAATAGACTCTGGTACTCTGTTTCCTGGGGACCATCTGTATGGGGACAAATCTGAAAACTTACCAGGTAGTGGTCACTATGGTGTCAGAGATACATTCCTTGCCTTGCTTCCTTCTAACACTCCAAATTGCTGCAGCTGGTACTCTCATGAGCTTTCACGGTTTGGATACAATTCACTTCCCTAAGGAGTCATGATGCTTTCTGGTCATGAGCTCCATGATTTCATCTTCCAAAGGATGTCTGCTGAACTCACAGTGTATGAAACTGTCCTCTACTTTCTGGGGAAACCAAGGTTTTATTCCCTTTCTATCACAAGGATATAAGGCTTCAGTCTTTAGAGTGATCCCTGCAGAGTTTTGCCACTTTTTTTTATTGTGGGGGGTTGCCATAGTCTCTACATAACCCTGGCTGCCCTGATACCCAGCCTGTAAAGAATACTGACCTGGAAATCAGAGATCTGCCTGCTTCTGACTTCCTAGTGCAAGTATTAAAGGTTTGCACCCCCACCACCAACAGCAAATGATTAGTTGGTTATGTTTTGAGTAACAGCTCCCCTTACACATTGAAACAGGTGATCTTATAGATGGTAGCCAAAGATCTTGAATTGTGTTTTGGTTTTTATGTCATGGTGTTTTTTATTTGTTTTTTTTGTTTTGTTTTGTTTTGTTTTTTCGAGACAGGGTTACTCTGTGGTTTTGGAGCCTGTCCTGTAATTGTTATTCTTTTTTAAAAAATGCTGCAAGATCCCCCGCGGCAGTAGGCAGCAGAAATGCTGTAGGTCCCAAATGGTGGTGGCGGGCAATGTGGCGGCAGACAGCAGGCCCTGGGAGCAGCCAGTCCCAAGCAGAGGCGGCTGCTGGTCTCAGAGCAGTGGTGGCGGGCCATGTGGCAGCAGACAGTGGGCCCCACGCAGAGATGGCTGCTAGTCTCAGAGCATTGGTGGCTGGCCATGTGGCAGCAGGCAGTGGGCCCCAGGAAGAGATGGCTGCTGGTCCCTGAGCAATGGCTGGTTCCAGGCAGGGAGACACATGGCGGGCGGGCAGGCAGAAGGCAGAAACATGGATAGACACGACATGCAGGATGAGGTTGAATATTTATTCAGGGGGTTATGGAGGAGGAAGGGTGAAGGGGAGGAAAGAGAGAGATGGAGAGAGAGACAGAGAGAAGAGGAGAAAGAGACAGAGAAGGGGGGAAGCAGAGAAGTGGGGAGAGAGGCAGAAGCAAAGCTGCCTCTCTGAGAGGAAATGGAAAAGGAGCAAGCTCAGGCGGGAAGCTGAAGATCAGCCTGCCTCAGCGGATGGGGAAGGGAATGGGTGTGGCTTGTCTCTTAAAGGGTCCAAAACCATAACATTCCCAGGTCTTCCTTATAATAAAAAGCACGCACATCAAGGAAGCAGAAAAGGAAGGGCCCAAGATGGCGACTGGTAGGTCAGAGGTAATGGGAGTGGGCGTGGCTTGTACCTTAAAGCGACAGGAAAGCACAACAGTAACTAGCTCTTGTAGACCAGACTGGTCTCGAACTCACAGAGATCCGCCTGCCTCTGCCTCCCAAGTGCTGGGATTAAAGGCGTGAGCCACCACCACCTGGCTATTTGTTTTTTTTTTTTTTTTTGGTTTCTCTGTAGTTTTGGAGCCTGTCTTGGAACTAGCACTTGTAGACCAGGCTATCTCTAACTCACAGACGTCTGCCTGTCTCTGCCTTCCGAGTGCTGGGATGAAAGACAGGGTAGTAGGGTCTTGGTTCTTCGATTTTTTTTTTTTTTTTGAAACTGGGTCTCACTCTCTAGCCTAGACTTGCCTCTAACTCTCAAGTCTACTGCCACAGCATCAAGACTGTTGGGATTCTTGACAACACCTCCTGCTAGTACATTCCATAAAGTCTGCTGCAGTGTCCACGAGCCCAGACCCTGCAGTTTCTTCACTTATTGGTAGAACAGGACGGTGTCTACAAATGTAAACACTTATCCAACATCCATTCTTTTCTTATTCAATATCACAGGTGGAGTGGTTAATGCTGACTGTCAACTTGGCCAGATGTGAAACAAGATATACGATGTGGGAGGGAGAGAAAGGGAAAGGAAGAGGAAGTGGAAAGAAAGAAGGAAGAAAGGAAGGAGAGACGAAGGAAGGAAAACATGTCAGGTTAGCAGGCTAGGTGGTACCAGCTTGTAGTACTAGCTACTTGAAGCCTAGGATAGGAGGGCTGCAAATTTCTTGGGCTACAAAGTTCAAATCATCCAAGGAAACCTAAAGAGAGCCTGTCTCCTGATCATTTTTTATTAAGCTACAAAGAGGGTGTTGCCCCTGGGACTGAGTTACAGACGATTGCCAGCTGCCACGTGGGTGCTCCAAGCAAACCTGGGTCCTTCTGCAGGAGCAGCTCGTGCTTTTAACCATTTCTACAGCCACAGCTTCCCTTTTCAACTACTACCTTCCAGTCCCAGGGATGACTGACCATGCTCCTGAACACCCACCCAGCACATCCTCATGGGGTCCTGGATGGTTCAAGGAACTGTTTGTACAAACGTGCCTTCCCGAAATGGCAGAAGTTAGGGATGCAGTGAAATCTGAAGCTCATTCATGACCTACTTCACAAGCATCGGAGCTGACAAGAGACCACATCAGCCTGGGGCTTGGGGGTCTGCTAAACTCACTGATCTCTGCTTCGGTTCATCCTTTGTCCCTGTTCATAATGCTTTCCCGACTGTCCCTCACCACGCTCCGTATCTCTCATTACCCATGAGCACAAAACAGCCTTTGACCCATAGAGAATTACAGCGGCTGGTGCTTATTCCTACAAGCCCTGGCCATAGTGCAGGTGTGAGACCCCCTTTCTTCAGTGTCCCCATTCCTTTCCTGTGTCTATCCCTTTATCTCAGATATACTTCCTGTGGAGGAAAACACAACCTAGCCTCTCTCTATCCTGCTTGCCTGGTTTTCTAGCATAGTAGTGCTGGACTCATCCCCTACCTTAGTTCAGCCCTCAGCTTCCTGAGTCGATGTCTTGAGACTTCGATTCAGGGAGAGTGAAAACAAGACTGTGCATCTGGAAAGATCCATTCTCAGCAGGAGAGGCTGATGCCTGTGTGACACAGGGCATTTCCTGTGCTGCATCAGGGTCTAGAAAACAGAGAAGAGCGGGGTGATGGTGGCGCACGCCTTTAATCCCAGCACTCGGGAGGCAGAGGCAGGTGGATCTCTGTGAGTTCGAGACCAGTCTGGTCTACAGAGCTAGTTCCAGGACAGGCTCCAAAGCCACAGAGAAACCCTGTCTCAAAAAAAAAAAAAAAAAAAAAAACAGAGAAGAAAAGACTGTGGCTTCACTTTTCAGTTATTTGGTTTTTGAGATGGGAAACACCAAAACAAACAAAGAAAGAATGAACGACAACATTAGTTAAAGACACTTGTTCTTGCAGAGGACCCAGGTTTGATCCCAGCACCCACAAACTTTAATGTCCAGTTCCAGGGAACCCAACACCCTCTTCTGACCTCAGAGGGCACCAGACCTCAGTTCCTATGGAAGAGCAACCAAGAGTTCTTAGTGAATTGACCATCTCTCCAGCCCCACCCCACTTTGTTTTTGTTTATTTGTTTTCGAGACAGGATCTTATTATGTCCTGTCCTGGAACTAACTTTGTAGACCCGGCTGGCCTCTAGCTAACAGAGATCCTCCTGCTTCTGGCTCTGGAATACTGGTTTAAAAGGCATACACCACTATGCCTTTTCAAACAAATAAAAATACAATCAAAAAACAAAGGAAACACAATAATAAAGTGATCTAGAGATTTTCTGCTTTTTAGATTACCGGGTACTCTTTCAAAGGACCTGGGTCAATTCACAGTATCCATATGATGGCTCATGACTCTCTATGTCTCCAGTTGCTGACCCTCTTCTGACCTCTATGGGGCATCTGGAATGCTTGTGGAACACAAAAATATATGTAGGCAAAATACACATTATTTTTAATATTTTTTTTAGACAAGTTATCTATGTAGCTTTGGCTGTCCTGGAACTTGCTCTGTATACTAGCCTGGTCTCAAACTCACAGAGTTCAGCCCACTTCTGTCTCCTGAGTGCTGTGATTTGTTGGAGGAGGCCACTAGTTAATTCCCGGCCGCTTAGCCCTGAAATAATCACACAGAAACTGTATTATTTAAATCACTGCTTGGCTCATTGTTTCTAGCTTCTTATTGGCTAATTCTTACATATTAATTTAACCCATTTCCATTAATCTGTATCACCACGTGATTGTGGCTCAATGGCTAAGGTTCTGGTGTCCCTCCCTGGAGGGGCTACATGGCTTCTCTCTGACTACTCCTTTGTCCTCCCAGCATTCAGTTTAGTGTTCCTTGCCTCCCTAACTTCTGCCCTGCTATAGGTCCAAAGCAGTTTCTTTATTATCCAGTGATGTTCACAGCATACAGAGGGGAATCCCACATCAGGGATTAAAGGTGTTCCCCATCACTGCATGGCAGTTTTTTTAAAGAAATTATTTATTTATTTATTTATTTATTTATTTATTTATTATGTACACAATATTCTGTGTGTATGCCTGAAGGCCAGAAGAGGGCGGCAGACCTCTTTACAGATGGTTGTGAGCCACCATGTGGTTGCTGGGAATTGAACTCAGGACCTTTGGAAAAGCAGGCAATGCTCTTAACCTCTGAGTCATCTCTCAAGCCCCCGGCAGTTTTGTTTTTTAAAAAGTAATAAAAAAAAAGAGAAGAGCCCACAATATTTTTTAAAGAATATTTTAAGTGGACATAAACAAAAGAACAACTCAGTAGTTCATACTATTCGTACCAGCTACTTGGAAGTTAAAATAGGAAATCCAAGGCCACCATGGCTACATAATGAGACCCTGTCTCAAAAACTACACAAAAAATAATAAATTGATATGAACCCAGGCATGGTGGCACCCACTGATAAGCCCAGCACTCAGAAGGGTGACACAGGGGGATCTAGGGTTTGAGTCTAGCTTGACTTACATGACCAGTTCTAGGCCAGCCTGGGCAGCAAAGGAAGGCTCTATCTCAAACAAAACAACAAATTCAAAGGTAGAAAGGATGGATTTTTGAAATAATGACCAAGATGCACTTGGAGTCAGCCCAGAATCCTCAGTCTGCACATTTGAAGATAGAGAAGTCATATTCATATTTTCTGCTTTGAATAGGAGCTCAGTCAGCACTGTCCACCTCTGCTAAGTACCTCACTTTCATCAGACCACCCCATCTTGATCAGCCTAGTCAGGGTTTCAGGGGACTTTAGATCTGAGACAGCACAGTGTCCTTAACTACTGAGCCATCCCTCCAGCTCCACGTTATAGAAACTTCAAAATGAAAAGGGAGCGGAGCCATGATGGGAGCACAGGTCCTTGATCTGAGTAGCTGGGAGCAGAAGCTGTTTTTTGCGCTCTCTCTTGCAAATAAAAACAGTGCCCTGGTGATGTCATCTCCAGAGTTCATTCCCGGAGAGGGAATGATCAGAGAGTTGTTGGCCCAAAAGCTCCTAAGCTTAAAGCTTAGGAAAAGCCAAGAGCAGAAATCCCCTCTGCATGTCAAACATGTTCAACATCTTGATTCTGAAACCAGGTGTTTCCCACTAAAGTGTCATGGAATACCAAGGATCGAGCTAGGTGTAGGGGTCCACACTTTTCATCGCAGCACTGGGGATGCAGAGGCAGGGGAATATCTCATTATGGAGGGCCAGTCTAGTCTACATAAACCAAAGAAAGCCGTCTTACAAACCACAATACCAGAGAATTTAGACAACAATGAGGATACTAAGAGAGACATACATAGATCTAATCTACATGGGAAGTAGAAAAAGACAAGATCTCCTGAGTAAATTGGGAGCATGGGGATCTTGGAGGAGGGTTGGAAGGGAGGGGAGAGGCAGGGAGGGGAGCAGAGAAAAATGTAGAGCTCAATAAAAATCAATAAAAATACCAAACACCAACATAAAGAAATAAAATTATGATGCCTGGTGTAGTGTCAGACACATTTGATACCAGCTCTCAGGACGCAGAGGCAGGAGGATCTCTGCCAATTCCGGGACAGTTTGGTTTACAATGACAGTTCCAGGGCATTCAGAAATACATAAAGATACCTTATTTCAAAATATATAAATAAACAAATATGAAGGAGAAAATGAAGAAAATTGTGGAAAATGGAGTGTGGTTGCTGACGACGGCAGTTCTTTCTTTCTTTCTTTTTTTTTTTTTTATGAGACAGGATTTGTTTATGTAACGCAGGGTGAAACTAGGTTTCCGTAGACCAGAGTGGTCTTGAACTGAGAGATCCGCCGGCCTCTGCCTGGCACGTGCTGGGATTAAAGGTGTGCGCCACCACAACCCAATTCACGTTCTGTTGTTGTTTTTTTGTTTGTTTGTTTGTTTGTTTAATCAGTTTTGTTACCGGTGTTTTTTGTTTGATTGTTTGTTTTGTTTTCAGACTGGGTGCCATCTCGGCAGTCCTGGCTCTTGAGGAACTCCAACTGTGAACCAGACTGGCCTTGAACTCATAGAGATCCTTCAGCCTCTGCCATCTGACAGCTGCAATTAAAGACACAACACCACACATACCTTAGACTTGGATTTTTAAATTTATTAGTAAACGAGGTTTTGTGAGTTATACAGAGATAAAGATGGGATGTTGCTGGATGGAGATTCCATGCCTAGCACACCTGAAGCACTGGGCTTTAGCCTCAGGCTTCATGAAGAAAAATGGACGTAATATATTTCATTATGAGATATGCATACAAATGACTACTCTGTGCTGCATACGCATTCACAAGTGTATCCTATGAACACAGAGGAAACAACAGTACAATGAAGGCCCCTAAGTCTGCCCAAATACTGTCTCCCGGGGATACTGTCTCCAAAGCTGCATTTGCCAGTCCCACTTCCTGATTTAATGGCCAAGAGACATTCAAGATTGAATTAAGGGTTGAACATCCACCAGGAATAAAAGACAGATTTACCACCTAAAAACCACTCGGCGGGTCCCCAGGTGTAGTGGTACACATCAATAATATTATGAACTCCCCAGGCAAGGCAGGAGGCTTATGGGGGCCCCTGGCTATGGAACTGACTTTGTCTCCTAAAGAATGGGACATGGGATGGGATGAGAATATAGTTCAGTGGTAGAGCGCTTGGAGAGCATGCAGAAGGCCCTAGTTCAATCCCTGATACCAACAACAACAAACTGGACTTGAGCAGAGCAGTGGTGGTGCACGCCTTTAATCTCAGCACTTGGGAGGCTGAGGCAGGTGGATCTCTGTGAGGCCAGTCTGGTTTACAGATAAAGTTCCAATTTGACACCCAGCTTCTATAAAAACGTGGGGTGAAAAAGCATGGCTCCTAAAATCTAGGTTGCCAGCTGTGGTGTTTCTGCTCTGTTAGCCAGCACTGGACAGGCTGAAACTCATCTCTCAGGGCCAGCCTGGTCTACATAGCAAGTCCCACACCAACCTGGATTGCTCATACCAAAGCCTTGTGTCAGTAACACAAATAAAGAGAAAAACCGCAATGGCACTGGTAAAGCCTTGCTAATGTTTTCTGTGGACAGGATCAGGCTGTCCTCCTTAGGCTGCCTCACTGTGGAGTATCTTTGTTGTTTTGAAGTAGCCAAAGAATTTTGCAGGAATGATGTCAGGTATATATCAATCATTTTTTTTTTTTGATTTTTCGAGACAGGGTTTCTCCGTAGCTTTTGGTTCCTGTCCTGGAACTAGCTCTTGTAGACCAGGCTGGCCTCGAACTCACAGAGATCCGCCTGCCTCTGCCTCCCGAGTGCTGGGATTAAAGGCGTGCGCCACCACCGCCCGGCTATATCAATCATTTTTGAGACTGGGTCTCATGTAGCCCAGGTTGGACTGTTAGTATGTACTTTGGTTGGTGCTGTATTCTCTTCGCTCTATGTAACAAAGTACTCTGTCACTGTGCCTGCAGGTTTTTCCTTTTCTTTTTTTTCCTGCTTTTTTCAAGACAGGGTTTCTTTGTGTAAGAGTCCTGTCTGTCCAGGACCTTGCTTTGTAGACCAGGCTGGCCTTAAACTCACTGAGATCTGCCTGCCTCCACCTGGATTAAAGACAGGCACCACCACTGCTTGGCTGCCTTTTCTTTTGTTTGCTTCTTTTTATTTTTTAACTTTTATTATTTATTTATTGTTTGTTTGTTTGTTTGATTTTTCGAGACAGGGTTTTGCTGTAGTTTGGGAGACTGTTCTGGAACTAGCTTTATTTAGTTAGAACAGGTTGGTGTCAAAGTTGCAGAAACCCCCAGTCTGGGGCTCTGATGTTAAGAAGGTGTTCTGCCAGCCAGGCATTGGTGGCACATGCCTTTAATCCCAGCACCTGCGAGGCAGAGGCAGGCAGATATTTGTGAGTTCAAGGCCAGCCTGGTTTATAAGAGTTCACAGGACAGGCTCCAAGCTTCAGAGAAACCCTGTCACAAACAAACAAACAAGAAGGTGTTCTTTCTTGGAGCCTGTCCTGGAACTTTTCCTGGAACCAGCTCTTGTAGACCAGGCTGGTCTCGAATTCACAGAGATCCGCCTGTCTGCCTCCCAACTGCTGGGATTAAAGGCGTGAGCCCCCCCACCGGCTTTAACAAGAAGGTGTTCTGCCACAGCTGGCTATAGTGCAAACTTTTTTGGGAAAAACCAAATTCAGATGAAGTGGGTGGAGACTGAAACAGCCAATCAGGTGGCAATTGGTAGTTCGTTCTGGCCTTGCTTAAGGGGCGTGGAATAGAACGTTCTGTGTAAATTTATGCATCCCATGGAGTGCCCGAGGCTGGGGGGCTGGTCATCCCGAGTTTGAAATTAGCCTAGACTATATACTGAGTTTCCAGCCAGCCAGGTCCACAAAGGAACCGAAGAAGACAGTCTTGGAGACAGGAGCCACTTCTTGGCCCTACTGCGGATCTCTCTCTTCTGTCCAACTCTGGTAAGTCACTTTAGCCCGGCAGTGGCAGTCGTGCCTTTAATCCCAGAACTCGGGAGGCAGAGAAATCTTTGTGAGTTCAAGGACAGCCTGGTACGATGGTACACAGCTAGTTCCAGGACAGCTAAGGCAGTCACAGAAAAAAAATGCTGTCTCGAAACCCAAAAAACCAGAAAATAAAAAGAACTTAGTGGTAGCAGACGAGGATTTCACCTATTTGCTGAGGCCGAGGCAGCAGGATCATTTGATCCCGAATCATTCCCTATTAATCTAGATGCACACTGGAGACTTGCCTATCCAAACACATGTAATTCTCGGGAGTGCTAGGATTAAATGCTCGTTATTGAACCTATTTAACTGAGGCATGAATTGAACTTCTGATTCCCTAGCTTGCACATCCGAATTGCTATATCCCGTGTATGTTGAGCCTTAGGCATTTGCTCGATCAACCAAGCTGCTTCTGCAATCAAAAATCGCTTGGTTTGAACTTTGGCTTCTTAGACTAACAACCATTACCATTTTAGTGCTAAGATCCTCACTAGACAGGGCTTTTTGGTGCAGGTTCCCTCCTAGACTCGTAGACGGATGGAGAGGGGCTGGGTCTTCAAACCGTCATCTGAACCTGGGCCTCTGGCCCCTCCTAGGTCTGTGTAATTCTCTCTGAGCCTGATCAGTGCCTTTAATCCTAGCCTGCAGATGGAGGTGGAAGCATCACCAGGTGGGGTCTTTGTATCCAAGACTCTCCTAGAACAAATAGGAATCCTCCTGCCTCAACCTTTCAGATGCTGGCATTACAGGTGTGATCTATAGATCAAGCCTGGCTTGTAGCCCTTATTTTGTTTGTTTAATTCATATGCTTACATATTTGTGTGCATTTTTTTTTTTGGTTTTTCGAGACAGGGTTTCTCTGTGGTTTTGGAGCCTGTCCTGGAACTAGCTCTTGTAGACCAGGCTGTTCTCGAACTCACAGAGATCCTCCTGCCTCTGCCTCCCAAGTGCTGGGATTAAAGGCGTGCGCCACCACCGCCCGGCTCAAATGTTTATTTTAATAAATGAAAAGTAAATACTGCCCGGCGATAGTGGCTCATGCCTTTAATCCCAGCACTCGGGAGACGGAGGCAGGCAGATCTCTGTGAGTTCGAGACCAGCCTGGTCTACAGAGCTAGTTCCAGGACAGGCTCCAAAGCCACAGAGAAACCCTGTCTCAAAAAAACAAACAAACAAAAAAAAAACGTAAATATTTAATTGAGAGCTTGATGATGTTGGCCACTAGTAAAATTGCCCCGTCTGCCAGGGCTGTTCCACAGAGATACTCTGTGTCAAAGAAGTTATAAATAAATAAATGGAAAAAATAAGATTCAATTGAGAATTTGGTGATGTAGCTTACTAGTAAAAATGCCCTAACATATTAGACACTCAGGTTCAGTGCTCAGCACCATAAAAATAATGTAAATCTACTTGCTAAGATATTTTAATACAAATTTAGTTTAGTTACTCAACAAATACAAATTTAGTTTAATATAAATTTAGTTTAGTTAGGCAGTGGTGGTGCATGCCTCTAATCTCCTAATCTCTTCACCCCAGAGGCAGGGATCTTTGGGAGTTCTAGGCCAGCCTGGTCTACAAGAGTTTGTACCCAGAGAGCTAGGGCTGTTATACAGAAAAACTCTGTCTCCAAAAACCAAAAAGAAGGCCGGGCGTTGGTTGCGCACGCCTTTAATCCCAGCACTCGGGAGGCAGAGGCAGGCGGATCTCTGAGTTCGAGACCAGCCTGGTCTACAGAGCTAGTTCCAGGACAGGCTCCAAAAAGCCACAGAGAAACCCTGTCTCAAAAAAACCAAACAACAAAACAAAAACCAAAAAGAAAAAGAAATAATTTAGTTGTGCATGCCTATCATTGTAGTCCTTAAAGGCTGAGGTAATAGGATTAGCATTTCACATGTAATACTGACGTTTACAACAACAGAATTTACCACAGGTAGCACTTGGGATGCAGAGGCAGGTGGGGCTCTATGCTTTCTGGCCAAACTTGTCTACTAGCGCTAGTTTCAGGACAGGCTCCAAAGCAAAAAAAAAACCTTGTATTGAAAAAAAACCAAAAATATATATATACATATATTAATAGATTGGATCAAAATATTTCCTAAATCTCAGAGGGAGTTGGATACCTGAGTTCCATTCCCCTATGCCACATCTTAAAAAAGTTTTCTGGTCAGTGAGGGGCCCTATTCCCGGCACTCAGGAGGCAGAAACGGGTGGATCTCTACAGAGTGAGATCCAGGACAGGAAGGACTGGTTCACAGAGAAACCCTGTCTCAATAAACAAAACAAAATAAAAAATGTTGCTGGCCAGGCTTGGTGGTGCACACCTTTAATCTCAGCACTCAGGCAGAGTGCCAGGTAGGCCACAGTGAATCGGAGGCCAGCCTGGTAAGATTTTGTTTTAAAAGAAGACGTTCGTTTTATGTGTGAGTGTTTTGCCTGCATGCGTGTGTTTATATGCAGCACATGCGTGTTTGGTGCTCTGAGGTAGGCATCAGAGCTTCATAACTGGAATTATGGATGGTGTGAGGCACCAGGTGGGTACTGGGAAACTGAGCCCAGACCGACCGTCTAGAAGGACAACATGGTCTCTTCACCACTGAGCCAGCTATCCAGCCTAAATAGTGAGTTGAGGCCAGCCAAGGCTGCATAGGAAGACCTTGTCTCAACACAGAAGCCAAGATTCTGATGCTGACACGGAACTTCCAGTGTGGATGTGGTGGTTGCATTTTAGAATGCTCATGTCATTGCAGTAAGGAGTTCTCAGCCTGCAGCATTGTTTGCCAGCAGACCCCAGGGTGTCTGAGCCTAGGCACCAGGGAAGGTGAACGTTCCCAAACCAGGGTATGGATTTATAAAGCTTTCTGTTTAGGGTTAGAGATAAGGAAGATTTTTTTTTTTTGAGACTGGGTTTCACTGTATAGCTTTGAAACCAGTCCTAGAAGTCTGTCTGTAGACCAGGCTGGCTTCGAACTAACGGAGATCCACCTGCCTCTGCCTCCCAAGGGCTTGGATTAATGATGTGCACCACCACTGCCCAGCCCTGGCTGATATTTCTTGTTTAAGTCTAGATTTGAAGTAAACTGAGCCAACATCCAATTGTCTATGTAGCCGGGGCTGGCCTCAAACCCTTGAATATTCTGCCTTCCAATTGATGAGATTATAGGCCTCTCTCAGCTCTCAGCTCTTACCACGCCTTCCCTCTAAGTTATTGCTACCCCCTCTTCCCTGCCTCCTGAGTGCAGGGACGGCACCTGCATGCCAGCACTCCTGGCCCTATGGGGTATTGAAGGACACACATTTCCCCGAAGCTCGAGTGTAGCTTCTAGGATGTGCAGGACTCACTTCTCACTGGACATGAAATGCAGCACACAAACTGGAAATGGGTGGTCATGAG
This sequence comes from Microtus oregoni, assembly GCF_018167655.1. NCBI lineage: Eukaryota > Metazoa > Chordata > Mammalia > Rodentia > Cricetidae > Microtus > Microtus oregoni. The sequence continues at coordinate 9,940,229 of NW_024543064.1, read as the reverse complement.
ATGAGCTGTGGCCGTGGAAGCTTGAGAGACCATTCTCTTGGGACCAGCAGGAAGTTTGAAGGGTTTGTGGTCCATTGGAGCATTGAGTGGAGTGAGTTAAATTGAGGTCTGTGCCATTCTCAGAGCAGTGACTGTCCCAGGGTTAGCTCCCCTCATGGATGAGAATAGTGTCTCAGCACCTTTTCATAGAATGGGCTTCATTCTTTTTTATTTTTTGGGGGGTATTTCGAGACAGGGTTTCTCTCTAGCTTTGTAGCTTGTCTTGGAACTGGCTCTGTAGACCACAAACTCAGAGATCTGCCTGCCTCTGTCTCCTGAGTGATGGGTTAAAGGAGGTGTGCCACCACTGCCTGACTGAAAGAGTATCTTTCTAAATGTTGCTCCAGGAACCTTCTTACTGAAGATTCATCAGGATGAGCTTCAAGTCCCCACTCACACTCCAGGACCTGGCGGAGAACAGCCTCCTGAGGAGCAAGACTGTGGCAATCTCTAATCTGGACAATATACCCTCAGTTTTTTTCCCATCACTGTTCAAAAAGGCCTGCAGAAAGGAAAAGACTAGCATTGTGAGGGCAATGGTGCAGGCCTGGCCCTTCCCCTGCCTCCCACTAGGAGCCATGATCAACAGAAATGATTCCTACAGGAGAATCTTAGAGATTATCCTGTTTGGACTTGATAGCGTGCTTTGCCAGAAGGTTCCTCACAGGTGAGTAGATCTGGATGCCCTGAAGGAAGGCCTTGGGAATTAAAAAGCAGAGACAGCTGGGGACAGGTAGAATCAGGGTAAGAGAATGGACTTATAGTGGGGTGGAGATTTAAGGGGACCAAATTTGAGAACTCCAGAGGCTTTGGCCATTGCTGAGCCCTCTGGGAAAGGGCTGTGGCTTATGCAAGACTCATGAATGAGCAGAGACTGAAAGACCCAGTCACTGTGCATCCAGGCACTAGAGTGGGACTGGCTGGACTTAAGGAAAAGAGAGTGGGAATAGAGCAGTAGTTAAAGCCTCCATGCTGATGCTCTTCCCTGCTCTATCTACCCCAGGAGGTGCAGACTGAAGGTGCTGGATCTTCGGAGAATGCCTTTGAGGATGTGGGACAATTGGCCTGTGTTCAAGGCTCCTGACTGGAGTAAGAAGCAAGCAGCGGTGGGTCTTTCAGAAACGGAGGTGAAGCTGCAGGTGAAGGTGGCTATAGACCTGGTCCTGACGCAATGCCACTTAAAGTCCTTGGAGTCCTTTGTGGTTGAGTGGGTGGCTCAGAGAGAAGGTCTGTGTCTGTGCTGTAACTATCTAGGGATCTGGTCTCTGGCTACTTACTACCACGAAAATGTCTTAAGGAAATTGGACCTGAACTCTGTTCAGGAACTGCATTTGTATAATATGAATGATCTTACCTGCCTACTTAACTTTTCCCCTTACCTGGGTCGTATGAGGTACCTGCGCAGTCTCCTGCTCTCCAGCCTTTGGCCATGGGGCTGTGGCACACCAGTGGAGAAACAGCATGTTGTTACCCAGTTCACCTTGCAGTTTGTCAAACTGAAGCACCTCCAGGCCTTGCATCTGGAAAATGTCTTCTTCCTAGAGGATCACCTAGACCAGCTTTTCTGGTAAGGAGGGGCGTCAAGCAAATCCTTGTTTCTTAGACATTAGTGACCACCTACTCTCTGTAGCCCTGGTAGATTAACCTTGCCATAGCATGAGAATATCAGAGCATTGTATTGACTCTGCTGTCCTTGAGCGGAGTCTCACGTAGCTACTAATCCAAAGGAGTAGGGCTGAGCTGCGGTTGGTGGTTTAGAAAGAGGTACCATGCTAGGAAGCCTCTCAGGAATGAGATCTAGTAAGAATGGGGTCTGATTTCTTTCTTAGCAAGTGTCTAAGGTGAATGGGAAAAAGGAAAAGGAGGAGGGCCGTGTAGGGGGGACTCTGTACTCAGCTTGCTTCCAGCTCTCCATCTCGGACAGGCTGGGTTTGGAGATGAGTTGTCTGTGGTCCAGATTGGGAACAGGATTGTCCAGTACTCCCCTTAGCCCCCCTCTTGTCTCAGCGCCCTAGGAGTAGCATAGGTGTGGACCACCATACCTGGCTTTGTTTGGATGTCAGAGGGTGAGGATATGGGAAGTGTGATGTCCCAGTTGAGAATTAGGGTCGGGGTGAAGTGCTGTGAAGAGGCAGGTCTGTGAACTCATAGGCAGATCCTGCCTGCCTTGGTCCTCCCTGTGTGGAAGGGAATTGCTGTCTTGGGTTGAGCTGATCCTACCGTGATGGTGAAAGGCCTCAGAACAGATTAGATTGAGCAGACTCTGTCATGGAGCATGGTGGCTACTGGCTTTCCTTGTGTGATTAAAAGGATCTTTGACCACATGCATATTCCCAAATCTGTCTTCTTGTTTTTTTGTAGGTGCCTAAAGACTCCCTTAGAGACCCTGTCGGTGACTAACTGTTTGATCTCAAACTCAGACTGGGCCAACATGGCTGAATTCCCGTGCACAAGCCAGCTAAAACATCTGAGTGTGAAAAGGGTCCAACTGACTCATTTTAGCCTAGAGCCCCTGCAAACTGTGCTGCGAAAATCTGCATCTACTCTGCTATCTCTGGACTTGGAGAACTGCCATTTGTTGGACTGCCAACTCCGTGCCATCCTGTCCTCCCTGAGGTGCTGTACCCAGCTTATGTGGTTTAACTTCTGTGGAAACCATTTTTCGGGGAATTTCTTGAGGGAGTTGAGAGATCATGAGATAACCTTGAGATCAGAAGGGTCAATGGTAGTCTTCATCCCTGGGTGTGATGATCTGTCACTAGAACTTTGAGGTGGTTGTCCAGCCTTGTTTGGAGTGTGTAGAGATAAGGGGAGAGCTTTTAAACAACCATAGAATTGTCTTCGCATTTGGAGGGATGTGTGTTGTGATGTGCGCATGATGTGTTGGGACTTGTTGGGCATATCAAGCACATATTAAGCTTCATGTACATATGAAGATCTCCTGTGGACACCCGGGCAGAAAAGGCAATACAAGTTGTCTGAGAAAATATATCACACATGGTTTTAGACTGGAACCATCAGTTAGTTCTCCCTAGAGGATTAACCTGGTGTCCATCTTTAATCTAATACAGTCCTATGACTTTTGGTTGTCCTGCCTTTACCTTCTTAGTGCTGAGAATAGGCTTGTACCACCAGACCTGGTTATCTGTCTGTTAAAGAATTGTGTGGCTGTGCCTTGCGTTCCTCAGGAAAATAGTAGCATTTAATATCTGCCGTTTGTGGGGTCTGGAGACTTGGCTCATCTGTTTAGAGCACTTGCCATTCTTGCATAGGACCTGGTTTGATTTTCCTCATGCCTCTGATGTGGGATCATCCATAACTCTAGTTATAGAGGATCAGATGACTTCTTCTGGCTTCCGGGGCATGAGACACATGTGGTGCATAAACATACATGCAGGCTAAATCATTATAACCCATAGACCTAAAATCATTTAACAATTGTTTTGTCCTGCTGAGGCTGGATGACTGTCTTGTCTGTGAGTCAACCGCCACCCAGCATTACTGTGACATACATGGTAAATCATGTATTTACACTCCTAAATCCTGTCACTTAAGAGTTTATGAATGGAATAGGGTAAGTAGATGTTAACCCTAGCAGGTTTTTTTCTGGGGAAAAGAAGCCCATAGTTTTTCAATTCCATAGTATGTGTTGACATGTACAACGGTTATGTTGATGTGTTGGGGCGTCCTGAACCACGTTTTAGGAGTTAGTTGTATAGGGACCTAGAATTGATCTTGGTTATCAGTGTCTACCTCGAGAACCAAATCCCTGGCCTGAATATATAGCTTCCTGCTTACCAGGCAAGCAAGCAATGTACATTCTATTACTAAGCTACATCTACAGCCTCCTCTTTAATTTTGTAGTTGTTGGTGTTTGAGATTGTCTCTTTTGGTAGTCCTGTAACCTGGTTTGCAACCAGGCTAGTCTCAGCGGAGAGAAAACCATGGCCTGCCTTTGTCTCTCAGTGCTGGAAGGATCCTGCCCCACCAAGCCTGGCATCTCCTCTTCTTTCACCCTTAGCTCCACGGTAGCCTGCATTTCATTGTCTGCAGTGTAATGTGTGATTAAGCTTGGAACAATTTTTGAATTTTATTAAGTAAGATCATCGTTTTAGTGAATTATAGACAACAAAATTGATGTAGTATGGAGATTTATTGTTATTTAATAAATTCTGATGTGTTCTAAAGACTGTGTGTATCTGTTTCTGAAAAGTATGTTCACTGCACATGAGTGTTTTTCCTGCTTGTCTCTGTATCACGTTCATGTAGTACCTGGGAATCCAGAAGAGGATGTCATTCCCTCAAACTGGAGTTACATGTGGTTGTGAGCTCCTGGGTGGGTGCTGGGAATCAAACTCTGGTCGTCTGCAAGAACACAGGCTCCCTAACCACTGAGCCATCTTGTAGTTGTTAGCCAGGCGCAGTGGTGCACTCTTTTCAAATAAAGGCTGTAACAGGAGTCTCTTCGGCTTTCCTTTGAGAGTGGTCTATAATTTATTTCATTTTCCAGTCAGGCCATGAACTTGCAATCCTCCTGCCTCAGCTTCCTTCCTCCATTAGAGCCAGCCTGTCTCTCTGAGTCCTGCTCTCATTACATTCACTAGTGTTTGAAGGGACTTGTTGGTTCCAGGGTGATGGAGGTGGGTCTTCTATCTGTTGCTTTCATTGGTTAATTAATAAAGAAAACTGCTTTGCCTGATAGGACAGAAAAATTAGATAGGTGGAGTAGACAGTACAGAATGCTGGGAAGAAGTGAAGTGAGACACAGGCTATAGCACTCCTATCCAAGATGGACGCAGGTTAAGGTCTTTTCTGGTAAGCCACCCCCTCATGTTGCTACACAGATTGTTAGAAATGGGTTAATTGCCGGGCAGTGGTGGCACACGCCTTTAATCCCAGCACTCGGGAGGCAGAGGCAGGCAGATCTCTGAGTTCGAGGCCATCCCGGTCTACAGAGAAGCCCTGTCTTGAAAAACCACACACACACACACAAAAGAAATGGGTTAATCAAGATGTGAGAATTAGCCAGTAAGAGGCTAGGGCTAACGGGCCAAGCAGTGTTTAAAAGAATACAATTTGTGTGTTGTTATTTCGGATATAAAGCTAGCCGTGCCGGAGCTGGGTGGCAGGACGCAGCCCGCCACTTCTACTACACCAGGGCAATAGACTCTGGGACTCAGTGTTGCCTGGGGACCATCCCTATGGGGCCAAATCTGAAAAGGTTCCAGGTAGTGGCCACCATGGTGCCAGGGATACATTCCTCACCTTGCTTTCTTCCAAATTGCCACAGCTGGCACTCTGGAGTTTTCAAGGTTTGTATACAATTCACTTCCCTAAGGAGTGATGATGCTCTCTGGGCATGCCTCCCCCCACCCCCGTCCCGTGATTTCATCTTACAAAGGATGTCCACTGAGCTGACAGTTCCTGAAACTTTCCCATACTTTCTGGGGAAACCAAGGTTGTATTCCCTTTCTGTCACAAGGACAGATGGCTCCAGGCTTATGACAATTTTTTTTAAGCCAGCTTCTCTACATAAAATGGTTGACCTGGACCTCCGTATGTAAAGAATGCTGACCTGTAAATCAGAGATCTGCCTGCCTCTGCCTCCTAAGCACTGTGATTAAAGGCGTGTACCACCACCACCTAGCATATGATTTGTCGTTTATGTTTTGAATGAGAGGTCTCCTGCCTTGAAAAAGATGATCTTATACGTGTTAGTCAATGAAAGATCTTGAATTGTGGTTTGGGTTTATGTCATTTTTTGTTTTTTGTTTTCCATACAGGTTTCTCTGTAGTTTTGAAGCTTGTCCTGGAACTAGCTCTTGTAGACCAGGCTGGCCTCGAACTCACAGAGATCACCTTCCTCTGCCTCCTGAGTGCTTGGATTAAAGACATGTTTCACCACCACCCTGCTTTTTTTTGTTTTGTTTTTGTGGGTTTGTTTTTGAGACAGGGTGTCTGTCAATGGTTATCAACTTATGAGTCTTGACCCCCCTGTCAACTCTCTTATATCAAAAATATTTACATTACAATTCATAACAGCAAAATTACAGTTATGAAGTAGCAATGAAAATAAATTTATGGTTGGGGGGGTCGCCACAAATGAGGAACTGTATTAAAGGGTCACAGCATTGGGAAGGTTGAGAACCACTGCTCTAGTTTTGGCTGTCCTGGAACTCACAATGTAACCAGGCTGGCCTCTAACTCACAGATAGCCACCTGATTCTCCCTCCAGATTGCTGGGGTTAAAGGTGTGCACCACCTTAAGAAAATGTCCTGTAGAGGGGAAAAAGGTATGTACCACGATGCCCAGACCCCAGGCATGTAACAGGAGCAAGCGGGCTGCATCCTGCCGCACAGCTAGCTTAACTCCTGAAATAACCACACAGAAATTGTATTAAATTACTGCCTAGCCCATGATATCTAGCCTCATCTTGGCCAACTCTCACATCCTGATCTAACCCATTTCTACCAATCTCTGTATAACACCACGAGGTCGTGCCTTACCGGGAAAGATTCTAACCAACATCAGTCTCTGGAGGGAGCTTCATGGCATCTGCCATTCTGCCCTTCTTCCCAGAATTCTGTTCTGTCTTCCCCGCCTACCTGAGTTCTGCCCTATCAACTAGGCCAAGGCAGTTTCTTTAATAACCAATGAAAGCAACACAAATACAGAAGGACCTCCTACACCACAGGCAGTTTTACAGTTTACTTCCTTGTTCAATGCCAGAAGTACAAGGATGGACAGGAATTCACTGTGTAGGCCCATCTCGTCTCAAAACTTGTGTACTCCACCAGTTCCCTCACATGTTGGTACTACAACCCCAGGGGACAAAAGGAGCTTTAATTAATAGAGAGACATCTGGCTGGCCTGGACCTCTCTATGAAGACCAGAATGGCCTCAAACTCACAGAGATCCACCTGCCTCTGCCTCCTGAGTGCTGGGATTAAAGGCATGTGCCACCACCGCCTGGCTGCTTGGAAGTATTTGAAGACAATATATAATGCTGCCCCAAATTCCCTCAGTTGTGCCAGCTGGGTTCAGCAGGGTGAATGGACACCGTGGGAAGGTTCGGTGTAGGGTGTTTCCTTTACTTCCTGTGAAAGCCCGAGTGCTAGAGTTAAAATCATGCTCAAGAGAGCTCCGCACAGCCTCTTCACCATCAACGGACAGTCCTCAGCCTTCAGGCTCCCAGGTATCCACTTCCCAGTGAGGATGGATGGAGAGGAACAATGGTTGGATTGGATGCAGCAGTAGGGAATGTGGGCCCTTATGAAAGGATCCTGATGCTGTCATTAGGAAGAGTTTGGCCTTGAGACCAAGAGGTGCTGAGTGCAATGGGGGTAAACGAGCATCTTTTTCATTGCCGTAGTAGTGACTGTGGCCCTGAGTTGGTTGCTGTGATAAAGTAGACTTTCCCAAGTCCTTGACTTGAAGCATTTTTTTTTCTGGAAACTTCTGTAAGATATGTCTTGAAGAGCCACCAAGATGAGCTTCCAGGCCCGGTGGTGGCGGTGCATGCCTTTAATCTCAGCACTTGGAAGGCAGAGGCAGGTGGATCTTGGTAAGTTCGAGGCCAGCCTGGTCTACAGAGTAAGTGCCAGGACAAACTCCAAAGCTACAGAGAAACCATGTAACATAAAACAAAGAACAAAACAAAACAAAAAGATGAGCTTCTAGGCCCTACCTACACTCCTGCAGTTGGCAGTGCAGAGCCTGCTGAGGGATGAGTCCTTGGCCATCTCTGCTCTGCAGGACCTGCCCAGGGTGCTGTTTCCATCACTGTTCAAGGAGGCTTTCACTGGCGGATTCACGAAGATTGCGAAGGTAATGGTAGCACCTGGCCCTTCCCCTGCCTCCCTGTGGGATTGCAGATGAACACCCCTGATCTGGAGACCTTGAAGGCTGTGCTGGATGGCCTGAATATGCTGCTCACACAGGTTTGGCCCAGGTAGTGAGGATGAGGGACTCTGGCAGTGGAAGGAAGAGACAACTGGGGTCAGATAGTGTAGAGTAAAATGGAATCAGATACCTGATGGCACTGTTTCGGTGTTTGTTGACTGTTGCTGAGCAATCTGGTACGGAACTCTTGGATATGGGGCACAGCTTAGAACGGAGACACAACCAAAGTATTAGACCTTATCCATGCCTCCTCCTACAATCGAACCAGAAGTAGGACCAGACTGGGTTCAAGGGTAATCAAATAGAGAGAATAAAATAGAGGGTTATAAGAGCCCATGCATGAAAACCTTCATGTATCCCCAGCAGTGCACAAAGGGAACAGCTGACTTTGAGATGTAGACTAAACCAGAGGCTGAGAACCATGCTGGCCTGTCTAGTGAAATGGATACCTGTTGTAACTACAGGACATGTAAGCTAAAAGTGGTGGATTTGGGGGCCAAGCCTCACAACGTTTGGCATGTATGGGCTGGAGCTGAAGATCATGCCTGCTTACCACAGGTCACAAGGAAGGACCAACAACTGGAGGATCTTTCAGGATCGGAGGTGAGACAGCCCTTGAAGATAATAATAGACCTTTGCATCAATTTCCACAAACTTGATGGCTATCATACCTACTTGCTGTAGTGGGCCAAGCCACGGAAAGTTGCAGAGTTAGGTGTTGCTTGCCCATCGTATCACAGAACTCCTGAAAGTGTTTGAGCCAGACGGTATCCAGGAGCTGGAAGTGAATTATGGTGGCAGCCGGGAGTTCTGGCATAGTTTTCACCTTAGCTGTGCCGGATGAGAAATCTTCGAAATCCTTGTTATAGGAGTCTGTGCGAATACCAGCTGTGATGAGAGAGCCTTTCCAGAGATGAAGTATGCCAGCCGGTTTCTCCCTCAGTTCTCCAGACTCCACTGTCTCCAGCACCTCTGCATGAGCCAGGTCTACTTTGTCACTGGCCAGATGGAACACTTGGTCTGGTAAGGAAGGACAGAGAGCTGGTTGTGCGACTGCAGCAAACCTTGCTCTTTTACACTGGAGGTTAGTGGGCGCGTGATGTTGGCCAGCTACTGAGGATTTAACAGTGAGGGAGGCATCCGCACCCTTATTCACGATCTTATTTCTGCTCTCCCTGCATCAGGGTCTCAGAGGACCACTCAGGAAGCAGAAGACTGAACTGGGGTAGGGGAGGAGTGGAGAACTACCATGCTAGATGGCCATAGGAAGCTTGTCTCAGCTAAGGGGATGAGAACAGGGAGCCCAGAAAGAAGCTAATACTCCCCCCTACCCCAGTTTCCAGGCCAGCAGCTAGGTCTGCCTCTAATTCCCCTTGTGTGAAAAGCTTTTTTTGAGCCCAGATAAGGACTGAACAGGTGAAAAATGACTCTGGAGTTGAGGGTAAGGGGCAGAGAGGAAGTACTGTGAACAGGGACAGTAGTGCTGTTCTTAGATGTAGGGAGTAGGTGAGTCCCGCAGTTGGTACACAGTGATAGGTCTTGGCTGGGTTGGTCCATCATGTGTGCCTTTTTGGCCTGATGCAGACAGCACTCTGGCTTTCTGCATATGAAAGGAAGTTGTAGAGTGATGGGCTGTACCAGTATCAAGTGATAGGCAGACACCTCAGCCCAGAGGGGTAGCTTGCATCTGCTGATTTTCATAGGCAGGATCTGTGGTACTGACCTCCAATATGTGGTATATGACTTCCAATATGACCCATTGACCTTGGGTCAAGTGGTCCCCTCTACTCAAGATAAACATTGCCAAGAACACATTCCTATACCATTTGCCACACCTAACCTCTTGGTCTCTCTCTAGGTGCCTAAAGAGCCCCTTGGGGACTCGGTCCATCACTCTCTGCCTGTTCACACAGTCAGACTTGAACCACGTATCCCAATGTCAGCCTCTGGCAGCTCAAACACCTGAACCTCAGTGATGCTCCATTATATCATTTATGTTTGAAGCCCATCCAAGTTCTCCTAGAGAGCCTTACAGCCACTGTGCAGAGCCTTGAATAAGAAGACAGTAGGCTGGAGGACTGCCACATTAGTGCCCTTTTGCCTGTCCTGAACCAGTGCTCCCAGCTCACCAAGGTCAGTTTCTAGGACAGTGACATATTTATGCTCATCCCAAAAGACCTTCTGGGCCGGGCGGTGATGGCGCACACCTTTAATCCCAGCACTCGGGAGGCAGAGGTAGGCAGATCTCTGTGAGTTAGAGACCAGCCTGGTCTACAGAGCTAGTTCCAGGACAGGCTCCAAAGCCACAGAGAAACCCTATCTCGAAAAAAACCAAAAAAAAAAAAAAAACCCAAAAGACCTTCTGCAACCACACAGCCAACCTGAGCCAGCTGACCCATAAGCTATACCCTGCCCTTTGGAGTGCCATGACTATGGTCAGCTCATTTTAAAGATTTGCCCAACTTTGTTCTCTATTCATGAATATGCTGAGGGACATAAGGCAGCCTGAGAAGATGAGCTTTGGTACTGAAGTCTGCCCTAAATGTGCTGAGCGCTGTGCCTGTAACCTGGAGACCAGACTATGTCCTTCTTGGCATCTGAAAAGTTATTCCTGGGCACTGAGAAATGAGATCAGGGTGGGTTGTGTCCTCAAGGGAGCACAGAGAAGTAGGTTTCAGGCACTGGTTAATTTCTCTGAAATAAAATTAACACAGGGATTTTTTTTTATTAGAAGTAGTCATGGTATAAGCTGGACATGGTGACACACACCTTTAATCCTAGTCCTTGGGAGGCAGAAGCAAGTGGATCTGTGTGAGTTCCAGGCCAGACAAGACTACCTAGTGAAAAAAGAAGAAAGAGAAAGAAAGAAAAAGAGGTCATGTTGACCCCAAACAATGTCCATAGGAGGATATTCTGTGACCATAGGGACATAGGGAAGATAAAGGCACCATGTTGTTTGACTAATGAAACCGAAGTCCAAGAGCCCTTAGCATCAAAATATACAACCAGGCTGTCATATCAGGGTAATATATACAGACATGCAGACTGGGTAGTAAGGCAGACACACTGTCCAATGGACCAGTATGGAGGAGTAGCAGAAGCTGGCAGTCCAGGACACTGTGAGGGACCCTCTGCTCACTGTAATGGTCAACGTTGCCAAGACCTTATCAAGGTAAGACCCGGGATCATCAGGAGTCGGACTTGGTTTTTGTACCCGGAGACTGCTTCCAGAGAAATTTAGCTGACGAGGACTCACCTAGCGTGGGTGGCACCATCCTATAGGCTGTGGTCCTGGAGTGAATTAAAAACAGAAAAGTGAGTAGAACATGCCAGGCAGTGGTGGCATACACCTTTAATCCCAGCACTCGGGAGGAAGAGGCAGGCAGATCTCTGTGTCTTCAAGGCCAGCCTGGTCTACAAGAGCTAGTTCCAGGACAGGAACCAAAAGCTATGGAGAAACCCTGTCTCGAAAATAAAAAATAAATAAATAAAATTAAAAAAAAAAACCCAAACCAAAACCAAAACCAACCAAACAACAATAAAAAAAAAAAACATGTACATTCACATCCCTTTTCCCTGACTGGACCTGTCCCCACCTGCTCAGACTCTTGATACTACCTTTCTCTCCGTGAACTGTATCCTCTCCAACTGTGACCCAAATAAACTTACGTATTATAGGCCAGGCGGTGGTGGCACACACCTTAAATCCCAGCACTCAGGAGGCAGAGGCAGGTGAATCCTTGTGAGTTCGAGGCCAGCCTAGTCTACAAGAGCTAGTTCCAGGGCAGCTAGGACTGTTATACAGGGAAACCCTGTCTTGAAAGCCCAAACATAAATAAATAAATAAGCCCACATATCAAAGAGGTCTGGGGAAGAGATAAGCTGTAACGCAAATATAATACTGCCTCTGCTTCCTCTATGGCATCACAGGGAGGTCCTACCATACCGAGACTATAAGCCATATTTCTGTGGGACTGTGTTGCTCCTAACCTGTAGCTGGCCACCTGCGCACAAAGGCCTCCAAATACATGGGCAGATTTCTCTCATGGTCTTCCTAAATTATTAACTGGATCTCTGAACTTGTGGGTTTTCAAGATCTCAGCTATTCCACCAGGTGGTGGTGTTGCACGCATTTCATCCCAGCACTTGGGGGGCAGAGACTCCGAAGACCTGCCTCTGCCTGCAGAGTGCTGGGATGAATGATGTACATCACCACTGTACAGCATGCGGTTGTCTTCTTTAAGACCTAAAAGAACGATGTCTAAAGTGACATCTTGGGACTGGGAGATGGCTCAGAGGATAAAGGCACATAGGGACAAGCCTAGTGACCTGAGATTTACTAGAACAGACCCTGTCAAGTTATCCTATGACCTGCACACTTGTTGTATGGGTTGTGTTTGCAAGTGTCTCATTTACCAGTCGTAATGGATTAAGTAAAAATGCTGCGGGTTCCTGAGTGGCTACAGTGGGCAGTGGGCCATGAGACCATGCCACAGCTCTTAGAAGGCAGCTGGTCCCGGGCAGGGAGCCATGCGGGGGGGGGGGGGGGGGAGGGGGAGGCGAGAGACAGAGACATGGATAGGCATACCATGCAGAGTGAGGTTGAATTTTATTCAGTGGGTTATGGAAGGGAAGGGGAGAGGGTTTAAGGGAAGAAGAGGGAAGAACAGAGAGGGGGGGGGGAGAGGGAGGAAAGGGAGAAGTGGGGAGAATGGTATGCGAGGCTGAAGCTGCCTCTTCAGGAGAGAGCAGGGTGCGCCTATCCATGTCTCTGTCTCTTGCTCGTCCCATAGCTCCCTGCCCAGGACCAGCTGCAGCATCTTTACTTAATCCATTACACTATCTCCTCTCCACAAATCCTGAAGACTCAACAGCCCACATTCCTGGAGGCAGGATTGCCATTTCATACCTAGGTAAAGGTAAGAGCCAGTGGCTGGCTGCTTTGCTTTTCTGATCTCTAGGTTGAACCCCAATATCTGTCTCTGGGTTTTTACTAATTGTGCTACAGCCTGTAAAGGAACACTCTCTGTGCCCCCTAAATGAGACACTAGAATTTCTTTTCTCAGTGTCCAGAAGTAACCTTCCTCTAGTTACTGCCAACAGGAAGATAAACACAGGTGATAGATGGAATGGTCATTACATTGAAGGCAGGTACTCGTAGAAAACCAGACTGTTTGGGGCTATCTTATGGCCCTAAGTGTATCTGTGAGCTCAGGACCAAGCTGAGTAAATCTCTCCACAAGGAAACCACCCAAGCCACCATTTGAAAAGGTCGGAGTACAACTCCAGGGTCAGTTGGCTTGGCTGACAATGTGTGGTGTATCAGGTTCTTCAGGGCAGGCATGCAGATATAGTTTCCATGGAAATTGACCTCAGTGAGCTGGGAGTATTGGTTCAGGGCTGGCTTGGAGTCCTACATATAATACTCCTCCTATTCCAGGGTCTACAGAATGGCTGTGATTCTTTCTAGCAGAACTTAGAGGGGTCCAAAATCTAATTGGAATTTTTTTGTTTTTTGTTTTTGTTTTTCAAGACAGGGTTTCTCTGTGGTTTTGGAGCCACCACCGCCTGGCTGGAATTTTTTTGATGGCACTCAAGTTCAGGCATTTGAGCTGATGGATACTTGGGGCCTGATAATGACAAATTTTTACTGTGAATATCCCAGGGAGTGGTTTTGAGAAAAGAGAGACAAAGCGGGCTAGGCTAGGACAGTAGTGGAGAGTGGGTTGGGTTACAACCTCAAACAAAAAGAGGAAGGCTTGGCTCAAGGTCATTCTGAGCACAGCAGGGAGGGTCAAGCCCAGGACACTCCCTGCTGGAGCTTCTGCTTACTCTGGTCATCTAGTCAGCTCACGCTAGACAGAAGATGTACATCATCACGACTGGCTCAGTCCCCAGCTCTGCAGTTCCTTTCTGCTGTCTAGCACAAAACCACATCAGTGGACAGATGATGTCAGCCGAAAAACTCAGAAGGACCAACAAGGAGACAGCTGGCACCATCCCTGGGTGTGCCAACCTTGGGCTCCCCAGAACAGCCTCTGCTCCTGTTCACAAGGCTTCCCTTAGAGCTCAGCCTCACTCCCAGTGTCCCTCGTTGTTCTTCTCGTCAGCCCCTACCTACGTTCAGCCTTTCAGAGATGGGAGACTGAGGCAGGCTGGTACCTAGTCAGAGCTGCTGAGCCAGAGCTCCTGGAAGCTGTGAAGGTGAGCCCTCCCCTCCCCCAGTGCTGTCCTCTCTTGCTTGTCCCCTTAGTGTAGACAGGCTTCCTAAGAAAGAAAGGACAACTCACCCTCACTGACTTTGTTTCCCCAACAAACAAAATTGAGGAAATGCACACCATTCATAGAGAGATGTCAGAGAACGATGGATTTGGGTGATTGGACTATGATTGTGGCAATGCACCCTGTTGGGAAATATTATTTTAAGGTGTGTTGTTTTTGTTCAGGCCTTGGAACATTTGTTTGACGGTGTAAAGATGTGTTGCCTTTGTTTATGCTGCATTTGCTTAACTTTGTGAGGCTGTGGTTCATGGCCTGTCTAAAACACCTAATGGTCTAATAAAGCACTGAACAGCCAATAGCAAGGCCAGAGCAAAGATAGGCAGGGCTGGCAGGCAGAGAGTATAAATAGAAAGAGAGGCCAGGTAGTGATGATACACGCCTTTAATCCCAGCACTCAGGAGACAGAGACAGGCAGATCTCTGTGAGTTCAAAGCCAGCCTGGTTTACAGAGGAAGTTCCAGGCTCCAAAGCTACAGAGAAACCCTGTCTCAAAAAAAAAAAAAGGAGAAACAAGGAAGAGGAGGAGCAACAAGAGAAGAAGGGGGGCCACATCATAAAAGTAAGATATACCAAAATAGACAAGCTAAAAGCCCAGAGGCAAAAGGTAGCTGGGATAATTTAAGATGAGAACAACTGGCTAGAAACAAGCCAAGTAAGGCAGGGCATTCATATCTAAGAACAAGCCTCCATGTGTGATTTGAGAGCTGGGTGGTGGGCTCCCCAAAAGTCCAAAATGCCAAAGTGTAAAAGAGCAAAAAACCTCACACTACAGCACCCCTCTTCCAGGTTTGTACACATTTATTCTGTTCAGTTTATGGTCTCTGTGAAGCCCTAGAGAAAAAGCTTTTAATAGTTACCTCCTGGCCTATGTTAGAGGGGAACCTTGCCAGGGAATGCAGCTTCTACATTGTGTTCACTTCTAATTCCTGGATATAACTTAGAAATATTCAGGAGACTCCAGACATAACGGTGTGTCTTAGATTTGTGTCTATTGTTGTGATCTGAATGGTAGAATTTTTCTCTAACTGTTGCAAGTTGTTTTCTGCCATCCTTTCAGGTTAAGATTTGGAGCCCTGGGCTGGAGAGATGGCTCAGTGGTTAAGAGCACTGCCTGCTCTTCCAAAGGTCCTGAGTTCAATTCCCAGCAACCACATGGTGGCTCACAACCATCTGTAATGAGGTCTGGTGTCCTCTTCTGGCCTGCAGACATACACACAGACAGAATATTGTATACATAATAAATAAATAAATATTTATTTAAAAAAAAAAGATTTGGAGCCCTTCTCTCTCACACAGCAGGCTGAGAGTCCGTGCTGGGACAGTGGAGGAGACCTCATTCCACTCAGTCTCTGACAGTGTCAGCTGCGGTACCCTCCCTGGCAGCATGGTGGACTCACAATCACTTCCACCATTATTCCAATCCCAGTCCCAACCTCTGCTCCTCCAAATCTTGTTCTGTGGGGGTACACGAGACTGAATGCTGAGCCCTGATCACCACTCACCCCCTCAACAGAAGGCAAATGTCAGCTGACTTGTCCTCTTTATTCATCTAACGGGACCTGGCTGAGAACAGCTGAGAATCTGAAATGGGCGAAGTTACTAATAAAATTGTGTTTGTGTGTGTGTGTGCGCGCACACACACAAACACGTGCACACATATGGGTACAGGTGCCTACAGAGGCTAGAAGAGGGAGTGGTAAGATCCCCTGAAGCTGGAGTTGCGTGTGGGAGTGTGAGCTGTACGGTGTGAGTGCTGGGAACTCAACTCTGGTCACCTGGAAGAGAAGCACAAACAAGCTGTAAATTGTTGAGCCATCATCTCTCCAGCTCCCGGTGCCCACTTTTACTTTCAAAAGCTTTGGAACTTGCCGTGGCCATGCTTAGCATTTGAGAGAATGAGGCAGGAGGATTGTAAATTTGATGCCAGTCTGGGTACACAGCAAGACAGTCATCTAACCCAAACAAAGGAACGGAACTACAACTGAATGGCAGTTTAATGGTTTTACATTATCACTTATTTTATGTGTGTGTGCATTTAATGTAAGAAAGAAAGAAAGGCATTTTTGGTGCAGGAGAGAAGGCCCAGAAGTTCTGAGTTCAATTCCCAGCAACCACATAGTGGCTCACAACCATCTTTAATGAGATCTGGTGCCCTCTTCTGGCCTGCAGAAATACGTGCAGAAAAAATACTGTATACATAATAATCTTTTTAAAAAGGCGTTTTCAGCCTGGCGGTGGTGGCACACACCTTTAATCCCAACACTTGGGAGGCAGAGGCAGGCGGATCTCTGTGAGTTTGAGGCCAGCTTGTTCTACAAGAACTAGTTCCAGGACAGTCTCCAAACCTCCAGAGAAACCTGGTCTCGATCAAAACAAAACAACTCAAAAAAAGCAAAAGAGGAAGAAAACCAAAAAACAAACAAAAGAAGGGCAATCCTACTATTCAGATGCACAGAATGGGATTCAGGTGGTCAGTCAGTGCCTTTATCAAGTCTTTAAAAATGCAGCTGTGGCCGGGAGAAGGCGGTCCACGCCTTTAATCCCAGCATAAGGTAGGTGGAGGCTGGTGGATCTCTTGAGTTCCAGGATGAGGCAGCTGTGGAAGGGTGTTTCTTGGTTGTTGTTGTTTTTGAGACTGGGTTTCTCTTCAGAATTGCCTGGATACAGCAGGAGGAGATGGTTGAATGGTTGAATGGCTAAAAGCACTGCTGCTTTGGCAGATGGTCTGAGCTGTGTTCAACGCCCACATGGCAGACCACAATCATGTGTGTAACTCTGGTTGCAGAGGATCTGATGCCCTTTTCTGACCCCCAAGGTTACAAGGCATTGTGCCTGGTGAACATATTTTAAGAAAACAAATCCTGCTGGGCCTGCCGGGCGGTGGTGGCACAGGCCTTTAATCCCAGCACTCAGAAGGCAGAGGCAGGTAGACCTCTGTGAATTCAAGGTCAGCCTGGTCTACAGGAGCTAGCTCCAGGACAGCCAGGACTGTTCCCTGTCTCAAAAAACAAAAACCAAACTAACCAAACAAAAAACCACTCAAAAACATGAAAACAGATCCCTTCGCATTAGAGGCTTGGACCTCTAATCTTCAGCACAGGGTGTGTGGATGCAGTGTTTTTTTCACATAAGATCCCAAAGTAAAAATAAATTTCAATCCAAGAGGACTTTCTCATTTGACAGCAACACAAAATTTTTGTTTTTAAGAAATTGTCAGGTCAAGCTGGGCAGTGGTGGCCTACACCTTTAAGCCCAGCACCTGGGAGGCAGAGGCAGGCAAATCTTCTCTCAACAAACAGAAACTGTTCTAATCCTACCCTGCAGGAGGTGGGGGGGGCAGGCATGTCTCCTTGAGTTTGAGACCACCCTGCCCGGTCTCGGAAGCAGATTTACTCTGTGGCTCAGGCAGAATTTGAATTTGCAGGCCTCCTGTCACTTCTGCCTAGTGGCAAGGACAAAAGAAGCAGACCAATCACTGTGAGTAGGAGCCCCACCTGAATTACAGGGGGTGAGCCTATCTCAAAGGAAAGAAAATCTCTTGGGGTGTGGTGGTGCACACCTTTAATCCTAGCCTCAGGGGGCAGAAGCAAGTTGCTCTCTGAGTTCAAGATCCACCTGGTCTACTTATTGAGCTATAGCAAGCTCCAGAGCAAGGCCCTATCTCAAAAAAACAAGAACAGCTGGGCATTGGTGGCTCACGCCTTTAATCCCAGCACTTGGGTGGATCTCTGAGTTCGAGACCAGCCTGGTCTACAAGAGCTAGTTCCAGGACAGGCACCAAAAGTTACAGAGAAACATTGTCTTGAAAAAACAAACAAACAAAAAAACCCGAAAAACAACAACAACAACAAAAAACCCTGATCCCTTTGATTCCAACTCTTTGAGTTGTGGGATTACAGGTATGCCCTACAGTGTCCTGTTTGGTAAGCACAGTGCTTGCTGGACAGAGAATTTTGAGGCTGCTGGGCAGCAAGTACTCTATAAACTCAGTTCCCTTTCCGGGTCCCTTGTCACAATATTAATGGATACAAGCCATCCTCCTGCCTCAGCCTTCCCAGTGGCTGTCACAGCAGGTGACTTGTAAAGCATCCAGCTCAATCCCTAATTCCAGGACATGTTCATAATTATTCTCAACAATTCCAGATTTATACTTTCTATGTCTATTGCCAGGCACAGAGTAACATCCCCCCGCCCCACCGACTTACAGTTAGAACTAGGGGGGCCACAAATGAATATAGTTCAGCCAGGTCTGTTGGTTCACAGCCGTAATAGCCGTAACCACTCCAGGAAGAAGGCCGAGGCAGGAGAATTGCTAAGAGTTGGAGTTTTAAACCAAGATGGGCAAGACCCCATCTGGGAAATGTTAAGTCTTAAACCTTGGGACTAATGGCTGAGGTGCCTGTTTAACACATCAGAACGGACCTGGCCACTGGGTTCTCCAGCATCCCTCAGTTCCTGATTGTACCCTCTACCCCAGTGTTTAGGGTGCCCTTCTCCCAGAGGTTCTTTTCAGTATAATCCAGCTATTTTGATTACCTGCCCCACACCCCCTTTTATTTATTTATTGGACCTTTTGCCCTCCTGACTGCAGCAGCATCTGGTTTCCTTTCTGTCTCTGGTTCCTCACCTGGCTCAGGGTCGCGTCCACTCTGGATTCTCCCAGATGTCTCTACCTCCGGCTGTGCTCTCCCTTTTGTCTACAGTTTGATTTCTCCTCCACCAGGTCTAGGAACAGTCATACCTTTTTTTTTTGTTCATTCAGGAAACCAAAAATGTAGTGCATAAATAAGTAAAACAAATACATTAACCAAACTCCATCATACCTAGGAACACTACCGTCCTTTCATATTTACTTTTTTTCATTTAAGGAACAAATCCAAAATGAAGGGCATAAGTAAACAAGTAAAACAATATAAATCAAACAATCAAATAAGTGATAGAGATTGGGTTTTTGACTTTCACAGATCCAAGGTTTTTTGTCTTTTTGTTCTTTTGGTTTTTCGAGACAGGGTTTCTCTGTAGCTTTGGAACTAGCTCTTGTAGACCAGGCTGCTCGAACTCACAGTGATCCTCTTGCCTCTGCCTCCCTAGTGCTAGGATTACAAGCGTGCACCACCACCGCCCAGTGTTTTTAAAATTTTTAATGGTGTTTTTTGTTTCGTAGACAATGTTCCACTATCGTGATCTGGCTATATTGACGGTCTCTATGTAGAGCAGACTGGGTTTGAACTCACAGTGATCTGCCTGAATCGGCCACCGGAGGGCTGAGATTAAAGGCGCGCACCAGTCACCATTTCCCGCGGCTTTCAGGTTCTTTGTTTTTCCCTCGCAGCCCTAGAGAACTTGGCATTGAACACACAGAGATAGGCCTGTCTCTGCCTCTAAGAGGGCTGGAATCAAAGGCGGGCGTCCTTTCGCGAACCTTCCCTTTTTTTTTTTTTTTTCTCTCCAGCTCACAGAGCATTCGCAACGAAATCCAGAGCCAGAAAAAACCCAGACAGGGCGGAGACTCAGTCATCCAATCGGGTAACAGCTTGTGGTTGGCAGGCGGGGCTACAAACCGGAAGTATGAGACGGAATACGGAGGGGCGGGGGTGGAGTGGGGGTAGGGGTGAGGAGAAGCTTCAGCCCGGAAGTGTAAGGCGGAACACCGGATGCGAAAGCTTCAGGACGGAAGTGTGAAGTGAAGATGGCCGAAAAGTCTTCAGAAGAGCCGGGAAAGATTCTCACAGCCTTGGAGCGCAAGCTTAAAGTGGCTGCCTGACTCTTCTGGGGTTCTGAGTTCTGTAATTAGTGCTTGTTTCTGGTAAGTTAGTGACCTCCATTTGACTCAAGTTGTCAATTGCCCTTACTAATAAGTTTGCCAACATATTAAATGTCTTAATCTGTTGGTTTCATTTTTATTAATTTTTTTTGAGGCGGGGGCGGCAGCCTGTGCTGCCCAGGCTTGCCTAGAATGTAGCTCATGTTGGTCCAGCAATCAAACATTCCACTTCCAGCCCCCACTCGCAGTTCCTGCCTCAGCCCCCGCCTCAGCCTCCGTACTGTTGTGTGTTTGCCAGTGTGTTTAAACTCCTGGCAGTTCTGCTTCCTCCTCCCCATGCTGAAACTCGAATAGTGAGTTAATCGAATATGAATTATGCTTTCACTTGTATCCGTTTAAAATTTATGTTCTTTGGTTATTCACATAGGGTCTCAGTCTCTAGGAAGGCCTCAGACTGCCTCATCCTCCTGTTAGAATTGTAAACAGCCTGGCGGTGGCGGCGCTCGCCTTTAATCTCAGCACTCTATTTATTTATTTATTTATTTATTTATTTATTTAGTTTTTCGAGACAGGGTTTCTCTGTAGCTTTGGTTCCTGTCCTGGAACTAGCTCTTGTAGACCAGGCTGGCCTCGAACTCACAGAGATCCGCCTGCCTCTGCCTCCCGAGTGCTGGGATTAAAGGCATGCGTCACCACCTCTTGGCTAATCTCAGCACTCGGGAGGCAGAGGCAGGAGGAGTTTGAGGCCGGCCTGGTTTACATGGTGAGTTGCAGGCTTATTTTTAAATTCCCTTTCATTTTAGAGATAGTCACATGCAGAACAGATTGAAGTGGAACCCACAATTTTTGTTTGAAATAGAGTCTTGTGTAGCCAAAGATGATCTTTAGCTCACTTATATAACTGGGGCTCTTCTTTGTTGTTTGGTATTTATTTGTTTGTTTGCTTTTCATGGTGTGTGTGTGTGTGTGTGTGTGTGTTTGTCCCACCAAGGTTTCCCTGTTAAATCTCCGACTGTCCTGAATGCTTAGCATACCAGGCTGGACTCCTGCCTCTGCCTCTCTGAGTCCTGAGATTAAAGGCTTAAAAGCTAAAACCACCACTGTCTGATTGACCTTGAGCTCTTGATATTCCTCCCTAGAACTGGGACACAGGTTACTAGACTGTCCCATCATATGCGACTTAAAACTTTTATTTTAGCTGGGCCATGGTGGCGCACGCCTTTAATCCCAGCACTCGGGAGGCAGAGGCAGGCGGATCTCTGTGAGTTCGAGACCAGCCTGGTCTACAGAGCTAGTTCCAGGACAGGCTCCAAAGCCACAGAGAAACCCTGTCTCGAAAAACAAACAAACAAAAAACCAAAAACTTTTATTTTATTTTGTAGACATGGTCTTATGTAGTCTTGTCTGACCTTAAGTAGCTGATCTTCTTAATTCTACCTCATTAGTGTTTGGATTTTATTTTTTTTCATGACAAGGTTTCTCTGTGTATCCTTAGCTATCCTGGAACTTGCTCTGTAGACCAGGCTGTAATGAGAAATGCCCATTGAATGGAATTTTTGTTGTTGTTGTTATTTGGTTATGTTAAGTTTAAGACTGAGTCTTGCCAAACTCTAGTGATGCACACATTTAATCCCAAGCACTTGGAAGCCAGAGGCAGGTGGATCTCTGTGAGCTTGAGCCTAACCTGGTCATACAGAGTGAGTTCCAGGACAAACTCCAAAGCTACACAGAGGAACCCCATCTTGAAAAAGCAAAACAAAACGAAACAAACAGACTTTTGAGTCTCAAAGTCTCATTAATTCCAGACTGGTCTTGAACTCCTGACTTTCCGGCTCTATATTTGGTTAATTAGTTTGCAGTCCCTTAAATTATACTTATTAAGTTGTTGTGTGGCTTTATAACTTGAAGTTTCTTTTTCTTTGTTTTTCGAGACAGGGTTTCTCTGTGGTTTTGGACCCTGTCCTGGAACTAGCTCTTGTAGACCAGGCTGGTCTCGAACTCACAGAGATCCGCCTGCCTCTGCCTCCCGAGTGCTGGGATTAAAGGTGTGCACTACCACCACCCACCTTGAAGTTTCTTTACAACAGTACTGGGAATGAGCTTTGGTAACACAAGACATCTCATCCCTTCTGGGGACTGAAGCTGTAGGAATGTGGTTCGTTCAGCCTGGTCAATTTAACAAGACTGCCTTTCAAATGAAAACAAAGCTAGGTGGGCTGCTAGCACTCCTGGAATCATAGCACTAGGGACACAATGGGGAAAGAAAGCCCAGTTCCAGGCTGTCATGGGGTACACAAAGTGACCTTGTCTCTGCATGAAGTAAAATAAATGTTGGAAATGTAGCTTACTGTTGAGCACTTGTCTAGCATGGGCCAGGCCCTAGGATGAGTCCCCAGTACCTAAAAAATTATTTTGTTCTTATTTTTAAATTTTATTTGTGAATGGGTGTTTTTGCCTGGTGCTCATGAAGGCTAGAAGAGGGCAGAGCCCCTGGTGCTGAAGTTACAGGCGGTTGTGAGCCAACATGTGGATGCTGGGAACCAAACTCAGGTCATCCGGAAGAGCAGCCAGTACTCCTTTTTTTTTTCTTTTTTCGAGACAGGGTTTCTCTAGCTTTGGAGCCTGTCCTGGAACTAGCTCTTGTAGACCAGGCTTAGATCTGCCTGCCTCTGTCTCCCAAGTGTGGGATTAAAGGTGTTTGCCACCATTGCCAGGCTTGCTCCTTTTTTTTTTTTCCCCCAAGACAAGGTTTTTTGTTAGGACAGTCCTGACTTTACTGGAACTTATGCTGTAGACCAGGCTGGCTTCGAACTCACATAGATCCACCTGTCTCTGCTTCCCGAATATTAGGATTAAAGATGCGTGCTGCCGCCACCCAGGTTTAAATTTTTTTTTTTAGATTTATTTATTTTACTTTATGCCTACATGCATGTATGTGTGCCACACGTGTGCCTGTTGAATCCCCTGGAACTGGTGCTATGTTACAGGTAGTTGTGAGCCATCATGCAGGTCCTAGGAATTGAATCTGGGTCCTGTACAAGAGCAGTTAAGTTGCTGGGTAGTGGTGGCTCCAAAACTACAAAGAAACCCTGTCTCAAATATCCAAAATAATAAAGAAATAAAACAAGTCTAATCTGGGAAGGTTAGGCATGAAATTATAAAAACCCGGAAACGAAAATGGTCATGTAGTGCCCATGCCACTACAGGACCAGTACGCAAACCAGACTCAGCCGAGACTTAAACACGTACAAGCACGGAGACACGCGGAGAGAGACAGGTGGAGGGACACGGGCTACCCTCGATAGAAGAATGCCAAATGTCCCACTTTATTGTGCTCAGGGACAGCTTATATAGGAATCCTTAGCCACGCCCAGCTCTTGGGATCTATCAGCTGCAGGCCCACCAGTCTGCTATCAAGCTGCTCATAGCAGCTGCAGGCGAAGAAAGTCAAGGGGCCAGGGATCTATAGCTCCCAACATGAAATAATTCCTTGGCTTTGCCATGAGCATCTTGAGAGGTGATTAGTGTCCCTGTTGCCATAAAAGGATGGGGTTTAAATCTTAGGTTTCTGGATACCCTGTCCCAGAGGGAATTGAATTTGGAGGAACAGTGGCTGGATTTAGATAGCACAGTTACAAAGGTGTGGTCATATGCTGTTTCTATATTTTAATGTTTGGTTCCCAGTTGCTGCAATGTTTTGGAAGGACTAGGAGATGTGGTCTTTTTGAGAAGGTATGTCACTAGGGATGGACTTTGAAGGTTTCAAAAGCCCATGCCAGGCCCTCCTTTTGCAGTTTGTTTGCAGATGGGTTGTAAGCTACTGTTCTTGTGCCATGCCTACCTACCATGATGGTCTTGAATTAGCATTCTGAAATTGTAGTCAAGCCCCAACTAAATGCTTTTATGAGGTGCCTTGGTCATGGTGTCTCATCACAGCAATAGAACAGTAACTAAGACAGGTGAGAAGTGGGGTTTCCTAAGACATAGCCTCCTTTATATTTCACCAGATTGCTTCAGATTGAAGATCTGAAGAATGAGTGGTCGGGACCCACCCACACTCCTGCATCTGGCAGTGCAGAGCCTGCTGAGGGACGAAGCCCTGGCCATCTCTGCTCTGCAGTTCCTGCCCAGGGTGCTGTTCCCACCACTGTTCAAGGAAGCCTTCAACCACGGACAAAGTAACATTCTGAGGGCTATGGTAGCAGTTTGGCCGTTCAGCTTCCTTCCCGTGGGGACCCTCATGAAGACTTCCCACCTGGAGACCTTGCAGGCAGTCCTGGATGGAGTAGACATGCTGCGAACACAGAAGGTGCTCCCCAGGTAAGCAAGATCCAGGTAGGGAAGAATGGTGGGCATGGTACAGGGGAAGGACATCTGGGGTAAGGGAGAATGAGGTCAAAGGTAGACGAGAGGATTTTGATGGTATTATCTAAATTATCTTGGAAGATTGCAGAAGCCTTGACCCCTGTTGAGCCCTAGTATAAAAGGACAGTTGGGTATGGAGTCCAGCTTAAAGCAGTTGTGGCCACAGTGAAACAAGCCTTACCCTGGCTCTCCCAGGTTCTAGAAGTGGAAGACTGAGTCAAGAGTCACTGCAGGGAGGAAGCTGGACAGGTAGGTCTTTATATGCAGTTCTGGTAAAGAGCCCTTGCCAGGAGCTGCTCTGGGAGACCCAGGACGGAGAATCATAAACACACGGAACAGCTGGGAACAGGTGGCAGTAGAGATGGAGAGGAAAACCTGGCCTGGGTGTGGTCTTTGTTTGTTTGTTTGTTGCTGTTTTCGAGACAGGGTTTCTCTGACTGCCCTGGCTGCCTCTGTAGACCAGACTGGCCTCAAACTCACAGAGATCTTCCTGCTTCTGCCTCAGGAATGCTGGGATTAAAGATGTGCACCGCCACCGCCGGGCTGGGTTTGGTCTTTTATATCTTCCACTGTTTCTGCCTGTCTTACTCACAGGAGGGGGAAGCTCCAGGTGCTCGACTTGAGGAATGTGCAGCACAACTTCTGGGATGTTTGGGCTGGCACAGAGGATGGAGAGTGCTCTGCAGAGGCTGTGGGTAAGAAGCAAGCGGTGAAGCGCTCTCCTAGATACGCCCTGAGGCAGCGTTTGAAGGTGGTCGCAGACCTTTGCCTCAGGTTCCATCTGAATGAACAGCAAACATACTTGTTACAGTGGGCCCAGCAGAGAAGAAGTTTCATCAGGCTGTGCTGTGTGAAGATGCAGATATGGGCATTGCCCGTGTACACTGTCAGGAAAGTCCTGATGGTTTTCCAGCCTGACAGCATCCAGGAGTTGGAACTGAATACAGGTTGGAGTCTGTCCACTCTGGTGCATTTTGTATCTTACCTGGACCAGATGAGAAATCTTCAAAAACTCCTTTTAACACGGATCCACAAGAACACCTTTAAGGTTCTAAATACCCCCTCAGACATACAGAAGTGTATCACTAAGTTTGTTTCTCAGTTCTCTAAACTCAACTGTCTGCAGCATCTCTCCATGAATGGCGTCTACTTTTCCAGTGAGCACATGAAACAGTTGTTCAGGTAAGGTGGGGTGGCAAAGAGAGTAGTGGGTACCTGAGTGAAGCCAGCCAGCCACTGGAGTTCACAATCATGGAGTCACTGCAGCGTCTAAGTTGGGTTTTGTTTCTATCTTAACTGATTTGGGAGCTCAGTTTGTTCAGTGGCCACTCACTAAGCAGAGGCTGAGCCGAGTAGGCGATGTGTTGAGCAGTCCTGCTACAAGACCAGCTAGGGAGGGCATCAGAGTAGGAAGGATGCACTCTGTGTTCTTCCCTGAGCCAAGTAGGAGATGGGTTGAGCAGTCCTGCTACAAGACCAACTGGGGAGGGCATCAGATGTAGGAAGTATGTGCTCTGTGTTCTTCCTTGGGATTCTGTCTAAGGGGCAGGGAATCGGTCAGAACAGTGGGCCCAGAACTAGAGAGGATCCTTACCTCCACAGATCCACGGGGGAACTTGGTGCTTGGCATTTGTGTGCCTTCTAACTTCCCACATGTAGGGTCTGAATAGAGATGGGTAGAAATGAGTGATACCAATTGTGTGGGTGAGAGGCAGGGATGAAAAACTGAATAAGGGGGCTGGAGAGATGGCTCAGAGGTTAAGAGCCCTGACTGCTCTTCCAGAGGTCCTGAGTTCAATTCCCAGCAACCACATGGTGGCTCACAACCATCTGTAATGGGGTCTGGTGCCCTCTTCTGGCCTGTAGGGATACACACAGAATATTGTATACATAATAAATAAATAAATAAATCTTAAAAAAAAAAAAAGAAAAAAAAGAGAAACCGAATAAGGGCAGAGACTGTTCCAGGGGAGGCAAAAGATGATTCAAGACTTCCAGATCTTTCATGGGTTAGTTTTTCCAGTGTGCGCCCTGGGCTAATGTGGCCAGCACAGGTTCTCTTCTTCATAGTAATGGAAGCTGCTACCCATGGACTAAAGAAGTCCCATTACTGGTACTTCATGCCTCTCTCTCTGCCAAGAATAGTGAGACTCCCCAATAAGCAGCATCCTCGATCCTGGATATTGATCTCCATTATATAGTTGCAGGACTTCTAAACAAGTGGTCACCTTTACCTCTATGCTACATCTAACAGCAGCTCTCTCCATCTCATTGTGCCAGAACTAATATCTTGGTCTCTCCCTAGGTACCTGAAGACCCCTTTGGAGACCCTATCCATCACTGTGTGCAAGCTTTCACAGTTAGACTTGAATTCCTTGTCCCAGAGTCAGAGTCTCCATCAGCTGAAACACCTGAATCTGAGGCTTGTGAAATTAATTGACCTATATCCTACACCTTTCCGTGATCTCCTAAACAGTGTTGCGGGCACTCTGCAGACCCTAGAGTTGGAGGGCTGCTGGATGGTGGACTCTCAGCTCATTACCCTCCTGCCTGCCCTGAGCCAGTGCTCCCAACTCACTAGGGTCAATTTCTATGACAATGATATCTCCATGGCTGTCCTGAAAGACCTTCTATATCACACAGCCAACCTCAACCAGCTGATCCAAGAGCTGTACCCCGCCCCTCTAGAATGCTATGATGACAGGGGTGATGTCCATGTGGGAAGATTTGCTAAACTTTGTCCTGAGCTCATGGATACACTGATTACTGTCAGGCAGCCCAAGAGAGTCTCCTTTGCTACACACATGTGTCACAAATGTTGTCAGCGCTGTATCTATGACCTGGAGGCCAGACTTTGTCATTGTTGGCAGTAAGTGGGGAAGGTTGCTTCTTGATACTGAGAATTGAAAACCTAGCAATAGGTATTTCATCAAGGGTGTGAGTGATTTCCTTGCACATATGCATGCTTGGTGCTTGTGGAGGTCAGATGAAGGATTGGATTTCCTGGAATTGGAGTTACAGGTGGCTGTGAACTACCGTGTGGGGCTGGGAATCTAACCTGGGTCCTCTGTAGGAACAGGCACTCTGAGCTGCAGAGCTGTCTCTCTAGCCCCAGTTTTGCATTTTCTAAAAGGGTTTTGCCAGGACATGATCGTAAGTGACTTTCTCCTACATGGCGGTTTAGAGGAAGGGTCTGATTTTTTTGACTGGGTGTTCTGGTGTCCTTCCATGCCATTAACCTGGATTCAGTGCCATGGTTTTCTTTTGATTCTTGAGCTCGAAAGACCCTGTGTTCTCTGACCCCTTGTCCAAGATCTCTAGACGTCTCTGATGGCTAACCTGGTTTGTCAACATGGCTATGCCTGTAATCAACTAGAACCCATGCTGCTGAGCATTCCTGTGAGGTGAGATTCTTCATCACATTATTTGAGGAAACACACCCATCCTGTGTTGAAACCATGCCTTCTCTTGGCAGCATATATAAAAAGATATGGAAGAAGGGAACTGTAAGAGACTTCCACCCTTGTGGATGGACGACTCCTACATCCTTGGTCTACTAAAGTTCATCTATTTCTACTATATATAGTTCTATCAGTTCTGTTCCTTTAACCTTGAGAGAATCCTGATTAATGAAAGTAAAGGCAGGAGAGCTTGTCTTCTGCCTGGGTGTCGGTTATGTCCCACTGTGTGTCTGCTTAGTACCTCTGTGTACAAAGTTTCCAGCCTAAAACGAGCACTGCACTCCTATGAGGTTTGGGGAATGGAATGGTCGAGGCATTCTATCTAGTCCATTTGTACTGGGAGGTCACAGATAAGCCACAGAGCTTGCTCCCTCTCCGTCTCTTTCATAGTGGTATATTGCGCAGGCTGGCCTTGAAATCTTCCTGCCTTAACCTACACGCAGAGATTTCTGAAGTATGTCACCATGGTAAATCGCATGTCTGTGGGGCACTATTTGATGCTTCTATCCCTCTGGCTGTCCCTAAACATAAAGGTCTCCAGTATATGGACAAATGTCCCTGTCTTGTTTTGAAGGATTGATAGACCTTAAGAACTGTATTGTAGATGTCTGGAGTAAACCTGTTTTGTTAATGAGTGCCTAAGTCTACCCATTGCACTCCCCCTGTATTTGTATATTGTAGCAATAAAGATTTTTGTTTCATGCCCTCTTGTTTTCATTTCTATATGTGTTAATATATAAGGGAGGCCCGGAAGGTAGTGGTGCAGGCCTATAATCCTTGCAGTCGGAGAGACTGGTAAATCAGGGTTTGAAGCCAGCCTCATCTAAGAGCCAGTTCCAGGATATCCAGGACTGCATAAAGAAATTGTCTCTGGTGGCGCACGCCTTTAATCCCAGCACTCGGGAGGCAGAGGCAGGCGGATCTCTGTGAGTTCGAGACCAGCCTGGTCTACAGAGCGAGTTCCAGGACAGGCTCCAAAGCCACAGAGAAACCCTGTCTCAAAAAAAAAACAAAACAAACAAAAAAAAAAACAAAAAAAAAGAAATTGTCTCAAAAACATATATGTATATGTATATGTATATATACATATATATGTATATATACATATATGTGGAGAACTGGAGAGATGGCTTAGAAGTTAAGATCATGTCGTGTATGTAACATTCTGCCTCTGGAAGAGCAACCAGTGTGCTCTTATCCACTGAGCCATCTCTCCAGCTCTCAGCTACTTATAGTCCCTCCTCCCACTACCAATCCTAACGTGTAATCTAGAGGCTTCTCCTGAAAGTGCTGAGATAAATACACTGGCCAAGACAAGTGCTGTGTCATGCATACATATTCCCAACACTAAATATTAAAAAATACTTATAACAATGGTCTCTTTATCTCAAGTTGACCTGGAACTCAGGAAATTGTTTCTTTGCTGTCTCAGTGCTGGTATTAAAGGAATGTGCAAACCACAGCCCAGTGCAAGTAGGATTCCAAAGGTCCTTCAAGCTTCTGTGAAGGCTGGGCGAGGGACAAGGCACTCCTCAGATTCCTGTACTTGGGAAGTAGAGGCGGGAGAGTTTGCAGGAAAAACAAAAGGCCTCAGAGGAGCCAGTGGAAAAGTGTGGAGTGCCAGCCTGGAGGCTGCTGCCTGACCTGCTGGAGTCTGTTCTGCTAAGCTGGTTCCCATCTCTACAGGGACTCAATGAGAACACAACCAACCCAGCTTCAGGCAGTCTTGAAGGTTGGTATGCAGTCTGAGGTGATAGATTTTTTTTCTGTCCATTCCCCCCATTTATTTATTGTTTATTTTTTTATTTTTTTGTTTTTTTGAGACAGGGTTTCTCCCCCCAGTTTTTTAACTTCAAAAACTTTAAATCATATTCTTCCTCTCCCACAAGTCTTTCCAGATCTTCTTCCCTCCACCCATCCAACTTTAAATTCTTTCTCAAAAAACAGAAGCACCAGGGTATGGTGATGGCACACATGTTTAATCCCAGCACTCAGGAGGCAGAGAGGCAGATCTGAGTTTGACATCAGCCTGGCCTACAGAGTGAGTTTCAGGAGGGCTCCAAGGCTACAGAGAAACCGTGTCTCTGTTTCAAAAAACAAAACCCAATACAACAAAACTCTAAAACCCAAGCAAAGAAAATATCCCTCCCACAAACCCACCAAACTGTAACCAAATGAAAGCACTCTCTCACACACATGCACACACCCACACAGGGAGGGGGCAGTTTGTACCATTTGTGTGCCTCTGGAGGTTACAGAATCAAACTGGGGTTACAGGGTAAGAGAGGCCAGACTGGCTAAATACCAAGCCTTAGCGACCTCCTGCGGGTTGGAGGGGGGAGGGGTGGGCGACTGCTGATCTCTGACCTAACTCACTGACCCCTGTATAAGCCGGGTGGTGGTGGCGCACGCCTTTAATCCCAGCACTCGGGAGGCAGAGGCAGGCGGATCTCTGTGAGTTCGAGGCCAGCCTGGTCTAGAAGAGCTAGTTCCAGGACAGGAACCAAAAGCTACGGAGAAACCCTATCTCGAAAAATCAAAAAAAAAAAAAAAAAACAACAACAACAACAAAAAAAACAAAACTGACCCCTGTATCAACAGAACCTATGTTTCTCTGTTCATAATATTCTTCCTACCCTCACCTTCCAGGCCAGAGTCATGCACTTCCGGTTTACCTCACTCCTCAGAATAGGCCTTCACCCACAGCAGGAATTCCTTCCTGTTAACACAGATCTGAGCAAAATGCTCACTCAGGGGACCATGCAGTTGTGAGTCCTCATCTCCTTCAGTGTCTCTTATGCCTGTTCCCATCCCCTTAGCTCACAGCCCACTCTGTAGCTCTTACCCACCCAGTTAGCGTGATAGCCCTCTATACGTCTCCTACCTCAGTTCAGTCCTCTGATCCCTGGGTGGTCCTCTGAGACCTCAATTTAGGGAGAGTGGAATTAAGACCATGCTCAGACATGCCCCCCTCACTGTTAAATCTAGTGGCTGACCACACCTCAGGTGCCCACTGCTCCCTAATGTAAAAGAGAATGGTTTGGTGTGGTAGCAAAAACAGCTTATCGGGCCAGGCGGTGGTGGCCCACACCTTTAATCAGAGTACTAGGGAGGCAGAGGCAGGTGGATCTCCATGAGTTTGAGGCCAGACTGGTCTACAAGAGCTAGTTCCAAAACAGGCACCAAAACTATAGAGAAACCCTGTCCCAAAAATAAAAACAAAAACAAACAAACAAAATTCAGCTTTATTGGGCTGGAGAGATGGCTCAGTGATAAAGAGCACTGCATGCCCTTCCAAAGGTCCTGAGTTAAGTTCCCAGCAACCACGTGGTGGCTCACAACCATCTGTAATGAGATCTGGTGCCCTCTTCTGGCCTGCAGGCATACATGCAGACAGAATATGAAGAATACTGTATACATAATAAATTAGTAGATTTAAAAAAAAACAGCTTATCCCTGGGATAACTGTGTTAGGTGGTGTACTGGAGAGTTTTTTTTTTTACTAGTAAGATAAGCAATTTATTTATTTTTATTTTATTATTATTATTATTAATAAAAATTTTCACCTCCTCCCTTCCTCCTATTTACCTTCCTTTCCCCCCCTCCCCCTCCCTCTCCAGTCTTTTTTTTTTATTTTTTAAATTTATTTATTTATTAAGGATTTCTGCCTCGTCCCCACAACCGCTTCCCATTTCCCTCCCCCTCCCCCGATCAAGTCCCCCCCCCCCCATCTGCTCGAAGAACAATCAGGGTTCCCTGACCTGTGGGAAGCCCAAGGACTGCCCACCTCTATCCAGGTCTCGTAAGGTGAGCATTCAAACTGCCTAGGCTCCCACAAAGCCAGTACGTGCAGTAGGATCAAAAACCCACTGCAATTGTTCTTGAATTCTCAGTATTCCTCATTGTCCGCTATGTTCAGCTAGTCCGGATTTATCCCATGCTTTTTCAGACCTAGGCCAGCTGGCCTTGGTGAGATCCCAATAGAACATCCCCATTGTCTTAGTGTGTGGGTGCACCCCTCGTGGTCCTGAGTTCCTTGCTCGTGCTCCGTCTCCTTCTGCTCCTGATTTGGACCTTGAGATTTCTGTCCGGTGCTCCCGTGTGGGTCTCTGTCTCTGTCTCCTTTCATCGCCTGATGAAGGTTAATATTCATGAGGATGCCTATGTGTTTGTCTTTGGATTCACCTTATTTAGCTTCTCTAGGGACATGAATTATAGGCTCAATGTCCTTTATTTATGGCTAGAAACCAAATATGAGTGAGTACATCCCATGTTCCTCTTTTTGGGTCTGGCTTACCTCACTCAGGATAGTGTTTTCTATTTCCATCCATTTGTATGCAAAATTCAAGAAGTCCTTGTTTTTTACTGCTGAGTAATACTCTAATATGTATATATTCCATACTTTCTTCATCCATTCTTCCGTTGAAGGGCATCTAGGTTGTTTCCAGGTTCTGGCTATTACAAACAATGCTGCCATGAACATAGTTGAGCATATACTTTTGTTGTATGATAGGGCATCTCTTGGGTATATTCCCAAGAGTGGTATTGCTGGGTCCAGGGGTAGGTTGATCCCGAATTTCCTCTTTGATTCAATTGTAGTAGGGCGATCTGCTCTCCTTATTGCACGCCTGTCCCCGCCGCTTGGGTCTGCCGCTGTGCCGGTCCCCGAAAGCTTCTTCCTGTATGCGTTGTTGCTCCGCCGCATCTGGCGCCGCCGCCGCTCCGCCTCTGTGCGTCTGGCGCCGCCGCCGCTCCGCCTCTGTGCGTCTGGCGCCGCCGCCGCTCCGCCTCTGTGTCTACTGGAGAGTTTTATGTCAACATGATACAAGTTAGGGTCGTCAGAGAGGAGGGGCCTAAATTGAGAAAATGTCTCTATGAAATATGGCTGTAGGAAGCCAGGCTGAGGCGGTGCAAGCCTTTAATCCCAGCACTCGGGAGGCAGAGGCAGGTGGATCTCTGTGAGTTTAGACCAGCCTGGTCTACAAGAGCTAGTTTCCAGGACAGGCTCCATAGCTGCAGAGAAACCCTGTCTCAGAAAAAAAAAAGTGGCTCTAGGCACTAGGCAGTGGTGGCACACACCTTTAGTCCCAGCACTCTAAGAGACAGCAGCAGGTGGATCTCTGGGATTGAGGTGAACCTGAACTACAAAGTCTGTTCCAGAAACTCATTATCATTGCTTACCTGGGATGAATCTTCCAGGTTAGGAGCACATCCACTCCACCCAGCACAGCCTTGGGAGTCTCTAGGTGGGACGTCTTCATTGAAGACCCCACAGTGAGGCAGGGAATGGGCCAAGTTGTGACATTGCCTCCTGGGTGTTAGTTTGTGTGTTAATGAAGTCCCCCTTGAGCATTGATGGAAAGAGCTTGTGGCAGGTACTCAGGACATAGATGGCCAAGGTTTTCATCCCTTAGTAGCACCTGCACTATAAGATCCAGCAGTGTAACTGGGGCCTGGGAGCCCACCCTCCTGGATCTCAACTGAAAACAAAAGTATATACCTTCTTTTCTGCACCCAGTGGAACCTTCTCTAAAACTGACCAAGTACTCAGTCACAAAGCAAATCTTAACAAATACAAAAGTATGGAATAAAAAGCTGGAAACTCAAGAAACTAAGCATCAAAACACAAAATAATCTCATAGAAATTGGGGTACAGATTTAACAGCAAATTCTAACAGAAGAGCCTTGAATGGCCAGGATTCATTTAAAGAACTGTTCAGCTGGGTGATGGTGGCGCATGCCTTTAATTCCAGCACTCGGGAGGCAGAGGCAGGTGGATCTCTGTGAGTTCGAGACCAGCCTGGTATACAGAGAGAGTTCCAGGACAGGCTCCAAAGCCAGAGAGAAACCCTGTCTCGAAAAACAAACAAACAAACAAACAAAAAAAGAACTGTTCAACATCCTTAGCTACCAGAGAAATGAAGATCAAAACGACTCTGAGATATCATCTTATACTTGTCAGACTGGCTAAGATAAAGCATGTTAATGACAGCCTATGTTGGAGAGGATGAGGGGTAAGAGAGACAATCCTCCACTGCTGGTGGTAGTGCAAACTTGTACAGGCACTTTGCAAATCAGTATGGCAGTTTCTCTGAAAACTGGAAATCAATCTACCTCAAGACCAAGCAATTCCACTCTTGGGCATATACCCCAAAGGATGCTCAACCATACCACAGGTCACTTGCTCAACTGTATTCATAGCAGCATTATTTGTAATAGCCAGGACCTGAAAACAACCTAGATAACCCTCTATTGAAGAATGGATAAAAAAATGAGATATATCTACACAATGGTGTATTATTCAGCAGAAAAACATTTATATCATGAAATTTGCAGGCAAATGAATGGAACTAAAAAAAATTTATCCTGAGTGAGGTAACCCAGACTCAGAAAGACAGATATGGCATGTACTGAATCCTAAGTGGA
The DNA here is from genome assembly GCF_018167655.1 of Microtus oregoni. NCBI lineage: Eukaryota > Metazoa > Chordata > Mammalia > Rodentia > Cricetidae > Microtus > Microtus oregoni. Next base: position 9,905,989 of record NW_024543064.1, on the reverse strand, counting down.
CAGTAGATGTAAAACAAAGGATGACCACACTACAATCCTCAGCTCCAGAGAAGTTACATAGCAAGGAGGATCATAACTGGGACACATGTATCTCCCTGGGAAGAGGAAATAGATGAGATATCCTGGGAAACGGGGGGAGAGAAAAGAGAGAGAACGAGGGGCTTGAAACATGAGGGATTAAATGGCTGAGATGGGGGCAGGATGGAGGGGCAGAGTAAGGAGAGAGATATTTTGATAGAAGAGACTGTTATGGAATAGGGAGGATCCTGGTGCTAGGGAAATTCCCAAGGATCCACAAGTCTCCTAGAAATTCTGGAGAGGGTGCCTGAACTGGCCTTCCCCTGTAATCAGATTGGTGACTACCCTATTTGTTATCATAGAACCTTCATCCAGTTCCCAATGGAAGTAGATGCAGAGATCCACAGCCAACCACTGGGCCGAGCTCTGGGAGACCAGTTGAAGAGAGGTTAGGGGATTATATGAGCAAGGGATGGGGTGGGCAAGATCATGATGGGAAAACCCACAGAGACAGGTGACCTGAGCTGGTTGGAGGTCATGGACTTTCGATGGACCGCTAATGAGCAGGCAGAGGACCGGCCTAGGTCCTGTGCATGTGGGTGACAATTGTGTGGCTTGGTCTGTTTGTGGGGATATACGAAAGGAAAAGGGGGGAGGTGCAGGTAAGTTCTTGTTATATAGCCTTGACTTCTCCATTACTGGAAGGTGTTTTAGATACTTAGATATATTCAGCTCAGCACATGCTTGAAGATATAAAATGTGAATTTAGTTTGAATTCCAGTGAGTGTAGGTAGGCAGGTTGGCTGTTGGGTAGAGGGAGTCTTCTTGATTGGGACTATTTATATGTGTAAGTGCAAAATCAATAGGGGCGTGAATAATGAAGCTTTCAGCATTGTAGGAGGACAAGAAAGAAACAGAGAGAGGAGAATGGGGGAAGTCAATGAATAAGAACAAAGTAAATTATGTGTATGTGTGAGAATGCCATAGTGAAATTCAACAGTTCAATTGTTAAATGAGGTTGTTATAGTTCATGTAGGTTGTGTGTGTGTGTGTGTGTGTGGTTGTTCTAGTTCATGTAGGTTATTTGTGTTTGTGTATGTATGTGTTAGGATTTACTTTTTTATTTTACAAGTGTTTGCCTTGGTGGCAGGTGAGAGCCCAAGGCAAGTGAGGGACAGACAAAGGGGTTATGCAGAAAGAGTTTAACTGATAAGTTTACTGACAGAAGGGGAGAGGGCAGGGAAGGGACCACTCTCTGGGGACAACATCTGCAGAAACAGGAGAGGGAGAGAGAAAGTGAAATGGGTGGAGATGCATCTTTTACAGGGACGTATTACTGTCTGCCATGCATACAGGCAGGAAACAGGGTGTGACGCTGTCGAGAACCTAAAAGGCTGCAACAACTGAGAGTGGCTTCAGATCTCAGCAGATGGATTGATGTAAGACTCCTATGGGATGGCATTTGACATCTCTCTACCAGGGGATATGCTAAAGAAAGTGCTCTTCCTAGCCAGTATACAAACCCTTCTGGGTGTATGAAGAAATACATATCTTGGGGTTCCACTGTGCCCATCCCACTGTGAGATTAGGTCTCTGAATGTTGGTGTATTGTAAATAATGTCAACTTGAAATTCTAGCAAGGGTCAAATACAAGGACATTGTCCCTCTTGGTTATCACTTGGTACCCAATATTACTTGGGTGTGTAGTATCCTTTTTTTTTTAAAAATATTTTCATGCTTTATTTAACTTTATTTTATGTGCATTGGTGTGAAGGTGTCAGATCCCCTGCAACTGGATCGTCAGACAGTTGTGAGCTGCCATGTGGGTGCTGGGAAGTGCTGGGAATTGAACCCGAGTCCTCTGGAAGAGCAGTCACTGCTCTTAACCACTGAGCCATATCTCCAGCCCCTGTAGTATCCTTGAACATTCCTTCAGTCATGGTTTAGGGAAATAAGCACAAAATACCTGTGATGAATGAGTGGAGGATTCTATTCATCATTTTCTAACAACAAAAAGCCTGATTAAGAAAAATGTGGCACCAAATTACACAAAGGGAATAGGGTAGCTTCAGGGACAGCAACACCAAAATACAGAAAATACAGTTGCAGGGCTAAAGTACACTTCTTAGAGACCAAGAAAATGAAACATGCCCAAGTAATGAATATTTTTCAATGATTATGATTACTATTATGTATATTATTATGATGCAGGGTTCTGCCTGTCACACAAGAAGAGGAGACCCGATCAGAGGATTGAGCTATCATGTGGCTGCTAGGAATTGAACTCAGGTCCTCTCGAAGAGCAGTCAGTGCTCTTAACCACTGAGCCATCTACTGAGCCCCTCTAAAAGATGTTTTTATGTGAAGGTCACCAGCCACAACCACAGGGTAGGAGCTTTGAAGAATAAGGCCCCACTGCTATGAGGCTTACAAGCCGGGCCTCCTGGTAATGGTTAGCAATCTTAGAACTCAGACGACTAGACTGAAGGGTCTGAGGTCATGTGCCCTGGGTCCCAAAGAATTTCATGGCCCATACAGCTTTGAGACTTACAGGTGAGTAGGATGAAGAAAGAAAAAAACAGAAACAGAATTCTGGGAATGAGTGGACTGTGTGCTGTGAAGCTTACACCAGCAAACCAGAATCACAGCACATTTATTTGGTGCAGTGGACAGAAGGGCACTGCTACTCATGGTAGGGGTGGGTCTCTGTGGGGAGCAGTCTAACGGTTCAATAATCCAAAGGATTTCAACCATAGCTCATAAGAGTATTCCCTCGGCATCACGGGGCAATGTGCCGCAGCAGGATTTCCCCAGCAATGGCTGCCCTTCAGGTCATAGGCATAGCGCACACAACATTTACGGCAAACGGCTGCGTTAAAACAGACTGCCTTGAGCTGTCTTTCGGACCTCAGTATATCCAGAAGCTCAGGACCAAGTTCATCAAATCTGCGTACAAGCACACGGCATCCATCATAGCACTCCAGAGGGACAGGGTATGTCTCTTCGGTTAGCTTGTTCAGCTTGGCTGTGTGGTGAAGCACTTGCTTCAGCACGGGTAGAGACAGTTCATTCATATACAAATTGATCATGAAAAGCTGGGAGCATTGACTCAGGGCAGGCATCAAAGCACTAAATTGAGAATCCTTCAGCCGACATCCGGCCAGGTCAAGGGTTTGCAAGGTGTCTTTTACTCTCTCAAGGAGATAGCCAAGTGGCTTAATACTCCTGTCCAACCTTGTGTAAGACAGGTCGAGATGTTTAAGTGCAAAAAGGTTCAGGCATTGGGGCAGGTAATCCAAGTCTCTCTGTATGATGTAACAGAGAGTGATGGACAGGGTCTCCAAGGGTTTCTTCAGGCACCTAGAGAGAGAATGAGATTTCTGTCAGATGGAGTTGAAGAGGATGGTTAGAACTGACAATGTAGCAGATGGTACTTCTCCCGCATCCATTCTGAAGGAGGTCAACGCCCATGACTCTCCCTTTTGTGGTCAGCTCACAAAAATCACAGAAGTCTAGCATGGGCCAGGCTCAGGCCACAGGAGAAAAACCAGCGATTTTCCTATCAGGAGGATTGAATATGGAGACTGTAAGGACTACCTACCCCCAAGCGAGCTTCAGTGACGCCATAGCGGTTTCCCTGTAGGGTCCCCTGACGTCCTTTCCTCACCACTGCCATGTCCTGGTCCCACAACTTCAATGCAAGTGTCACCCATTTCCCACTAACTCAGTCCCTTTCTATGCACCCATCAACCTTTCTCTAATGAGCAATTATCGGCACCCTTGGGGCTGGTCACAGGTGTCTTAGCACAGAGCTCATCTCCTTGGGTGTACAAGGTTGATAGTGCTTAGCCTGACGTTCAAGGACCTCCTAACCTATAAGCCAAAGGTGGGTTATTTGTCTGGAGAAGCTCTCTTTATCCTTCCTTACCTGAGACAATCAGCCAGGCTGCCAACTAGAGCAGGAGAATATTTGATATAGAGATGCTGGAGACAGTGGAATTTGGGTAATTGTGATACCAATTTGTTCATGCACTCCTCTTCCAGCACTTCAGATCCACTGATGTTTGAATCCTTCTGAATGTACAGCAAATGGAGTGTGTGAAGGTTTCTCATCCGTCTCAGGTACGGTCCATAAAGACCCAAGTCGTGTATCCATATCAATTTCAACTTCAGCTCCCTTACACAGTGGAGATCTGCGGACTTTAAAAAGTCTATGGCAGTGGGAAAGTATCCTGATGTCAAAATATCAATCTTTGGACAGCACAAATGAACAGAACTTTGTCTCTGCTGGGCCCATCGCCACAAGTATGTGGTACATTCATTGCACCCACTCTTCGTGATTTTTAGGTCAGTTATGACATTTAAATATTTCTTTACTCGCAAGTAAGGACACGTCTCCACTGTCTTCTCTCTCGTGAACTGATAAAAGATTTCCCTTTCACAGGATTGACTTCGATTGACACAGGAATCCCTATTTGTCAAATCCAGCACTCTGATTTTCCCGCGGCTGTGAGAGAAACAGGTAGCAATCTCAGCAAATAACATACATATTACAGTCTTCTTTTTTTTCTTTTTTTTTTAAATATTTATTTATTTACTTACTTATTATATATACAATATTCTGTCTGTGTGTATGTCTACAGGCCAGAAGAGGGCAGCAGACCTCATTACAGATGGTTGTGAGCCACCATGTGGTTGCTGGGAATTGAACTCAGGACCTTTGGAAGAGCTGGCAATGCTCTTAACCACTGAGCCATCTCTCCAGCCCTACAGTCTTCTTCTCATCCACATCTCACATCAGCTCTCCCTTCCAAAAGTTTGCTTTCTCCTATGCATCGAATCAAGGCCAGGACCTCATGCTCAGTATAAAGAGAACTTTACCAGGGAGGCATCCTCAGCCCTGTCCCACGTCCTCCCAGTCCCCTTAATCCCAGCCTCATTCCACCTGGAACTTTGAGTGACAGACAGCCTTGAGGGATCCTCAGTGGCTGTTCTCGTCTTCTCCACATTATTATTGCCAAGATGGCTGAGACCAGGCCAAAGCCTCGAGAATCCTCTAAGCAGATGCTATTAGAATTCTCAACCCTCTTTGACCAAATAGTCCTAGGCCCCACATGGTCTTGCTTTGTACACACAGAGCCTCCTCCAACCGAGCTGAATCTTGCTTACCGGGGGCAAGGCTCCTCTGTAATCAGCACATCTGATCCACCAAGCAGAGTTTTCAAAGTCTCCAGGTGTGGGGTCTTCATCAGGACTCCTACAGGAAGGCATGTGAATGGCCAGGCAGGCACCATGGCCTGCAGGATGTTGGTCTGATTGTTCCTGAAGGCCCTCTCAAATGCTGCTGGGAACAGGATCCAGGGCCAGTCTGCCAGACCAGAAATGGCCAAGGCCTCATTCTTCAGTAGGGTCCCGAGCGCTAGCTGCTGAAGTGTTGGTGGGGCTAGATCTCTCAATGTGACTGGTTTCAGGAACAATGATCCTGGGGAAGCAGGCAAAGAAAGAGACCATTAATGACTGTAAACTTAGGAAGTCCTTCTGCACACACAGGGAGCTGTCAGGGCAGTCAGTGCTGAGGGATTGTTGAGATCTGTTTACCAATTCTCATCACCTTCTGCTGGAGTTAAAGCCACGATTCACCTCTCTGTGGTGTGCAGTCTCTCCAAAGAAAGAGGAGGACAACAGGCAAAAAAGAAAAATAAAACTAAAAAGGAGAGGACTAGAGATGGAAACGATTATTCACATTCTGGAGGAAGGAAACTCCCTAAAACACTGCCACAACTGTTTACTTCTAGAGCACCAGAATGGCTTCCTGAGTCCTTCTGAAACTAGTAAGACTGAAGGGGGTAGGATTTCTAATTTAATGTCAGCTGGACACTGAATGGAAGCAGGCTGCTTTCTTCAAATTTGAGGACACTATTGGCTCCATGCATCAATAGACAGATGCAAAGACTTTTTTTTTTCATTTTCAATTTCAAAACAAGATATTAACCCTGGCTGTTTGGAGTTCACTGTGAACCCTGGCTGTCCTGGAAATCTCTGTAGACCAGGGTGGTCTCCATCTCAGACATCCACCTCCCTGTGTCTGCTACATGCTGGGATGAAATAGCATTCCAAAACCTCCTGGCTTGGAACTCACTGTGAAGCCCAGGCTGATCTCAAACTCACAAGTAAGTATCAGCCTTCCTCTGCTTCCCTACCGCTGGGATTTAAGGCATGCTCAACAATATGTAGTTTGGCGCTCTCTCTCTCTCTCTCTCTCTCTCTCTCTCTCTCTCTCTCTCCCAGCCTCCCTTCAGAAAATTGGCTCCTGCCTCTCTCTCCTTTCCCCTCTCTCCCTCTCCCTTCGTCTTTTTCCTTACATCACCCGCTACTAAGCTCTATATCCCCCACAAAGAAAAATACCAATCTTAAACTGACAAAAAGATCAGCATTGTCACTGGGAGGTTGGGGGTGGCACGCACCTTTAATCCAACATTCAGGAGGCAGAGGCAGGCAGATCTCTCAGATCAGGGCCAGCTTGGTCTACAGAGCTACTGCCAGGACAGCCCACAAAGCTATGTAGAGAAACCTCGTCTCACAAAAACATTGAATCTAATTGCCTTTGTTTAGTTGTTTTCCTGACCATTATCCATAACTTGTAACCAACACACTAAACAAAGACAGACCATCCATAATCCAATTTTGGGAAATGGGGGCATAGTTTTCCAGTGTGTTTCCTGCTGATTGGAGGAACTGATAATCTTATGGGGGACACAAAGAACGTTTAGGATTATGGTCAAGTCCTGATTGGATTATTCGGTGAGGCTGGATCATCTCAGCAGCAGTCTTGAAACTACTGCGGAGGTGGAACTCAGACGAAACAGCAACAGAGGTGCTCTAAAGCGTTGGATCATCTGGGCCATCTGTCCCTATGAGATATTTCAGGGGGTCTCTCTTGAAGAATTCTTATTTTTTTTAAACACTGAATGAACCTACAGCCTCTCGCTTCATGTGGAACCAAAAGCAAAACTTCTCCAAAGTAAAATATCCTTTGGATTAAAAATTTTGACCTCACGGCCTTTTTCAAATATCTAGGTTGGACTAATTCCAGCAGACTTCTATCTACTCAAATGTCTTTTAGCGCTGATTTTGGCTTTTTGAGATAGGTTTTCTGTGTTTCTTTGGCTGTCCTGGATCTAACTCTAGACCAGGCTGGTCTTGAACTCAGTTCTCCCTATCTCTGCTTCCCAAGTGCTAGGATTAAAGGCATGTGCCACACCCATCTCCTTTATTTTAAGGGCTTCATCCTTTTTCTCTCACAAGCCTACATGTATTTTTGAACCCATTGTAAAACATTTATAGCCTTCTTGCCCCATCTGAATCTGTCTTTCCTGCATCTCTATCTTGTTCTGACCACAGAGTCTCTAATCTGCTAAACAGCAGGGCTAGGATTAGAGCTGCAGCTTTGGCAGCTGGTTCTGCTCCATTCCTTGGCTTCCTAATATTAATAGTCTAGCTTCATGGTGACACTAGCGGTAGCCATGTTTTTGTTACAAGTCTGGCGTTAAGGTCCTAGCCACTACCAAGAAGCCCGTGTACTGCTCATTAACTCCATTTAAGTGTAGGTGAAAGAGAATCTCAAAAGAGCTGGGAGGAAACCAGGCATAGTGGCACAAGCCTTAAATCCCAGCACTAGGGAGGCATAGACAGGCAGATCTCTGAGTTCGAAGCAGAGTGTCATTGAGTTTGTGGACAGCCAAAAATACAGAGAAACCCTCTGGGAGTTTATTGCTGCTAAGGCTTAGTCAGGAGGCTCCTTTAAAAAAAAAAAAAAGTAAACCCAGCCTTCCTGAAAAAAAAAAAGATGGTTATGAAAAAGCTGCACTTGACCACGTGGCCAGCGCTTTAGGTTCTGCCTCTTCCTGGGGCTGGAAGATGGCCCCCTCACTCAATTACCTCTTCTGGTTTACCAGCTTTCTGTTATTGTTGGTTTCCTCGTGTGGGTGCCAGTCAGGGTTGCAGCAAGGATAGGCACAGCAGGAGAGGAAGCTAAACCAGGGAGGATGGGAGCTGGGATCACAAATGCTTCTCCTGAACCCAGGTGGGTAGGTTTGGGTTCAAATTCCTGGAGCTAGAATTCCAGTCCCAAGTCTCCCTGAAATGGTGGCCAAAAAGACTCAGGCAAACCGCTATTTCATAAACTCGCATACAAAACAATTGGGTGCTAAATGAAGTAGGACTAGTAAAATCTAGGAGAAATTGGGGTTCACCCTGGAGATCTAAATAGCAATGCAGCCGGTCTCTGTCTCTTACCTAAAGCTCAAACTGAAAATGGTGATCGTGCCTCCAGGAATCTCAGTATGAGGCTGTGAGAGCTGTCTCCTTCCATTTTATAATCCTCTCTAGAGCTATGATTAAAGTCATGCACTGCTGGTTTCTATGGCAATTAGTGATGCTACTGGGATTAAAGGACTGTGTTACCACTGCTTGGCTGTAAGACTGACCGAAATGGCAATTTTACTCTCCAGAGGCAAGCTTTATTTATTAAAATACAATCAAAGCTGGTCTGTGGTGGCACACGCCTTTAATCCAAGCACTTGGGAGGCAGAGGCAGGCGAATCTGTGAGTTCGAGGCTAGCCTGGTCTACAAGAGCTAGAACCAGGACAGGCTCCAAAGCCAGAGAAACCCTGTCTCGAAAAGACAAAAAAGAAAAAGAAAAAAGAGAAAGTGGTCAGGGTTCCCTGCCCTGTGGTAAGTCCTAGGTCCTCCCCTCTCCGTCCATTCCGAGGAAGGTGAACATCCAAACTGGCTAGGCTCCCACAAAGCCAGCACATTACGTAGGTTCAAAACCCCGTGACATTGTCCTTGGCTTCTCATCAGCCCTCATTGTTCGCCATGCTCAGAGAGTCCAGTTTTATCCCATGCTTTTTCAGTCACAGGAGGGGGAGAGGAGTGGAGGGAGGGGGAGAAAGGTGGGAGGAGGGGGAGGAAAATGGGAGGCTGGGAGGAGGTGGAAACTTGTTTTTTTTTCTCCTTTTCTCAATAAAAAAAATGGAAAAAAAAAGAAAAAAGAGAAAGTGGGAAGTACACTTGGAAGCTTTGGCACAGGAGACTACTTCCTAAATATTATCCCAGCAGAACAGACAGGACCTCCTGAAACTGAAAACTTCTGAAAAGCAGGAACAAGACAAAGATCAACAGGACAAAACTACAGCCTACAGAATGGGAAAAGATCTTCACTAACCACACAGACAAGTCTGATCTTCAAGAAATACAAAGAACTCAAGAAACTGGTCACCCAAAGAACACATAATCCAATAAAAAAAATAGAGTACAGACCTAAACAGACAACTTTCAGAGGAATCTAAAATGGCTGGAAGACACTTAAGGAAATGTTTAACACCCTTAGTCAACAGAGAGGTGCAAATCAAAACTCTGATATACTATCTTACACCTGAAACAGTGGCCAAGATCAAAAACATCAATGGCAACTTATGCTGGAGAGCTTGTGGGGAAAAAAGAACACTTCTGCATTGCTGGCAGGAACGCAAGCTGGTACAACCCCTTTGGATGTCAGTGTGGTGATTTCTCAGGAAATTAGGAACAACCTTCCTCACGACCAAATAATACCATTTTGGGGTATATATTCAAAGAATGCTCCATCATGCCAAAAGGCAGACAGATCTCTGTGAGTTTGAAGCCAGTATGGTCTACAAGAGCTAGTTTCAGGACAGGCTCCAAATCTACAAGAAAAACACTGTATCAGAAAAAAAAAGGAAAGAATATATAGAAAGAAAGAACGAAAGAAAGAAAGAAAGAAAGAAAGATTCTCTGTGTATCCTAGACTCTAGTCTAGGCTGGCCTTGAACTCCAAACTGCCTGCCTCTGCCACCTAATGGTTGAGATTAAAGGTGTGTACCACTTCTGGCTGTTTTCAATGAATAAGTTAATCATAGTTATAGTCTAAGTTTTTTCCTGTGTTTAGATCTGATCCAACATCAACAAAATCCCAGATGGAGTAAGATTAGACTCAGTTTTAGAATCAGAATATGGAATTAGTCTGGGAGGGTGTGACTACAAAGGGGCGGGTTCAGTGGGAAGGGTTATAAAGAGTCAGAGTGGCCAGAGAAACCCTCAGAGTCTCTGAAACCTGGAGACACGACGTTTCCCCGCCTGGATTTGGAGGCCTATCACCAGTATCCAACTCAGGTAAGTCCCTTAGCTCCACCATCTATGCAGCCCAGTCTAGCCTTGTCTTGCTTCAATAATGTGTGTATTCTTTTAGTTTGTAGGGAATTCTGTTTCTTTTGCTTTTGGAGGTTTATTTATTGATATATATTGAGCTCTACATTTTTCTCTGCTCCCCTCCCTGCCTTTCCCCTCCACCCTTTAATTCTCCCACAAGGTCCTCATGTTCCCAATTTACTCAGGAGATATTGTCTTTTTCTACTTTCTACTTCCCATGTAGTAGATTAGATCTATGTAAGACTCTCTTGGTGTCCTCATTGTTGTCAAGGTTCTCTGGGATTGTGGTTTGTAGGCTGGCTTTCTTTGCTTTATGCTTAAAAACCACCTATGAGTGAGTACATGTGATAATTGTCTTTCTGTTTCTGGGTTACCTCACTCGAAATAATGTTTTCTAGTTCTATCCATTTGCCTGCAAAATTCAAACTGTCGCTATTTTTTCTTTTTTGCTGTGTAGTACTCCGTTGTGTAAATGTACCACATTATCCATTCTTCTATCGAGGGGCAGTTATGTTTTTTCCTGGTTCTGGCTATGATAAACAAAGCTGCTATGAACAGAGTTGAGCACACGTCCTTTTGGCATGATGGAGCATTTTTTGAATATATACCCCAAAATGGTATTATTTGGTCGTGAGGAAGGTTGTTCCTAATTTCCTGAGAAATCACCACACTGACATCCAAAGGGGTTGTACCAGCTTGCGTTCCTGCCAGCAATGCAGAAGTGTTCTTTTTTCCCCACAAGCTCTCCAGCATAAGTTGCCATTGATGTTTTTGATCTTGGCCACTGTTTCAGGTGTAAGATAGTATATCAGAGTTTTGATTTGCACCTCTCTGTTGACTAAGGGTGTTAAACATTTCCTTAAGTGTCTTCCAGCCATTTTAGATTCCTCTGAAAGTTGTCTGTTTAGGTCTGTACTCTATTTTTTTTATTGGATTATGTGTTCTTTGGGTGACCAGTTTCTTGAGTTCTTTGTATTTCTTGAAGATCAGACTTGTCTGTGTGGTTAGTGAAGATCTTTTCCCATTCTGTAGGCTGTAGTTTTGTCTTGTTGACCTTTGTCTTGTTCCTGCTTTTCAGAAGTGTTCAGTTGAAGGAGGTCCTGCCTGTGCTGCTGGGATTATATTTATTTAGGAAGTGGTCTCCTGTGCCAAAGCTTCCAAGTGTACTTCCCACTTTATCTTTTTCCTTTTTCTTTTTTGTCTTTTTGAGACAGGGTTTCTCTGGCTTCTGTCCTGGAACTAGCTCTTGTAGACCAGACTAGCCTCAAACTCACAGATCTGCCTGCCTCTGCCTCTGCCTCCCAAGTGCTTGGATTAAAGGCATGTGCCAAACCGCCCGGCTATCGAAAGGCCTGCGGGATTAAAGGCTTCGGCCACTTTGGCCCTAAAGCCATGCATTCTTATGCATGCCTTAAATCCCAGCACAAGGGAGTCAGAGGGAGGGTGGTCACTGAGTTTGAGGTCAGCATAGTCAACACAGTGAGTTCCATTCCAGCAGGTGTTGGCATGCTATTTGAGCCCAGCATGGAACAGACAGAGGGAGGTGGAGGCTAACCTGGTCTCCAGAGGGATCTCCAGGAGAGCCAGGGTTCACAGTGAGTTCCACAATGGCAGGGTTACTACCTTGTATCTAAATAGAAAATGAAACAAAGTAATTTGCACCTGCTGATTGATGCAGGGACTCCTCTTTCTGGAGCCTATACTGTCCTCAAACTTGAGGAAAGCAGCCTGCTTCCATCTACTCAGTGTCCAAATGAAAAGGCTGAGCTATCCGCTGACATTTGATTAGAAATCCTGCCCCTTTCAGTCTTCCTAGTTTCAGAAGAACTCAGGAAGCTGTTCTGGTGCTCTAGAAGTATTAACAGTTGTGGTATTTATTGTTCTAGTGAGTTTCCTTCCTCGAGAATGTGAATTTTCCTTCCCATCTCTAGTCTTCTCTGTTGTGGCATTTTAGTTGTATTTTTTGTTTTTTTCTCTGGCGTTGGATCCTGTCCTGGAACTAGCTCTTGTAGACCAGGCTGGCCTCGAACTCACAGATTCGCCTGCCTCTGCCTCCCAAGTGCTTGGATTAAAGGCGTGTGCCAACACAGACCAGCTTTGATTGTATTTTAATAAATAAAGCTTGCCTCTGGAGAGTAAAATTGCCACATTGGTCAGTCTTACAGCCAAGCATTGATAACACAGCCCGTTAATCCCAATAGCATCACTAGTTGCCATAGAAACCAGCAGTGCATGACTTCAATCCCAGCTCTAGAGAGGATTATAAAATGGAAGGAGACAGCTCTCACAGTCTCATTCTGAGATTCCTGGAGGCACGATCACCATTTTCAGCTTGAGCTTTAGGTAAGAGACAGAGACTGGCTGCATTGCAATTCAGATCTTTAGGTTGAACCCAATTTCTCTGAGTTTTTACTAATCCTGCTTCATATAGCACCCAATTGTTTTTTATGCGAGTTTATAAAAAAGTTTTTTTGCCTGAGTCTTTTTGGCCACCATTTCAGGGAGGCTTGGGACCGGAATTCTAGCTCCAGGAATTTGAGCCCAAACCTACCCACCTGGGTTCAGGAGAAGCATTTGTGATCCCAGCTCCCATCCTCCCTGGTTTAGCTTCCTCTCCTGCTGTGCTTATCCTTGCTGCAACCCTGACTGGCACCCACATGAGGAAACCAACAATAACAGAAAGCTGGTAAACCAGAAGAGGTAATTGAGTGAGGGGGCCATCTTCCAGCCCCAGGAAGAGGCAGAACCTAAAGCGCTGGCCACATGGTCAAGTGCAGCCTTTTCATAACCATCTTTTTTTTTTCAGGAAGGCTGGGTTTACTTTTTTTTTTTTTAAAGGAGCCTCCTGACTAAGCCTTAGCAGCAATAAACTCCCAGAGGGTTTCTCTGTATTTTTGGCTGTCCACAAACTCAATGACACTCTGCTTCGAACTCAGAGATCTGCCTGTCTATGCCTCCCTAGTGCTGGGATTTAAGGCTTGTGCCACTATGCCTGGTTTCCTCCCAGCTCTTTTGAGATTCTCTTTCACCTACACTTAAATGATGTTAATGAGCAGTACACGGGCTTCTTGGTAGTGGCTAGGACCTTAACGCCAGACTTGTAACAAAAACATGGCTACCGCTAGTGTCACCATGAAGCTAGACTATTATTATTAGGAAGCCAAGGAATGGAGCAGAACCAGCTGCCAAAGCTGCAGCTCTAATCCTAGCCATGCTGTTTAGCAGATTAGAGACTCTGTGGTCAGAACAAGATAGAGATGCAGGAAAGACAGATTCAGGTGGGGCAAGAAGGCTATAAATGATTTACAATGGGTTCAAAAATACATGTAGGCTTGTGAGAGAAAAAGGATGAAGCCCTTAAAATAAAGGAGATGGGTGTGGCACACGCCTTTAATCCTAGCACTTGGGAAGCAGAGATAGGGAGAACTGAGTTCAAGACCAGCCTGGTCTAGAGTTAGATCCAGGACAGCCAAAGAAACACAGAAAACCTATCTCAAAAAGCCAAAATCAGCGCTAAAAGACATTTGAGTAGATAGAAGTCTGCTGGAATTAGTCCAACCTAGATATTTGAAAAAGGCCGTGAGGTCAAAATTTTTAATCCAAAGGATATTTTACTTTGGAGAAGTTTTGCTTTTGGTTCCACATGAAGCGAGAGGCTGTAGGTTCATTCAGTGTTTAAAAAAAATAAGAATTCTTCAAGAGAGACCCCCTGAAATATCTCATAGGGACAGATGGCCCAGATGATCCAACGCTTTAGAGCACCTCTGTTGCTGTTTCGTCTGAGTTCCACCTCCGCAGTAGTTTCAAGACTGCTGCTGAGATGATCCAGCCTCACCGAATAATCCAATCAGGACTTGACCATAATCCTAAACGTTCTTTGTGTCCCCCATAAGATTATCAGTTCCTCCAATCAGCAGGAAACACACTGGAAAACTATGCCCCCATTTCCCAAAATTGGATTATGGATGGTCTGTCTTTGTTTAGTGTGTTGGTTACAAGTTATGGATAATGGTCAGGAAAACAACTAAACAAAGGAAATTAGATTCAATGTTTTTGTGAGACGAGGTTTCTCTACATAGCTTTGTGGGCTGTCCTGGCAGTAGCTCTGTAGACAAAGCTGGCCCTGATCTGAGAGATCTGCCTGCCTCTGCCTCCTGAATGTTGGATTAAAGGTGCGTGCCACCCCCAACCTCCCAGTGACAATGCTGATCTTTTTGTCAGTTTAAGATTGGTATTTTTCTTTGTGGGGGATATAGAGCTTAGTAGCGGGTGATGTAAGGAAAAAGACGAAGGGAGAGGGAGAGAGGGGAAAGGAGAGAGAGGCAGGAGCCAATTTTCTGAAGGGAGGCTGGGAGAGAGAGAGAGAGAGAGAGAGACAGAGAGAGAGAGAGAGAGAGAGAGAGAGAGAGAGAGAGAGAACCAAACTACATATTCTTGAGCATGCCTTAAATCCCAGCGGTAGGGAAGCAGAGGAAGGCTGATACTTACTTGTGAGTTTGAGATCAGTCTGGGCTTCACAGTGAGTTCCAAGCCAGGAGGTATTGGAATGCTATTTCATCCCAGCATGTAGCAGACACAGGGAGGTGGATGTCTGAGATGGAGACCACCCTGGTCTACAGAGATTTCCAGGACAGCCAGGGTTCACAGTTAATTCCAAACAGCCAGGGTTAATATCTTGTTTTGAAATTGAAAATGAAAAAAAAAGTCTTTGCATCTGTCGATTGATGCATGGAGCCTATAGTGTCCTCGAATTTGCAGAAAGCAGCCTGCTTCCATTCAGTGTCCAGCTGACATTAAATTAGAAATCCTACCCCCTTCAGTCTTACTAGTTTCAGAAGAACTCAGGAAGCCATTCTGGTGTTCTAGAAGTTAACAGTTGTGGCAGTGTTTTAGGGAGTTTCCTTCCTCCAGAATGTGAATAATCGTTTCCATCTCTAGTCCTCTCCTTTTTAGTTTTACTTTTCTTTTTTGCCTGTTGTCCTCCTCTTTCTTTGGAGAGACTGCACACCACAGAGAGGTGAATCGTGGCTTTAACTCCAGCAGAAGGTGATGAGAATGGGTAAACAGATCTCAACAATCCCTCAGCACTGACTGCCCTGACAGCTCCCTGTGTGTGCAGAAGGACTTCCTAAATTTACAGTCATTAATGGTCTTTTTCTTTGCCTGCTTCCCCAGGATCATTATTCCTGAAACCATTCACAATGAGAGATCTCGCCCCACCAACACTTCAGCAGCTAGCATTCGAGACCCTACTGAAGAATGAGGCCTTGGCCATTTCTGGTCTGGCAGACTGGCCCTGGATCCTGTTCCCAGCAGCATTTGAGAGGGCCTTCAGGAACAATCAGACCAACATCCTGTGGGCCATGGTGCCTGCCTGGCCATTCACATGCCTTCCTGTAGGAGTCCTGATGAAGACCCCACACCTGGAGACTTTGAAAACTCTGCTTGATGGATCAGATGTGCTGATTACAGAGGAGCCTTGCCCCCGGTAAGCAAGATTCAGCTCGGTTGGAGGAGGCTCTGTGTGTACAAAGCAAGACCATGTGGGGCCAAGGACTATTTGGTCAAAGAGGGTTGAGAATTCTAATAGCATCTGCTTAGAGGATTCTCGAGGCTTTGGCCTGGTCTCAGTCATCTTGGCAATAATAATGTGGAGAAGACGAGAACAGCCACTGAGGATCCCTCAAGGGTGTCTGTCACTCAAAGTTCCGGGTGGAATGAGGCTGGGATTAAGGGGAATGGGAGGACGTGGGACAGGGCTGAGGATGCCTCCCTGGTAAAGTTCTCTTTATACTGAGCATGAGGTCCTGGCCTTGATTCGATGCATAGGAGAAAGCAAACTTTTGGAAGGGAGAGCTGATGTGAGATGTGGATGAGAAGAAGACTGTAGGGCTGGAGAGATGGCTCAGTGGTTAAGAGCATTGCCTGCTCTTCCAAAGGTCCTGAGTTCAATTCCCAGCAACCACATGGTGGTTCACAACCATCTGTAATGAGGTCTGGTGCCCTCTTCTGGCCTGTAGACATACACACAGACAGAATATTGTATATATAATAAGTAAATAAATAAATATTTAAAAAAAAGAAAAAAAAAGAAGACTGTAATATGTATGTTATTTGCTGAGATTGCTACCTGTTTCTCCCACAGCCACGGGAAAATCAGAGTGCTGGATTTGACAAATAGGGATTCCTGTGTCAATCGAAATCAATCCTATGAAAGGGAAATCTTTTATCAGTTCACGAGAGAGAAGACAATGGAGACGTGTCCTTACTCGCGAGTAAAGAAATATTTAAATGTCATAACTGACCTAAAAATCACGAAGAGTGGGTGCAATGAATGTACCACATACTTGTGGCGATGGGCCCAGCAGAGACAAAGTTCTGTTCATTTGTGCTGTCCAAAGATTGATATTTTGACATCAGGATACTTTCCCACTGCCATAGACTTTTTAAAGTCTGCAGATCTCCACTGTGTAAGGGAGCTGCAGTTGAGATATATATCGATAAAAGCCATGGGTCCTTTTGGACCGTACCTGAGACAGATGAGAAACCTTCACACACTCCATTTGCTGTACATTCAGAAGGATTCAAGCATCAGTGGATCTGAAGAGCTGGAAGAGGAGTGCATGAACAAATTGGTATCACAATTACCCAAATTCCACTGTCTCCAGCATCTCTATATCAACTATTCTCCTGCTCTAGTTGGCAGCCTGGCTGATTGTCTCAGGTAAGGAAGGATAAAGAGAGCTTCTCCAGACAAATAACCCACCTTTGGCTTATAGGTTAGGAGGTCCTTGAACGTCAGGCTAAGCACTATCAACCTTGTACACCCAAGGAGATGAGCTCTGTGCTAAGACACCTGTGACCAGCCCCAAGGGTGCCGATAATTGCTCATTAGAGAAAGGTTGATGGGTGCATAGAAAGGGACTGAGTTAGTGGGAAATGGGTGACACTTGCATTGAAGTTGTGGGACCAGGACATGGCAGTGGTGAGGAAAGGACGTCAGGGGATCCTACAGGGAAACCGCTATGGCGTCACTGAAGCTCGCTTGGGGGTAGGTATTCCTTACAGTCTCCATATTCAATCCTCCTGATAGGAAAATCGCTGGTTTTTCTCCTGTGGCCTGAGCCTGGCCCATGCTAGATTTCTGTGATTTTTGTGAGCTGACCACAAAAGGGAG
The DNA here is from genome assembly GCF_018167655.1 of Microtus oregoni. Lineage (NCBI taxonomy): Eukaryota > Metazoa > Chordata > Mammalia > Rodentia > Cricetidae > Microtus > Microtus oregoni. The sequence continues at coordinate 9,888,566 of NW_024543064.1, read as the reverse complement.
AGTCATGGGCGTTGACCTCCTTCAGAATGGATGAGGGAGAAGTACCATCTGCTACATTGTCAGTTCTAACCATCCTCTTCAACTCCATCTGACAGAAATCTCATTCTCTCTCTAGGTGCCTGAAGAAGCCCTTGGAGACCCTGTCCATCACTCTCTGTTACATCATACAGAGAGACTTGGATTACCTGTCCCAATGCCTGAACCTTTTTGCACTTAAACATCTCGACCTGTCTTACACAATGTTGGACAGGAGTGTTAAGCCACTTGGCTATCTCCTTGAGAGAGTAAAAGACACCTTGCAAACCCTTTACCTGGCCGGATGTCGGCTGAAGGATTCTCAATTTAGTGCTTTGATGCCTGCCCTGAGTCAATGCTCCCAGCTTTTCATGATCAATTTGTATATGAATGAACTGTCTCTACCCGTGCTGAAGCAAGTGCTTCACCACACAGCCAAGCTGAACAAGCTAACCGAAGAGACATACCCTGTCCCTCTGGAGTGCTATGATGGATGCCGTGTGCTTGTACGCAGATTTGATGAACTTGGTCCTGAGCTTCTGGATATACTGAGGTCTGAAAGACAACTCAAGGCAGTCTGTTTTAACGCAGCCGTTTGCCGTAAATGTTGTGTGCGCTATGCCTATGACCTGAAGGGCAGCCATTGCTGGGGAAATCCTGCTGCGGCACATTGCCCCGTGATGCCGAGGGAATACTCTTATGAGCTATGGTTGAAATCCTTTGGATTATTGAACCGTTAGACTGCTCCCCACAGAGACCCACCCCTACCATGAGTAGCAGTGCCCTTCTGTCCACTGCACCAAATAAATGTGCTGTGATTCTGGTTTGCTGGTGTCAGCTTCACAGCACACAGTCCACTCATTCCCAGAATTCTCTGTTTCCGTTTTTTCTTTCTTCATCCTACTCACCTGTAAGTCTCAAAGCTGTATGGGCCATGAAATTCTTTGGGACCCAGGGCACATGACCTCAGACCCTTCAGTCTAGTCGTCTGAGTTCTAAGATTGCTAACCATTACCAGGAGGCCTGGCTTGTAAGCCTAATAGCAGTGGGGCCTTATTCTTCCAAGCTCCTACCCTGTGGTTGTGGCTGGTGACCTTCACATAAAAACATCTTTTAGAGGGGCTGAGGAGATGGCTCAGTGGTTAAGAGCACTGACTGCTCTTTGAGAGGACCTGAGTTCAATTCCTAGCAGCCACATGATAGCTCAATCCTCTGATCTGGTCTCCTCTTCTTGTGGGACAGGCAGAACACTGCATCATAATAATATATATAATAGTAATCATAATCCTTGAAAAATATTCATTACTTGGGCATGTTTCATTTTCTTGGTCTCCAAGAAGTGTACTTTAGCCCTGCAACTGTATTTTCTGTATTTTGGTGTTGCTGTCCCTGATGCTACCCTATTCCCTTTGTATAATTTGGTGCCACATTTTTCTTAATCAGGCTTATTGTTGTTAGAAAATGATGAATAGAATCCTCCACTCATTCATCACAGGTATTTTGTGCTTATTTCCCTAAACCATGACTGAAGGAATGTTCAAGGATACTACACTCCCAAGTTATATTGGGTATCAAGTGATAACCAAGAGGGACAATGTCCTTGTATTTGACCCTTGCTAGAATTTCAAGTTGACATTATTTACAATACACCAACATTCAGAGACCTAATCTCACAGTGGAATGGGCACAGTGGAACCCCAAGATATGTATTTCTTCATACACCCAGAAGGGTTTGTATACTGGCTAGGAAGAGCACTTTCTTTGCATATCCCCTGGTAGAGAGATGTCAAATGCCATCCAATAGGAGTCTTACATCAATCCATCTGCTGAGATCTGAAGCCACTCTCAGTTGTTGCAGCTTTTTAGGTTCTCGACAGAGTCACACCCTGTTTCCTGCCTGTATGCATGGCAGACAGTAATACGTCCCTGTAAAAGATGCATCTCCACCCATTTCACTTTCTCTCTCCCTCTCCTGTTTCTGCAGATGCTGTCCCCAGAGAGTGGTCCCTTCCCTGCCCTCTCCCCTTCTGTCAGTAAACTTATCAGTTAAACTCTTTCTGCATAACCCTTTTGTCTGTCCCTCACTTGTCTTGGGCTCTCACCTGCCACCAAGGCAAACACTCATAAAATAAAAACAAGTGAATCCTAACACACATACACAAACACAAATAACCTACATGAACTAGAACAACCGCACACACACAGACACACACACACACACAAATAACCTACATGAACTAGAACAACCTCATTTAACAATTGAACTGTTGAAATTTCACTATGGCATTCTCACACATACACATAATTTACTTTGTTCTTATTCGTTGACTTCCCTCATTCTCCTCTCTCTGTTTCTTTCTTGTCCTCCTACAATGCTGAAAGCTTCATTATTCACGCCCCTATTGGTTTTGCACTTACACATATAAAAGTCCCAATCAAGAAGACTCCCTCTACCCAACAGCCAACCTGCATACCTACACTCACTGGAATTCAAACTAAATTCATATTTTACATCTTCAAGCATGTGCTGAGCTGAATATATCTAAGTATCTAAAACACCTTCCAGTACTGGAGAAGACAAGGCTACATAACAAGAACTTACCTGCACCTCCCCCCTTTTCCTTTCATATATCCCCACAAACAGACCAAGCCACACAATTGTCACTCACATGCACAGGACCTAGGCCGGTCCTCTGCCTGCTCATTAGCGGTCCATCGAAAGTCCATGACCTCCAACAGGCTCAGGTCACCTGTCTCTGTGGGTTTTCCCATCATGATCTTGCCCCCTCCCCCCCGCTCATATAATATCCTAACCTCTCTTCAACTGGTCTCCCAGAGCTCGGCCCAGTGGTTGGCTGTGGATCTCTGCATCTACTTCCATTGGGTACTGGATGAAGGTTCTATGATAACAAATAGGGTAGTCACCAATCTGATTACAGGGGAAGGCCAGTTCAGGCACCCTCTCCAGAATTTCTAGGAGACTTGTGGATCCTTGGGAATTTCCCTAGCACCAGGATCCTCCCTATTCCATAACAGTCTCTTCTATCAAAATATCTCTCTCCTTACTCTGCCCCTCCATCCTGCCCCCATCTTAGCCATTTAATCCCTCATGTTTCAAGCCCCTCGTTCTCTCTCTTTTCTCTCCTCCCGTTTCCCAGGATATCTCATCTATTTCCTCTTCCCAGGGAGATACATGTGTCCCAATTATGGTCCTCCTTGCTATGTAACTTCTCTGGAGCTGAGGATTGTAGTGTGGTTATCCTTTGTTTTACATCTACTGTCCACTTAGGATTCAGTACATGCCATATCTGTCTTTCTGAGTCTGGGTTACCTCACTCAGGATAAATTTTTTTTAGTTCCATTCATTTGCCTGCAAATTTCATGATATAAATGTTTTTCTGCTGAATAATACACCATTGTGTAGATATATCACATTTTTTTTATCCATTCTTCAATAGAGGGTTATCTAGGTTGTTTTCAGGTCCTGGCTATTACAAATAATGCTGCTATGAATACAGTTGAGCAAGTGACCTGTGGTATGGTTGAGCATCCTTTGGGGTATATGCCCAAGAGTGGAATTGCTTGGTCTTGAGGTAGATTGATTCCCAGTTTTCAGAGAAACTGCCATACTGATTTGCAAAGTGCCTGTACAAGTTTGCACTACTACCAGCAGTGGAGGATTGTCTCTCTTACCCCTCATCCTCTCCAACATAGGCTGTCATTAACAAGCTTTATCTTAGCCAGTCTGACAAGTATAAGATGATATCTCAGAGTCGTTTTGATCTTCATTTCTCTGGTAGCTAAGGATGTTGAACAGTTCTTTAAATGTATCTTGGCCATTTGAGACTCTTCTGTTGAGAATTGTCTATTTAAATCTGTACCCCAATTTTTATGAGATTATTTTGTGTCTTGATGCCTAGTTTCTTGAGTGTCCAGATTTTTATTCCATACTTTTGAATCTGTTGAGATTTGCTTTGTAACCAAGTACGTGGTCTGTTTTAGAGAAGGTTCCATCGGGTGCTGAGAAGAAGGTATATACTTTTGTGTTCAGTTGAAATGTTCTGTAGAAATCTGTTATGTTCATTTGATTCCTCACATTGTTAGTTCCCTTATTTCTCCATTAATTTTCTGTTTGGCAGACCTGTCCACTGGTATAAATGAAGTCTCCCACTATTAATGTATGAGATTTGTATTAGATTCAAGATTTCTTTTACAAATGTGAGTGCCCTTGTATTGGGGGCATAGATGAAGAATTGAGCCTTCATCTTGAAGGATTTTCTCTTTGATGAATATGAAATGTCCCTTTTATCTTTTTTATTAATTTTAGTTTGAAGTTTAATTTGTAAAATATTAGGATAGCTACACCTGCTTACTTCTTAGGTCCATTTGATTAGAAAATCTTTTCCCAACCATTTATTTTGTGGTAATTCTGTTTTAAAGTTGAGGTGTGTTTCTTGTTAGCAGTAGAAGGATGTATACACTTTTCTTTTTTATTTTGTTTCAAGACAGAGTTTCTCCTTAGCTTTTTGGTTCCTGTCCTGGAGCTAGCTCTTGTAGACCAGGCTGGCCTCGAACTCACAGAGATCCACTTGCTTCTGCCTCCGAGTACTGGGATTAAAGGTGTGCGCCACCACTGCCTGGCTCTCTTCTTTTTTAAAAGATTTATTCATTTATATTTTATACAGTGTTCTGCCTCTATATCTGCCTACATGCCAGAAGAGGGGTCCAGATTTTATTACGGATGATTGTGAGATACCATATGGGTTTTGGGAATTAATCTCAGGAACTCTGGAATATCATCCAGTGCTCTTAACCACTGAGCCATCTCTCTAGCTCCAAATACTGTTATATTATACATTTTGCTAGCCTGTGTCTTTCTATAGGCAAATCAAGTCCATTGATATTAAGAGATATTAAAGTCCAGTGATTGTTAATTCCTGTTTTGTTTGGGTTTTGGTCGTGGTGGTGGTGATAGCATGTGTGTGTCCCTACTCTGGTTTCTGCTGATGTGAGATCATCTAATGCCTGTGTTTTTTTGGGAACAGTTAACTTCCTTGGGTTGGAGTTTTTCTACTAGTACTTTCTGTTTAAATCTGGTTTTGTAAGGAAATATCTTGTTTTCTCCATCTGTGGTGAGTGAAAGTTTTACTGGTTAAAGGAGTGTGGGCTGACAGCTGTGGTCTCTTAGTGTCCGCAAAACTTCTGTTCGAGACCTTCTGGGTTTTGAGGGTCCCCTTTGTGAAGTCAGGTATGATTCCATTAAGTCTGTCTTTGCTTACTTGGCATTTTCCTTTACAGCTCTCAGTATTCTTTTTTTATGGAAAGAATTCAACTTTTTAAAAAATATTTATTTATTATGTACACAATATTCTGTCTACACGTATGCCTGCAGGCCAGAAGAGGGCACCAGACCTCATTACAGATGGTTGTGAGCCGCCATGTGGTGGCTGGGAATTGAACTCAGGACCTTTGGATGAGCAGGCAATGCTCTTAACCGCTGAGCCATCTCTCCAGCCCTCAGTATTCTTTTATTCCACATGTTTAGTGTTTTTATTATTTTGTGGCAATGGGATTTCCTTTTTGGTGCAGTCTATTCGGTTTTCTGTAAACTTCTTGAACATTTATAGGTGTGTCCTTCTTTAGGTTGGGAAAGTTTTCCTCTATAATTTTGTTGGATATATCTTCTGTGCCCTTGAGCTGGGATTCTTCTCATTCTTCTGTCCCTATTATTCTTTGTTTGGCATTTTCATGGTGTCCAACATCTCCTGGATGTTTTGTGTTAGGAATTTTTTTGTACTTAACATTTTCTTTGACCAATGAATTTATTTCTGCTATCATATCTTCAGTGCTTGAGATTATTTCTTCCATCTCTTGCATTCTGTTGTTGTTGCTGGCATCTATAGTTCCTGTTCGCTTACCCAGATTTTCCTTTTCCAGAATTCCCTTGGTTTGTATTTCCTTTATTACTTCTACTTCAGTTTTCACGTCTTAAGCTGTCTCTTTTACCAGTTTGATTGCTTTTGTCTTGGCTTTCTTTAAAGGATTTAGAGATTTCTTGTGATTTTTATTTTTCCCAGATTTCTTTAACGGAATTCTTCATTTTAAAGGGCTTCTATAGTCTTCATAAAGTTTTTTAAGATCATTGTCCTGTGTTCAACTCCATCAGAATGTACAGGTCTTGCTGTAGAATCCCTGGCTTCTGCTGGTGCCATACGATCATTTCTGTTGTTGAGTGTGTTCTTGCTCTGGTGTTTATGCATGTGGTTTTGGGATGATTATAGTTATGGCTGTTGATTCTCATGTTGCCTTTTTGGATGGATGCTTTGTTCCTTTATTATATGTTTTCTTTATTGACTTCTGACCTGAATTGCCAGGGGTTCTGGTGATTGGCAAGTCTTCATGTCCAGTACGGTTTTCTCAGCTGAGCTTTGTGAGGGTTTGGATGCCGGGATCTTGCATATCATCCTGTTTTTCTGCCTGCTGTGAGTTGTACCTTTGCCTGTGGAGTTTGTTCTTCCGAATGTTGTGGGTTGCGCCTGTGCCTGTGTAGTCTGATGGAGTCGCAGGGAGGGCTGGTTATAGGGAGGATGATGCGGTAGGTAGGATTGGGTAGTGGAGAGGGTCTTGAGGAAACTGAATCCAGTGGGTCCAGCAGCCTGAAGGCAGGTCTCTCACCTGCGGATTGGCTTTTGGGGATTGCACGAGGGCAGTGGAGTTCCACCTGAGTTGGGAACAAGACCAAGCTGCTTTGTTCCTTCTGAGACAGGAGTGGGAGGGGCAGGGATATTTTTCTGGGTCTTGAGGTCTAGAGGTTGGGGCAGTTCAGCTGGAAGGCCAGTCACACATCTGTTCTTCCAACTGGTTTATAAGGCTGTGCCTTTGCTGTGACAACTTTCATAAAGGAAAATATTTAATTGGAGTGGCTCATTTACAATTCAGAGGTTCAGTGCATTGTCTCCATGGTGGAACATGGTGCTGTACAGGCAGACATAATGCTAGAGAGGTAGTTGAGGGTCCTACATCTTACATGCAATAGGAAGTGGTCTATGACAATGGGAGGAGCTTGAGCATAGGCAACCTCAAAGCCCCACTCAGCAGTGATACAATTCCTCCAGGAAGGCCACACCACCTCTAACAAGGCCTCTCCTCCTAATATTTCCACTCCCTTTGGGGGCCATTTTCTTTCTAGGCACCACAGTTTCCCTATTTCTTCCGTTTCTCTAGCACACATCCAGTGCTTGCTTCAGTGCCACAAACACGTCTGTAATAAAGATGACCAAAAGAAATGACACCTGCAGCTGGGCAGTGGTGGCGCACACCTTTAATCTCAGGACTCGGAGGCAGAGGCAGGTGGACCTCTGTGAGTTCGAGGCCAGCCTGGTCTACAAGAGCTAGTTCCAGGACAGGCTCCAAAGCTACAGAGAAAACCTGTCTCGAAAAAACAAACAAACAAAAAGAAATGACACCTGCCTCAACCTTCATGACATTTTCCTTTGTAGTCAAATGTCTACCGTACCCCTTTGTCTTTTTCCTAGGCCTATAAGAACGGACCAGCGATGTGTTGCCAATGACACTGTTTCTAGCCTAACTTGTGCATTACCCCGTCTTCTTCTCATGTCAGGAAGAGACAAGGGAAAGATCCCCTTGCATAGACATGACCCTGACAGGGTTTTATACCCTGTTGGGATTATTCCACAGGTCTATCTCTGTGAGAAACAGGATCCAACACTACGGCTGCAAACCAGAAAATGACAAGAGATGATCCACCCTTTACTAGTAGGGCTTCCCATCTCCCTTGGGCCTCCAGGGACCGCGACAGCTGCTGTCACCCAGACACAACGCCTGTCTGGAGACTTTAGAAACGACCTCAATCAGGCAATGCATCCACAACTGACAGCCTTGAATCCTTCTAGCAACCGATGAGTTCTTTTGTTGGAGTCATGTTCCAAAACAGAAGAGTAGCAGACTCAATAACTGCTGGACATGGGGGAGCTTGCATAGTATTGAGAGAAGAAACCTGCTTTTATATAAATGAATCAAACGTTGTTGAAAACAATGTTTAAACCCTCAAAAAAAAAAACTTCATAAAAACTTTCTTTCAAAATTTTAACCCATTGTACATTTAAGTTAGCTCAATGGTATTTTGTTTTCCTGGCTCCTGCCACTTATTAACCCCCTAGTTGTGGTATGTTTTATTCTGATACTTGCTACCTGCCTGATACACTTTCTCCAATGAAAGATTACCACCATTACTAGAATTACTACCTACCAAGTCATGGTCCAGGATTAGACCTTGGACCCCTCTGATACAGGTTATAAGACTCTCAAAGCCTAGGATCACACCTCTCCATCAGAAAATAAGACAGGAAGATGTTGAAGAAGCCTGCATTTAAGATTTTAGTTCATTATGTCCACAAACATCTCTAGACTTGGCCCAAAATGAAGAACTCCTTTTCTCAGTAGGACTCCCCCTCCCTGCCTAACCTTATTTGGCATATGTCTCTAACAGGACAGCATATGTTCTCAGGGCCTGGACTGGCAGGAAGACATCCATGCCACCACCTGATGTCATTTCTTTCTGGCTGTTAGAAGCCTCCCTAGGCCAGCTTGTGTACTAAAGCCTAGGCTGGTGAGAAGACATCAACAGCCCATCTGGTGCTGAAAACATCCATGGGCACACCTGAGGCCATTTCCCTTCGGTGGACAGAAGCCACCAACAGGCCAGCAGGAGTTCTTAAGCTTTAGATATGTGGGAAGGTATCCATAAGTCACCTGCATTCTAGCTCACATCACAGCAAGCCACCCACAGGCTGGAACTGTATTAATTAAATCACCACATGGCCCATTAGCTTTAGCTTCTTCGTGGCTAACTCTTACATATTAATTTAACTTATTCCTATTAATCTGTGTATCTCCACAAGGCTGTGGTTTACCAGGTAAAGTTCTGGCATCTCCAGTGGTGCTACAAGGCTGCTCTCTGACTCCACCTCCTTTCTCCCAGCATTCAGTTAAGTTTTCCCCACCTAGCTCTACTGTACTCTTTCAGGCCAAGCCAGTTTTCTTTATTACTCAGTCGTATTCACAGCATATGGAGAAGAATCGCACATTACCTCCTCTTTTCTGTTTAAATAAAAAGGAAGTTTTTAACATTAACATAGTAAAATTACATATAACAAAACAGATATCAAGCAAAATTACAATTACATTGTTCATATCTACTTTATGTTTAATCATAACTAAGGAAAACTATAATTAAAACTATATGTTCTTGAACTCCATCAAAGACTCCAGAAGGATATAATATTACCTATGTAAACAGGAAGTTCATTGTAAGCAACTTCTACAACTCTAGAATTGACAGAGCCATTTCACTGCCTGGACAGTCACCCAAAGTTCTGTAACATTGGAGCATCCATCTTCAGCCTACAGGCCTATAATGTCCAGAATACTTTTCCATGAAGCAGAAAATTTCAAAGACAATTCCAGGTATATTGGCAGTTTGTCGGTCACTGTCTTCTGTGTCCTGCAGAATGGACACCAGATGAAGATGGACACTAAAACAAAATCCCACATCAGCTCAGAATTGAGTATAATAAAGGGTTATTTAGTAAGGGGCAGACTCACAGATTACAGTCCTCTGTACAAACAGGGAACAGGAACCAAATCCAGTAGCTAGAAGAGAGATAATAGGTGCTTTACATTGGCATTTATACTCTAAGAGGCCATGCCCAAGTGGGCAGGTAACTTAGGGGACTTTCTACAGCAGACTGGGATTTCAGGGTCTGGGCTGGCACTAAGACATCCACGGGTCTGCCTGATCTCATTCAGCTCAGGTGGCTGGAAGCCTGCAACATGCCTGCATGAATCCTCAAGGGCTGCACTGACACAAAGACATTCACAGACTACCTGACACCATCTTGGTCAGATAGGTGCTAGCTACACATTGGCCAGCCTGGGTCCTCAAGGCCTGAGCAGCCTGGAAGATATCCAAAGGCATGCCTGATGCCATTCATTTCATGGGGTTGGAAGTCACCCACAGAGTAGCATGAGTTCTCAAGTCCTGGACTAGTAGGAAGGCATCCATGGCCCACCTGAAGCTATTTGACTCAACCTAGTGATAGGTACCCACTAGTCAGCTAGTTTCTCCAAACCCAAGACTGACTGGAACACATACGTGGGTCTGCTGCTCCCATTCTCCTCATGATGGTGATAGCAAATCACAGGTCAGGCTGGGTCCTCAAGATCAGGGAAAGCAGGAAGACACTCACAGCCCACTTGATTTTATTCATTTAAGGTGGGTGCTAACCATCTGTTGGCCAGCTAGAGACCTCAGGTCCCTGGTATATGAGAAGACATCCACAGGCCCGCTCAGAAGATTCCATTCATGTAGGTTAAAGTCACTGAAAGGTCAGTTTAGGTCTTTACAGTCTGGGATGATGAGAAAAACATTCTCCAGCCACCTGAAGCCATTCTGCTAAGGGGGTGGAAGTCACTCAGAGTGCAGCTGGGTTCCTCAAGGCCTAGGCTAGCAGGAAGATATCCATGAACCCCCTTTGGACCATTCCACTCAATCCTAAACTGTCATGAACACAAACACTGGCCTGCCTGATGCCATTCAGATCACACGATTTGGAAGATACCACTAGGAGAGGCTGGGTCCTCACGGCATGGACTGATGGAAAGACATCTTTTACTCACCTGATGCCATTTAGCTAAGGTTGGTGCTAGCTACCCACAGGCCATCCTGGGACCTCAATACCCATGCTGGTATGAGGACATCCATTGGACTACCTGATCCCCTTCAGTTCAAGTGAGTGGAAGTGTGCAACGTGCCCACATGGGTCCTTGAGACCTGGATTGGCAGGAAGACATTCACAACACATCTGATGCCATTTGACTTAGGCAGCTGTCAATCACCCACTTGCCAGCCTTGGTCCTCGAGGCCTTGACTGGCAGAAAGACATTCATGTGCCCACCTTATGTCATTCCCCTCAGATGGTGGCTAGCCAATAAGAGGCCATGCCAGGTCCACAAGACCTTGGCAAGCATATAGACATCTATAGGCCTTCGTGATGCCATTTGGCTCAGGCAGTTTTTAGCCACATGAAGGCCAGCCAGGGGCATCAAAACCTGTGTTTGCAAGAAGACAACTACTGCCTGCCTGATGTCATTACTATCATATGGGTGGATGCCACCCCCATGCCAGCATTGGTCCTCAAGTCTGGTGCTGCAGGGATGATATCTCTAGTCCAGACTGATCCTATTTGACTCAGGTAGGTGGAATCCATCCACACAGGAGCTTGGTGGGCCTGGCTGATGTCATTCAGCCTGTACAGTTGGAAGGCAACAATAAGTCAGCCTGGTTTTATCTATTTATTTATTTAATTTGTTTTTTCAAGACAGGGTGTCTCTGTAGCTTTCAAACCTGCTCTGGAACTAGCTCTTATAAACCAGGCTGGCCTCGAACTCAGAGATCTGCCTGCCTCTGCCTCCCAAGTGCTGGGATTAAAGGTGTGTGCCACCACTGCCTGACCTGGGTACTAATTTTATTTATTTTTTTTTATTTTTTCCGACTTTGTTTGTTTTTTTCCAACTTTGTTTGTTTGTTTTTTTAAATTAATTAATTTATTTATTAAAGATTTCTGCCTCCTCCTCGCCACCGACTCCCATTTCCCTCCCCTTCCCCCGATCAAGTCCCCCTCCCTCATCAGCTTGAAGAGCAATCAGGGTTCCCTGACCTGTGGGAAGTCCAAGGACCACCCACCTCCATCCAGGTCTAGTAAGGTGAGCATCCAAACTGCCTAGGCTTCCCCAAAGCCAGTACGTGCAGTAGGATCAAAAACCCATTGCCATTGTTCTTGAGTTCTCAGTAGTCCTCATTGTCCGCTATGTTCAGCAAGTCCGGATTTATCCCATGCTTCTTCAGACCCAGGCCAGCTGGTCTTAGTGGCTGGGTACTAATTTTAGAAATAGGCTTCATCTAGCTTCCTGTGCATGATTTTGGGCTGATTCTGAAGCAGATAACTGGGAATTAAGCTTGTGTACCCCAGATGTATTTAGTAAATTATGGTCCTTTAATGTCTCTGCGATCTATTGCATATGATATTTAAAATGTTTGAGTTTTCTGCAGTGAGTGACCCATGACCATTCCTGGCAATGACCTTTGAAGTCTCTAAGAAGATGAAGGGGCCCCACAATGATGATTCCACCTGGATTGTGGCAATGACAATAAGCTGCCAAACATCACCCAAAGATCACTTTAGATGACAAACTGCTCATGACTTCAAAATGGTTATCAAAGAAGGTTCAACCTCCTAGACTGCTCCAGTCAGGACTTAAGATACGCCCTCCTCCCCATCACACTGAGACTAGACTACAGCTAGTTCTCCCAGGGCTTGACCATTATCTTGATTTTCTCAGTACCCTAAAGATTCCATCACCCCCAGACAATAGCAAGTAATTTTAGGAAGAGGATGCCCACGCTCCCAAGAGGTGCAGCGAGTAGTCTTTTGGTGGATTATGTATGTTAGTGATTGCTTAGCGGGGCTGGTTATAAGTTCTTATTTGTCATGGGCAAGAAAGAAACTAAGAAAAGGGGATTAAATTCACGGAACTCATTCTGAAAAGAAAACAGAGGTATATAGGGAGAATCGTAGAAAAGGGTAGATTATTAAATCTGCCGTTAAACTAAAAAAGCAACTATTAGTATTAAATGTTTTACATTGGTATGGTTTTTTGTTTATGGATACAAATTTAGGTTTATTTCGTCATACTCTATTATGCTTCTACTCTTGTCTAAGGTATTTTTGTATATTGACACAAATTATAGTTTATTTTTATTATATTGTATATATGTTTCTACTCATGTTTAAGGTATTATACTTATGCAGCTCATTTAATGTGATGTAAATTTCTAGTCCTTGAAAGTTATTAGTAAAACTATTTTGTATAATTAAAATACACAGGTTAGTAGTTAGTCATGTAACAGACAAATGTGTGGCCTTGTTAGCTTTGTTTCTTAAGATCAGACTGAGATATATTTTAAATGGTTGGTATACAAACACTTCAGAGACTTACAAAATATGGCATTTAAGATGTTTAAGTCACATGAGACATTTCATAAAAGCGAGACAGGTCTACTCATGGCAGCACCAAATTATTTCAAAAAAGGATAATGGGCATCGAAGATATTCCATATGGAGTTTGCTTTAATTGTCAACTGCTGACAGTATGCTGTCCAAATTGGACAAGCAAGACTCAAAAGATAAAAAAAAAAAACTAAGCATTTTCGTAAACAGGGACTAATTATAGTCCAGTTGGCCTAGAACTCACTATGCAGACCAGGCTGGCAGCAAACTTGTATTGATGCCCCTGCCTCTGCCTTCAGTGTTGAGATCACAGTTGCATTCACCCAGCATTCTTCATATCTCGATGTGTTGAAATATGCCCCTTACATCTTCAGGGATGGCTTTACTAACGTTGGCATCATGTTAAACCTTGCTCATCTTATACACAGATCTCTGACAGTCCCTCCTGAGGGAAACTCACAGTTCTGCAGCTTGATCTTCACACTCTCATTTCTTTCCTTCCAAATCAGATGTCCAATTCCATCAAACATGAGAAAGCTAAAGCTCAATCATGATAAAGTGGGTGGGATTCCAAAATGTTACTGGTTCCTGCTTCTGGATTTGACATGGGGAGCAGTGAAGGTCACTAAAAGTTGCCAGGGACCCCAGCTGAGAGCTGGGGTCTTTGGGGCCAAGAGGCACTGCCATGATCTGCTGGGAGTTGGCTACTGTCTGACGCATCTGGAACGGGGGAGAGACCTTCTGCCTCTCACACTCAATTTTACTCAAATTCAGCTTCATGTTCAACCCAGAGATGTTCACTTAGCCTTTTGGTGCCTGACATTGTTTTGGTCTGGTGTTTTGAGGAAAGGCCTAGTGAAACCCACTAGCCTCAAACTCAATGGGCTGTCATGGCTGGCCTTGAACTCCTGATCCCCTTGGCACTGCCTCTGAAGTGCTGGGAACACAGGCCTTATTATATTGCCTTATGACTTTCTTTCTAGTCAAAGCTTAAAAGCTGAATAACGACTGCGCACTGTGATAAACATTGACAATCATGGCATGATTTGAGGTCAAAAGATACATGATGGAATCCCATCTTGATACATAAATCTGTCTCAAGAGACACACAGGACTTGAAGTCATAAAGTGACTTGACAATAGATGTCTACAGTGTGAAAAATACAAGCTTCCTGGGCTGGGCCTGGTTTTTCACTTTGGAGAATGCCTGCCTAGGAGGCATGTCGGATTCTCAACACAGCATAAAACTGGATGTGGGAGCCCAGGTTTCATGCACCTGGATCTGCTAAGTCTCCTCCCAGCTACAGGAAAGCCTGTCAAAGACAAGCAAATGCTTTCTGCACAGTATTTCACATGCCAGCTTTTGTTTTTCTTATTTATGAAGCAATTCTAATGGGTGGTTGGTCACTAGATTTTTGGTTTGTAGGTGACCGGTATCTCATAAAGATCCCCAAGACCCTGTTACCTGAGTACTAGGATTAAAGCAAAGAACCCCGGAGTACTGTTCAAGTATATTTATTTTTTGGACACAGGGCCTTTTTGTGTAGCACACTCAACCCTCAGTGTTAAGACTATGGCAGCACGATGCCCCACCCAACTTCTACATTTTGTTTGTTGGTTTTCTGAGTCAGGGTCTCTCTGTGTAGCTTTGGAGCCTATCCTGGAACTCACTCTGTAGACCAGGCTTGCCTTGAACTCACAGATATCTGCCTGCCTCTGCCTTTTCGATGTACTCTTTAGTTCTGTTTTCCGACTATTCAAGGCAGGGTCTCTAGGGTTCTACAAAACTGTGTCCCTGATCTATGCTCACCCACTGAACAGTGGTGAAAGTGGTCCCTGCTTCTCATGCTTTTCTTCCCCTAAAGGGGCCAATTCTGGTACAGGAGTCCTTCTGACAATAAAGCTGAAAGAGCCTCTTGTTAGGGTCTCCATTGCAGAGACCATTTTCCAGGTGCAGTGAGTTAGGCTCACCAGGCTCCTAAAGTGGCTAATGAGAAGTTTCTCTATTATTGGTTTTCTTAGTGCTGGGGATTGAACCTATCAGTATAGACTATCACCTTAAAACTAGACTGCATCTCTAGTGTGTTCATTTTTACGATTATTTTTATTTTAAATTGATTTTCACAGGGACTCACTATGTAGCCCTGGTTAGCCTGGAACTCAAAGAGATTGACCTGCCTCTGACACCCCAGTGTTAGCCTTAAAGGTATGTACCACTATTCCTTGCTTCTAGCCTTTCTATTTTTTCTTTTGTTGTTGTTGTTTTGGTTTGGGGGGATTTTGTGGGGGAAGGGTGAGACAGAGTTTCTCTGTGTAACAGCCCTAGCTGTCCTGGAACTAACTCTGTAGACCAGACTGGCCTCAAACTCACAGAGATCTGCCTGCCTCTGCCTCCCCATTGCTGGGATTAAAGGCGTGCGCCTCTACTGCCCAGTCCGTGTTTATGTTGAAATATACATTGAGATCTGAGGAGAACACTGGTTCTGTTTGCCTTGTCTCAAATACGAAATTAGCCATGTCATCACCCACAGCAAAACACTCGCCCCAGGTTTGTCTTATTTCTCTGTAGTTCATTTCCTCTAAAAGATGCTTTCCAGCACGCACTCAGCAGAGCACTCCCACACTGACACTACAGGGTTCCTGTGTAAACTAAATAGAATACTAGGAAAATGGTAAAAGAATTTACACATAAACACAGCATCACTTCCCAGTTTCTCTTTGCTTCAAAGATAATAAACAAGACTTCTTTATAGGCTCTATGGGATTATAAAATGAGTAAAATAATGTAGGAAATCAGAGATAAACCAGAAGAAATGGGTCGAAACACAGTATTGATCTGCTTGAACGGAGCAGGGAGGGAGATCATGTTTAGAAATCTAATACTCGGCTTTTCATTAATAATGATTGTCTGGGAGGAGGAGCGACAGGTCTTGTGTAGAATTAGTAATGAGGCACAGAGATCTGGTTTTCTCTCTGAGTCTTTTGAATACTTAAAATCAGCATTCAACATGGAAATGAACTGTGGTTCTATGATGAGCTGGGTGGTGTTGGAGCAGTAGGATTCAGAAAATTTCTGGGTTAGGCCTGAATAATGGATTTCAAGACAATGTAAGCATAGTCTTTGGTTAGCTATTTTGAACCTGTCACTTGTATAGAATAGGCCCCACTGTGTGTGCTGTGTGGTGCTCAATTGCTCTAAACAATTGCTTTTCCCTGACATGGACTCGGTGAAACAATTCCCAGGGCAGAGCCATGAATTCTGACTTTGTGAGTCCTACTGAACCAATGATGCATGTCTCACTGTGGATCATCCAACAAAATCCACTGACATCATTTCTAAAGGTGTTAACATAAACAAGTTGATATTGTAGCCACGGGAACAAATTTTTTCAAACTGGCATCTTCCCAGGGGCATAATTTCCACAAAAATGAGTGAGTGATGTCATGAAACTAGCATAACTGTCCTTGTATCTTTTTATAAACCAAATTTCATCACATGTGTTTTGGAAATCAGATGCAGAGCCTCAGGGAAAAGAGTGCCAATGTTTTCTCAATGGATAAGAAAACAACTGCACTCACACAAACAGAAAGGATTCGTGAATGCATAAGTAGCTTCTCATATGGCCACAGAAATAAAAGCAGGTGATGATAACCAGGTGCCGACTGGATGTGCTGATCTGCATGGAAGTTCATAATTCAACTGCCCAGGCTTAGAGCAGACAAACATGCTTACTTTGGTTTTGTTCTTCTTGCTCCAGAACATTTTACCTCAGGAGCCCAGTTTCATTCATTCCAGGTGCTTCTGGAGAATGAAGCAGAATGAAGAGTATGATGGCAACTTATTGACATATTATACCTTCATTATTGACCCGATAAATAGAACAGATGCTGTGGAGTATTTGGAAGGACATTTGCATGAAAAGTAAGTGCCTTTGTATTTTCTATGTAAATGTCATCATGGAAATTCCAAGGGGCCAAAAGGACGAACATCTGAACAACGCCTTGAATCTGCTGCCTTCTTCTCCTAACCTGCACCCAAGTAAAAAAACACCACATTCTTTTAGAGACTACATGTTATTTTTCTACGTTTAAGTTTCCAGAGAATGTTCTATTTTTCTCCCAGACACTCTCCAAATTACCAGACTGGGTGCTGTGTGAAGAAGGACTCTGTACCTTTTCCATCACATATAGCCTGACTCTTTGCAGGTTCCACAGTACAGTAGCAGGTGATGCCTCATCAAAAGAAAGCCCATTCTGTTTCAATGAATGTCATCCTAAGTGGGTAGAGGTAATGGCCACATACTCACCTGATGGACATTCCATCAATGTGTGGGTCCTATGTTCATTGCTAGGACAACTAACATTTGTGGTACTGCTAGCTGTGGCGAGCTTTCACATAGAGTTTCAGTTGCTCTCTCAGATATTCTGCATGTGGTCACACTAAAACTTTTAAAATGCATCAAGACAAGAAGTAGGAAACCAGTCCACTCTGAACTTCCTTAGAGCCTATTTCTCCATAGTTCACATATATACCTGCACAACCACTGGGCTTCAATTTCAAAGTCCATTTCTTCACTCAAACATTAGCGTAAAGAAGGAATGTATAGAATGTAAATGATAGGTTTGCATTCTTTGAAAAGCGAAGCTGACACTAATAGTGGTGACTGCTCACTCATGCTGTCACTTGCTTTAGTGACAGCTGTGGCATTTGATAGTTGTCACTACCTGATAACAGGGATAGAGGAGGTACCTACCAGGTTCACCTCTGTCCTTATATAAGAGGCATGTGTCTTTCCCTTCCATGTCTAAGTTGTTTATTCTCTAACCCTCATATCGCATTGACCTCTCTTGTTTTTCTGCAAGTCACTTTATTAATTATTTCTGCCCATTTTACCAACTTTTGAAATATACATATTTCAGTTTTATCAATTGTTCAGTCCTGGTTTCAAACACAGAACTTTAATCCACTACGTCACTTTATTGTCTCAAATCATAGATGTTTTTTGATACTTATTTACAGGACTTAGTGTTTGAGTTTCACAAGTTCTAATCTCAGATTCCTGTTGCAAGTTACCGAAATTTTCAATGTTATATTTTCTGTGAGGTAATAAAGAATATTCTAAATTTATTATTTTATAAAAATATAGATAAATACCTATTTTCATACATACAATCACTACAATGCTACAATTTCTAAGTGGTAAAGTGATTGTATTTAACTTGAATTAATTATTCAAAATGATAATGCATGTTTGATATTTAATGGTTAGATTATATACAATGAGTTAGGAAGAAACAACAACTATTCTTCCTATATACAGAAACACAAATTGGTATCAATCTCTTCCAACTGACTACTTACCCATTGTTATTACATGAAACTCCATAAATAATTTCCATACACTTTACAACTAAGGTCTTCTATTTTGGAAACATGTAATGCTGGCATATATAAATCCCAGTAGGATGCTATTGTTATTGTAATTGGATGATGTACGAGGGTCTTCTGTCTATGTGTTACTTTCATTGGTTGAATAAAAAGACTGCCTTGGCCTTTTGATAGGGCAGAAAATTAGGTGGGCAGAGTAGGCAGAACAGAATGTTGGGAAGAAGGCAGTGTGGAAGACGCCATGCATTTTCTCTCTGAGAAGAACGCTGGCTATACTCATACTGGTAAGCCATAGTCAAGTGGCGATACAGATTATTAGAAATGGGTTGAATCAACATGTAAGAGCTAGCCAGTAAGAGGTTAAATTAATGGGCCAGGCAATTTTTAAATGAATACAATTTCCGTGTAATTATTTCTGGTAAAGCTAGTGGGGAGCTGAGTGGTTGGAAGCGACCTGCTGCTCCTTTTATAACAATTGGAAAGATATCTGGAAAGATATTTCCTAGAAGAATATTTATGTTGGTCAGATACACCCAGACTGAGGATATGGCATAGTGGTGTAAACATAAAATAGGTGAACAATATTGGGAAAGAAGTACATGCCCTTAATTTCTTCACTCAGTATCTGGAGCAGGTATAGCCCAATGCCTTTGAGGCGAGTCTAGTCTACAACAAAACATCATTCAAAACCATGGAATCCATTCATTATTTATGGCCTAAATGTACATTAATACTGTCCATATACACAGATGCATACAGACATACATCTTTACAAAATACATCTCTGGTATTTGAATACATTTAAAAATATATCTTAAAAAAGATTTTATTTCTGAAAAAGATAAACAAGAAACAAAAAGATGAAGATGGGTAGGATGGAATATGTTAAGTATATCGCCCACTGATTATAACTAATTGTAAGCAGAAGAGCCAAATATTGTTCATACTACTTTACACTCATCAGACATTTTGACTGCCTTAGCCAATTCAGTTAATTTCACAGAAAATACAGTAAATTCAATGGTTCACACATCATGTGCATCTTTCTTGTTCAATAATTTAAATATTAAATCATGACCAGGTTTACTCTTTGGTCAAAGTCTGTGGCCTTATCTTTACCTTTTGAGCACGCACTCAAAAAACAGAGATGGACAAGGTTTTCTGTGAAAGATGACGATGGCACATTTTCTTTACTGGAGATGCATTCTCATAAAATTTTAAAGTTTTTCAAGCTTCCAGTTTCTTATGTCATCTGAACATCACAACACAGAAGATTGATTTCAAACATTGGGGGTGGTTGGGAATATCGTTCAGTACAGATAGTCCTTGTATTCTTTGCACATGATTTTCTGTAGGTCTTTGTCCCATTAAACACTGTATCGTTTTACAGAACACCAAAGGAAAATTATCAGTTTGTATTGGCTTTAATTTTTTCCGTGGATGAAGTCAACAGGGACCCTGATCTTTTACCAAATATGTCTTTACAATTTGAAATTTTGTCAAGGGGGTGTAAGACTATACAACAGTATCGCAGTTGCCTTCAATATTATCATACTCACCATATTCAAGATACTGATTATATGTATCCTAATTATCACTGTAAGAAATTGAAGACCTGTATAGTTATGATTACAGGACCAAACTCGGTAGTATCTTCTATGGATGGGAAAGTCATGGACAGCTTCCTTCCTCAGCAGGTAAGCTTTTGTGTGGTGTGAGTTTGCAAGAAATCCTGTCTCCCTTGTTGCCATTCTCAGGTGCTAAGAAAAATGTGAGAAGGAGAGGCCTACACTTATTTCAAACTGTTTAGTCCTTGGGTACTATTCAGACACTTTAGGGGACTTCTGTATTTACAGTTTATAATTTAGATGAGGGAAGATGTAACAGAAAGAGGGTGTTTTAGAACTCTTTGCCGAAAAGTGTGTTTAACAAGTCTTTAGCAGTGCATGCTACCTCATGCTACTCTGTTTCCTAGTTCCTTCAGCTTACCTACGGACCCTTCCATCCTATCCTGAGTGATCATGTACAATTTCCTTTTCTGTATCAAATGGCCCCTGAGGACACATCTCTACCTCTGGCCATGGTCTCCCTCATACTTCACTTCAGCTGGAACTGGATTGGGCTGACCATCTCAGACAATGATCAGGGTATCCAATTTTTCTCATATTTGAGAAAAGAGATGGAAAAAAATATACTCTGCTTTGCCTTTGTGAACATGATTCCGCTCAACATTCATTTGTACATGTCAAGAGCTGAAGTGTATTATAACCAAATCTTGACGTCATCCTCAAATGTTGTTATCATTTATGGTGAAACAGATAGTACTCTATCTGTCAGCTTTAGAATATGGACATCTCAAGGTTTACAGAGAATCTGGGTCACCACCTCGCAGTTTGATGTCACTACAAGTAAGAGTGACTCCTTGCCTGAATTGTTCCATGGGACTCTAGCATTTGCACACCACCATGCTGAGATTTCTGGTTTTAAAAATTTTATCCAGACAGTGAACCCTCTCAAATACTCAGATGAATACCTGGCAGGGCTGGAGTGGATGAACTTTAACTGTGGGATCTCGGCTTCTATGTGTAAGACACTGAGGAACTGCTCATCCAACAGTTCACTGGAATGGCTGATTGCACAGACATTCGACATGGCTTTTAGTGATGACAGCTATGACATATACAATGCTGTGTATACTATGGCCCATGTCTACCATGAGATGCTACTTCAGCCAATGGGCAATCAGGAAGTACACTTGCCTAACTGCCTGAAGGTGATATTTCTATTTGATAGTATTCATTGTTTTCTATATCAGTCTTTATTACAGTCTCAGCTGTCCCATTCTAGTGGGTTAGGATATATTTCCCCATTTGGAAAGATTTTTGAACATTTTTTCCTCTTGAGGAAGTAAATTTAGAGGTTTGGAAAATCTCAAATGCAAACGTTGTGGGGTGGGAGACACAATTTCTCAATGAAAATCAATGATTCTGTTATAGAGCACCTGACTATCTTCACCCCTGTTGTAATACTGGAAGCATAGGAATCTTCTTCATTAATCCTGTCCATGATAAAAAGATGAGCTTTTGTTCTTTAATTGTCAGATATGTTGTAATTAGTGTAGGGCATCATTTGCACAGGTGTTCTAAACTGATTCTGTCCCAACTCGGGGCTCTGGAAAACTCAAGTGTATGTGAATGGATGCTTCTTATAGTGGATGGGTGGATGATTGTAGGTTTCTCTGTTCTTTCTGGGTATGTTGATTGGATGTTAAATATGTATTTATATCTATCTGCATATCAGCCTGTCTTGATAAGTGAGAATAAATTGGTTTTGTGTTTCTCTATGGGTGGGTTTCTGTGTGTCTCTCTCTGTTGCGGTAGGTCCTTCCACTCCTCCAGCCAATAGCCGCTGAGATACCAGCCCATTGGGGCATGGTCTTTCTCTTTAAAAAAGCGGCCACGTCCCTCCTTTCTCTCTCTTACTTCCTGCTCCGCTTCTGGTGACTAGACTCCCTTCCTGATTGCGCAGAGGGCTGTTGTCTGGGATGGTGTTCTGTAAGTTTTTTCCCCTTTAAATAAATAACCATTCTATTAATCATAATTCCAAACTGGTGTGGGATTGTTTGTGACTTATGCCTTCACCTTCCTCTGGCGCCCAACGTTTGGTTTTAGGACCCCTCCTTCCCCTTCTCAGCTGCCTGCCGCCAGCTCAGCTTGGTGTGAGCCCTCCCTCCCTCAGCCGTGGCCTGTGCCTTGCAGCCTGTGCCTTGTGTGTGGAGCCAGCAGTTTAACATAAATTATCAAGCAGTGTCTTTTCTTGCTGCAGTTCTTTATATTTTCCCTTTAGACACCTCAGATTGACTTCAAGTCCCCACGTACCCTATCGTTTGCCTCTCCACGTGGATTTAAACTCCACAGGCCCGTGTAGTTTGCTCTTTTCTGAGTCGTTGTTAAATCTCCCTTGCAAGCGCAGCGCTTGAGTGGCGCGAACCAGAGCACAAGCAGTTGCCAAAAGCTGCAACCCCTCGGGGCGACTCTGTCATGTGGAGGCATAAGCGGCTTTCAGGTTGCTCTTCTCTACCCCTCGATTCTGGGTTTCTGGTTCCGTCTATGGAATTGATTTAATTACATTTACTTTGTTAAGAAACTCGCATTTTTCTAGTTTTTAACATCAACTAAGGCAGACACTGAAACAGGACCCCGTTTTCGTCGTGACTCGGCAACAGCGCCACCTGCTGGATAATAGGTAATATGGCAGTTTTTGTTTCTAATGCAAATTTTACTGCTTTGTTTACTAATACAACGGATTACATCATACAAGGTTTATATGATTATGGGGATAACATAATTTGCTTGTTACTAGGTTTCAGTTTTCTTTTGCATATTCTATCATTAAGGAAGAATATGGTACTCTTAAGAATGATAGAATCTTTACAGACTA
The DNA here is from genome assembly GCF_018167655.1 of Microtus oregoni. Classification (NCBI taxonomy): domain Eukaryota; kingdom Metazoa; phylum Chordata; class Mammalia; order Rodentia; family Cricetidae; genus Microtus; species Microtus oregoni. The sequence continues at coordinate 9,865,634 of NW_024543064.1, read as the reverse complement.
ATAATGAACAGAAGAATATGGCACTCCTAAGAACGATAGAATCTTTACAAACTAATAATGAACAACTAATTGACAGGATTAAAATTATTGAAAATCAGAGGTTAGCTGAACAAGTGGATACTATAATAGACAAAATTGCCTCCATATCCAAGGGTACTAGAAAGTTACCTGAAAGGATTCAGGCTGTTGAATTTGACGTTCAGACGTTATCACAAAGTTTTGATAAGGTAACAGACAGAATGTACCTCCAAGATGGGAATCTACATGATATACAAGAAAAGTTTAAGGAGGACATGTCATCTTTGAAGGAAAAAATTAAAGCTTTGGAATCACAGGTGCAGAATGGGGACCAAAAAATTGATACCTCAGTGAAATCACTAGTAACATATACAGGTCAGGAGATTCAGGATATAAGAGAGACAATGATAAAAAGATTTTAAAAGATTGAAGAAATTGTTGGAGCTGGTGAACAGAGTAAGGAGGCACAAGGACAGGATACAATGCCGCCACCAGCTATTAGAACTGGCTTATCCAGGGTCTTAGCGACATACCCTATGCTTAATTCTGACAAAGCGTCAACTTCTAAAGGCTCAAAGGGAGTCAAAAAAGGTAGATGGACGCCAATAGCAATGAATGATTTGAAAGAAATTAAGCAAGCTATTGTTAATTTTGGCTTGCACTCTGCATATGTTAGGGAAATGATAAGGACTTGGGCTTCTAATGCTAGAGCTAAACCCCCATGATTTACATCAGTTAGTGTCTGCAGTTTTAGAAAATGTACGTTCCTTGATGTTTGGAATCTATTTCAGAGAAGAATCCAAACATATGGAACAGCAAGGAAGAGCAAAAGGTGTGGAGGTTTCCCAAGATCAAATTCTTGGTGCAGGAGAATATGCTGATCCACAGGTCCAAGCTCTTTATGATGAAGAAGTACTGTGTCTATGTCACCAAGCAGCTTTAAATGCTTGGAATAGGATACAAGATCCAGCAAAAAGGGTTGAATCATATATCAGGATTAGGCAGGGACAGAGAGAACCCTTTATTGAGTTTTTGCAAAGATTAATTAAGGCTCTGGACATAGGGGTAACAGACCCAGAAGCTAGATGAATACTCCTTGAATCTCTAGCTTTTGAGAATGCAAACATAGATTGCAAAAGATAATTGGGCCTTTAAAGTCTAGATCGGCAACTATGGATGAATGGATTCAGCATATGATGAATGTTGAGATGTTTAGCTATAATGATGAATCTTGGGTAAGAGAAGCGATTTCCAAAGCAATGAGGAGACATCAAACTGCCAGGTGTTTTAATTGTGGTAAAATAGGACATCTGAAAAGGGATTGCAGGCAAAGAATTTCGAGGAATAATATCTCCACTGGGAATGACAAAAATAGGAGACCTCGGCCTTCAAGTATATGTAGAAGATGCTTTGAAGGCCAGCATTGGTCCAACGAATGCAGGTCAACAACAGACAGACAGGGCAACCTGATATCGTCAGGAAACTCCTTGAGGGGCCACTTGCAGGCCCCCAAAGCCAACAGTGGCCCAGTCATTCCCAGTCACAGTGGAGAATATGCCTCACCAAGAAAATTAAAAGCTCCAATTTCTGCTGTAAAAAGTAATACTGGTCTAAATGATGAACTACACGTGGAGGATGAGACAAAAAACCCAGTAGGACAGAGTAAACGTATATTTTGGCAGACTTCTATTAACGATCAAAGTCCAAAGCTAAGAGGCTGTATAAATGGCACTTTTATTGAAGGCTTATTAGACACAGGTGTGGATGTAAGTATCATCACTCCAGAATCTTGGCATCTGAATTGGCCTCTTCAAGAGGTAGACATTCAGTTCCTGGGAATTGGAACCCTATCTTGTGTAAAACAAAGCACAAGATGGGTTGAATGCATAGGGCCTGAAGGGCAAATAGGAAAACTAAGGCCATATATAGCCAATATTGCAATAAATTTATGGGGCCGTGACCTGCTACAGCAATGGAATACCCAGATTAACATTCCTGTAGTTCCAGGAACTCATAATTCTGGGAAAGATATGATGAGGTATTATGAAAAAAGGTCACCAATCATTCAGGCTGTACAAGAAAATACAGCAAATACCAAACCTTTAGAGGTACCAACAGCCCTACCTTTAAAATGGCTAACTGAGAAGCCAATATGGATCAAACAGTGGCCTCTAGCTAAAGATAAATTACAGGCATTGGAACAGCTGGTGCAAGAGCAACTAGATGCTCACCATATTGAAGAATCAACCAGCCCTTGGAATTCTCCTGTGTTTGTGGTAAAAAAGAAATCTGGTAAATGGAGAATGGTGACAGATTTAAGAGCTGTCAACAAGGTAATTCAACCTATGGGCCCACTACAATCTGGAATTCCTTTGTCTTCTCTATTACCAGAAGGATGGCCTCTTATAGTTATTGATTTGAAAGATTGTTTTTTCACTATACCGTTACAAGAAAATGATAGAGAAAAAATTGCCTTCACAGTGCCTACTTATAATAATTCTCAGCCTAATAATATCAATGGACTATCCTCCCACAGGGTATGCTCAATAGTCCTACATTGTGCCAATATTTTGTAAGTAAGCCATTGGAAATAATTCATAAACAATTCCCCAAGTCCATCATTTATCATTACATGGATGACATCTTGTTATCTGATTCAAATAAAGATAGTTTAGAAAGGATGTTTGAAGAAGTAAAGAAAGTCTTGCCTAGGTGGGGATTACAAATTGCCCCTGAAAAGATTCAAAGAGGAAACTCTATTAATTACCTAGGTTTCAGAATAGGGTTAGAGAAAATTAAAACGCAAAAGGCACAAATTAGAAGAGACTGGTTAAAGACTCTTAATGACTTCCAAAGATTGTTAGGAGACATTTCCAGTTTACAACCAGCTATTAGGATAACACCTGATCTAATAGTTCATTTAAATAAAACCTTAGATGGTGATAAAGATTTGAATAGTCCAAGAAAACTGACAGCCAAAGCAGAAAAGGAACTGACAATGATTGAGGAAAAATTACAGGAGGCACATGTGGATAGGGTGAACCCAAATCTTAGCTGCATCCTAGTCATATTGCCTTCCAGAATTTCTCCTACAGGGATTCTAATGCAGAGGGAAGATATTATTTTAGAGTGGATATTTATACCTAATAAGCCAAGTAAAAAATTAAAAACTTATGTGGAAAAAGTCTCTGAATTAATTATAAAAGGTAAGCTGAGACTTCGTCAACTAGCAGGTATAGACTCAGCAGAAATTATAGTGCCTTTTACTACTAAAGAAATAAAAAAGTTGGGGGGCTGGAGAGATGGCTCAGAGGTTAAGAGCACTGCCTGCTCTTCCAAAGGTCCTGAGTTCAATTCCCGGCAACCACATGGTGGCTCACAACCATCTGTAGTGAGGTCTGGTGACCTCTTCTGGCCTGCAGACATACACACAGACAGAATATTGTATATATAATAAATAAATAAATAAATATAAAAAAAAGAAATAAAAAAGTTATGGGAAGACAATGAATCATGGCAACGAGCTTGTGCTAATTTTTTGGGAGAAATTAATAGCAACTATCCCAAAAGTGGTAGACTTAACCTCATAAAGAGAACTTCTTAGCCAGGCGATGGTGGTGCACGCCTTTAATCCCAGCACTCGGGAGGCAGTGGCAGGCAGATCTCTGTGAGTTCAAGACCAGCCTGGTCTACAGAGCTTGTTCCAGGACAGGCTTCAAAGCCACAGAGAAACCCTGTCTCGAAAAACCAAAAAAAAAAAAAAAAAAAAAAAAAAAAAAAAAAAAAAAAAAGAAGAGAGAGAGAACTTCTTGGATTCTTCCTAGAATTATATGTGATGCTCCAATAACTGGAGGCCATACATTCTATACTGATGCAAATAAATCAGGGAAAGCAGGTTACAAGTCAGATGAATTGAGTAAGGTGGAACAAAGCCCTTATAATTCTGTCCGGAATGCAGAATTATATGCCATTCTTATGGTGCTAAGGGATTTTAAAGAACCTCTTAATATAGTTACAGATTCACAATATGCAGAAAGAGTTATCTTGCATATTGAAACCGCTGAATTTATACCAGATGACACAGAGTTGACTTCATTATTTATCCAGGTACAAGACATAATCAGGAACAGGCTTTTTCCGATGTACATATCACATGTCCGGTCCCATACAAGTCTGCCTGGTCCTCTAGCACAAGGCAACACTGAGATTGATCAATTATTGATTGGAAGCGTGTTGCAGGCCTCAGAATTTCATAAAAAGCATCACGTCGATAGTAAAGGCCTAAAGAAAGAATTTTCCATTACATGGCAACAAGCTAAGAACATTATAAAGAGATGTCCTACTTATTCTTTCTATAATCAAACACCGTTGCCTGCAGGGAGTAACCCAAAGGGTACTAAGAGAAATGAAATCTGGCAGATGGATGTGTTCTGCTTTATGGAATTTGGTAAATTAAAATATGTACACCACACCATAGACAAGTATTCAGGTTTTCAATGGGCTACTGCCCTGAGCTCAGAAAAGGCTGATTCAGTAATCACACATTTATTGGAAGTTATGGCCATCATGGGTACACCTACACAAATAAAGACAGATAATGGTCCAGCATGTGTATCTAAGAAAATGAAATGCTTTTTTGATTATTATAATATAAAACATATTACAGGTATACCAAATAATCCTACAGGTCAGGCAGTTATAGAAAGATCAAATCGTACTATAAAGGACATGCTGAACAAACAGAAAGGGACAGAAAATACCCCCAGAAATAGATTGCATAATGCTTTATTAACCTTGAATTTTCTTAATGCTAATGAGAAAGGAACGACAGCAGCAGAAAGACATTGGATAATGGAAAGTCTGCTGAACTAAATCAACCAATTTATTTCAAAGATGTGCTGACCTCTCAATGGAAGCCAGGAGATGTGCTACATTGGGGAAGGGGTTTTGCTCTTGTTTTCACAGGGGAAGAAAAATTGTGGATACCATCAAAATTAATAAAGTTTCGATTTAAAGAGGAGAAACCTCTTGGAAAGGAGAAATGACAGCTCATCCACAATGATGATATTCAAACAGGTGGTAAGAAAAACATATAGTACGGGGGCAGGGTTCTCTTCTTATCTCTGCAGGAAAACACTCATCTTCAAAGAATTCAAGGGACCCTGGATGTTTGAATACTGACAGATGGAAACTATTTACAACCCAATAAGAATGGGCAAGAAAATCAAACAGGTCTCATAAGTAAAATTATTCTACTCTTATATTTAAATATGTATTAATGTTCATTTATTTATTAATATATTGAGCTGGTTTTGAAGTTGGACTATGGCTCAGACCCTCTCCAATTCCAAGCCTGTTGGTAAGAGAAAAACCCAGAGTTTCTGGAGTTTCTGTCTCATGTCAAGAGCCATGATATGGGACAGAAAGAAATATGAGTTTAGAAAACATCTTTGCTTTTCTTCATATCTATCATACTTTTCATCAAATATATCTATCATGCCTTTCATTGAATATATATATATGTATATATATATATATGTCTATATATGTCTGTATGATTAATGTTTAAGTTTTTCACAATGAACAATGAGTTTCTCCTGCAGTGACCTTTGAAGTTTCCAGGAAAAAGATGGGGCCCCATAACAACAACTCCACCTGGTTGATATAACATCATGATACTGATAGCACTACTAGAAGACCTGTTTTGGGTACCAGCTGCACAAGACAGTTCCAACTTGGTTAGCTGTAATGGTGCACATCTTGTACAACATTCTGGCCAGACCTCCACAAAATACTCAGAGACTATTTGCAATTTTAAAAGACATTGATCTTGAAATTTTACTATTATTTTACTTTCACAGGATCCCCCAGAAAGAACAGAAAGAAAGTCGCCCCCATGATGGCTGGAAGTAATTCTAGAGGACAACATCCCCTCTCCCAGTAAAGTTTGCCCTTGGGTTAGGGACATCATTTAGGGGTTGATTATAATTTGTATATGATTGAGGGTTGGGGGAGGAATTTTATAAGCTCAGGGATCATTTGGAAAAAAAAGAGGGATAATGAGATAATAGATTGGTACTTGTTGGTACTTGTGAGTTATTGTTTTGAGACAAATATATTGGTATCGATTTTTTTTTTGGTTTTTCGAGACAGGGTTTCTCTGTGGTTTTGGAGCCTGTCCTGGAACTAGCTCTTGTAGACCAGGGTAGTCTCGAACTCACAGAGCTCCACCTGCCTCTGCCTCCCGAGTGCTGGGATTAAAGGTGTGCGACACCACCACCCGGTGGTATCGATTCTTATATAGATACAAAGTTAAATTAAATTGACTATTGTATGCATGCATGTTTCTACCTCTGTTTAAAACATTTTTTTATGTATTGACATATATTGTATTGATATATATAGTATATATTTACCATATTGCAGTATACATTTCTACCTCTGATGAAGATACTTATATATTGTTTGTGTATTGATATATATATATATATATATATATATATATATATATATATACCATATTACAATGCATATTTGTACATTGTTTATATTTGGAGGTCAATATCCTCTGATGGAGGAAGGTCATTGGCTAATAAAGAAACTGCCTTGGCCGATTTTATTGGTTAGAACATAGGTAGGTGGAGTAAACAGAACAGAATGCTGGGAGGAAGAGGAAGTGAGCTCAGACTCCACAGCTCTCCTCTCGGGGGCAGATGCCTCAGAGAGACGCCATGCTCCCGGCTCCTGGGCAGACACATGCGATGAAGCTCCGACCCAGGATGGACGTAGGCTAGAATCTTCACGGTAAGCGCACCTAGCTGTGCTACATAGAATATTAGAAATGGGCTAGTCCAGGTGCAAGAGTTAGTCTAGAAGAGGCTAGATAGAAATGGGCCAAGCAGTGTTTAAATGAATACAGTTTGTGTGTTGTTATTTTGGGCATAAGCTAGCAGGTGGCTGGGGTGTTGGGGATGCAGCCCCACCACCCCACTACTACAATCCTCATTTGTTACACAGTTGTTTATTATCTTAGTCTTTAAGTTAGATAGATATTGAGAATTATATAGATCAATAGTCATCTAAGTTTGTCATTTAAAATTAGACTAATCAGGTTCTTTAGATACATAGAGATTATACTCAGTATAAATAGATAATCTTCAACCTCTTCAAAGAGCTGCAGAAAATGGTCTTTAATCTAATTCAGAGCTTCGTGATAGTGAGATACAATTGCTCCTGGCAGCACCGATCTATTCCCGAGAGAATGTTGAGCACCAAAGACACTCCACCTGGAGCCTTTCTTTTTGGCAGAACTGGCCTTTGGGCAAAGAAATGCCCATACCTCAATCACTGACAGAGATACAGAGCGTGCATCAATGGATTAAACAGGACTGTCATATCCTGCCAAGACAGGGTAAGATAGTTTTGAAAAGTTGCTTGCTTTAGAAAATGGTATGTCAGTTGTGTTAGGCCTTAGCCAAAGTTGGTTGCTTCAACGCTGCAAACGTGACTTTGGGTGATTGCCCAGGTAGCTAGTTGTCTCTGTGATTTGTTGCATGTTTTGGAAATTGTTTTACTGAACTTCCTAATTACCCAGGTAACATTATTTCCCTCCTCAGATCTTCGATGGGATTGAAGACTATATAAATGCAGTTACTTTTCTCTCATGACTTGGCCAAGTTAATATTATACAAGACCTAAGCTAGTTAGAATAGGATATTTGTACTTATTGTATATAATTTCGTAGTAGGTTTAGATCTCTCTTACTTAACCAAAAGGGGGACGTCCTTCCACTCCTCCAGCCAAAAGCCGCTGAGATACCAGCCCACTGGGGCATGGTCTCTCTCTTTAAAAAAGCGGCCACTTCCCTCCTTTCTCTCTCTTACTTCCTGCTCCACTTCTGGCCTGATTGCGCAGAGGGCTGTTGTCTGGCATGGTGTTCTGTAGGTTTTTTCTCCTTTAAATAAATAACTGTTCTATTAATAATAATTCCAAACTGGTGTGGGATTGTTTGTGACTTACGCCTTCACCTTCATCTCCCTATGTGTATTTGTCAGTGCTTGTGTCTACAAGTGCCAAAATGTGTGATTTGTCTGTTTTTGTGGTTGTGCTTGCACTTGTGCGTATTTGTGTTACTGTGTATGAGCATGTTTTGGTGAATGTGTTGTACATATGTGTATCTGTGTTTCTGTTCCTCTGTATGTGTTTCTGTCTGTCTTTGCATTTGAGGATAAATTTGTCTGTGTCAATGTCTCCCTGCATGACTGTTTATATCTGTGTATGTCTCCTTGTGCATATTTATCTATGATTTTGTGAGCATGTTTATAGGCCTGTGTTTGTTTTTGTGGTTTCTCTTTCTCTGTGTGTGAGTGCAGAAGTCTGTCTCTGTGTGTCTCTATATTCATATTCTTTCTTGGGTTCAGGTGTATGTATGTGTAAATAGTATGTGCCTGTATTATGTATGTATCTATGTATGAATATGAGTCTGTATGTATGTGCTTATGAATATTTAATACTTACCATTGCTGTCTTCATGTATGTCTGTGCTTATGTTTGCTAGTTCCTCTGAAAAAAATAAAATTTTAGGACCGTTATTATATTTCCATTTACCTACTTGCTTTCATTTGGATTTCTCACCTGGAGACATTCAAGAAAGTTGCATTAAAGATGAAATCAGAATATATTTTCTGACTTTAAGGAAGGGTACATTCACTAAAGAATGCTGCCTGTCTTTCAGATGTACTCCTTACTTAGGAAGACCCACTTCACTAATCCAGTTGGGGACAGAGTGAATATGAACCAGAAAGAAAAATTGCAGCCGGAGTATGACATTTTCCAGATTTGGAATTTCCCACATGGTCTTGGACTTAAGGTGAAGATAGGAATGTTTAGCCCATATTTCCCACATGGTCAACAGCTCCATTTATATGAAGACGCTCTAGAGTGGGCCACAGGAAGTAGACAGGTAGGTCTGACGTGATGTGCTCATTTACATTACACTGCAGGAACACTGTCACGTGGTCCACTTGTGCTTCCATGTAACTTAGTAAAAATAGATTGTCACTTTAGGAGTCATTTTTTAGCCTCCTGCAAAATGTTTCTTCTTTTTACTTTTTTGATGTGACATTTTATGAATTGTTTCAGGATTTCATACATGTAAACTGTGATTTTTATCATACCAGAACATGTTTCAAGCTTTTAAAATAAATAGCAACCTGGTGGTTACCACTATTAACTTTTATTTCCTGCAATTGAGAGCAATTCTGCTGGTCCCATTCTGATAACTACAAAGTGGTTTTCCTCTTTTCTGCTGCACCTCTGACACAGATGCTGAGAGACCGAGGCTAATTGTAAGAGATGAGTAAAATAAACATATGCCAATCATTCATTTTTATTATATAATTTGCGTTAAGCATTTTTGCCAACAGGTTCTAAATTGCGAATCCATCTAGCCCTGCATTGCCATAACATCTTTTGACCCATTTAGAAACCTTATGAATTGTAATCTTGTTTTATCTTTCTGTCTTTTTCTTTTCTGTTGGTATAAGTTTTATCGGCATGTAGTCTGTGCAGTACTGGAATGTGTGGTGCATATGTATGTCAGAAAAATGTTTTTGATTTCCACGAAACCAGAGACAACTTGGTTCTACACAGGGTGAACTACAAATGAATCTTGCATCTGCTCATGAGGAGCAATTGTTATTGGCAGCTGAGCCATGTCTCTAGCACTGAAGCTTATACTGTAAAAGAAATTTCTCACTAGAGGAACATTTCTTGATCCCATGAATTCTTTCATAGTTCACCCAAAACAAACAAGTGTGTATCTAGTTTCCTTATCTCTTTGTGTGGAGGTATTAGTAGTAAAGAAATTTGCTTTTGAAAATTTATAAATGATATATTCTTCTATGGGTTCTATGTATGTTATAGATAAGAATTCTCATGAAGGTGATTTTAGGATATCTCAATCAAACTCCCAAACTACAAAGTGGCTAGAACTTTAAAGGAGTTGACTTCAAGAGAGACTTCAAGCTTCATCTGAAGTTTTATCTCAGGTTGCCCAGGTAGTATGAGATCTACAGTTAATATCCTTTCTCAGAGTGATGAGGAGAGTCATTGTCAGGGAAAAGGACATTTGATCTGGAGGGTTAACTACTGAACTACGTGTCCATTCGGGGAGCAGCAATGGAGTTTCACATGTGTTGGAAGTTAGCCTCCCTTGAGCATTAGGAAAAGATCCACTGCAGGAATCCAGAGGATTACGAACTATGCAACCAGGGCTATACTCCTAGATATGCAAATTTCAATACACAAACAAGCGAAGAAACTATAAAGACATCCATGCAACAAATATTAGAGTCAGAAGTTTAAACAAGAGTGTGTTCAATGATATACTGAACAAAAACTTCAAAGATGACATTGAAAGTCAAACAACTGCCAAACATAGCAAGGAGTTCACAAAACTTGCACACAATATGGAACTGTGTGAGCATATGACAGATACATCCCGAAAGGTACAAAATAATAAAAAAATTCAAACTAAAATATGGAAAGGAAAGACAAATGAAATCATTTAGAAATATCAGTGAAAAGTCTCACCAACAGAATACTTCAAGATGATGACAGGATGGCAAGTCTCAAAGACCAGGCTGAAAATAGAGATCTGAAACTATGATGAAGATAAAAATAAGAAAAAAAATAAAAGATGTGTGAGACCAAGAGGATAAAATTAAAGTGTCCAGTTTTTAACCTATTTCCAGAAGAGAAGGATACACCATAAGCATCATCAACAGTATATCCAATAATATGTAACAGTGACTTTCCAGAATACTGTGGGACATGTGGCTATCTAGAAACAGGAGGCATTTAAATACAAAACACATTATATCAGAAGAGAACCTTCCCCTGATATAGTTTACTTTGAATTCAAAATAACAGAACTCAGGAGGCAGAGGCAGGTGGATCTCTGTGAGTTCTAGGCCAGCCTGGTCTACAAGAGCTAGTGCCACGACAGGCTCCAAAGCTACAGAGAAAACCTGTCTCGAAAAACTAAAAAATAAAAAAAAAACGAACAAGACAAAGAGAAGTTGAAGGCTTCAGGGAAGAAGTGCATTTCATAGAAATTCCCCACCTGGATTATAGTAGATTTTTTCATGAACCCTCTGAATTGAAGCAGTTAGATTCATAACTGCCAAACCCCAAATACTCTACCCAACAAAGTTCTCTGTCATAAATGAAGGAGACTGTGTGGCCTCCTCTTGAGTATCAAGTTGACAGTATTTAGAATTCAATGAAACCCAAATATGCAGAGCAAAACTGAAAGGGATTTTTGCTTAATGTGAAGTGGGACGATCCACTTCTTATGCATATCTTATCTTTGAGATAGGAAATAAACACCTTACAAAGAGGAGGAATGATGCATGCCTTTAATCACAGAACTCTTGAGGCACAGGTAGGTCGATCTCTGAAGTGGGGGACAACCTGGTCTCCACAGTGAAATCCAGGACAGTCAGGGTGAAAGATAAACTTTGTAGTTAAAAACAAAACAAAAAATAAAGGAAAAGAAGTATGATATATAGAAAGGAAGGCCAACGGACTGAAAGAGAGACAGAGACAGAGACCGAGAGAGACAAAGAGAACCTGCTATTAATTGAGATCTTTTAAGTGTGGAAAGTAGTTTTTTATCTGGATTTTCAGTTGGGAAGACACAACTTTAATCCAGATCATTTCATTTAGGAAAATCCACCACTTATCCTGGATACACCCTTTGCTGGAATCACATATAAGGAAATAAAAAAGAAAACATTTGTTCTTTGTCTGCTTGTTCCCAAGTTTATTATTTCACTGGCATTAAGGGTATTTCTTTGGGATTCCAGTGTGTAATGGAGATCAGCTGAGGCATTAAGCCTCATGGACTGAGAAGTTGTTGGATTCTTGAACTTTCCATTCATACCAGCAATTATTGAGTTAGCTAGATCACAAGACATTCTAATAAATTGCATATGTGTATATATAGAGAAGAGAGCCAGAGATAGAGACAGAAACAGAGACAGTTTTGTTCTGTAAGTTTGTTACTCCTAAAACCCGTAACTAATACAGAGAGAGAGAGAGCAAAATTCAGTGATGAACACAAATTATTGGAATTCACAACCATTCTAACACTATTATGGAAGATGCCTGAAGAACTAATAGAACCTCAAAAATAAGATAAACACAAGTGATCAAAGTATATAAAGACAGCACTAGAACACCATACAGATAAACAACTATTAAAAGTATCAAATATTGCAATAACAACAATGAGCAATTACAATTAGTTAATAATTATCAATACCAATTTACTGTTAATCTTCCCATTCTCTAGTCAAAATACATAAACATCAAGATTGGCAATAACCCTTCCATAACCCATTAAGTAAATATCCAACCTCATTTTGCAAAAAAGAAAATTAAACAAAAAAAAGCACAAAACCTCAACAAGACAACAGAAATATCTGCTCCTCTGGTAAAGATGACTACATTTCAGAGATACAAGTTTGGTTCAACATATACAGATGTAAACGTGGCACATATACAGACTCATGGATACAACTAGAGGATCATCCAAATATGTGCAGAAAGTGCACATAATAATATCAGCATTCATTCAGAATGAAAATAAAAAAAACAGACACAAAAGAAAGATCACATCTTGACTAAATCAGGTTTTCTTTTGATTAATTAATATTTTCCAGCCCAATCACTTTAAAAATGATTTCTGTGGCAAAGCATTTGACAACATTATCCTACATGAAGAGAAACTCAAGAATTTCCATTAAAATCCTAAGTTAGGTCAGTTGTATGTTGAGGTACATATATTAATCAAAACTTTTGGGAGGCAGAGACAGTTAAAACCCTGTCTTTTTATGGCAAGTCTGGCCTACATAGCAAGTCCAAGACAGCTAAAAATGCATTTTATTTTAAACTTTAAGAAATCATTCAATTAATTTCAAGTTATTTAACTTTTATCCATGTTCTGCAGTGTCTGCAGCCTGTGTCAGGCACTTTATTCTCAGGAAACACTCCACCTTTTAGCTCAGTGCACATCAGCTCAGCACTTCATCACTAGAAATGTGTCAGTCTCTGCCTTTTTTCTATTTTTTTTATACTATGTCATGTTTTGCAGGATGATTTTAGTGAAGTTCATGTGTGCTATCTCAGATTTGATTTCTCCATTCGTCCCAGCTTGCTATGCTATTGCTGTGGTTAAACAGACCATAAGCAAACTGAGAAGGGGAGGTTGGTTTGACTCATGGGTTAGAGTTGAGGGAAGACAAGGCAGGAATCTGAAAACTGCAACTAAAGTACAGATCCTGAAGGAGCACTGCTTACTGGCTTCTTCCACTTGAATTCTCATACAGCCTGCCTAGGGACAGAACTGCCCACAGTGGACTGAGCATCCTACATCAAATACCAATGAGTAAAATGTTTTGCAGTTATGGTTACAGGTTAATAAAATGGAATGAATTTTTTGGTTAAGGTTCCCTCTATATTTTAAATATACTTTGTGTCAAGTTGCAAAAATTAATTAAAAAAATTCTTTGCATGCTCTGTCATGTTTATTTGTCCAGAGTGAACAACTCATTCTTCTTCCTAAATTTCCAGCAATGTGACACTATCAATTTTATATTAAATTGTTTCTACACTTTCACATAAATTGGCATTCTATAATATGCTAAGTGAAATATGGTCACTCTTTGGTATATATAATATAAAATTATTGATATTTTATCAAGGTAATTTATAGTAGTTATATAATGAATAGGCAGATCTCCTGATAACATCATTTGTCTAATTTTCCTCAGATGCCACCCTCTGTGTGCAGTGCTGATTGTGGTCCTGGATTCAGAAAGGTCAGGCAGGAGGGAATGGTAGCCTGCTGTTTTGATTGCAGTCCTTGCCCAGAAAATGAAATTTCTAATGAGACAAGTGAGTATTTCCTGCCAAGATAAACCCTTCACATTGATCATCCTCTCTAACATACACACGGATGATCAAAGGGTCTAAAATCTGCTACACAGATAGAATATACCCCTTTCCTAAGTTAGATTTATTGGAATGTGATCACTATCAATGCCCCTTTAAGTCACACTGTTTGCTATGACATACATCTTTGACTCACTGAAAATTCATGGCATATGTCAGTTTCTCAAAGAAACAGTTTTGATATCCAAACTGCAGTGTGAGAGAAATCTGAACAAGGTCCTTCCTAGTGATTGTATATAATAAAAGTCTTTAAAGCATATTAATGGCCAATAATATGGCAAAGTAATTAATTCCCTTGCTACTACAGCTAATTATGAGTTCAACCCCAGGACTCATGTAATAAATAGAGGTAATGAACTCCTAGAAACTGTCTTCTGACTGTTGGGGGAGATTGCATGTTCATCCCCACTGCCCAGACTTGAAATAATTACATAGAAACTGTATTCATTCAATCACTAATTGGCCCATTACGTTTAGCTTCTAATTGAGTGACTCTTACATAATAATTTAACCTATTTCTATTTATATGTAGAATATAAATACCATTATTATAAATATAAAGCCATATTTATATGGCCATGGCTTACTGGGTAAAGTTTTCAACCATCTGTCCCTAGCAGCATCTCCATGGCTTCTCTCTCCTTCTACTTCCTTTCTCCCAGCATTCTGCCTCGCTTTACCTGCCTACCTCTATTCCCTGCACAGGCCCAAAGTAGTCCTTCATTCATTATCCAATCAAAGCAACACATAAAGAAGGACCTCGCCAACCCTCTGGCCTCTACGCACTCAGACATACAAGATACACCAAAGTAATAAACAACATCTAATGAATTGGCTTTAAATGAAAAAAATCATAAGAGTAAATGGCATTTACTGTGCTATCACCCTTACTTGAGTATTCTTCTGTTATTGTCCTCATGGTGCTAGATCTGTATCTATTTCCCCCTTGAGTACGCTCTGGGTCTGTATCTCACTGAAAAGGAAGAAGGAAGGAGCTTGTCTGTTCACAAATTGATGGCATCAAGATGTCGGGCTTTTTTATGCTAAATATGTAGAGAGGATTCTACCCTCAGTGATAGAGTTACTGCTCCTCTTCTACATTTGTTTTCATTGTTATTTATTTGCTAGCTTGTTTTAAGTAAGCTCATAAGATGGTGGGTGTTTTTTCATTTATTTATTTCATACACCAATGATAGTTTCTCCTTCCTCCTCTTTTTTCAATCCCTTCTTTCCCCCACATCCACTCCTGTCTCCATTCAGATATGATAAGGCCTTCCATGGAAGCCAACAAAGCCTGGCATGCCAAGTTAAGGCAGAAACTAGACCTTTCCTTTTTTATTGGACAATCCATCCCACTACAGGGAATATGTTCCAAAAGGCCAGTTCATGTGCCATGAATAGATCCTGGCTCCACTGCTAGGAATCCCATAAACAGACCAGCCTACACAACAGTTGGACACATGCAGAGTGCCTAGGAGAGTCCTATGCTAGCTCCCTAGGTGTTGGTACAGATTCCATGAACTCCCTTGAGCTCAGGTCAGTTATTTCTGTGGGTTTCCCTGTCATGATCTTTAGCCTCCCCTGTTGACTGAGGTTTCTGTCCTGCCAAGTTCCCTCAGTCATTAATTCCCAAAGAAACACACAGAGGTCTACATTAGTTATTAACCTATTGTCTCAGTATCTAATGCTCTTCTTATTAACTAATTCTTATAACTTATATTAACCCATTATTCTTGTCTATGTTAGCCATGTTTCTTAGTGCCTTTTTTCGGCCAGACAGTCACATCTTGCTTGCTCTGCACCATGTTACAACTGCAGACTGAGAATTCCTTCTTCCCTGAATTCTTGTTGCTGTGCCTCACCTACACTTCCTGCCTGGCTACTGGCCAATCAGTGTTTATTTAAAATAAAATTGACAGGGTACAGACCATTGACCCACAACACTTCCCTTGCTCATATAATCCCTCCTCCCTATCTTCACTTGGTTTCTGTACACTGCCATTTTGTCTCACTGACAGTCTCCTGCCACCAACCAACCCAGCTTGTGGGACATGGGTGCTGGAAGACCAGGTGGGATATGATTTGGTGGTGACAAACAGAAACAAACACAGAGGCGGTTTGAATCTGAGTGTTTTTATTGTATATATTTCAGTTAGTAAGTCTTGAATAGTTTCTTACATATTTTTGATTGTTTTTTTCTGGTTTTCTTAAGGGATTTGCTAATGTCTTCCAAATTTTTTATCTGTCTTTTCTTCCATTTTGTGAGGTAATGTCTCATTTCTGCTTTAAGAGTCTCAAACATTCCAATGAAGTTATTTTTTTAGGTCCTTTTGTTCTGCTTCATCTGTCTTGCTGTTGAAGGGTCTCTGGATTTTACTGGCGTATTGTGCTTTATGGTGGTGCATGTGCCCTCACCTTGTCTACTCATCTTTTATTCTAAATAGTATGGTTTGGGCTGTCTGTGACTCTGGTCATTAATCTAGGTGCCAGTGGATCCAAGGCTCAGATGGTTGTTCCTTGTGGGACATTCATTACCATGGGTCTAGTTACCCCAATGGTCACTCCGTGTTCCTGGAGGTCACTCAGCGCTTCTGGGGTTATTCCCTCTCCCATGGATTTTGCTGTCTCAGGCTTGTTCTGGCTTAGGCTGACAACTCAGACCTGTTTCTGTAAATGTTCCTGGTCTGGATCTGCTTCTGCAAAGGACCCTGGCTCAGGGTTTGTCCTGCAAAGGTCTCTGGTTTCTGTCTACCCCTCCAGAGATTCCAGACTTGGGTGTGCCTGGACCCACAGAGGACCTGTCTCAGGCCTACTCCCTCAGAGATCCCAGACTCACACACAGACCTGCAGGGGTTCTGGGTCATGTCTACTCCCTGGAAGGTCCCAGATTTATGCCCGATTCTGCAGTGGTCTCTGGCTCTGCCCTACTTGGTCAGTGGTTGCTCCCCTGTACCTGCTCCTGTGGAGTTTGCCGTCTCAGCTCTGCTCTGACCCAGGTTGCTGGCTCAATTCTGCCTCTGCAAACATCCCTGGTCTAGATCAACTCCTCTACCAAGGCTGGGACACCATAAACTAAGACGAGCTTACTTAATTCTATTCCTGAAAATTTTTATACATGTCTCTCTTTTGCTAGTTCCACTCCCTGTATGCAGCTTTCCATGGCATGTATCTCACAGGTTGGGAATCTCAACATCCTATCATCTCAAAATACAAATGTGACTTCATCTTCACAGATTCACTCAATGAACTCTCACAAGATCTTCACTGAGTTTCTGACTCTGGAAAGTGATGCATTGAAAAAGGGGTCACATGCAAACAGTAACTGTTTTTACAGTGTAACATGTTGTGTTTTCCCAGCTTGCCAAAGCTCTCAGTTCATCATCTCCCTGCAGTAGAATCTTCACCACAGCACTAGGTTTTCCAAATTCTTTCTGTAGCCACTTACTGCTATGAACTTTCCTCTTAGTTTATACTTTCCTAGTTTCCCATTAGTTTTGGTATGTTGTGGATTCATTTTCATTGGATGCTAGGATGTCTTTAATTTCTTTCTATATTTTTTCCTTGACCCAGTGATGGTTCAGTTGGAAGCATTTCCATGAGTTTGTACATTTTTTTTGGCTTGTATTGCTGCTGAACTCTAACTTTAACCCATACTTGTTGCATATAATACAAGGAGTTATTCAAATTTCTTTGTATCTGTTGAGATTCTATTCATGACCAAGTGTGTGTCAATTTTAGATAAGTTTCCATGAGGTGCTGAAAAAAAAGTACATTCTTTTGTGTTTTGGTAAAAATATTTCACAGTAGTCTCATAAGTCCCTTTGAGTCTGATGTGTGATTTAAGCTTTAGTAATGTTTCTTTTAAAATGTTGGCACTCTTGTATTTAGGGAATAGTTGTTCAGAATTAAGACTTCATCTTGATGGATTTTCCTGTGACGAATATAAACTGTTCTTCTCCATTTCTTGTCAGTAATTTTACTTTGAAGGTTCTTTTATTTTTTTTATTTTTTTATTTTAGATATTAGGATAGTTTTTCCACCTTGTTTCTTTGATTCATTTGATTGGAAATTTTGTTCCCAACCTTTTACTCTGAGGTAATGTCTGTCTTTGAGGTTGAGGTGTATTTCTTGTAACCCACAGAAGCATAGATTCTGGTTTCAAATCCATTCTGTTAGCCTATCTCTTTTTATTGGGAAATTGAGTTCATTGATACTATGAAGTGTTAATGATCACCAAGAATTATTCTTGGTGGTTTTTCGGTCTTGGTGGTGTTAGTGTTTGAATTTCCCTTCTTTTGAGTTTTGCTGTTTTGAGTTATTTATTATCTGTGTTTTCATGGATTTAGCAAGCTTCCATGGGTTGGAATTTTTATTATAGCATTTCTGTATTGCTGGGTTTGAGGATGGGTATTGTTTAAATCTCATTTTGTCTTGAAATACATTGCTTTTTTTTGTCTATGGTGATTGAGTGTTTTTCTGGGCATAGTATTCTGCACTAGCATCTGTGTTCCCTTATTGTCTGTAAAACATCAGTCCAGGACTTTCTAGCTTGTAGGGTCTCCTTTGAGAAGTCAGGTGTTATTCTGATAGATCTGCCTTTATATGTTTATTGGCCTTTTTCATCTGCAGCTCTTAAAATTCTTTCTTCATGGTTGTAGGATAAAGAGGCAGCTTTATCTCCATAACCACATTTTTCTGTTTTTAAATAAACATATGTAAGTCAGAAAAAAAAATTCTTTCTTCATTCTGTTTGCTTAGTGTTTGATTATTATGGGGTGAGGGGACCGTTTTTTGGTCTAGCCAATTTGGTATTATGTAAGCTTCTAGTACCTTCATACACATGCCCTTCTTTAGGTTGGGATTTTTTTTTTATTTTGTTAAATATATTTTCTGTGTCTCTGAACTGAGATTCTTCTCCTTCTATCCTGATTATGCTTAGGGTTGGTCTTTTCATTGTGCCACAGATTTCCTGGATATATTATGATTGGAATTGATTGTATTTAACATTTCCTTTGACTTATGAATCTATTTCCTCCATTGTATCTTTAACATCTGTGATTGTCTCTTCCATCTCTTGTATTCTGTCCATAATGTTTGAATCAGTAGTTCCTGTTCACTTAGCCATATTTTTCATTTCCTGAATTCCATCAGTTTATGTTTTGTATATAGTTCTATTTCAATTTTCAAGTCTTGAACTGTTTCCTTTACCTATTTGACTGTTTGTTCTTGGCTTTATTTGTTTTTTTTTAAGGGATTTATTGATTTCTCCCAATACTTTCTTTATCCTTTTTTTGATTTCTTAAGGGAATTTTTTTATTTCCCCTTTAAGAGCCACTACCATTTTTCTAAAGTTATTTTGAAGACTGTTTTCTTGCGTTTCAGCTGTATTGGAATGCTCAGGTCTTACTGTTGAAGGAAATGCTGAGATCAATAGCATTTACATAATGCTCTTTCGCTTGTTGAATATATTCTTGTGTTGGCATTTACTCATCTGTTTTTCTAACAGGTGTGGGTCATGGCAGTGCCTAAGTAGTCTGTTCTTTCATCTAGTATGGCTCCTGTCTATGCATGATCTTCAACTGCTGAGTTTGCACTTGTACTTATGCAGTCTTCTAAGGTTACATGGGATTACTGGCCAAGGAGAGAATATTCAGGTGCCTGCTTGCTGCCTGTGGCTGGGCCAGGACAGCAGAGGAATGGACTTCTGTCTTCCTAGAATTCTCCTGGTGTCATTGACCTTCCTTTACTTCCTGTCTGGTTGTCCCACCTATAATTCCTGCCTGGCTACTGGCCAATTGACATTTATTTAAAATATAATTGACAGAATACAAACCATTGTTTCACATCAAGGGTGGGGATGCAGCCTGGAGGCAGATCTCTCAACTGCTTGCCACTCATGGGAACTGCCATGTTGCTGCTTGTTATGAAACATACTGAGGAATAGAGCATCCTTACTATCAGATGAGGACACAGCTAAGGGCAAACTTATTTAATTTATTTCATTTTGTTTGCATTTTCCAACATCAAAATTATATTTATATAACCTTCCTTTCTCATTTCCCCCTCCTACTTACACCATATAAACCCAACTGACCTCATATTCACCATCTCTTTTGATACTTTACATGTAAGCACATAAAATTAGTGATTCTGGAAGGACTGTAGCCATCCCAAGCATGGCAGGTATATCTCTAACAAACCCTGTCCTTCTCTCACATTCCATTTGCCTTTCTATAAACCATTAGATTACTATGGTTGCTTGAATAAAATTTGCCCCCATGACATCATGGGGAGTGATCCTATTAGGTTATTTGGTCTCTTTGGAGAAGATATGGTATTATTGGATGAAGTGTTACACTGTGGAGGCAGAGTATGAGGTTTCACATATGCTTAAGAAACACACAGTGAGTCTGTTTACTTCCTGTTACCAATGGATAAAAACAGAATTCAAAGCCCCTTCTATAACTCCAGGTCCATCTGCATACAACCATATCCCAACATGATGATAATAAACTGAACTTATGACTATAGGACACCCAATTAAATGTTTTTCTTTAAAAGAGTTGCCATGGTCATCATTTCTCTTCAAAGCAATATGAAACCTAAGACAATGACATTCTCAAAGCTAGTCACCAAGATCTATTGCCTTAATCATCCACTTCCTCCACCTGAGATTGACTATCATTGTCCAGATATCAAAATGTGAGGTCAAGCTAACAAAAATCCTTCATGACTGTCCTAATTAACATGATAATCCAATTTAACACTTTATCCTAAAATCAGGGAACCCTTTTACCTTTATAAATTACCTGTTTCTACTCTAATCAGAGAAAGATTTGTCTTCTTGGCCCAAATATCCACTCCTTCTCTCCTTTGTTCTGTTCCCTTCTCCCTCATTCTCTATCTCCTGTCTTTCTACCAAAACCATCTTTCAATATAACATGACAAATGATGACATTAACACGCATTTAATAGAAAAAGTAGTGATTGTTTGGATTCATTCCATGAAGAGATAAGGAATGAGTATTGTGAAACGGAAGTATTGCTATGCAGCATTATCTTTCAATGTCCTCCTCAGCACAAGTGCAGATATTGCAATGCTCATTTCAACACATAATTATTAAAATGTAAAGAAAAATGCTCAAGATTCACTAATCATAGTTTTTTTCTCCATCAGATGTGGATCAGTGTGTAAAGTGTCCAGAGGACCAGTATGCCAATGCAGAACACATCCATTGCATTGACAAAACTGTGAGCTTTCTGGCCTATGAAGACCCCTTGGGGATGGCTCTGACCTTAATGGCCTTGTGCTTCACTGCCTTCACATCTGTGGTTCTTGGGATCTTCATAAAGCACCATGACACTCCACTTGTGAAGGCCAATAACCGGAATCTCAGCTACAGCTTGCTCGTCTCACTCATCTTTTGTTTCCTGTGTCCCTTGCTCTTTATTGGCCATCCCAATGCAGCTAAGTGCATCCTGCAGCAAATCACATTTGGAGTAGTATTCAGTGTGGCTGTTTCTACTGTGTTGGCCAAAACAGTGACTGTGCTTCTGGCTTTCAAAGTCACAATACCCGGAAGAAGGATGAGGTTCTACCTGATTCCAAGGGCATCCGATTTCATCATTGTCATCTGTACCCTCATCCAAATTATTCTCTGTGCAATTTGGCTGAGAGTTTCTCCTCCATTTATTGAAATTGATGCCAAGAGTGAACACAGTCACATCATTATTGTATGTAGCAAGGGCTCAATGATTGCATTTCATTGTGTCTTGGGATACCATGGCTCCCTTGCATTAGGGAGCTTCATTGTGGCTTTCTTGGCCAGGAATCTCCCTGACACATTCAATGAAGCCAAGTTGCTGACATTCAGCATGCTGGTGTTCTGTAGTGTCTGGGTCACCTTTCTTCCTGTCTACCATAGCACCAAGGGCAAGGTCATGGTGGCTGTGGAGGTCTTTTCCATCTTGGCCTCTGGTGCAGGCTTGCTGGGGTGTATCTTTATCCCCAAGTGCTATATAATTTTGTTAAGACCAGAAAGAAATTCTCTTAAAAAGTTAAAGGAGAAAGCATCTTCCTGAACAACAATTTCCTAAATTGAAACTGCCAGCTGTAGTTTTGATATGAAACTACTTGTTATGATTCAATACAAGTTGTATGCATTAGCTAGTGACTTGAACTGTTTCTTCTAATGAAGATGTCAAGAATTGACACACATACTACTTTTCTGAATGTAATCTCTTGTAATCTTCCGTTCATCCACTTTATTTACAAGACCTGCCTATTGGACATTGCTGCATTGTAGAAGACTTTTTCTTTCTTTAATATACAATCAGATTTAAAATAAACTAAAAGTCTATCTATTGATGTCTGAGTGAATATGTGTCTTTAACTGCCAGTGAGCATTGAAACTAAAGACTCACATGATCCATCCCTATACTTTCTCCTAAATTCACTATATCTCTATTTCCCTTCAAGAAAGTACAGGACTCCAAGAAACAACCACTCTACATGAAAAAAAAATGTACAGTGAAACAAGGAAAAAAGAACATCTTGTTAAGTGTTTCTGAGCAATTTGAGTTTCCCTTTTGAGAATTCTCTGTTTAGTTCAGGACCCATTTAATATTGTAGTCTTTGTTTTTGATTTATAGTATCTTGAGTTCTCCATATATTTTGGATATTAGACGTCTGTCAGATGTGGAGTTGGTAAAAATATTTTCTCATTGTTGTAGGGAGAGGGATGTGTTAGGCTTTCAGGCAGCACCAAGAAATCCATGTAGTAGCTGCAGAAGGTCTCTGAGTGAGCCTGCATGCTGCCTGGGCCGGTTCTTGTGGCACACGCTGGTAGGATTTGCTGAAGGAGCAGGAGGACTTATGGCTAGTACAAGAAATGTCTTGTTCACAGTTTTATCATTTCATTTGTGTGACATGTTAATATTGCTAACGCCTCTTATGAGGTGAAACAGCTCAATGGTTACTTGCATAGCCCTTGAAATGTTACAATTAGCATATCAGATTGTTGATACCTGTGTGCCCTGTTTTAGCCAAAGGGTTGGTAGAATACCATAGCCCAAATCAGAGGCTGGGTCCAGTGGTGATTGGGGACCTGTTTTCTTCTATCTCCCTTTGCCTTGGGGCTCATTATCTTTCTCCGTTCTGTCCATTTTCCTTTCACTGCTCCCTTATCTCGGGCTGGCTGTTGACTGCCAGGCTTTTTGCTATGGGCATGTCCTATGCTCTCTCCACCTTCTTCTCTCATTCTTCCTGTCTTTGCCTTTTCAGCTGAGCCTTCTTTTATTTATTCTGTCTGCCCACCAGCCTTACCTATCTTTTCTCTACCTAGCTACTGGCGGTTCAGTTCTTTATTGGACCAATCAGATGCTGCAGACAGGCCATGTGAAACAAATGCAACACATCTTTTTATCGTTAAACAAACACAGCACAAACAAAAGTAACACATCTTACATAGCTGCAGCAATATTCTGCAGAATAACCAAATGTAACACATCTTTGTGTAGTTAAAATAATATTCAACAACATCTATTTATTAAATTTAGTATTGTTTCTATGGTAATTTATATTGCCTGGCAAATTCAAACCAGAAAACTTATAACATATATTCTCCAAGTAGAAGAAACAGTCTTCATCTCTCTTGAGGGGTTCATTCATAAAAGAGACAGTGACCTCAGGGGGCACTGGTCCATGTGATCTGATTTTCAAAACACTCAGCAAAACTGTGATTAATGAATTCAACTTCTGTGCATTCACCAATCTAAGTCATTTTATCAGAGCATCTAGAATGTACTGTGAAATCTGTTTTTTCTTGCTGGGCTCTGGGGAGCTTCAGTGTGCATTTCCTACCTAGGAATCAATCTGACAGATTCTAAAAGCAAAGTTCTTCACATTCAGCATACTGGAGTTCTGCAGGGTCTGGGCCACTTTTCTCCCTGCATACAATAGAACCAAGGACAGCGTCATGGTGACTGTGGTTCTGTCTCCGTCTTGACTTCTATCGCAGGGATATTGGGGTGCATCTTTTTTCCCAAGTGCATTCCAATTTTATTAAGACCAGAGAGAATCTCTCTTTAAAATATCAGGGAAAATTCTTCCTAAACTCATATTTCATGAATTCTGTTGGATCCATAGTTGGTTCATAACCACCAAATATTGGATTCTATTGCAAGACCTATTTCTTTCAGAACAGCTCTTATGGTTTCCTCTCATGACTATTAATGATGTCTACACTATCTCCCCTAATTTGCCTCTCAGCCATTCCTCTCACAAGACCTAGCCAGTAGGTAATACTACGGTGTGGAAGGAACCTTTCTGCTCGAAAATACAAAGTGCTCAAAATAAAGTCTTAGTTATTATTTTACTATCTGGGTGAAAGAATGGTTTTGATGGCAATAGAGTAGTGAGAGGAAAATACAGGATATTTGTGAGAGAGTGAACTCAGGTCTGCAGATGAAGATAAAACAACATTCTACCTTGCAGAGGATGTTAAGAGGATCTTCATGCATGCTAGGAGTTCTAAGAGTTGAACTTAGAAGAGAGAGGAATGATTTGATACACAGGTGAAAAGAATATTATAGGAGCTAGATTGTTGTTTCAGCACTTGATACATGTGCTCTTCTTGCAGAAGACCTTATTCAATAAGCATCTACAACAAAATGCTCTTTTTATTGATTTTATTTATTGATCTCTACATTTTACTCTGCTCACCGTCCTTCTTTTCCCCTCCCATTTAACCATGTCCCATGTTCCCCATGCTCCCAATTTACTCAGGAGATCTTGTCTTTTTCTACTTCCCATGTAGGTTAGATCCATGTATGTCTCTCTTAGGGTTCTCATTGTTGTCCATGTTCTCTGGGATTGTGATTTGTAGGCTGGTTTTCTTTATTTTTAAAAAGCACTTATGACGGACTGAAATCTCAAGGTCCAAATCAGGAGCAGATGGAGAGAGAGCACGAGCAAGGAACTCAGGACGGCGAGGGGTGCACCCACACACTGAGATAAATGGTGATGTTCTATCAGGAACTCACCAAGGCCAGCTGGCCCGGGTCTGAAAAAACATAGGCTAAAACCGGACTCGCTTTATTTTTAGCAGACAACGAGGACTACTGAGAACTCAAGAACAATGGCAATGGGTTTTTGATCCTACTGTACGTACTGGCTTTGGGGGAACCTAGGCAGTTTGGATGCTCACCTTAGTAGACCTGGATGGAGGTGGGTTGTCCTTCAACTTCCCACAGGGCAGGGAACCCTGATTGCTCTTTGGGCTGACGAGGGAGGGGGACTTGATCGGGAAAAGGGGAGGGAAATGGGAAGTGGTGGTGGGGAGGAGGCAGAAATATTTAATAATAAAAAACCACTTATGAGTAAGTACATGTGATAACTGTCTTTCTGGGTCTGGATTACCTCACTCAATATGATGTTTTCTAACTCCACCCATTTGAGTGCAAATTTCAAGATATAATTATTTTTTTCTGCTCTCTAGTACTCCATTGTGTAAATATAGCATATTTTCCTTATGCATTTATTAGTCGAGGGATATTTAGGTTATTTCCACGTTCTGGCTATGACAAACAATGCTGCTATGAACATAGTTGAGCACATTTCCTTGTGGCACGATTGAGTATCCTTTGGATATATACTCAAAATGTTCGAAAGATTCTGAACTGTGATTCTGAGTTTCATTGTGATATTAAGGTATGGGAATTTCCACAATCTACAGGGGGACATGAGGTGTGAGAAGAGATGACTGAGGCTCTGTTCATGCATATGACATAAGACCCTACAACACTAAGTGTACTATATAGACACAGTTGAGATAGCTTAGTGTTAAGAAGAGGGATTGGTCTCATAGAAGACCTAGGTATGATTTCAAGCACTTATATATGGCTCACAACTTAGCAAAACTCAAGTTTTAGGAGATTACAACTGTAAAGGCACAAAGATTGCATATGGTGCACACATGTATATGCTAGTAACGCTGTCATATAAGTATAAATAAATATAGTGTAAGGCATGTCTGGGCATTTCAATAGTTATTTGAAAGGATTAATAACTATCAACAAAACTCCAGAGTGTGAAGTCTCAAGAAACCTAGATGTGTTTTTATTCTGTCAGTTGACTATTTTATTCAACTTTTTTTCAGACAATGTATGAGGTGAAAAGACAAATATAAAACAGTTGATGATTGTGAGAAAGACATCAATACACAGTTCCAGGCACAGCCTAGAACATTGGAAATATTTAAGGCAACATCTAAACATAAGTTTTAATATGCTCCCATAAAAAGCATGTCCTGTCTTGTCCCTACCTATACATCCAAAACTCATCCCAACAACGTCAGTTCATCACAGAGTCAGTGATTATGGATATGATACATGTTGATTGCTAGTTTTCAACAGGATCTAGAGAAGAGCAACAAAACTGAATTCCTCATTTCAGTTACTAAAGAATATCTATTACCCTCCACACAGAAGAATTTTCCTGTATTTGTCTCAAACTCTATGTAGTCCATATGTTCTAAATGGGAGAATCCAATGCCCACATTCATCGGTGCAATTTCCCACTGAAAATACATGTTCTCAAAAGAAGCTAAAAGGCGAAACCACAGGCCATTCTCACTAGGAACCCAGGTAGGTGAGTGAAGATCTGCACCTTCCCCTTTTCCCACAGACACATAACCTTAGGCTCACATTGAGCTTCGCTCGGGAACTGTACAGGGTCTCTTTTGAACTGCATAAAAACTCTGTGCAAGGGAGACTTGAGGCAGCATTCTTGCTGATAGGCTTGGCAAACCAAGTTGGGAGGAGGCAAACCTCTCCCATCAGTAGAGTGCCTTGCCAATGGTCAGTCCTTGAGAACACAGATGTGCACTGTAGTTCAAAGGCTCTGATTAGGTTGTGGTTTGTCTTCTGATGAGGTGTTTTTACATAGTATATTATAACAAGAGTTTTTCCCATAACACCGAGCTAGGGCATGGAGCTCTTGAAATTATTTGCAACCAAGTTTCTAGTCTATGAAACTATTTTCATGTATTATGGAAACCTAGCTTGAATCATGATTTGAGTATTATAAAAAGAGCACTGGCTTTGCAATAAAGTATGCAGTTGTATCTCCTACTCTGCATCCCCTGTGTCCTGATTTCTGCGGCACTACCCAGGGTCATCCATAACCAATGAAGTTGGGGAAGGGTCTCCAAAAGGGAACATCTTCTTCAGCCTTCTCTAGCCCTTGTGCCACCTCCCAAGGGTCCCCAGGAATCTTTCCCTCCTAGCCACTCTACTTAGCTTTATCACAGTTTCAAAAGCCCAGAAGACATGCCTTGCTACCGAAAATGCTGCTGCTGCCAGGAAAGAAGGTAGACTATGTGTAGATCATTAACTCAGCACTATACCTCCTTATGAAAATACTCAGTTTTATCCGCTGTCTTATACCAGACCTCCTCTGATGTCTTCTCTTTACCTTGTATCCTCATTTCAAGAAGACTAAATGAACATATCCTGTTTGAACACTCTTCTTCCTTTCCTTGGAAACACTTCAGACTCCTAGCCTATCCATCCCCATTCCTAAGTGCCATGTCTACTGCCCAGAAACAAAATTTAACTGGAACCCTCACTATTCACACCAATCAGGTCAACAGAAAATTTCCTACCAGGTACCACACACCCATCACACTCTCCTAAAAGTCAGAGAAGAAACAGAAAGCAAGAAACAATACAGCCACTAATCAAAGAAAAAAAAAACAGATATCAGAACCTAAAAGTGCAATCTTCCTAATCCTAGATATCTAGACATCACCATAGAACACAGTGACAACCAGCCAGGACCATATGTCTCCACTAGTGCCCTGTAACACTACCACTGCAGCCTTTAAATATTCCAACATAGCAGAAGCCCAATAACAAGACCTTAATATAGCCTGTATGAATATGATGGGGTTTATTTTAGCTTATGTCAGAAATTGATTTTTTCAATTTTATTTAGATAATATTCTTTCATTTATTTTACATTTATTTTTCCCCTCCTCTCTTCTGGTCTCCTCCTTCTGCCCATCTACCCCACTCCCCACCTGTTTTTCCTCCATCTCCATTCAGAAGGAGTCAGGCCTCTCATGGACCTGCACTAAACAAGTTGAGGAATGACTAAACTCTTCTCCATAAGTCCAGGCAGAACAAGGTAATTCAGCATGCAGAACATATTATCAAAAGTCAGCTAAGCATCAAGAATCGGTCCTGCTCTCACTTTTAGAAATTTAATAACAGACCAAGCTACACAACTGTCACACACATGCATGCAGAGGCCAAGTTCGGACACATGCAAGCTCTGTAACTCTTGGTATAGCATCCATTAGGCTCAGTGAACTCAGGTTGGCTATCTCTGTGGGTTCCCCCATCACGACTAACCTGGTTCAGCTAATCCATCTCTTCTCCCTTTCTGCTGTAGGACTCTCAAGATCAATGCAGTGTTTGTCTGTGGACCTCTGCATCTGCTTCCATCAGTTACTGGATAGAGTGTCTCTGAGAGCAATTAGGGTAGTCTCCAGTATAATTACAGTAGATAGCCAGTTAATGCACACTCTCTAGTATTGCTAGGAGTCTTATTTGGGGTCATTTTGTGGATTCTTGAAGATCATACTGGCACCAGGGTTCCCCCAAACTCCGTAATGGTTCCTTCTATGAAGACATCTCTTTCTTTACTCTCATCCTCCAGGCTGCCTCTAACTTACCTCATACACTCAGTCCAATCAAACAACTCCCTCCACTTCCCATCCTTCCATCTGATAATTCCCAGCCCCCGAGTTACCCAGGAGAAAATTTCTATTTTCCATTCCCAGTGAAATTAATGGAATCCTCTTGGGTCTACCTTGTTACCTAGACTCTTTGGCGCTGTGGATTGAAGGTTAGTTATCCTATACTTTACTCCTAATAACCACCTATGAGTGAGCATATACCATGTTTGTCTTTCTGTGTCTGGGTTACCTCACTCAGAATGATTTTTTTTCTAGTTCCCATCCATTTGTCTACAAATCTAATTCAGTAAAACACAAACAAGTTGGAAGGAAATTAAAGAAACATTCCAAGACCAATAAATGTAAATGAAGTCAATAATTAGTAAAAGGACCCAAAGTGAAAAATATCAGTAAGTTAAAACTTTAGGAACTCAAACAGGAAAAACAGAGCTAAGATTACCATCAGAATGCATAATTCTAACTCAATTTTCACAGGTATCCAAAGAAAATTATTCAGCTTCATATTGATAAACAACAAATAACAGAATAGCTGAAATAATAATGAATGATAAAAGAACTTCTGGAAGTATCAGCATTCCTGATTTCAAGTTGTACTAAAATCCTTCACTATTAAAAAATGTTATTGGTATAAACAGAGACAAATCAATCAAATGGAATTCACTTGAAATCCTACATATAAATTTATACAGCTATGGGCACCTAGTTTTGACAAGTCAGAAAAGCATACTTGAAAAAAAATATGGAATCTTCAACAAAAAGTGATGGTTCAACTGGATGTCTGCATATAGAAGAAAATAAATATATCCATACTGATCCTCCTGTACAAAACTCAAGTCCAAATTTATCAAACTTTTCAATATAAAAAGAGAAACACTGAGCATGGTAGAAGAGAAAGTGGGAAAGAGCCTCAAAATCATTGGACTGGTAGAATTTCTGGAAAGAAAACAGCAATAGCGTACATAATAGGTCCAGCAATTCATCAATAGGGCTTCATCAAACTGAAAAGCTCCTCCAAGGCAACCTAAATAACGGGAAACTATTTTTAGCAACTCAGCATCTGACAGAGGGACTAATATCCAAAGTATATTGAATACTCAAGAGAATATATATATCAAAAACCAAAGATTGTAATTTTAAATGGATCCCGAACTAACTGAATATTCTCAAAAGAAAGACTCAAATTTCTCAGAAACACTTAACAAAATGGGTTTTTTGCCTTGTCTCACTGTATATTTTATCCCTGAAGAGTGGTTGTTTCTTGGAGTCCTGTACTTTTTTGAAGGGTAATAGAGAAATAGTGAATTTGGGGAAAAGTATAGGGATGGAGGATGTGAGTCTTTAGTCTCAATACTCGCTGGCTGTAAAATACACACATTCACTCAGACATCAATACAAGGACTTGTAGTTTATTTTAAATCTGAATGTATATTAGAGCAAAAAAAGTCTTCCATGACACAGTAATATTCAATAGCTAGGTCTTATTAATTAAGTGGTTTAATGGAAAATTCCAAGAGATTATGTTCAGATAAGTAGTATGTATGTCAATTCTAGGCATCTTCATTAGAAGAAACAGTAAAAGTCACTAGCTAATACATACATCTTCCATTGTATCATAATAGTTTTTTCCCCCAAAACTACAGCTTTCACTTTTAATTTAGGAAATGTTAGTTCACAAAGATGTTTTCTCCTTTAACTTTTTAAGAGAATTTCTCTCTGGTCTTAACAAAATTATGTAGCACTTAGGGATAAAGATACACCCCAGTAAGCCTGCACCAGAGGCCAAGATGGAGAAGACCTCCACAGCCACCATGACCTTGCCCTTGGTGCTATGGGATGCAGGGAGAAAGTTGACCCAGACACTGCAGAACACCAGCATGCTGAATGTCAACAACTTGGCTTCATTGAATGTGTCAATGAAAGCAAGTAGATAAATGGAAATATAATAATGGTCCTAAAATTTTATTTTTTTCAGGGGAACTAGCAAACATAAGCACAGACAAACATGAAGACACCAATGGTAAGTATTAAATATTCATAAGAACATACATACACAGACTCATATTCATATATAAACACATACATAATACAGGCACATACTGTTTACACATACATACACCTGAACCCAAGAAAGGATATGAATATACAGACACACAGAGACAGACTTATGTACTCACACACAGAGAAAGAGAAACAAAAAAAAACATACACAGGCCCACACACATGTTCACAAACTCATGGATGAATATGCACAAGGAGACATACAGAGATATAAAGAGCCATGCAGGGAGACACTGTCAGAGACAAATTTATCCTCAAATGCAAAGACAGACAGAAACACATACAGAGGAACAGAAACACAGACATACTTATCTACAACACATTCACCAAAAGGCGCTCATACCCAGTAACACAAATATGCATAAGTACAAGCACAACCACAAAAACAGACAAAAAAAACACATGGACACTTGTAGACACGTGCACTGAAAAATACCCATAGGGAGAGACACACAGAAATACACCCATAGAGAAAGACATTGACACAAGACCAATTTATTCTTACTTATACAGACAGGTAGATATGCAGATAGCTAGAAACAAATATTTAACATCCAAACAGATATACCCAGATGCACAGAGAAACACATAAATATCCACCCATCCACTATAAGAACCATCCACTCACACACACGTGAGTTTTCCAGAGGCCAGAGTTGGGGCAGAATCAGTTTAGAACACCTGTGCAAACAATCCCCTACACTGATCACCACATATTTGACAATTAAGGAACAAAAGCTCATCTTTTTATCATGGAGAGAATTAATGAAGAAAACTCCTATGTTTCCAGTATTACAACAGGGGTGAAGATAGTCAGGTGCTCTATAACAGAATCACGGGTTTTCATTGAGAAATTGTGTCTCCCACCCCACAACGTTTGCATCTGAGATTTTTCCAAACCTCTAAATTTACTTCCTCAAGAGGAAAAAAATGTTCAAAAATCTTTCCAAATGGGGAAATATATCCTAACCCACTAGAATGGGACAGTTGAGACTATAATAAAGACTGATTATAGAAAACAATGAATACTATCAAATAGAAATATCACCTTCAGGCAGTTAGGCAAGTGTACTTCCTGATTGCCCATTGGCTGAAGTAGCATCTCATGGTAGACATGGGCCATAGTATACACAGCATTGTATATGTCATAGCTGTCATCACTAAAAGCCATGTCGAATGTCTGTGCAATCAGCCATTCCAGTGAACTGTTGGATGAGCAGTTCCTCAGTGTCTTACACATAGAAGCCGAGATCCCACAGTTAAAGTTCATCCACTCCAGCCCTGCCAGGTATTCATCTGAGTATTTGAGAGGGTTCACTGTCTGGATAAAATTTTTAAAACCAGAAATCTCAGGATGGTGGTATGCAAATGCTAGAGTCCCATGGAACAATTCAGGCAAGAAGTCACTCTTACTTGTAGTGACATCAAACTGTTAGGTGGTGACCCAGATTCTCTGTATACCTCGAGATGTCCACATTCTAAAGCTGACAGATAGAGTACTATCTGTTTCACCATAAATGATAACAACATTTGAGGATGATGTCAAGATTTGGTTATAATACACTTCAGCTCTTGACATGTACATATGCATGTTGAGCAGAATCATGTTCACAAAGGCAAAGCAGAGCATACTTTTTTCCATCTCTGTTCTCAAATATGAGAAAAATTGGATACCCTGATCATTGTCCGAGATGGTCAATCCAACCCAGTTCCAACTGAAGTGAAGTATGAGGGAGACCGTGGCCAGAGGTAGAGATGTGTCCTCAGGGGCCATTTGATACAGAAAAAGAAATTGTTCACGATCACTCAGGATAGGATGGAAGGGTTCAAAGGTAAGCTGAAGGATCTAGGAAATGGAGCAGCATAATGTAGCATGCACTGCTAAGGACTTGTTAAACACACTTTTCTGCAAAGAGTTCTAAAACACCCTCCTTCTGTTACATCTTCCCTCATCTAAACTTTAAAATGTAAATACAGAAGTCCCCTAAAGTCTCTGAATAGTAACCATGTACTACACACTTTGAAATAAGTGTAGGCTGGTCTCCTCCTCATACTTTTCTTAGCACCTTAGAATGGAACCAATGGAGACAGGGTTTCTTGCAAACCCACAACCACACAAAATCTCACCTGCGGAGGAATGTTGCAGTCCATGGCTTTTGCAACTAGAGAAGATACTACCCAGCTTGGTCCTGAAATCATAACTACACATGTCTTCAAATTTATACAGTTATAATTAGGAGTAATATCATGAGAGTTGATAGAATGTTCAAGGCACCTATGTAATTGTGGCACAATCTTACACGAACTTGGCATAGTTTCAAATTGGAAAGACATATTTGATAAAAGATCAGGGTCCCTGATGACTTCATCCAAGGAAAACATGAAGGCCAATACAAACTGAAAGTTTTTCTTTGGTGTTCTGTAAAATGATACAGTGTTTAATAGGACAAAGACCTACAGAAAATCATGTGCAATGAATACAAGGACTATCTGTTAGTGAATGGTATTCCCAACCACCCCTAATGTTTAAAATGAATCTTCTGTGTTGTGATGTTCAGATGACATAAGACGCTAGAAGCTTGAAAAAACTTTAAAATTTCATGATAGCTGGGCGATGGTGGTGCACGCCTTTAATCCCAGCACTCGGGAGGCAGAGGCAGGCGGATCTCTGTGAGTTCGAGACCAGCCTGGTCTACAGAGCTAGTTCCAGGACAGGCTCCAAGCCACAGAGAAACCCTGTCTCGAAAAACCAAAAAAAAAAAAAAATTCATGAGCGTGGATCTCCAATAAAGAAGATGTGCCATCGTCATCTTTCACCGAGAACCTGGTCCATCTCTGGTTTTTCAGTAAAGAAAAGGCCACAGGCTTTGACCAAAGAGTAAACATGGTCATGATTTCATTCTTAAATTATTGAACAATAAAGATGCACATGATGTGTGAACCATTGAATTTACTGTATTTTCTGTGTAATTAACTGAATTGGCTAAGGCAGTCAAAATGTCTGATGAGTGTAAAATAGTAGGGATAAATTTGTCTCTTCTACTTACAATTATTAATAATTAGTGGACAATATACTTAACATATCCCATTCTATTCATCTTCATCTTTTTCTTTTTGTTTATTGTTTCCCTTTTTCAGGGAAAAATCTTTTTTAAGATATATTTTTAAATATATTCAAATACCAGAGATGTATTTTGTAAAGATGTATGTCTGTATGCATCTGTGTATATGGACAGTATTAATGCACATTTAGGCCATAAATAATAAATGGATTCATGGTTTTGAATGATCCTTTGTTGTAGACTAGACTCGTCTCAAAGGCATGGTGCTATACCTGCCCCAGGTCCTGAGTGAAGAAATTAAGGGCATGTACTTCTTCGCCAATATTGTTTGCCTATTTTATGTTTACACCACTCTGCCATATATTCAGTCTGGGTGTATCTGACCCACATAAATTTTCCTCTGGAAAATATCTTCCCAGATACCTTTCCAGTTACACTAACATTGGCATCCTACTGGGATTTGTATATGCCAGTATTACATGTTTGCAAAATAGAAGACCTTAGTTGTAAACTGAATGGAAAATATTCATGGAGTTTCATGTAATAAAAATGGGTAAGTAGTCAGTTGGAAGAGAATGATATCAATTTGTGTTTCTATGTATGAGAAGAATAATAATTTCTCTTTTCTCCTAACTCACTGCTTATCATCTGTCCATTAAATATCAAATATGCATTTTCATTTTGAAATTCAATCTGAGTTAAATACAATCACTTCACCACTTAGAAATTGTACCACCGTGTTGTTTTTATGTATGAGAATAGGTATCTATCTATATCTTTTTAAATGAAAAATTTAGAATATTATTTATTACCACACAGAAAATATAATATTGAAAATTTCAGTAACTTGCAACAGGAATCTGAGATTAAAACTTGTGAAACTCAAACACTAAGTCCTGTAAACTAAGTATTAAGAAACATCTATGATTTGAGCCACTAAAGTGGTCTAGTGGATTGAAGTTCTGTGATTGAAAACAGCTGTCAACAATTGATAAAATCGAAATATGTAGCCAGGCGGTGGTGGCGCACGCTTTTAATCCCAGCACTCGGGAGGCAGAGGCAGGCGGATCTCTGTGAGTTCGAGACCAGCCTGGTCTACAAGAGCTAGTTCCAGGACAGGCTCCAAAACCACAGAGAAACCATGTCTCAAAAAACCAAAAAAAAAAAATCGAAATATGTATATTTCAAAAGTTGGTAAAATGGGCAGAAATTAATTAATAAAAGGACTTACAGAAAAACAAGAGAGGTCAGTGTGATTTGAGGGTAGAGAATAAACAACTTAGACATGGAAGGAAAAGACACATGCTTCTTATATAATGGCAGAGGTGAAGCTGGTAAGTACCTCCTCTATCCCTGTTATCAGGTAGGGACAACTATCAAATGCCACAGCTGTCACTAAAGCAAGTGACAGCAGAAGTGAGCAGTCACCACTATTAGTGACAGCTTCGCTTTTCAAAGAAAGCAAACCTAGCATTTACATTCTATACATTCCTTCTTTACGCTAATGTTTGAGTGAAGAAATGGACTTTGAAATTGAAGCCCAGTGGTTGTGCAGGTATATATGTGAACTATGGAGAACAGGAACTCATAGGAAGTTCAGAGTGGACAGGTCTCCTACTTCCAATCTTAATGCACCTTTAAAAGTTTTAGTGTGACCACATGCAGAATATCTGAGAGAGTAACTGAAACTCTATGCGCAAACTCTCCACAGCTAGCAGTACCACAAATGTTAGTTGTCCTAGCAATGAACATAGGACCCACACATTGATGGAATGTCCATCAGGTGAGTATGTGGCCATTACCTCTACCCACTTAGGATGACATTCATTGAAACAGAATGGGCTTTCTTTTGATGAGGCATCCCCTGCTACTGTGCTGTGGAAACTGCGTAGAGTCAGGCTATATATAACGGAAAAGGTACAGAGTCCTTCTTCACACAGCACCCAGTCTGGTAATTTGGAGGGTGTCTGGGAGAAAAATAAAACATTCTCTGGAAAAATTGAAAGTAGAAAAATAATGTGTAGTCTCTAAAAAAAATGTGGTGTTATTTATTTTTGTGCAGGTTGGGAGAAGGGGGCAGAAGATTCAAGGCATTGTTCAGATGTTCATCCACTAGACACCTCATGGAATATCCATGATGACATTTACATAGAAAATACAAAGGCACTTACTCTTCATGCAAAATGCCTTCCAAATACTCCACAGCATCTGTTCTATTTGTTGGACTAGTAAGGAAGGCATGATATGTTAATGAGACTCCATCGTTCTCTTCATTCTGCTTCATTCTCCAGAAGCATCTGGGATGAATGAAACTGGGCTCCTGAGGTAAAATTTTCTGGAGCAAGAAGAACAAAACCAAAGTAAGCATGTTTGTCTGCTCTAAGCCTGGGCAGTTGAATTATGAACTTCCATGCAGATCAGCACATCCAGTCGGCACCTGGTTATCATCACCTGCTTTTATTTCTGTGGCCATATGAGAAGCTACTTATGCATTCATGAATCCTTTCTTTTTGTGTGAGTGCAGTTGTTTTCTTATCCATTGAGAAAACTTTGGCACTCTCTTCCCTGAGGCTCTGCATCTGATTTCCAAAAAACATGTGATGAAATTTGGTTTATAAATAGATACAAGTACAGTTATGCCAGTTTCATGGCATCACTCACTCATTTTGTGGAAATTATGACGCTGGGAAGATGCCAGTTTGAGAAAATTTCGTCCCATGGCTGCCTTATAAATGTGTTTATGTTAACACCTTTAGAAATGATGTCAGTGGATTTTGTTGGATGATCCACAGTGAGACATGCATCATTGGTTCAGTAGGACTCACAAAGTCAGAATTCATGGCCTGCATGGGAATTGTTTCACCGAGTCCATGTCAGGGAAAAGCAATAGTTGAACAAATGCTTTTGTCATATTTTAGGGAATCTCTTAGGTATATTCCCAAGAGTGGTATTGCTGGATCCAGGGGTAGGTTGATCCCGAATTTCCCGAGAATCCGAAACACTGATTTCCACAGTGGTTGCACAAGATTGCATTCCCACCAGCAATGGATGAGGGTACCCCTTCCTCCACAGCCTCTCCAGCAAAGGCTATACTTGGTGTTTTTGACTTTAGCCATTCTGACAGGTGTAAGATGATATCTCAAAGTTGTTTTGATTTGCATTTCCCTGATTGCTAAGGAGGTTGAGCATGACCTTAAGTGTCTTTTGGCCATTTGAACTTCTTCTGTTGAGAATTCTCTGTTCAGATCAGTGCCCCATTTTTTAATTGGGTTAATTAGCATTTTAAAGTCTAGTTTCTTGAGTTCTTTATATATTTTGGAGATCAGACCTTTGTCTGTTGCGGGGTTGGTGAAGATCTTCTCCTAGTCAGTAGGTTGCCTTTTTGTCTTAGTGACAGTGTCCTTTGCTTTACAGAAGCTTCTCAGTTTTAGTAGGTCCCATTTATTCAATGTTGCCCTTAATGTCTGTGCTGCTGGGGTTATACCTAGGAAGCGATCTCTTGTGCCCATCTGTTGTAGGGTACTTCCCACTTTCTCTTCTATCAGGTTCAGTGTGTTTGGGCTGATATTGAGGTCTTTAATCCATTTGGACTTGAGTTTTGTGCATGGTGATAGATATGGATCTATTTTCATTCTTCTACAGGTTGACATCCAGTTTTGCCAGCACCATTTGTTGAAGATGCTTTCTTTCTTCCATTGTATACTTTTAGCTCCTTTATCAAAAATGAGGTGTTCATAGGTTTATGGGTTAAAATCCGGGTCTTCTATACAATTCCATTGGACGACTTCTCTGTTTTTATGCCAGTACCACACTGGTTTCATTACTGTAGCTCTGTAATAGAGTTTGAAGTCAGGGATGGTAATGCCTCCAGATGATCCTTTATTGTATAGGATTGTTTTGGCTATCCTGGGTTTTTTGTTTTTCCATATGAAATTGATTATTGTCCTCTCCAGATCTGTGAAGAATTTTGATTGGATCTTGATGGGGATTGGATTGAATCTATAAATTGCCTTTGGTAGAATTGCCATTTTTACTATGTTGATCCTCCCAATCCAAGAGCAAGGGAGGTCCTTCCATTTTCTGGTATCCTCTTCAATTTCTTTCTTCAATGCCTTATAGTTCTTGTCAAATAGATCTTTCAATTCCTTGGTTAGATTTACCCCAAGATATTTTATGCTGTTTGTGGCTATCATGAAAGGTAAAGCTTCTCTGATTTCCCTCTCTGCTTCCATATCCTTTGTGTATAAGAGGGCTACTGATTTTTTGGAGTTGATCTTGTATCCTGCCACATTACTAAAGCTGTTTATCAGCTGTAAAAGTTCTTTGGTGGAATTTTTGGGGGTCGCTTTTGTACACTATCATATCATCTGCAAATAACGAAAGTTTAACTTCTTCCATTCCAATTCGAATCCACTTGATCCCCTTATATTGTCTTATTGCTATTGCTAGAACTTCAAGCACTATATTGAAGAGGTATGGCGAGAGTGGACAGCCTTGTCGTGTTCCTGAGTTAAGCGGGATGGCTTTGAGTTTCTCTCCGTTTAATTTGATGTTAGCTGTCGGCTTGCTGTATATAGCTTTTATTATATTTAGGTATGACCCTTGTGTCCCTAATCGCTCCAATACTTTTATCATAAAGGGATGTTGAATTTTGTCAAATGCTTTTTTCAGTATCTAATGAAATGATCATATGGTTTTTTTCTTTCAGTTTATTTATATGATGGATTACATTGATAGATTTTCGTATGTTGAACCAGCCCTGCATCTCTGGGATGAAACCTACTTGATCATAATGGATAATTTTTCGGATGTGTTCTTGGATTCGGTTTGCCAGTATTTTGTTGAGGATTTTTGTGTCGATGTTCATGAGTGAGATTGGCCTGTAATTCTCTTTCCTGGTTGAGACTTTGTGTGGTTTTGGTATCAGAGTAACTGCAGCTTCATAAAAGGAATTTGGTAATGACCCTTCTGTTTCTATATTGTGGAATACATTAAGGAGTATAGGTATTAGCTCTTCTTGGAAGTTCTGGTAGAATTCTGCATTGAAACCATCTGGTCCTGGGCTTTTTTTGGTAGGGAGGTTTTTGATAACAGCTTCTAATTCTTCATGACTAACAGGTCTGTTTAGATTGTTCACCTGGTCCTGGTTTAACTTTGGTATATGGTATTTATCTAAAAAAGTGTCCATTTCTTTTACATTTTCCAGTTTTGTGTTATACAGGCTTTTGTAGTAAGATCTAATGATTCTCTGAATTTCCTCTGTGTCTGTGGTTATGTCCCCCTTTTCATTTCTTTTCTTATTAATTTGCGTATTCTCTCTCTGCCGTTTGATTAGTTTGGATAGTGGTTTGTCAATCTTGTTGATTTTCTCCAGGAACCAGCTTTTTGTTTCATTGATTCTTTGGATTGTTTTCTGTGTTTCTATTTTGTTGATTTCAGCCCTCAGTTTGATTATTTCCAGTCTTCTACTCCTCCTAGGTGAGTCTGCTTCTTTTTTTGCAAGAGCTTTCAGGTGGGCTGTTAAGTCTCCAATATGTGCTTTCTCTGTTTTCTTTAAGTGGGCACTTAGTGCTATGAACTTTCCTCTTAGGATTGCTTTCATAGTGTCCCATAAGTTCGAGTATGTTGTTTCTTTATTTTCATTGAATTCAAGGAAGTCTTTAATTTCTTTCTTTATTTCTTCCTTAATCCAGGTATGGTTCAGTAGTTGACTGTTCAGTTTCCATGAGTTTGTAGGCTTTCTGGGGGTAGCATTGTTGTTGAATTCCAACTTTAATCCATGGTGATCTGATAAGACACAGGTGGTTACTAATATTTTTTGTAACTGTGTAAGTTAGCTTTGTTACCGAGTATGTGATCAATTTTCGAGAAGGTTCCATGAGCTGCAGAGAAGAAGGTATATTCTTTCCTCTCTGGGTGGAATAATCTATAGATGTCTGTTAAGTCCATTTGCTTCATTACCTCCATTAATTCTCTAATTTCTCTGTTAGGTTTCTGTCTGATTGACCTGTCCATTGGTGAGAGAGGAGTGTTGAAATCTCCTACTATTAGTGTGTGCGGTTTGATGGCTGCCTTTAGTTTTAGCAATGTTTCTTTTACGTACGTGGGGCTTTTATATTAGGGGCATAGATATTCAGGACTGAGACTTCATCCTGATGAATTGTTCCTGTTATGGGTATAAAATGTCCCTCTCCATCTCTTCTGATTGATTTAAGTTTGAAGTCAACTTTGTTAGAAATTAGTATGGCCACACCTGCTTGTTTCTTAGGTCCATTTGCTTGATAAGCCTTTTCCCAGCCCTTTACTCTGAGTAGGTGCCTGTCTTTGTGGTTGAGGTGTGTTTCTTGTAGACAGCAGAATGTTGGATCCTGTTTTCGTATCCAATCTCTTAGCCTGTGCCTTTTTATAGGTGAATTGAGCCCATTGATGATGGAAGAAGGTCATTGTCTAATAAAGGAACTGCCTTGGCCCATTTTATTGGTTAGAAGATAGGTGGAAGGTGTAAACAGAACAGAATGCTGGGAGGAAGAGGAAGTGAGGTCAGACTCTGGACAGCTCGCCCCGCTCCCAGGATGAAGCTCCGACCCAGGATGGACATAGGCTAGAATCTTCCTGGTAAGTGCACCTTGGGGTGCCATACACAGATGATTAGAAATGGGCTACATTAATATGTGAGAATTAGCCTAGAAGAGAATGGGCCAAGCAGTGATTAAAAGAATACAGTGTCCGTGTAATTATTTGGGGGCATAAGCTAGCCGGGCAGGCGGCTGGGGTGTTGGGGACGCAGCCCCGCTGCCGCCCTTATTACTACACATTGACATTAGGTGATATTAATGACCAGTGGTTGTTAACTCCGGTCACTTTTTTAGTAGTAGGGTTTGTGTGTTTCCCTTCTTTGAGTTGCGTTGGTGAAGGGTCTCTAGATGTCTGAGTTATTGTGGTCATTGTTGGACTCCTTGGTTAGTGATTTTCCTTCTATTATTTTCTGTAAGGCTGGATTTGTGGCTACATATTTTTAAATTTGTTTTTATCCTGGAAAATTTTGTTTTCTCCATTTATAGTGAACGAAAGCTTGGCTGGGCTTGCATCCATGGTCTCTCAGTTTCTGCAGTACATCTATCCCTGACCTTCTGGCTTTCATGGTTTCCATGGAGAAGTCAGGTGTAAGTCTGATAGGTTTACCTTTATAAGTAACTTGGCCTTTTTCCTTTGCAGCTCTTAATATTCTTTCTTTATTCTGTTTGCTTTGTGTTTTGATTATTATAAGGCGAGGGGATTTTTTTTTTTTTTTGATCCAGCCTATTTGGTGTTCTGTATGCTTCTTGAACCTTCATAGGTACATCTTTCTTCAGGTTGGGAAAGTTTTCTTCTATAATTTTATTAAGTATATTTTCTGTACCGTTGAGCTGCACTTCTTCTCCTTCTTCTACTCCAATTATTCTTAGGTTTGGTCTTTTTATTGTGTCCCAGATTTCCTGAATGTTTTGTGATGAGAGTTTGTTGGACTTGCTGTTTTCTTTGATCAGTGCGTTTATTTTCTCTATGTTATCTTCAGAATCTGAGATTCTTTCTTCTATCTCTTGTATTCTGCTGGTTATGCTTGTTTCTGTAGTCTCTATTTGTTTACCTTGATTTTCCATGTCCAGCCGGCCCTCTGTTTGTGTTTTCTTCTTTGCCTCCATTTCAGTTTTCAAGTCTTGAACTGTTTCCATTATCTGCTTGATTGTTTTTCCTTGGTTTCCTAGGGTATCATTCACTGATTTACTCAATTCCTCAAACTTTCTGTTATACTTCTCATCCATTTCTATAAGGGCGTTTTTTATATGCTGTTTAAGGGCCTCTATCCCTTTCAAAAAATCAGTCTTTTCTACTTCTTCTTTATTAAGGTGTTCATGTCCTCCTGTTGTGAGGTCACTGGGTTCTGGTGATTTCATGTTGTTTTTCAGATTGTTGGGTGAATTCTTGCATTGGTGCCTGCCCATCTCTTCCTCCAAATACTCCCCTATGGATCTTCTTTCACAGGATCAGGTCTTCTTGCCCACTGAGGTACCTTCCCAGTGATGTCACTCCCCAGTGATGGTTCTCCTGGTGTCCAGATCGGATCTCCGTGCTGCTTGGGTAGCTCGTAAACAAAGGGCCCACCCTGCTTGCTGCAGGCAGGCTATGGAGACAAAGGAACTACCTCCCTCCCTTTGGCCCTCCCGATTTGGGTTTGGTCCCAGCGCCAGAGCAGGCTGAGCTGGGAGGTGCTATGCCGCCAAAGAGGGGAGGGAGGGAGGGAGGGAGACAGGGGGTAGGGGGTTCTGGATGTAAGCTGGGTGGGATAGGAAGAGAGAGGAGGTATTGGGCAGTATAGCCCCTGCAGGATGACCAGGAAGTTCAGCCATTCATTTTTAATGAGAAGCCGAGTACTAGATTTCTAAACATGATCTCCCTCCCTGGTCCTCCGTTCAAGCAGATCAATACTCTGTTTTGACTCATTTTTCCGGTTTATCTCTGATTCCCTACATTGCTTTACTCATTTTATAAGCCCATAGAGCCTACAAAGAAGTCTTGTTTATTATCTTTGAAGCAAAGAGAAACTGGGAAGTGATGTTGTGTTTATAGGTAAATTCTTCTTATACCATTTTCCTAGTGTTCTACTTAGATTGCAATTTAGAACCTGCAATTTCAGTGTGGGAGTGTTCTGCCGAGTGCAGGCTAGCAAGGCTCTTTTAGTGGAAATGGACTACAGAGAAAGTAAGGCAAACTTAGGGCAAGTGTTTTGCTGTGTGTGGGTGAGTGATGATATGACTTATTTAGTATTTGAGATGAGGCAAACAGGACTAGTGTTTTAACAAGGTCTCATTGTATATTTCAAAATAAACATCGGCCGGGTAGTGGTGGCATATGCCTTTAATTCCTGCGCTTGGGAGGCAGAGGCAGGCAGATCTCTGTGAGTTTGAGGCCAGCCTGGTCTACAAGAACTAGTCCCATGAGAGGCTCCAAAGGTACAGAGAAACCCTGTCTCAAAAACCAAAAACGAATGAATGAATGAATGAATGAATGAATAAATAAATAAATAAATAAATGTAAACGAGAAAACTTTAAGATCTGGGCTGTCCATCTGGGAGGTTGGACACTAATCTGTAGAAAAAAACAATGTTTTTCAGATACACTCAGTATGAATAAATTGAATGTTGAACCTTATAGAAGAGAAAGTGGGAAGTCCACTTGAACACACTGGAACAGGGAACCACTTCCTAAATATAACCCCAGCAGCACAGACACCAAGAGAAACAATTAATCAATGGGACCTCCTGAAACTGAAAAGCTTTAACTCCAGCAGAAGGTGATGAGAATTGGTAAACAGATCTCAACAATCCCTCAGCACTGACTGCCCTGACAGCTCCCTGTGTGTGCAGAAGGACTTCCTAAGTTTATAGTCATTAATGGTCTCTTTCTTTGCCTGCTTCCCCAGGATCATTATTCCTGAAACCAGTCACAATGAGAGATCAAGCCTCATCAATACTCCAGGAGCTAGCATTCAAGACCCTACTGAAGAAGAAGGCCTTGGCCATTTCTGCTCTGGTGGGCTTGCCCTGGTTGCTGTCACCAGCAACATTTGAGAGGGCCTTCAGGAACAATCAGACCAACATCCTGCGGGCCATGGTGCCTGCCTGGCCATTCACATGCCTTCCTGTAGGAGTCCTGATGAAGACCCCACACCTGGAGACTTTGAAAACTCTGCTTGATGGACTAGATGTGCTGATTACAGAGGAGCCTTGCCCCCGGTAAGCAAGATCCAGCTCGGTTGGAGGAGGCTCTGTGTGTGCAAGGAAAAACATATGGCGCCAAGGA
The DNA here is from genome assembly GCF_018167655.1 of Microtus oregoni. Classification (NCBI taxonomy): domain Eukaryota; kingdom Metazoa; phylum Chordata; class Mammalia; order Rodentia; family Cricetidae; genus Microtus; species Microtus oregoni. The sequence continues at coordinate 9,821,875 of NW_024543064.1, read as the reverse complement.
CTATTTGGTCAAAGAGGATTGAGAATTCTAATAGCATCTGCTTAGAGGATTTTAGAGGCTTTGGCCTGGTCTCAGCCTCTTGGCAAATAATGGTAAATGTGGAGAACACAAAAGAGAACAGCCACTGAAGAATCCCTCAAGAGGATTTGTCACTCAAAGTTTTATGTGGAATGAGGCTGGGAGTAAGGGGAATGGAAGGACGTGGGACAGGGCTGAGGATGCCTCCCTGAGTATGAAGCCCTGGCCTTGATTCTATGCATAGGAAAAAGCAAACTTTTGGAATGGAGAGCTTAAGTGTGATGTGGATGAGAAGACTGAAATATGTATGTTATTTGCTGAGATTGCTCCCTGGATTTGACAAATATGGACCCTGGTTTCTGGAGCAAAAGGACTGGAACCTATAAGGGAACTGTTCTTGTCAGGTCATGAGACAGAAGAGGCCAGTTGCGATGTGTCCTTACTCGGGAGTAAAGAAATAATTAAACGTGGTAACTGACCCAAAAATAATGAACATTGAGTGCCATGAATATACCACATACTTGTGGCGATGGGCCCAGCAGAGAAAAGGTTCTGTTCATTTATGCTGTCGAAAGCTTGAGATTTTGACATCAGAATACTTTCCCACTGCCATAGACTTCTTAAAGTCTGTAGATCCCCACTGTGTATGGGAGCCGAAGTTGAGATATATATGGATAGAAGGCCTAGGTCCTTTTGGACCGTACCTGAGACAGTTGAGAAACATTCACACACTCAGTTTGGAGTACGTGAAGGTTTCAAGCATCAGTGAATCTGAAGAGCTGGAAGAGGAGTGCATGAACAAATTGGTATCACAATTACACAAATTCCACTGTCTCCAGCATCTCTATATCAAATATTCTCCTGCTCTAGTTGGCAGCCTGGCTGATTGTCTCAGGTAAGGAAGGATAAAGAGAGCTTCTCCAGACAAATAACCCACCTTTGGCTTATAGGTTAGGAGGTCCTTGAACGTCAAGGCTATTAAGTGGAGTGAGGGAAGGGGGAGGAAAATGCGAGGCGGAAATTTTTAATAATAATAAAAAAAGAGAAGAATCGATGTTTGATAAAATATTAAAATATTGGGAATAAAAGAAAAAAATAAAGACCTATAGCCAGGCAAGGTGGGACAAGAAGTTAATTCCAGCACTGGAGAGTTAGAGGCAGGTCTAACTCTCTGAGTTCAAGGCCAGCCTTGCTTCAGAACTAAGCTGTTCAAGTAAAAAGAAATCTCAGACAGGTGTGGCATCTCTCACACCTTCACACAAGGGAGGGTGAGGCAGGACTATTGTTGAGAGTTGAAAGGCACCTTGGGCAAACTAATGAGTGCCAGCTAACCATTGGTTCATGGTAAAATCCCATCTCAAAAAATTCAAATGCTAGATCCATAGATGTAAAGTTAACAATGCAGTATTTCTGTACTGGATCAATGGATGGATTATTTATTTATTTGTTAATGTTTTTCAATGAACAGATTCTCAGCTGGGCAGTGGTCCCACATGCCTTTAATCCCAGCATTTGGAAGGCAGAGGCAGGCAGATCTTTGTGAGTTTGAAGCCAGCAGGGTCTACAAGAGCTGGTTCCATAGAACGATTGTCTCAGAAAAAAAAAAAGGAAAGAAGGAAGGAAGGAAGGACAGAAGGAAGGAAGGAAGGAAGGACAGAAGGAAGGAAGGAAGGAAGGAAGGAAAGAAGGAAGGAAGGATCTCTTTGTAGCCCTGACTATGCCAGAACTCACTCTGTGAGCCAGGCTGGCCTTGAATTTAGAGGTCTGCCTGCTTCTGCCATCTAAGGGTTGGGATAAAAGGCCCGTACCACTTCTGGCTGACTTCAGTGAATAAATTAATCAGTTATTATCTAAGTTTTTCCTGGGTTTAGATATGATTGTACAGCAACTAAATCCCTAATGGAGCAAGATTGGACTCAGTTGTAGAATCAGATTACAGGCTTAGTCAGGGAGGGCGTGACTACAGAGGGGCGGGTTCAGTGGGAAGGGTTATAAAGAACAGAGCTGCCAGAGAAGCCCTCTGAGTCTCAGGTCCTGGAGCTACAACGTTTCCCTGCCTTGACTTGGAGGCCTCTCACCAGTGTCCGACTCAGGTAAATCCAACAGCTCTCTAATCTCCTGCAGCCTCGTCTAGCCTTGTCTGCGCTTCAAATACTGTGTGTGGTCTTTTAGTTTCCAGGGAATTCTGATACTTTTACTTTTGGGGATTTTTTTGTTCTGTTTTTTTTTTTTTTTTTTTTTTGGTTTTTCTAAACAGGGTTTCTCCGTAGCTTTGGTGCCCGTCCCGGAACTAGCTCTTGTAGACCAGGCTGGCCTCGAGCTCCCAGAGATCCGCCCCGTTTCTGCCTCCCGAGTGCTGGGATTAAAGGCCTGCGCCACCACCACCCGGCTTTTGTTCTGTTTTTAAGGTCAGTTCTCACATAGATTCTTTTACCTCAGAGATCTTTGGGCTGGATAACCTGAATATGTCAGTATGTTCTTATTTATATATGATAATTAATTGGGTGATTTGTGATTTCTCTGTTGATTCAGAAAGAGACTACTAAAAGATAAAATAACATTAAAAAAGAGAGACTACCAAGACTGTCAGGGTGACCTTGAATTCAGGGTTGTTCAGGCTGAAAGAGAAAGGGGAGGCACTCACCCCTTGCTTGTGCTCCCCTTTTTGTCAATGTAAGCCAGGTATGCCTTAAATCCCAGCACGAGGAAGGTAGAGGAAGGGTGATCTTAGTTGGAGTTGACTCAGTGAGTTCCCTTCCAGGACCTGTCGGCATGCTATTTGACCGAGGTACATAGCAGCCAAAGCGAGGTGGAGGTGGAGACTAACCTGGTCTCCAGAGGAATCTCGTGAAAGCTAGGGTTCCCAGTGAGTTCCACAATGGCAGGGTTACTACCTTGTATCTAACTAGAAAATGAAACAAAGTTATTTGCACCTGCGGATTGCTGCATGGACTCCTCTTTCTGGAGCCTATGCTGCCCTCAAACTTGAGGAAAGCAGCCTGCTTCCATCTACTCAGTTGACATTTAATTAATAACTCTGCCCCCCCCCCCCCTGCAGTCTTAGTAGTATCAGAAGAACTCAGGAAGCTGTTCTGGTGCTCTTAAACAGTAAACAGCTGTGGAATTGTTCTAGTGACTTTCCTTCCTTCAGCATGTAAATGATCATTTTCATCTCTAGTCTTCTGGGAATCGGGAAAGTTAAACAGCCACATTGGTCCGTCTTACAGCCAAGCAGTGATAACACAGCCCTTATATCCCAGTAGCATCACTAGTTGCCATAAAAGGCAGGAGGTGCATGCCTTAAAGACCAGTGGTACCGGCTTTTTTTTTTTTCCCTAGGGCTTTTAATCCCAGCCCTAGAAAGGATTATAAAATGGAAGGCAACAGCTCTCCCAATCTCATTCAGAGATTCCTGGAGGCAGGATCACCATTTTCAGATTGAGGTCCAGGTAAGAACCAGTGGCGACTGCTTTTCTATTTGGATCTTCAAGTTGAATCCCAATTTCTCTGAGGTCTTACTAATCATGTATCATTTGGCACCCCCTTTTTGGTACATGAATTTACAAAAAAAAAAAAAGGAAAGGCCATTTGCCTGTGGCTTTTTAGCCACCAACCCTTGCCAAAGTTGGGATTGGAATTCCAGCTCTAGGAATTGGAACCCAAACCTAGCCACCACCTGGGTTCAGAGAACTCCCAGCTCCTGTCTTCCCTGGCTTAGCTGCTTTTCCTGCTGTGCCTGTCCTTGCTGCCACCCTGTCTCGCACCCACATGAGAAAACCAGCAATAACAAAAAGCTGGTAAACTGGAAGATGTAATTGAACGAGGGGGGCATCTTCCAGCCCCAGGAAGCAGCAGAAGCTAGAAGCTTTGGCCACCTTGTTCTGTAGTGAAGAACAGAGTCAGGTGCAGCTGTTTGGTAACTTGTCTTTTTTCCAGGTAGGCTTGGTTTTTAAAGAGATGCTTCCTAGCAGCAAAAAACTCCAGCTCTTTTTTTTTCTATTTTTCTTTTTTGTGACAGGGTGTTTCTGTCCTAAAACTCACTCTGTAGACCAGGCTGGCTTTGAACTCACAGAAATTTACCTGACTCTGCCTCCGGAGTGCTGGGATTAAAAACATGTCACTGTTATGCCCAAATCCACAAAGTCCCCCAAAAGGCAACAAGACCAAGTCCCATACGTAAAAGCAAAAGAGCCTTTATTTTATACAAGTGTACAAACCCGGTCTCTCCACATGTCCAATGATTTGGAATAAACGGAAAGCCCCCAGCTCAGTTAGAATGGGGTTTTTATAGTAGTAAAGTTGTGGGTGAGGGGTTTCTGAGGTTCAGGACCTTTAATTGGCTGATATTTATCTAGGGATTTCCTGGTGAGTGTGTGCTGGCAGGTGATCCTATCTACGGTGGTTGGAATGTTAGACATTTCCTTTGGATAGTCTGTTTTTGGGTGGTGCTCAGGTAATCTCAGTTTGTGGTTCTTCCTGCAACCAGGTATTTCTTCAGGGTTAACTGCTGAGACTCAGGACTCTATTAAATTTATGGATGGCTAAGCCCTACCTTTGCAGGTGATAATGGTTGGAAGTAAAGAACATCCTTTGGGTGATCTGTTCATATTTAGCCTATCATGGCTGGCTCCTACATTTCCCCTTTCACAAGCACCAATGACAGGACCCAATCTTGGTTCCTGCTTGCCCCTGGTTTTAAGGAGATGTGGAATTATTTAAATTAATAAATCCATTAATTGACAACTCTGGACCTACTTTTTTAGAATATCAACAGGCGCTAGAGGTCTTGTCTCCCATTCTGGGAGGTCTCCCTTGTCTTAGCCTTTTAACCTATTATGTGCAGAGATGACATGTTCCTTTCCACAACTACTTCAAGCTGACATTGCGGCGTTGTTATCCAGACCCAAGCAGGTTGAAAGGCTAGCCAAAGCTGGGGGAAATTTAGACAATGTGGCACTCATCAGACTCCGAAGAAGAGGCAGGGAGTGTTTATATCAGCTGGACTGGTCCACACCAGCTTTTAGGAAGTCCAGGACTCGCCACCATTCAGAGCAGGTTGTTGTCAGAAACTGATGCTTAGATGTGTCTGCCAGCCAAGTGGAAGCCTATTGAGATAAGTTTAAAGTAGAAACAGAAATTAAATTTAGAAAAAGCAGATATCAGGTGCTTGAATTAAAGGCATATGCCACCAAGCCTGGCTTCTTCCCAGCTCTTTTAAGAGTCTCTGTCACCTAACACTGAAATGGCATTAATGAGCCATAGGCATCATGATTCTTTGTGGTAGAATGGACTTTGAAACTCCACAGAGTTATAACAAAAACATGGCTATCACTAGTGCATTCACAATAAGCTAAATTATTATTAGGAAGCCATGGAATGGGGCAGAACCAGCTGCCAAAGTGGCAACTTTAATCCTAGCCATGCTGTTTAGCAGATTAAAGGCTCATGTGGTCAGAATAAGATAGAAATACAGTAAAGACAGATTGAGATGGGAGAAAAAGGCTTTTAATGACTTACAATGTTTTCTAAAATGTAAGGAAAAGGATAAAGTCTTTTAAATCAAAAGTGAGTGGTTGGGCATAATGGCACACACCTTTAATCCCAGCACTTGGGAGGCAGAGGCAGGCAGATCTAAGTGTAAGGCCAGCCTAGTCTAGAGTGAGAGCCACAATAGCCACGGAAACACAGAAAATCTATCTTAACAATCCAAAAATTGAAAATAAAAATATAAGAAAGTAAAAACCACGTAGAGATGGAAAATACACTGAGAATCTGGATAATGTTTGTTACTGTTTTGTCTTTGAATTGTTTCACTGCTGAGAATGGGGGAACAGCTGCTAACAGATGTTTGAGTAGAAGCCTGCTGGATTAATTCAACCGATATATTTTAGAAAAAAGACTTGACTTCAAAGTTTTAATTCAAAGGATATGTTACTTCGGAGAAGTTTTGCTTTTGTTTCCACATGAAGTGAGAGTCTGTGGGTTCATTTAGGGTTTAAAAAAAATAAGGATTGTTCAAGACAGACCCCCTGAAATATCTCATAGGGACAGATGGCCCAGATGATCCAATGCTTCAGAGTATCTGTTTCAGTTTCCTCTTAGTTCTACATCCAGAAGAGTTTCAAGACTGCTGTTGAGAAGATTCAGCCTCATAGAATACTCCAGTCAGGACTTGACCATAATCCTAAATTTTCTTTGAGTTCCAATAAGATTATCATCACCTCCAATCAGAAGGAAGCAGCCTAGAAAACTATGTGAGGGACTCGGGAGACAGAGATGATCGACTTTTTAGGAGAGTTTAGGATCAGTTTTCAGGCCAGGTACATGTTGTACACCCATGGTACCAGCCCAGCCTCATGCCAGCCTTTGCTTCCTGTCTTGAGGTGTGTTCTCATGATGCTGTCCAGACTGGTCAGGACCTGGTGGCCTCTGCTGCCACCATAGTCTTGCCGTCCTCTTCCCAATTACCTGAGACCACACTTAGACACCCCACACCTGAATATGACCATCCAAAGACACAAAACATTGGAATCATCTTTGAGATGGCTCCGCAGGTGAAGTCACTGTCTGTGTCTTTGTCGTGACTTCACCTCAAGGTGTCTCCTGATGCTTATGGAGTGCCATGAGATGTTTAAATGCAAGTACAGACAAGAATAATAAAAAAAACCAAAATTTATATTTACTTTTTTAAAATCTGGATTTAGGAGCTGAAGATATGGCTCAGTGGCTATGAGAACTTTTTCCAGAGGATCCAGATTCACTTCCCAGTCATCAACCTTCTCCATCACTAGTCCAGAGTATCCAATGCCTTCTTCTGGCCTCCATGGGTACTCTATGGTTACTTCTGGTGCTCCATGGGTCCCCTGCATTTTTTTCTTGGCTCCCATTATTCATTTTATTTATTTATTTACTTATTATTACTATTATTTTTGGCTTTTTGATACAGGGTTTCTCTACAGCTTTGGAGTCTATCCTGGAACTAGCTCTTTTAGAACAGGCTGGCCTCAAACTCACAGAGCTCCAACTGTCTCTACCTCCAGAATGCTGGGATTAAAGGCCTGCCCCACCACTGCCAGGCCTCATTATTTATTTTACATCCTCCAGGCTGTGTGCTGAGCTGATCCTATCTGAATCACCTTCCACTGATTGAGAAGCCAAGACTGTAGCTCTGTGCCCACCCATCCCCCACAATCTCCTCCCTTCCTGCCCTCCCACCACAAACCCCTCCCTGCCTGCACACAATACCTTTGATATGTTTTAGATTCCCCTTTTGATTACACAACACACACACATACACACACACACACTCACACAGGTTTAGGTTTTTGAGACATACTCTCTGTGTAGCTCTCATCATTCTGAAACTCATTCTGTAGGCCAGTCTGGCCTTGAAGGCAGAGTTTGGGGATTAATGGCATGAGCCACCAATTCCCAGCTAGTTTTATGCTTTTAAAGCCTTACAGTTGTCCAGATATGGTGGCAAACACCCTTAATCACAATACTCCAAAGCCAGAGACTGGAGGGTCTCAAAGAGTTCAAGTCTGCCTGCTACACACATGATGGGTCTAGGGCAGCCACGCAAAGATGAGGACAGACCACCAAAGTCTAATTAACCAGAAACAAACTTTATTCCAGAAACTGAAATCCAGGAAAAAATAAAAATAAAATAAAAAAATCTCCATGGGGCATCAAAAGCTTTTCAACTAACTGAGACCACTGCCAGAGATGGATTTTATGGCTGTGGCAGAAGCTGAACCCATCTTCTTATCGTAGGGGCACCAAGCATTAGGTCTGAACAAAGGAATTTTTACATTCTCAAGGTAAAATTCACGTACAGATTGTGTTACTTTACAATCTCCATGAACAGTTTTTCAGTTAAACTAGTAACCTATTGTCTTTCTTGATACTTATGGGCAGTGTTTACTGAAGCCCCGTGGCCTCCCCTTTGATGCTGCCAGTTTCACATAGCAGGGATAATGTACAACCCAGAGGTCATATATCTTAACCTATAACCTAAAAGTTGACTCAGCTCATATCCGTAGCCTAGCTCTCAGTTTGCAGAGAGATGCTTTGGCCTTGTGAATAATCATGGGTTGTAAAGCGAAATCACCTGCTGTTAATAGTTAATCCTCAAGCTGCTGAGGAAGCTGCTGATGGTTGGTTCTCATTCTCCTAGACTTATAACTTTTTACTTCTTTGTTTTAATAGTCTTATCTTTGAATCTACGTTTTTATTTTCTTATTCTTGGACTCTTCGGTACGTAGTGAGCTCCAGGATAGCCAGAGTTACATAATGACATCCTTCTCAAACGTAACAAAAAACCAAATTAGATGAAAAGGTAACTATGGCAGTAGTTTTAGTTCTTTTCATTGGTTGATCTGATCCAATCCATCTAGACACCATCTAAATCCCAAAAGAAGTGGGCAGGGCCTCAGTTGTTCAGACTGAAGATTTTGGCTGGGAGGGTGTGGCTACAAAGGGGAGGGTTCTGTGGAAAGGTGTTTGAGGGACAGAGCTGAGAGAAGGCCTGGGGCTTGGAGGCTGGAGTTCTTTGAAGTCACTGCCTACCCATTTTGGAACTGGAGATCTGTTATCAGTATTTAGATCAGGAAAGTTCCTTAGCTCCATCAAGAGACCCTATCTTAACCTGAAGAGTCTAGAGTTGGGTTCACCTCCAGGTATCATTTATTTCTCTTTTAGTTTGCTGATTTTTTTTTTTTGAGATAAGGATTTCCTACTTAACCCTGCCTGACCTGGAAGAGATTCTGCTGGATAACAAACAGCCAGGGAGTTTTGTTTATATCAAAGTCATTATTTGAATCTGTTTGTAGACTCTGTTCATAGTGACCTTGAACTCCTGGAAGAGTGGGGGGACTGGAAATTGTAGGTGTGAGTCATTCAAATGCTTTGACTTTGACTGTGCTGCTCTCTGCCTCTTCTTCCTCCTCCTCCTCCTCCTCCTCCTCCTCCTCCTCCTCCTCCTCCTCTTGTTTTCAACACAAGACAGGTTTCTCTGTAGCCCTGGCTGTCCTGGAACTGTCTCTGTAGACCAGGCAGTCTTGATCTCACAGGAATTCTCTTTTAGTGCTGAAATTAAAGTCAATTGCCACCCACACCCAGCTTGTGCTGATCTTAAGTCAATTTAAACCAGGCATGGATCGGTACATTTTTAATCCCAACACTTGGGAAGTAGAGGCAATCTCTGGGAATTCCGTCAACCTGGTCTACAGAGTGAGTTCCAGGACTGTCAGGGCTGCCATACTATAATAAAACAATGATAACAAGAAGTTCTTTTTCTCTTATGGTTCATTCATGGTCCCATTATGAAGACTAGGATTTCCTCAATATTGCAGGAAGCATCCTGCTTCCTAGGTCTCTGTGTTCAAATTAGAATTTTGAACCATGATTTTACTCTTTGAGACTTTATTTTTGTTGTTGTTGTTGTTGTCTTCCATTAGATTCTGGAGATGTCAGGTCGGATGTTCTAAAATTCTAGAAGTAACCAGCCATTTCATTGAACTAGTGAGTTTCTTGACTGTAGCATGTGAATTATCCTCTCCATCCCATAGCCCTGTCTTTCCCAATGCTTTACACTTGCAGACCACGCCAATGATACTGAAGCTTTACTGCCTCTATTGAGTGTTTCTTTCCTACCCTGTTCATCTCTGGAGCACAGAGTCTAATGGTAAAAGAAAAATGCTGTGAATCCCTGAGTGGTTGCAGCAGCACAAATGCTGCACGTTCCTGAGCAATGGCAGTGGGCCATGTGGTGGAAGGTGTCCCAAGAGCAGCCAGTCCCAGGCAGGTATGGCACAGTTCCCCGAGTGCCTGCAGCCCCTCACAAGGAGAGACAACAAATGGGCATGCCACGAGACCATGCTGCAGGTCTCCAAAGGCTACTAACTGGTCCCAGGCTGGGAGCCACACTGCATGTGAGAGACAGAGACTGGATAAGCATGCATGAAGAGTGAGCTTAGATATTTATTTAGTGGTTTATGGAAAGGAAAGGGGAGAAGGAGAAGAGCAGAGAAGATGGAGAGACAGAGATGGGAAAGGGAAAGGAACTCAGGCTGGAAGCTGAAGATCAGCTTGCCTCAGTGGATGGGGAGGGAGTGGGAGTGGCTTGTCTCTTAAAGAGACAGGACAGACCATTTCACAGAGTACAAGCTACAGCCCTCCTGCCTCCTTCTCTGAAACTGGCAATCAAAGTCAATAATTAATGATGTCCATTTCACAGATGCTCTCAATTGTTTCAGGAAGGGTCAGCTAGGTGAGTGGAGACTTGGAAGATGAGAAATTAGGAGTTTCCTTTGCTTTATTTGAGGTCATGGAGAACCAACCATCCGGGCTGATTCCTTGCTTCCTGTAGACTGCTTCTCAGTATACATAGATTCAACTGCACTGTGGTTGGAATTGGATAGGGTACTTGGGAAAGAGCATACTTTTTTTTCTTTTTTCCATTCAAAAATCCACACTTTCTTCCCTCCTCCCATTCTTCTCCCGTTCCCCCATTCACCCTCCTCCCTCCCTCTCCCTCCTTAAGAGAGGGCAGGGAACCCTGCCCTGTGGGAAGTCCAAGGCCCTCCCCCCTACATCCAGGCCCAGGAAGCTAAGAGCTAAGAGCATGCTTTTGACCAGCTTCACACCCCAGAGAGAAAGATGACTTTATTTTATATTTTTTATTGAAAATTTCCACCTCCTCCCCTTCTCCCTCTTCCCTTCCCTCCCTCCATCCCCCCTCTCCTTCCCTCTCCAGTCCAAGGAGCAGTCAGCGTTCCCTACCCTATGCAAAGTCCAAGGTCCTTCCTGTTCCCCCCAGGTCCAGGTAGGTGAGCATCCAAACAGACTAGGCCCCCACAAAGACCATCCATGCAGCAGAATCACAACCCAGCACCATTGCCCATGGCTTCTCAGTCAGCCTCAACCGTCAGCCACATTTAGAGAATCCGGTTTGATCACATGCTCCATCAGTTCCAGTCCAACTGGCCTGGTGATCTCCCATTAGATCAGTCCCACCGTCTCAGTGGGTGGACGCACCCCTGGCGGTCCTGACTTCCTTGCTCATGTTCTCCCTCGAGAAGGATGACTTTAAAACCAACAGGCAGTTGATGAAAATGTGAAAACTGAGGCCTCCACCATCACCTTTCAGGAGCGTTTATCATGAGCTATTGTGGCCATGACGAAATAACAATTATGGCAATTGATGATTTGGATGTCAACCCACCTGAGAAATGACTCTTAGATTGTGGAATCCTGCCTGGCAAAGCCAGCAGCACCACTGACTCTAAAACTCTGAATTGCTTTCATCTGTAATATCACTTTGTAATAACAGCTCTGATATCTCCCCATTAGCATGCATTTTCATGTAATTTGCACATGTAACTCATGATTACATCTCAAACTTATGGCTACACATGTATTTCTAGGTAACCAAAAGATTAACTTCTATCTACTATTGTTGACTGAGGTTTTCTGTCCTGCCCAGTCCTTGTTCTGCCTAGTTCCCGCAGTCATTAAGTCCCAAAGAAAATTACGCCGAGTCTCCAGTAGTTGTAAACTGATTGGCCCATTAGCTCAGGCTTCTTATTAACTCTTATAACTTATGTTAACCCAATATTCTTATCTATGTTAGCCACATGGCTCGGTAGCATTTTCAGCAGGGTAGGCCGCATCTTCCTTCTCAGGATGAGACAGTTTTGAAAAATTCTCTGCCTCTGAAAATGGTCTGTCAATTACGCTAGGCCATAGCTAAAGTTCTTTGCTTCAATATTGCAAAATGAGACTTTGGGTGATTGCTCAGGTAGCTAATTGTCTCTGTCATATATTGCTCACTTTGGAAGCTACTTGATTGTACTTTCTACCTGCTCAAGTAATATTATCTCCCTTCTCAGGCCTTTGATGGGGTTGAAGATTAGATAGTCATAATTACCCCCCTCTTATCATCTAGCCAAGCCATTTCCAATAAAAGAGTTAGGCTCCTGAGGATAGAATGTTTATTAAAACATTTAGCATATGTTCCTTTCTTAGTATTGTTTATGCTGATTGTAATTCTAATCTTACTTGAATCTATTCTTAGTGTATATTGTTTTGTATTGTGTATGGAACTTTTTTACTTAACAAAAGCGGAAGGTGCAGCTGGAGCTCCTTCCACTCCTTCAGCCAATAGCCTTTAAGATATCAGCCCACTTGGGCGTGATCTCTTTCACTTTAAAAATCAAGTAGCCCCCCCCTCTCTCTTTCTCTCTCTCTCTCTCTCTCTCTCTCTCTCTCTCTCTCTCTCTCTTCCAGCTCTGCTTCTGGCTACTAGACTCTGTTCCTGGCTGCATAGAGGGCTGTTGTCTAGGACAGTGATCTGTAAGTTTTCCTCTTAAATAAGTAACCCTTTTATTAATCATAATTCCAAACTGGTATGGGATTGTTTTGACTTTACGTCTACATACTATATCCTCTACATTATGGTGAAAAACTTGGAAGTCTGTTTTCTATCATTAGCCTTACAGAACAAGTTGGTCAGACATGTATCCTTCTGGAAAGATCACAAAGGAAGTTCACAGATTTTACTTATAAAATCGCAGGTCTATGGCTCTGTAGGATCTCAGACCTTCAAAGCATTTATTTTTCTTCTTTTCTTGCTTTCTTGCTTTCCTTTCTTCCTTCCTTCCTTCCTTCCTTCTTTCCTTCCTTCCTTTTTGGTTTTTCAAGACACAGTTTCTCTGGCTATAGGATCCTGCCATTAACTAGCTCTTGTAGACCAGGTTGGCCTTAAACTCACAGAGATCTGCCTTCCTGTAGCTCTTGAGTGTTGGAATTAAAGGTGTGTGCCACCATCACCTGGCTTCCTTCAGAGGATTTATGATGAGTTAGAGAGTATTGCAAGTGTCTGTCCTTGTTCTGTTGTAGTCTTTAAAGAGACCAGTAGCACCTAAATGACTAAGCATGTCCAGATATTATTAATCACACCTAAGAATTGTAAAATAATGCACATATCCTTTGTCTTTTCCTTAGATCTCGCAATGGTTTAGTTTTCTCCCTTTAAAAGACAGCCAGGATCTCATCACAGTTAACAGCTATGGTTAACTACAAATGAGGTGATAAGTTTTGCTACATATCTTCAAAGAATGCCTGTGTCCCTGGGAATTTTCCTTGTAGTATTTTTTTTTATTACTCACAAGTTGCTAGTGAATGCATGCTTGGAAATTTCTAACGGCAGAAGACATAGATTGAGATGAAATAAGATGGAGAAGAAGAAAGAACGTAGAGAAATTAGAACAAGAATGAATTGGAACCGAGTATTCTAATATAGAGAATTGGAATTAGAAATGAGATAGAATTAGAGGAAAGAAATTATAAATGATTAGGAAGAAAAAAATAAAGATCACAAGAATGGAAAGACCTTGTGAGAGAAGATTCTTTTTCTACAGTCATCAGACTTTAGTTCCTATGCTATTGTGGTTTCTCCTTTTGAATCCTGAGTGAAAATCTTTAAGGCAGGCCCTTGAATGTTTTCAGTAATCACCATAGCAGTGATCTTGCCCAGAGAGGTCCTCACATGGAAAGAAGAAAGACTTCCTAAGTTTTCTAAATGGTGTCTTTGCTTCCATGCTTCCTCAGGATCATTATTTCTGAAAGCCAGTGAGGATGGGTGAGCAGGCCCCACCCACACTCCTCCAGCTGGCACTACAGAAGCTGTGGATGGAGGAGACCTCGCTCATTTCTAATATGGAGGACATTCCTGTGGGGCTGTTCCCAACAATGTTTGAGGATGCCATAACTGACAAACGTACAAACATCCTGAGGGCCTTGGTGCCTGTCTGGCCTTTCCCATGCCTTCCTGCCGGGGCCCTGATAAAGGACCTGGAGACTTTGAAAGCTCTGCTTGATGGACTAGATGCATTGATTACAGAGAAGGTTCATTCCAGGTAAGCAAGCAGTACCCAGGTACAAAGAGGAAGGCTCTACGGGTGCAGAGAAGGAACTGGGGAGAGGGCCAGTTCCATCTGGGCATACAGTGGCAAATGTGGAGGACCCAAGAGTAGACATAGCCACTGAGGAGTAGGCCTCTCCCTGTCAGGCCCACATACACAGGTGGAATGAGGCAGGGGTTGATGGGAATAAAATGGAGGGAAGTGAAACTGTGCTATAAATGCCTCACTGGCAAAGACCCATTTTCCCTGAGTCTGAGACCCTGGATTGATCCTAGCTAGGCAAAGGGATAAAGCAAAAACTTGGAAGGGAAAGCAGATATGAGATGTGGATCAGAAGTAGACTGTACAACGTATCTTGTCTTATCTTCTGGGATTTCTTTTTTCCAGTTTTACAAAGAGAACACGGAAACTCAGAGTGCTTGATTTGACAGATGTGTGCCTTGACTTCCAGAGCTTTAGGGCTTTAAAGCGGTCAGTGAAGATCTGTCCTAAATCTGGGGGGAAGAAGCGATTTGTGGTAGTAACCGATATTGATGTCAAGAAGGCCAGTTTCAGTGAATGGCACACATACTTGTTGCAGTGGGCCCAGCAGCAAAACGATTCTGTTCATTTATGCTGCCGAAAGCTGAAGAGTTGGAATTCACCCGTCTTCACTGCCGAAAGGATCTTCAAAATGGTAGATGCAGACTGTATCCGGGAGCTGCAACTGAGTTTGTGGCAGCTTGAATCCATGCTACACCTTTTTCCTTACCTGGGGCAGATGAGAAATCTCCACACGCTTGTGCTAAAAAAAATTCAGAAGCCCTTCAGGTTGGCTGCTTCTGTAAAGCAGGAATTGATAAGCCTGGTGCTTTCTCAGTTCAACAAACTCCCCTGTCTCCAGAATCTCTACATAAGTTATTGCTACTTCTTGGCAGGCTGCTTTGAAGAGTGGCCCAGGTAAGGAAGGATGGAGAGGGTTCTTCAAAATATAGGAAACAAATCCTTTTCTTTCTAGGTTAGTGTGATCTTGATGGCCTGACCACTGTGAATATAGCAGTGGTGGAGATGTAGAATAACCCAGCAAATGAGCTCTGTGCTCAGACATCTGGGAACAGGCCCAGCACACCTGCAATTGCTCATGTGTGAAAGGTTGTTAAGAGTCCAAAATGGTTGACTGCATGCTAAATATATGATATTAGGTTTGAAGTTGGAGGAATGGGACCTGGCTGTGGTGGGGAAGATAACATGTCAGGGGACCCTTAGGGACACTGCTGGTCTGATGCTAAATCTATCATGAACAGACTAAATTTGGGGAAAGCCTCATCTACCTTGCTTTCAATCCTACCAATCCTCTTCAATACCATTTGGCATAACTAATCCCTTGATCTTTCCCTAGGAGACTGAAGATCCCCTTGGAGACCCTGACCATCACTGGCTGCTGGTTCTCACCGTCAGACTTGGGTTACCTGAGCCAGAGCCTGTATCTTTGTGAGCTCAGACATCTGAAACTGAGTGATGTAGAGCTATCTCATTTATGCCTTAAGCCCCTTGTGGTTCTCTTTGAGAGAATCACAAGTACCCTGCAAATCCTGGAATTGGAAGAGTGTGGCATGAGGGACCGCCATTTCAATGCCATTGGGCCTGCCCTGAGCCAATGCTCCCAGCTTACCAGGGTCAATTTTTATCATAATTATATCTCTCTGCATGTCTTCAAGAACCTTCTACATCACACAGCCAAGTTGAGCAAGCTGACCCATGAGATGTATCCCGTCCCTTTGGAATGCCATGATTTCATAACAAACCTTAGAGATAGATTCAGGCAACTTTGTCCTGAGGTGCTCGATATACTCAGGGCCAAAAGGCAGCCAACGAATGTTTTCTTTGCTACAAGAACCGACTGTGTCCGTTTTCAACCCTGATCCTATGACCTGGAGGCCAGACATTACTTTTTTCCATGAGTAGGATAAGGTTGCTTCTGGTACTGGGAATGGAAGCCCTAGTGTAGGGAGTGTATGTTCACCGTGTGGATCCTTGATTGCATATAATAAATGTGCTGAGTTTGTGGCATTGCTAGTGTGTCTCCATCAGCACAGAGCCCACTTTTCCCCAGCATTTCAATACCCATTTCTTTTCCCAGCACCCTAATAAGGTCAGTGTTAAAACAGTACATGTCATAGAAACTTATGCACAGGTATCTCATCTAGAGGATCTTAGAGCACATGGCTCACAATGGTCAATATATTGGACCGCAATGGTGTGCAAATGGTTCATGGTTCAGATCACAGGGACTGTGGCTGACATGGGGAACAATGGGATGAGGGGACAGGAGACTGCTAAAATAAGAGACAACTGCGCATTTGTAAATGATTTGACATCAGAGAGACAGTTATACAATTCTAAACGTTGTTCTGGTGACTCCTAAGGTGCAGTGGGAGCCTGGAGGAATACTGTCTGGTTTGTTTCATAATTAAGTGATTGTTGGGGATGCAGAAAAGATGTTTTGTGTTCACAGAGTATTAGTAATGTCAGGAATTTAGACTGTCAGTTGTGGCACAGGCCTTGGCAGAAGCAAGAAGGTCTTTGAGTTCAGGGCCATCCTGGTCTACAGAGTACCAGAACTGTCGGGACTGTTACATTGAGAAACCAAAGGCATGCCAAGAATCTTAATTATGTAGAGGTGTCTCCTCATTGGAGATAAAAATCATTGCCTACATTCCATCTAGAAAACCCAGAATGAAGTTTCTTAAGGACCTGGTGAGTTTTGCTATCTGTGGATGCAGACGTGCTGGGATCAAAATAAGCTTTAAGTGGTTTTTCCTTACTACACCAAGGACATGCTTTTAGTGTAGTTATAATTTTAAATCCACTACTCATGGGGAAGCTCTTCAAATCTGTTTATCTGTTCCCATTTCAAATAGAGGCCAACACCATTTTCAATTATTTTTGGTGTATTTAATGCTCAAACCAAAGATGTGTATGAGAATGAATCATCCTATGGTTGGCTGGAGCTCCAGAAGCAAGTTTGTCCTGGATGTTCACACAGCTTGGGGATCCCATTCTATTTTTTTTATGTCTTTTTTTAAGACAGTGTCTCCCTGTGTTGCCATGGACAGTGGATTACTTCCAAAATCAAGGACAGAGGGTCGTCATTAGACACTCACTTAAGATGCAGCTCGTACCCTCTTCTTGCTGTATGTAATTCTCCCCCAGGTGTACCTGCGCTCAGAAGGTGTTAGAGAATGTGGGTGGTAGATCTATGGAGGACACCATCTTTGTCACAGTAGGTAATTCTACATGATGCTTTATCTATAAAGATGCCCAATAAACACAGTGATTAAACGAGCTATACATGGGAGAATCATTACTTTGGTCGTTTTCTGAGGTTAACAGACTTCTTTTGTATCTGATAAATTACTGCTAATCTAAATAGTCTGTTAATTCAAGTCCGCTTATGTGACAATTTACCACACCCTGAGTAAATGTGATTTTCAAAGCAGGTTTAACTAGTGTCTGAACTCAGCTCCTTACAAGCCCAGGTCAGAGGCTTCCAACGGATCACATGTGCACTCAGATGAGATGTTCCCCTCCATGAAAGTTAGGGTGCAGGTTGCCATCTAGGCCAGATCTGGTAAGTCACTCATCCCATCAGGATGTCCCGTATGACTGTGTTCAGCAGATGAGACTGGGAAAATTAGTCCCCATATGACCCAGAACATTCTTTATTTAAAAAAGTGTATTTATTAGTGTGTGTGATGGAGGTAGGCACTCATTGTGTACAAATTTGTGAATTTGGTTCTCAGCTTGTAACTTAACATGGTTCCTGGGACTTGAACCTAAGTCTCCATGTATGCAGATTAAGCGGCTTTACTGGCAGAGTCGTCTTGATGGCCTAATACCGAGGGAGTCACAATAAAGGGCAGTTTTCACTCTGCAAGACACATTAAATGACTCCTTTATCAAATATCATAAAACTTGTTTAAAATAAGAATTCAAAACATTTCTTTTACCTACCCTGCAAATGTTTATGTGAATGCCCAACCAACATTACCTAACAGAGCTTCTTTACAAAGGCCACTGTGTCCCAGAGTGAAATATTCCAAGAATATAGTCTCAGTGAAATTACTTGAGAAACCAGCCTCATGGCTTTAGGTCGCCCAATACCTGTCGCAACTTAGAACAGCCCTGGAGAAATCCCTCAGGGTCTAGGAAATAGTGGCAACCGTCACTAAGTCTCTACTGGGGCATGTGGTACCATCCTTATCCGAGCTTTCTCAGTCTGGCAGCTACTCCATAAAGCACACAGCTTACTAGTTTCCATTCTAACTGTAGGCTATAAGCTGGAAGCGGCTGTCCAGGGCAGGTAGAATGGCTTGGAACTGGGACTCAGTGGTGCTACAGCTCTCTATGACCAGGGTCTGCAGGCTGGCCAGCACATTATCTGGAGAGCTCTGGGAAGGTTGGGACTGAATCCCTCCCTTCATGAGGATGTGGGTGTGAAACAGGTGCTTTGTAATGGTGTAAACAAATGCAGACAGATTGTAAAAAACATATATATCTATAGCTTTAATGTAGAAATAGACTTACAGAACCACCGTTCCCGCGGAGATCAGGAAAGCAGAAGCAATGGCTGGGAGCACGCTCGCCAAATTTATAGGCAGACATTAGCCCGAGGCGAACACGCCCCCCAATGGGCGGGACCTATTCCTAAATCTCCCCTTTTTGTCTAAATAAGAAAGAACCAAACCAAATACAACTATATACAATAACAACAAATAATAAATATAACAAACAATATTGAGAACAAAATCTTTGCTAAACATTCTATCTCAAGGAGTCCAAATAATGTAGAGAGTAACTACAATTATATAATCTTCAACTCCGTCAAAGATCTGAGAAGGGAATAAACACTACTCAACAAACGAGATATATCCAAAATGTGCAACAATTGACAGAGACAACTGACTACCTGGGCAATCACCCAAAGTCTCATTTGCAATGTTGAGTCAACCAATTTTGGCTAAGGCCTAACATAACTGACATACCATTATTAAAGGCAAGGAACTTTTCAAAACCATCTTACCCTGTCTTGGCAGGATATGACAGTCCTGTTTTATCCATTGATGCACGCTCTGTATCTCTGTCAGTGGTTGAAGTATGGGCATTTCTTTGCCCAAAGGCCAGTTCTGCCAAATAGAAAGGCTCCAGATGGAGTGTCTTTGGTGCTCAACATTCTCTCGGGAATAGAGCGGTGTTGCCAGGAGCAATTGTGTCTCACTATCACGAAACTCTGAGTTAGATTAAAGGCCATTTTCTACAGCTCTTTGAAGACGTAGAAGATTATCTATCTATACTGAGTATAATCTCTATATATCTAGAGAACCTGATTAGTCTAATTATAAATGACTATATTTATATAATATATAATTCTCAATTTATCTATATAATTCTCAATATCTATCTAACTTAAAGACTAAGACAATAAACAACTGTGTAACAAATGAGGATAATGACCTCCAAATATAAACACTGTACAAATATACATTGCAATATGGTAAATATATATCAATACACAAACATTATATAAGTATCTTAATCAGAGGTAGAAATGTACACTGCAATATGGTAAATATATACAATATATATTTATCAATACAATATATGTCAATACATAAAAAATGTTTTAAACAGAGATAGAAACATGCATGCATACAATAGTCAATATAATTTAACTTTGTATCAATATACAAGAATCGATACCAATATATTTGTCAAAAAGCAGTAACTCACAATTACAAATCTATTATCCCATCATTCCCTCTTTTTTTTTTTCCAAAATGATCCCTGAGCTTATAAAATTCCTCCCCCAACCTCCCAACCCCTAAATGATGTCCCTAAACCCAGGGGTAAACTTTACTGGGAGAGGGGATGTCGTCCTCTAGAATTACTTCCAGCTGTCATGGGGGCGACGTTCTTTCTGGGGGATCCTTTGAAAGTAAAATGATGGTTAAATTTCAAGATCAATGTCTTTTAAAATTGCAAATAGTCTCTGAGTATTTTGTGGAGGTCTAGCCAGAATGTTGTACAAGATGTGCACCATTTCAGCTAACCAAGTTGGGATCGTCTTGTGCAGCTGGTATCCAAAACAGGTCTTGTAGTAGAGCTATCAGTATCATGACATCATATCAAAAAGGTAGAGTTGTTGTTGTGGGGCCCCATCTTCTTCCTGGAAACTTCAAATGTCACTTCAGGAAAAACTCATTGTTCATTGTGAAAAACTTAAATATTAATAATATAAACATATATATATATTCTATGAAAGGCATGATAGATATTTTCAATGAAAAGTATGATAGATATGAAGAAAAGCAAAGATGTTTTCTAAACTCATATTTCTTTCTGTCCCATATCATGGCTCTTGACATGAGACAGAAACTCCAGGAACTCTGGGTTTTTCTCTTACTAACAGGCTTGGAATTGGAGAGGGACTGAGCCAGAGTCCAACTTCAAAACCAGCTCTATATATTTATAAAGAAATGTTTAATAAGACATATATATATAAATTAATACTTACAAAAATGTGTCCATCCATCAGTAATTAAATATTCAGGGTCCCTCAATTTCTTTGAAGATGAGTATTTTCCTGTGGAGATAAGAAAAGAACCCTGCCTCCAACCTATCTGTATTTCTTACCATCAGTATGTTCGCCATCCTTATGCAAGAATTGTTATGTATCTTTTCCAAGTGGCTTCTCTTCTTCAAACCGAACCTTTATTAATTTTGACGGTATCCACAATGTTTTCTCACCTGTGGAAATAAGAGCAAAACCCCTTCCCCAACGTAGCACATCTGGCTTCCATTGTGAGGTCAGCACATCCTTGATATAAACTGGTTGATTTAGTTCAATAGACTTTTCCATTATCCAAAGTCTTACTGCAGCCATTGTTCCCTTCTTATTAGCGTTGAGAAAATTCAAGGTTAACAAAGCATTATGTAACCTATTTCTGGGGGTGTTTTCCACCCCTTTCTGTTTGTTCAACATATCCTTTATAGTTCGATTTGATCTTTCTATGACTGCTTGATCTGTAGGATTGTATGGTATACCTGTAACATGCTTGATATTGTAATAATCAAAAAACCGTTTCATTTTCCTAGAGACATAAGCAGGACCATTATCCATCTTTATTTGTGTAGGTATACCCATGATAGCCATGACTTTTAATAAATGAGTGATTACTGAATCAGCTTTTTCTGAACTTAAAGCAGTTGCCCACTGAAAGCCTGAATAAGTGTCAATGGTGTGATGAACATATTTTAATTTGCCAAATTCTGCAAAGTGGAACTCATCCATCTGCCAGATTTCATTCCCTTGGGTGCCCTTTGGATTAGTCCCTGCAGGCAGTGGCGTTTGGTTATAGAAAGAGCAAGTAGGGCATTTCTTTACAATCTCCTTAGCTTGTTGCCATGTAATTGAAAACTCTTTCTTCAAACCTTTGCTATTAACATGATGTTTTTTATGAAATTCAGAGGCTTGTAGCACACTGCCAATCAATAATTGATCAATTTCTGCATTACCTTGTGCTAGAGGACCTGGCAGACCTGTATGGGATCGGATGTGTGTTATGTACATAGGGCAAAGCCTGTTCCTGATCAAATCTTGAACCTGGAGAAACAATGAGGTTAGTTCTGTATCATCAGGTATAAATTCAGCAGTTTCAATATGTAAAATAACTCTGCGTATTGTGAATCAGTGACTATATTAATAGGTTCTTTATAATCCCTTAGCACCATAAGAATGGCATATAATTCCGCCTTCTGGACAGAATTATATGGACTTTGTTCCACCTTACCCAAGTCTTCTGATTTGTAACCTGCCTTCCCTGATTTATTGGCATCAGTATAGAATGTACGGGCTCCAGTTATTGGAGCATCACGGACGATTCGAGGAAGAATCCAAGAAGTTCTCTTTATGAAGTTAAGCCTCTTGCTTTTTGGATAGTTGTTATTAATGTCTCCCAAAAAATTAGCACAAGCTCTTTGCCATGGTTCATTATTTTCCCATAATTTCTTTAGTTCATCAGCAGTGAAAGGCACTATAATTTCTGCTGGGTCTATGCCTGCTAATTGACGAAATCTCAGCTTGCCTTTTATAATTAACTCAGAGACTTTTTCCACATAAGTTTCAGTTTCTTACTTGGTTTATATGGTAAAAAGATCCATTCCAAGATAATATCATCTCTGTGCATTAAAATTCCTGTAGGAGAAATTTTTGATGGTAGTATGATGAGAATACAATTGAGCTCTGGATTCACCCTGTCCACATGTGCCTGTTGTATTTTTTCCTCAATCATTGTCAGTTCCTTTTCTGCTTCAGCTGTTAATTCTCTGGGACTGTTTAAATCTTTATCACCATCCAAGGTTTTGTTCAAATGAATTATTAGATCAGGTGTTATTCCAATAGCTGGTCGTAGACTGGAAATGTCTCCTAACAGTCTTTGGAAGTCATTAAGAGTCCGTAGGCGATCTCTCCTAATTTGTGCTTTTTGTGTCTTAATTTTTTGCAAACCTATTTTATAACCTAAATAATTAACAGAATCTCCCTTCTGAATCTTTTCAGGAGCGATTTGCAATCCCCATTTAGGTAAAAGTATCTTTATTTCTTCAAACAGTCTGTTCAAGGTATCCATGTTTGAATCGGATAACAAAATGTCGTCCATGTAATGGTATACTGTAGATTTGGGAAATTTCTTGCATATTATTTGCAATGGTTGGTTCACAAAATATTGGCACAGGGAGGGGCTATTTAACATACCCTGGGGGAGAACGGTACAGTGGTACCTCCTCAAAGGTTGAGAATTGTTATAAGTAGGCACTGTGAAGGCAAATTTTTCTCTATCTTCTTTTTGCAAAGGTTTGGTGAAAAAAAATCCTTTAAATCAATAACTATGAGAGGCCATCCTTTTGGTAATAAAGAGGGCAAAGGAATTCCAGATTGCAGAGGGCCCATAGGTTGAATAACCTTGTTGATGGCCCTGAGATCTGTCACCATTCTCCATTTACCTGATTTTTTCTTAACCACAAATACAGGAGAATTCCAAGGGCTGGTAGATTCTTCTATATGTGCAGCATCTAATTGTTCTTGTACCAGCTGTTCTAAAGCCTGTAACTTTTCCTCAGCTAAAGGCCATTGCTTTGTCCATATTGGTTTCTCAGTCAACCATTTTAGAGGCAAGGCTGTTGGTATCTCTGAAGGGACCTCAATTGATTGTTCTTGTACAGCCCAAATGGCCAGTTTTCTCCGTTTGTAATATTTTTTAATATTATTCTCAGAAATATAGGCTCTAGAAGTAGCAGGAATGTTAATTTGGGTATTCCATTGTTGTAATAGGTCACGACCCCATAAATTCATTGCGATATTGGCTACATATGGCTTTAATTTTCCTATTTGTCCCTCTGGCCCTATACATTCAACCCATCTCGTGCTCTGCCTTACTCGAGATAGGGTTCCAATTCCCAGGAGCTGAACATTTACATTCTGAAGAGGCCAATACGGATGCCAAGATTCTGGGGTAATGATACTTAAATCAGCACCTGTGTCCAGCAGGCCAGTAATAAAAATGCCATTTACACACACTCTCAGTTTAGGTCTTTGATCATTTATAGAAGTTTGCCAAAACACACGTAACTTATCTTTCTGATCATTATTGCTTGTAACAGTAGGCATGGGGCTTTTTAATTGTCCTGATGAGGCACGTTCTCTGCAGAAACTGGAAATGACTGAACCATGTTTGCCATGGGGGCCTGTGGGGCCCCACCTCTCACGTTTCCCAACTGTATCAGGTAGCCTTGTCTATCTCTTGTAGACCTGCATTCATTCGTCCAATGTCTTCCTTTTCCACATCTTCTACATAAACCTGAAGGCTGAGTCCTCCTATTTCTGTTATTTCTGGAAGATGCATTATTATTATTATTTCTGAAAGATGCATTATTATTATTATTATTATTATTATTATTATTTCTGAAAATCTGTTGTCTACAATTCCTTTTCATATGACCTATTTCCACAATTAAAACATTTGGTATTCTGGTGTCTCCTTTTACCATTGGAAATTGCTTCTTCTACCCATGCTTCAGTGCCATAATCAAATGTATCAACATTGAGTGTATGCAAGACCCATTCTTCCAAGGACACTGATCTGAGCTTTAAAGTGCCCAAAATCCTTTTGCATTCCACATTTGCATTTTCATAAGCCAAAGACTCAATCATTATACGTCTTGCTTCTGGGTCAGATATCCCTATTTGTACAGCCTTAGTTAATCTTTGTAAAAAGTCACTAAAGGGTTCTCTATGACCCTGTTTAACACTGACAAATGATTCCATTCTCTGTCCTGGGTCTTGTACCCTGTCCCAAACCCTTAAGGCTGCTGTAGTACACATGGAGAGTGTGTTTTCATCCAAATTAGCTTGTTCCTGAGGGTCGGAAAAGAGCCCTTCACCTAGAATTTGATCTAGGGAAATGTCAATTCCCTTCCCTTTTTCCTGCTGTTCTAAGAGTCTAACCTCTTGCCTGAATAAGCATTTCCATTTCAATTGTGGTCCACTCTCGAGTACCGCAGAGCTCAGCTGGAGCCAGTCCGAGGGGGTTGCTCTGCTTGTCGTCGCCCAAGATCTTAGCATCTCTTTAACAAAAGAGGCTTGCATCCCAAAAGTCATGACAGCCTGTTTTATTTCCTTGAGATCATTCATACGGACAGGCTCCCATGTATCCTCCTTGATGACCCTAGGGTTTCTGGAACCAATCACCTTCTCTGTTGTTATTACTGGAAAGGGAGGTAGAGCTGTAGGTAGAGCTTTGTGGAAATTGTCCCGGAGAGATTTACCCACAGATGTAGTTAAAATTTGCCTTTCTTCCCTTTGCTCTTCTTCATCAGAATTTAGAAATTCCTCAATCTTTTCAATTCTATTCACCATTGCCTTCTGCGATGTCTGAATCTCCTGTCCAGAATTATGTTCCAAAGCCTTCACTGAGGATTCTAAAGTATGAAGTTTGTCCATTAGAGATAACATCTCATCTTTGGACATAATTTTTATGGCATATACTGTGCCTTCTTGTATTGACAATCTTTCTGTCAATCTGTCATAAGCTTTAGACAAAATCCGATTGTCACATTCAGCAGTTTTGATTCTCTCAGTTAATGTTTCATTTCCTACAGAAAGGGACTGAAGCTTACCATCCAGATCAGCTGTTCCCTCTTCCATAGTAATGAATTTCTCCTTAACATCAGCCTGGAGAACTTCAAACTGATTCTTGAGAAGATTGTTGTTATTCTCAATTGTTTTTAAGCGTTCAATCTCTGCCTTAAGAATCCTGGATTCGTCTTGTAAAGACTTTATCATATTTCTATTATCAAACCATTTAGTGCCAATGAAAACTACGAATCCCAGAAGGATCCATAGATGTGGGCTGATAGACACCTCTTGTAAAATCTCCCACATGGTACAATTAAAAAAACTGGTAAATTCTTGAATACTAATGTGTTCAGACATTTTATTTATAAAAGAAAATTTTTTTTTACCTGCAATGATCGGTTCCTGCCAGTGGTGGTCTCTGTGTTTTTGGAGCCTGTCCTAGAACTAGCTCTTGTAGACCAGGCTGGCCTCGAACTCACAGAGATCCGCCTGTTTCTGCCTCCCAAGTGCTGGGATTAAAGGCGTGCGCTACCACTGCCTGGCCGGCCTCAAACTCACAGAGATCTGCCTGCCTCTACTTCCCAAGTGCTGGGATTAAAGGCGCGCGCTACTACTGCCTGGACTGCCTCTGCTTCCCAAATGCTGGGATTAAAGGTGTGCGCTACCACTGCCTGGCCGGCCTCAAACTCACAGAGATCCGCCTGCCTTTGCCTCCCAAGTGCTGGTATCAAAGGCTTGCGCCACCACTGCCCAGCCAAGTCACTTTGTTTCAGACCAAATCTGCCGCTGTGGCAGCTTTTGTTGCAAAACCGCAGGTACTTGAGCTTCTGCTAATTCAGGCAGTGGGGTTCAGCTGCAAACTTAGCCAAGGCAGGCAGAATGGGCCTGTGTGGCCGAGTATGTCTCGGACTCGGCACTGGGGCCGGAGTCACGAACTAAAAAACAGCACCCAGGAGGGTGCTGTGTTAGTGGCCTAACTGCTTGAGTCAGGGGCAAAATAGCCCCACGTTGGGCGCCAAAATGTAACGGCATAAACAAATGCAGACAGATTGTAAAAATATATATATCTATAGCTTTAATGTAGAAATAGACTTACAGAACCACCATTCCCGCGGAGATCAGGAAAGCAGGAGTAACGGCTGGGAGCACGCTCGCCAAATTTATAGGCAGACATTAGCCTGAGGCGAACACGCCCCCCAAGGGGCGGGACCTATCCCTACAGTGCTTGAGTTGACTGGTGCTCAGACACTCAGAAGGATGCTTCAATTCTGCTTCCATCAGTGGACTGGACTTCAATCACTTCAGCTTTTCACACAGCTGCTAATTCTCTGACAGTCAGCAGCTAAAGATGCTTAGCAGTGCCTACAGTAAGTTCATCAACCTTCTGGTTCCAGACAGTGTTTCTTGGAACCATTCTAGGAAGGGAGTACCTATTAGCCTGAGTGCTGAGCTGGCCTTTTTCATGAGAAAGTCCCAGTCATCACTCAAGACTCACAAAGGAAGGCAATGGAAATGTCTCACTCCCAACCTGCCTATCTTCCTTGTACAACTGTAGGCATGGCCAGGAAGGGTCAAGGACAATCACAAATGGGTTCCATTTGCTTTCATTTTAAAAGCCTTAGGTGCATATGGCAGCACTCAGGAGGCAGAGGCAGGTGGTTTTCTGTGCATTTAAGTTTTCTGTGATGAAAGCCTGGTCTCCATAGTCAGACATTAAAAAAAAAAGTCCTTAGGAACCTATTAAAGTGGAAACATGTCTAAAACCCCAGTACATAGAAGGCAGGGGCAGGCTTCAGATTTCAACTTGAATCCCAGTGTAGAAAAAAAAAACAGAAAACAAAGCATCCTTAGTAGAAAGGTCACGAAGTCTGGGCTGAGCAGGAAACATCTGCCCTAAAAAACAAATGAATCAGGGTTTGGTTGCCTCTGTTTGTAGTCTTAGAATGTAGGAGTCTGAGAGAAGAAGACAGTTACAGAGTCAAAAGCCAGCCTAAGAAACAGGGAGCTCCAGGCCTGTTTGAGCTAGAGTGAGGCCATGTTTTCTTTTTTTACTTTCTCCATGCATTTTTGTCTATATCATGTTCTTTTTTATTGATATTTATTGATCTCTACATTTTCTCTGCTCCCCTCCCCTGAAGGGGAGAGGGGAGAGGCATGTTCCCAATATACTCAGGAGATATTGTCTTTTTCTACTTTCTATTTCCAATGTAGATTAGATCTATGTAAGTCTCTCTTAGTGTCTGCATTGTTGTCTAAATTCTCTGGGATTATTTTTTGTAGGCTGGCTTTCTTTGCTTTATGTTTAAAAACCACCTATGAGTGAGTACATGTGACAATTGTCTTTTCTGTGTCTGGGTTACCTCACTCAAAATAATGGTTTTAGCTCCTTCCATTTTCCTGCAAAATTCAAGCTGTCATTTTTTTATGCTGTGTAGTACTCCATTGTGTAAATGTACCACATTTTTCTTATCCATTCTTTGATCAAGAGGCATTTAGGTTGTTTCCAGGTTCTGGCTATGACCAAAGCTGCTATTAACATAGATGAACACATTTCCTTGTAACATGATTGAACATCCTTTGGATATATACTCAAAAGTGGGATTACGGTGTCTTGAGGAAGGTTTCCTAATTTTCTGAGAAATCGCGACACTAGATCCAAAGGGGTTGTACCAGCTTGCATTCCCACCAGCAATGCAGGAGTGTTCCCTTTTCCCCACAACCTCTCCAGCATAAGTTGTCATCAGTGTTTTTGATTTTGGCCATTCTTACAAGTATAAGATGGACCCTTCAGAGTTGTTTTAATTTGCATTTCTCTGATGACTAAGGATGTTGAACATTTCTGTAAGTGTTTTCAGCCATTTTAGATTCCTTGGTTGAGAAGTCTCTGTTTAGGTCTATACTCCATTTTTTTATTGTATTATGTGATCTTTTGGTATCCAATTTCTTTAGAGTTCTTTGTATATTTTGGAGATCGGACCTCTGTCTGATGTGGGGTTAGTGAAAATCTTTTCCCATTCTGTAGGCTGTCATTTTGTCTTGTTGACCATGTCCTTTGTTTTATAGAGATTTTCAGTTTCAGGAGGTCCCATTTATTAATTGTTTCTCTCAGTGTCTGTGCTTCTGGGGTTACATTTAGGAAGTAGTTCCCTGTGCCAATGCTTTCAAGTGTACTTCTCAATTGCTCTTCTATAAGGTTCAGTGTGGCTGGCTTTATGTTGAGGTCTTTGATCCATTTGGACTTGAGTTTTGTGCATGGTGATAAATATGGGTCTATTTTCATTTTTCTACATGTTGACATCCAGTTATGCCAGCACCACCTGTTAAATATGCTTTTTTATTCATTTGATATTTTTTTGTTTCCTTGTCAAAAACCAGGTGTTCGAAGATGTCTGGATTGATATCCGGTTCTTCAATTCGGTTCCATTGGTCTTCCTGTCTGTTCTTATGCCAATAGCAGGCTGTTTTCAGTACTGTAGCTCTGTAGTAGAATTTGAAGTCAGGGATGGTGATGCCTCCAGAAGTTCTTTTATTGTACAGGATTGTTGTGGCTATGCTGGGTTTTTTGCCTTTCCAAATGAAGTTGAGTTCCATTCTTTCGAGGTCTTTGAAGAATTTTTCTGGGATTTTGATGGGCATTGCGTTAAATCAGTAGATTGCTGTTTTTACTATGTTAATTCTGCCTACCCAAGAGCATGGGAGGTCTTTCCACTTTGTGTTGTCTTCTTCAATTCCTTTCTTTAAAGATTTAAAGTTCTC
The DNA here is from genome assembly GCF_018167655.1 of Microtus oregoni. Taxonomy (NCBI): domain Eukaryota; kingdom Metazoa; phylum Chordata; class Mammalia; order Rodentia; family Cricetidae; genus Microtus; species Microtus oregoni. The sequence continues at coordinate 9,793,006 of NW_024543064.1, read as the reverse complement.
ATCATACAAGTCTTCCACTTAATTGGTTAGAGTTACTCTGAGATATTTTCTGCTATTTGTGGCTTTTGATAAGGATGTTGATTCTCTGATTTCTTCCCCAACCCTTTTATCATCTGTGTACAGGAGGGCTACTGATTTTTTTTTGAGTTAATCTTGTATCCTGCTACATTGTGGAAAGTGTTTATGAGCTGTAGAAGTAGAAGTTCCTTGGTAGAATTTTTGGGATCACTTATGTAAACTATCATATCATCAGCAAACAGTGAGAGTTTGACTTCTTCTTTTGCAATTTGTATCCCCTTGGTCTCCCTTTGGTGTCTTATTGCTTTAGCTGGGACCTTAAGAACTATATTGAATAGATTTGGAGAGAGTGGACAACCTTGTCTTGTTCCTGATTTCAGTGAAATCTCTGGGAGTTTTTCTCCATTTAGTTTGATCTTTGCCGTTGGCTGTGCTGTATATTGTCTTTATTATGTTTAGATCTGTTGCTTGTATCCCTGCTCTCTCCAAGACCTTTATCATGAAGGGTTGTTGTATTTTGTCAAATGCTTTTTTGGCATGCAATGAGATGATCATGTGGCTTTTATTTTTCAGCTTGTTTATATGATGGATTACGTTGACAGATTTTTTATATGTTGAACCACCCCTCCATCTGTGGGATGAAGCAGACTTGGTCATGGTGGATGATGGTTCTGATGTGTTCTTGGATTCGATTCGATTTTCTAGTATTTTATTTAGTATTTTTGCCTCAATGTTCATGTGGGATTGGTCCATAATTCTCTCTCTTAGTATTTGTCTTTCTGTGGTTTGGGTATCAGGGTAATTGTAGCCTCATAAAAAGAGTTTGGCAATGTTCCTTCTGTTTCTATTGTGTGGAATACGTTGAGGAGTGTTGGTATTAGTTCTTTGAAAGTCTTATAGAAGCTGAAACCATCTGGTCCTGGACTTTTTTTTGGGGGGGGGGGGTTGGGAGACTTTTGATGACGGTTTCTATTTCTTTAGTAGTTATAGGTCTTTTTAATTTGCCTATCTGGTCTTGATTTAATTTTGGTAAGTGATATTTATACAGAAAGTTGTCCATTTCCTTTAAGTTTTCCTTTAAATTTGTGCAGTACAGGTTTTTGAAATATGACCTGATGATCCTCTATATTTCCTCTGTGTCTGTTGTTATGTCCCCCTTTTTATTTCTGATTTTGTTAATTTGAATATTCTCTCTTTGCCTTTTGGTAAGTTTGGATAAAGGTAGGACTATTTTGTTGATTTTCTTTAAGAACAAACTCCTTGTCTTGTTGATTCTTTGTATTGTTTTCTTGTTTCTATTTTGTTGATTTCAACTCTCAATTTTATTATTTCCTGCTGTCTAGTTCTCTTGGGTGAATTTGCCTCTTTTTGTACTAAAGTTTTCAAATGTTCTATTAATTCACTAGTGTGGGATTTTTTCCAGCTTCTTTATGTAGGCATTTAGTGCTATGAACTTGCCTCTTATCACTGCTTTTATTGTGTCCCATAAATTTGGGTATGTTGTGTGGTCATTTTCATTGAATTTTACAAAGTCTTTAATTTCCTCCTTTATTTCTTCCTTGGCCCATTGATGATTCAGGTGAGCACTGTTTACTTTCCATGTGTTTGTGGGTTTTCTGGAATTGGTATTGCTGTTGACTTCTAGTTTTAAAGTATGGTGGTCTGATAAGGTCCATTGGGTTATTCCAATTTTTTGTATTTGTTGAGGTTTGTTTTGTTACCGAGTATGTGGTCAATTTTTGAGAAGATTCCATGGGGTGCTGAGAAGAAGGTATATTCTTTTCTGTTTGGATGGAATATTCTGTAGACGTCTCTTCCGTCCATTTGAGTCATAACATCTGTTCGTTCCCTTATTTACCTTCATTTTTTTTTTGTCTGATTGACCTGTCCAGTGGTGAGAGTGTTGAAGTCTCCCATTATTAGTGTGTGAGGTTTAATATATGATTTAAACTTTAGAAGTGTTTCTTTTACATATGAGGGTGCCCTCTATTTGGGGCATAGATATTCAGTATTGAAATTTCTTCTTGATGGATTTTTTTCCTGTGACTCATATGAAATGTCCTTCTTTGTCTCTTTTGACTGATTTTAGCTTGAAGTCTATTTTGTTAGATATTAGGATAGCTACACCCGCTTGTTTCTTAGGTCCATTTGATTGGTATATTTTTTCCCAACCTTTTACTCTGAGACAATGTCTGTCTTTGAGGTTGAGATGTGGTTTCTTTGTATGCAGAAGAAGGATGGATTCAGTTTTCATGTCCAAACTGTTATCCTGTGCCTTTTTATGGGTGAGTTGAGTCCATTTACAGTAAGGGATATTGATGACCAGTGGTTGTTGTCTCCTGTTCATTTAGTTGGTGATGTTAATTTGTGCATGTTTTTTCTTCTTCGGGATTTGCTATAGTGAGATCATCAATTGTCTGTGTTTTTGTTGCTGTAGCCATCTTCCTTGGGTTGGAGTTTTCCTTCTAGTATTTTGTGTAGAGCTGGGTTTGTGGCTAAGTATTGCTAAAATCTAGATTTGTCATGGACTATCTGATTTTGTCCTTCTATGGTGATCGACAGTTTTGCTGGGTATAGTAGTCTGGGCTGGCATCCGTGGTCTCTTAATGTCTGCATACTGCTTGACCATGGCCTTCTGGCTATCATTGTCTACACTGAGACGTCAGGTGTAATTCTGATAGGTTTAACTTTATATGTTACTTGGCCTTTTTTCTTTTGCAGCTCTTAATTTTCTTTCTTTACTCTGTATGTTTAGTGTTTTATTATTATGTAGTGAGAGAATTTTTTTTGATCCAATCTATTTTGTGTTCTGTAATCTTCTTGTTTCTTCATAGGCCTATCTTTCTTTAGGTAGGGAAAGTTTTCTCCTATGATTTTGTTAAATAAATTTTCTGTGCTTTTGAGTTGAACTTCTCCTTCTTCTATACCTATTATTCTAAGATTTGGCCTTTTTATGTTGTCCCATATTTCATGGATATTTTGGCTTAA